>NC_138135.1:68644770-69386661 GCF_964188305.1 Podarcis bocagei
TCTCAAGGGCAGCCCCACGTAGAGCGAGTTACAATAATCCAGTCTGGAGGTGACCGTCGCGTGGATCACAGTGGCTAGGTCAGGGCGAGAGAGGTAAGGAGCCAACTGCTTAGCTTGGCGGAGATGGAAAAATGCCGCCTTTGTTATAGCTGCAATCTGCGCCTCCATGGAAAGGGAGGTGTCGAAGATTACACCCAAACTCTTAACGGATGGTGCTGGCACTAATTGCGCCCCCGCAAGAGATGGGAGTTTTAAAGTACAGACACAGACATACTAGAAGAGGTTACTCATAACCCCTGTTGCTCTAGCATCATAAAACCTTTTTTTTTTACAATGCAGAAACACTTATTGCTCTGCCTTCTCTTGCCTCTGGCCCCGTAACCTTTCTTCTAGAGCAATTCAGTCTCTAGGTAACAAGAGCGAATCAGGTGCCAACAGCTATAAACGTGCTATAAAAAGCATTCTGATTCCTGCACATCCAAACCTTGTCGAAGATACAAGTCAACACACTGTCTCCTGTCTGACCTCACTTGCCAGTTAGTTTGCAGCCCTATTCCAAAGGACAAATATGCACAGCCAGTTGGCCTTGTGGACAACCGGTATTTGAAAATGTGCAGTGTTTTTAACTTGGATAGCTTGCTAACGAAAGAACGTGTCATAAATTTGTGCCATGGTTTATTATTGCACACGTAAGAGAACCGGCAATGCCGTAAGACACCTTTAGAAATCCAAATCGTGGCCAAATCGTCATGTTTGTGGCTCCCATCCCACTGTCTCTGTGCTAAATGTTTGTGTTTTTAAGGGGATGACAAAGGAGAATGGAAGGTCATCAGAGGAAAGTTTCTGGCCATCAACACCGCAAATATCAGTTGCGCCTGCCCACGGAGCCCGAAAGGCCTTGCCCCAGCTGCTCACTTGGCAGACGGCTCTGCAGACCTCATTCTGGTTCGCAAATGCTCCCGATTCAATTTCCTAAGGTATCTCATCAGGCACACGAACCGGGATGACCAGGTATGTATCTGCTGTGGCGGATTGAAAGGGCTGAAACATGGGGTGATGTTTAATGCCGATCTGTGCTCCACAAATGTAAATTGGGCATAATTTGAAAGAAGCTCCAATAGCAGCCTACCAGTTGTTGTCTTTTGGGGGGGTGGGGGAGAGGGAGGAGAAACACCAAGGATTTGGATTGGCTATGGCGTTAAAACCCTTTCCGGCAAAAGTGGAGTTGCCAGCTGCTCGCCTGAATTGGATTTCTGCGCTGCTAATTGGTCTCTGGCAAGGGGGAAAGTTTGGCAGGTGGAAGTTCTTGTAATGCGTTAGGAATCTCAAAAGTAGTGACTGGGGGAGCCAAGCGCTTTATCGATACTGTCCGCGCTATTGCAGAAGCTGGCCAGAGGAGAGAGCTGGCCAGATTTCCACTGCTGTATGAAATCTATCTTTCCCAGCAAGAAGCAAGCGGCCAAAGGGGTCACAGGTCCTACCTGGCTTTGCACAGCAGTGGTGAGGACGTTGTGGTCCTTTGTATGTTGTCGGATTCTTGGCCATGCTAGCTGGAGTCTTGATGGGAGTCAGAAGTCCAGCATCTGGCCCGAGCTGCTCATTTCTCAGGATCAGGCGCTTGAGTTTGCTGACCAGCTTGACTGCCCACCTGCTTGGCTCGCCTATCTTGGCTCAGATCCCTGTCTGGATAGTACATGTTTGCTGCAGCCTCCCAGCTCTGACAGTTCTTTTCTCCTTGCACTGATGCATATTGAACTACCTTGGGTTCCAGCCCCCTACAGCCGACAAATGAGTTTCAGAATCCACCACCCCCCCAAAAAATTACTATTATGTTTCCTCTTTTTAAAAGGCCAAATTCAAAACTGGTTAATAACATCGAAGGAAGACAGCTACTTACAAACAAGGCAGTTATTTTTTTCTCCATTGCTCTGTACTTTATGTATGATATATACTCCTTGGGGCAGGAGCCTTTTCTTGTTTTACTTAGCGTAAATCTGCAAAGTGCAAAGTGCCACAACCATTTATGGCACTCTATAAATAATTATTTCAGCTCCCAGCGCTCCACTAGGCTCCAATAAACAGAACTCCACGCCCCCACCCCCACCCAGAGCTGTACAATTGAAGGGGTGGGTCTATTGATTTGATTTTTATTTGATATATTATATTTTTACACTGCTTTTCGTTCAAGTGAATCCCAAAGCGGTTTACAGACAACAGATAACAATAACAGAAAATCACAGTTACAGATAGGTAGCCGTGTTGGTCTGCCATAGCCAAAATAAAAAAATTCCTTCCAGTAGCACCTTAAAGACCAACTAAGTTAGTTCTTGGTATGAGCTTTCATGTGCATGCACACTTCTTCAGATACACTGAAACAGAAGTTGCCAGATCCTTCTATATAGTGAGAAGGTGGGGAGGGGTGTTACTCAGAAGGGTGGTGGGAATGGGAGATTGGCAGATAGCTGAGATGAGCCTGTTGACGACTCTTAACGACTGCAATAGGTCTTACAGGAAAAGGCAAGGGGTGAGAAGGTGAAACATGAGAGAGACCTGGTCTGAACAGAGACATTGAATTCTTATCTCATTATACATGACTAAGCCATGTTTCACCTTCTCACCCCTTGCCTTTTCCTGTAAGACCTATTGCAGTCGTTAAGAGACGTCAACAGGCTCATCTCAGCTATCTGCCAATCTCCCATTCCCACCACCCTTCTGAGTAATACCCCTCCCCACCTTCTCACTATATAGAAGGATCTGGCAACTTCTGTTTCAGTGTATCTGAAGAAGTGTGCATGCACACGAAAGCTCATACCAAGAACTAACTTAGTTGGTCTTTAAGGTGCTACTGGAAGGAATTTTTTTATTTAGAAAATCACAGGTAAAGGTAAAGGATTCCTGGACTGTTAAGTCCACTGAATTTGACTACGGGGCTGTGGTGCTCATCTCACTTTCAGGCCAAGGGTTCCGGCGTTTGTCTGCAGCCAGATTTTCTGGGTCATGTGACCAGCATGACTAAACTGCTCTGGTGCAATGGGACACCGTGATGGAAGCCAGAGCACATGGAAACGCTGTTTATCTTCCCAAACATCACAAACGCTGTATAAATCACATAGAGCAATCAACAATTCACCAGAAAAACAATATATAAAACACTATTAACAAAGCAGCAACTAAAAAATATAAGCTGATCATCCCAATTGCAGCAAAAGTCATATATGATTCACAAACCAATACAGCATTTATAGGGACATGGGTGGCACTGTGGTCTAAACCACTGAGCCTCTTGGGCTTGCCAATCAGAAGGTCGGCAGTTCGAATCCCCGTGACGGAGTGAGCTCCCGTTGCTCTGTCCCAGCTCCTGCCAACCTATCAGTTCGAAAGCACACCAGTGCGAGCAGATAAATAGGTGGTGGGAAGGTAAATGGTGTTTCCGTGCGCTCTGGTTTCCGTCACGGTGTCCCGTTGCACCAGAGGATGTTTAGTCATGCTGGCCACATCACGCAGAAAACTCTCTGTGGACGAACGCCGGCTCCCTCGGCCTGAAAGCGAGATGAACGACACAACCCCATAATCCCTTTAACTGGACCTAACTGTCCAGGGGTCCTTTACCTTTTACCTTACAGCATTTACAATCTATGGAACAATATTTGTATGAAACAATAAACTAAGCCCTGCAAAGTTCCTTTCGCGCAGTCTCCACAGATAGACACAGACCTGATCCTCAGTGGCAGAGATCACCAAGGCTAGCGATCGAGTTACGATACGATACGATATCTTTATTGTCATTGTCCCATACAGAATAATGAAAAGATCTACATAAGACATTCAAAACCCCCTAAAAACTCTGAGACCCCATTTTAAAATACAATATACTCCCATAGAGACTCCTTATACTGTGTTTAAAACCAGAATTGCATTTGGGTAGAAACTGTTTCTCAGGCGGCTAGTCTTAGTCTTTATAACCCTGTACCTTCTTCCAGAAGGCAGAAGCTGAAAGAGATCATTTCCGGGGTGCGCACTATCCTGCACTATCTCTGCAGCTTTCTTATGACACCTGGAAGCATAGATTTGATCCAAGGTGGGAAGAGTGCACCCAATTATTCTCTCTGCAGTCTTCACAACCCTGGACAGCATTGTTTTTCCCCTGGTACCTGATCCAGTGGCGTCCCCGAATACACAGTTCTCATGGATTGGTTCTCCATAAGTGAGCAGCTGCCATTCATTCCTAGCGCGGAAAGCAGCAGACTGCATTTCGGAGATGGGCAGTGTGGAAGTGGGGGCACAACATCCCCACCAGCGGCGCAACCGCAACTTTCACCACGAAGTGGGTGGCAGCAACATCCCTTTTTAACTTTCTAAAGGCAGCTCCAGGACTGCAGGAAAGGAGGTGATATGTTCCTGCCCCACCGCCAGGTCCAAAGCTGGGTTAGAAACTTGGAGAAGGGAATGCCAGATGGGAGGAATAATAATAATATAATAATAATTTATTATTTATACCCCGCCCATCTGGGGGCTTCCCCAGCCACTCTGGGCGGCTTCCAACAAAATATTAAAATACTGTAATACATCAAACATTCAAAGCTTCCCTAAAGATCCCCTCAAATCCTTCTCAGAGTAGGTAGGTCATATTTGGCTTGGCAGTGAGGATAGCAGATCAGGAGCAAGCTTTGAAAAAATGTTATCTCAACCTGCCTAGCATCTCACCACGCTGAAAATGTTTCTATTCCATCAGTCACAATTAAGAACACATCTTTCCACCACAGTTTGCTGATTTCCGATGTTAACTTTTCCATATGGTTTTCTTTCTAATTGTATGGTTTTTACATACAATCCTGATATTCTTTTAAAATAAATGGTGGTATATGAATATTTTGTTATGAATAGATTTGATTCATTTCCTACATTATAGGTAAGAATGGGTGAAGGTGCATCTATTGAATATCAAGGAATAAAAGTTGACAGTGCCTCTTCCTGAGCTTGTCATAGGAGCCACTCAAACGCCATTCTAGGAAGTGACCGTTCCAAAAGTCTTGAGGAAACAGCCCTACATTTTGTAATGTGCATTCCATTTACTTTGCAGAGGGTCACTCTCTTTCCTGGATAGTGTGGGCATGTCTCAGTATTTCACACTCAGTTTTCCACCTGTAAAATGGGAATAATTCTGACCTGCCTTATGGGATTTTTAAAGGAGGACCCAGATCCAAGTTTGTTTGTAAATGGCTAGCCCCCCGCCATTGTTGACATCCAGCTGGTTCAACGTGGCCCAGGTGAACACTGAAGGATAATAATAATAATAATAATAATAATAATAATAATAATAATAATAATTTATTTCTCCCCACCCATCTGGCTGGGTTTCCCCAGCCACTCTGGGTGGCTTCCAACAAAAGATTAAAAATAGATTAAAAGATCAGTCATTCAAAACTTCCCTAAACAGGGCTGCCTTCAGATGTCTTCTAAATGTCAGATAGTTGTTTATTACCTTGACACCTGATGGGAGGGCGTTCCACAGTGCAGGTGCCACTACCGAGAAGGCCCTCTGCCTGGTTCCCTGTAACCTCACTTCTTGCAGTGAGGGAACTGCCAGAAGGCCCTCAGAGCTGGACCTCAGTGTCCGGGTTGCACGATAGGGGTGAGCAGAATTGTCACAATTTAGATGTGCCGAAGCCATTTGAAATCCGTGACCTGCATCTTTCTTTATACTGAACTCTGATGGACTACATGGAATTGGCGGAAATGACTGGCAGAATCCGAGACCAGGGAGAAGAGTCGGTGGAAGAAGATTGGAAGAAATTTAAAGATTATTTACAGAAATATTGCAAAATTAATGAATGTTAGAATGATGTCAGAATGAAGTTAAGTGGTTTAAGCAGCAATGTTATAAAGGTGTATGTAAAAATGGATTATTAACAGGTGAGAATCCAAAGTTATAATATATTAAGTTACAGGATTAAGATAAAAACAAAGAGGGAAAGAAATTGCTGAATTAAGTAACTGAATTGGAATACAAAAACTCTGGCTTGCTTTGAACTAACAGAAGCGGTTTGCTGAGTTTTGAATCAACAAATGCAACAGATTGCCTCTTCTCCCTTCTCTGCAGTTTGACTTCAGCTTTGTGGAGGTTTATCGGATCAAGAAGTTTCAGTTTACATCGAAACATTTAGAGGACGGTGACTGCGATGCCAAGAAAATGCAGAAGAATCGCTTTGGCCATTTCTGCAGAGACCACCCTGCTTGCTGTTGCCATCCTCCTAGCAGCACCTGGAACTGCGACGGAGAGACGCTGGATTGTTCAACAATTGAAGTCATGTGAGTATCTTCCTTTCCGGGGGAAAATGGATCTGTGCTTTTAAAGATGCAACAGTTTCACTTGTTCCTTAATTGATGGCAACTGCAAAAAAATGGTCTCCACAGCAGATAAAAATCTGTTATTTGGCGCACACACAAAGCCGTACACGGGAAGTCTTGAAAATGAAAGGTCATAACATGCTTGAATTTTCAGACCTGCCTCTGTGCTGAATAGCACCTTCCTGTGTTGGGGAGGAGAATAATAATAATAATAATAATAATAATAATAATAATAATAATAATAATAATAATAATAATAATTTATTATTTGTACCCCGCCCATCTGGCTGGGTTTCCCCAGCCACTCAGGGCGGCTTCTACAGAGACCAAAAATACACTAAAATGTCACACATTAAAAACTTCCCTGAACAGGGCTGCCTTAAGATGTCGTCTGAATGTCAGGTAGTTGTTTATTGTTTTGACATCTGATGGGAGGGCGTTCCACAGGGTGGGCGCCACTACCGAGAAGGCCCTCTGCTTGGTTCGCTGTAGCCTTGCTTCTCGCAATGGCCCTCAGCACTGGACCTCAGTGTCTGGGCAGAACGATGGGGGTGGAGACGCTCCTTCAGGTATACTGAACCGAGGCCATTTAGGGCTTTAAAGGCCAACACCAACACTTTGAATTGTGCTCGGAAACGTACTGGGAGTCAATGTAGGTCTTTCAAGACCGGTGTTATATGGTCTCAGCGGCTGCCCCCAGTCACCAGTCTAGCTGCTGCATTCTGGATTAGTTGTAGTTTCTGTGTCACCTTCAAAGGTAGCCCCACGTAGAGCGCATTGCAGTAGGAAGGCAGAGTTACAGTTCATTGGCACCTCAGTGAGGGAGGAGGAAGTTAAAGCCCACTTCTCACAGTCTTTATCCTAATTCAGAGGACCCAGCAGCTGCTTTTACAGTTTCAAAATGGTACATGCAACCCCTCGCTGCATGTTTAGCATCACACGTAGTTTGGCCCTATGTCTTGAGGAATATAAAGACTAGTTGAGTGGATGTTCAGTTAATGAGTCCTGATGTATGTTTGTGGGAACTGACCCCAAATTTGGCTGGACTGTGGCCAAAATGTTTTCTTTTCTTTCATAGTTCTGCAGAAATCTGTAAGCAGTTTGTAATTCCCAACCAAAAGGGAATCAGTGGAAGAAATGTAATGCAATATTCCACATTCCAAACTGAACAATACTCGAGTCGTACCTTGGTTCTCAGACAGAATCGTTTCCGGAAGTCCGTTTGACTTCTGAAAACATTTGAAAACCAAGGCACAGTTTCCTATTGGCTGCAGCACCTTCCTGCATTCAATCGGAAGCCATGTCGGACATTAGACTTCCAAAAAATGTTTGCAAACTGGAACGCTCACTTCCAGTTTTGTGGAGTTTGGGAGCCAAAATGTTCAAGTCACAAGGCGTTCGAGTACAACGGTACTAATAATAGCAACCATAATAATGCCACATTTTAAGTAACATAATTAAATATCTCTGAAAAAAATCCACAACAGCCCTGGTCATTTATTCCCTGCCTCTCATCTAGGGAACACAAGCTCTTCACCACCAATCTGACAAGGCAACCATGACTTTCTCTGGCTTTCTCTGGGGTGCCATTGTGAACAACCAGTTCTCCTGGAAGAGCAAAGGGGTTTGCTCCTCCTGATGACGGGCCTAGTTCACAATGAATACATCTGCATTTATTCCGCACTTTTCTTCCCTTTTGCAGGGTCCACTGCCAACTCATGAAACTGTTTGCAAGAGGAATAGAGAGGAACTCCACACTTGAAGCAATTCAGAGGCAGCTCTGCTGAGCAAGTTAACCGAAGCCCGTTCTCCATAAAACAAAACGAAGAGCAAGCAACGGAAGGCCACCGCCTGGACGAACAAGCGTCTCAGGCCCGTCAATAAACGTTTTAAAGCCGAAGACGTTTTTGTGGTAAAAGAATCCATTTTGGTAATATGCATTCTCTGCGAATGCCTTCGAAGATTTTAGACTTAATGCACGTCAGGCTACTGTTTTGTGAAGAAAGCGAGGCACATCACCTCAAGCAGAGGCGCCAACTTGCGCCCAAAATTGAGGGGGCCCAGTGTGCTTGTGACATCATGCATGCATGTGACATCGCACCGGCAGGAGGAGGTTGAGTGCGGAGCCCAACAGGGTGCAGCTTCAGTGACTGGCAGCTGCTCTGGAGCCGGCCACTGAAGGCATGCCACTCTCGGCTCCGTGCTCGACCCCACAGATATTTTTTGGGGGGTGAATAAACCTTGGCCCCACAGAGTTGGCACCAGGGACCTCAAACCAGCTTCCCCCGATTTGAAAACACAAGCCAAGGTTAAGCTGAGGTGCGTCCACTTCCGATAGCTGTTGTGCACATGCCGGCAGCTTCCTCGACTAGGACTCAAACCAGGAAATGAGCGCCCCAAACCCCTCTCTGGTCTGTACATTTGCAAATGTGACAGCAGGGACGAATGACCTCACTGCATTTTAAGCCGCTATGCGTACATAGACTTGAATATTTGATACAAAGCAGGGCGAGCCTAGCTTGTCAGAGGCCCCAGGGCAGGAGTCCTGCTAGAATAAAGTTACTCAACCCAAACAAAAAAGCAGCCGGTCCCTAGCAGAGCCCCTTGGCCAGCTTAGATCTCCGAGGCCTGGGGCAAGTGTATCTGGCTGGGGCCCCCTCTGTGTGGGCCTGGAGGGAGCAAATGGCTTGCATTTTCATGCTTTCTTCCTCCTGTGACTATGCTCCAATAACAGCTAGGCAGTAATTCAGCCTTATTAGCTTGCTGCCCCCTGGTACCACCACCACCACCACTCCAAAAATATCAGACTGCTAAGAGGCTGCTATCATGCATCTCCATACTGGCCAGAAAGGCATAGTCGTTTATTTTGTAGCCAGCATGAAAATACAGGATGCCAGCCACATAGCAGGCTAGTGTTAAAGTGGGAAAGGATCCTTCTAGGAAGTGGAAGACAGATGGAGTGATGCATCCTCCCCTCTGCCAGACCCCTGCATTTTCAAGCTAGCTATGTATGTAGGGACGCAGGTGGCGCTGTGGTCTAAACCACAGAGCCTAGGGCTTGCTGATCAGAAGGTCGGCAGTTTGAATCCCCGCCACGGGCTGAGCTCCCGTTGCTCAGTCCCTGCTCCTGCCAACCTAGCAGTTCGAAAGCACGTCAAAGTGCAAGTAGATAAATAGGTACCACTCCAGCGGGAAGGTAAACAGCATTTCTGTGCGCTGCTCTGGTTCACCAGAAGCAGCTTAGTCATGCTGGCCACATAACCCGGAAGCTGTACACCGGCTCCCTCGGCCAATAAAGTGAGATGAGCACCGCAACCCCAGAGTCGACCATGACTGGACCTAATGGTCAGGGGTCCCTTTACCTTTACCTTTATTTATGAAGCAATTTTCCTTCCCATGTACAGAAATCAAGTGGACCAGTAGAGGAGGAACTGTTCCTCCTGCAGCAAGCTAACTCACTTGCATGGAGTTCCTTGTTGCTTATGGCTGCCAGGCAATGGAGCGGGTTGGCTTAGCCAGCCACCATCGGCTCTCACCGGCTGCTGCCAGTTTAGTGAGCGCCCCCTTCTGCCTACAGCAGGACCCCCGTTAACAGCATCAGCAGGTCTTCCCAGGGGCACAGCCGAGCCCTTACGGACCAGCTCCAGGCTGGCATAGCAATCTGCCTGCCTCCAACCCAGCCCCATCAGGGCTGCAGATATGGCAGTGCCCCTGATGCTCCATAAAGTCCCACTGGGCTGCCAGCTGGGACTATTCCCTCCGTTGTTAAGTGCAAAGTTGGCCGGGATGTCGTTTTGCACCACTGGTGCCCTTGTGCAAATACCGTATTTTTCGCTCCATAGGGCACACCGGACCATAGGGCGTAACTAGCTTTTAGGGGGGAAATAAAGGGGGGAAATTATTTTTTTCCCCCAGCCCCAAAGAGCAAAGAAGCCAAGACAGCTAGTGGGATCCCGCTCGCTGTCTTGGCTTCGTTTTTAGCCGCGGGGCTGGGGTGGGGGAAGCCTGAGCTTCCCCTGACCCCAGCCCCCAGAACAGGTCCGGGAGCGGCGGCAAGGTTGTGTACAGCCTTGCTTCCTCTCCTAGAGCTTGTGGGGCTGGGGGTGCGCTCCGAAGGGTTGCGGATAACTGCCTGAAGCCCGGGGAGCGCAGCAGGAGTTGGCGCTGCACTCCTCAGGCTGCAGGCTGCTATCCGCAAGCCTTCAGAGCGCGGGGTGAACTGCCTGAAGTTTCAGCTGCCTGAAGCTTCAGTTGGCGCTTTCAGCGAAAGCAACGCGAAGCCTGGAGAGCGCGGAGGGAGCGCTCCCTCTGCGCTTCGGAGGCTTCCTGTTGCTATCGCTGAAGCCAAGGAGCCTGCATTTGCTCCATAGGACACGCACACATTTCCCCTTCATTTTTGGAGGGCAAAAGTGCACCCTATAGAGCAAAAAATACGATAATTTCCACCTTAGGAGCTGCTTGAAACCAAACGCTGTGCGTGTGTTCGAAACAACCAGCTGAATTACGATGGCTTTGTAGCTGGCGTGTTGATTTAAAGGCTCCCTTGTATCAAAGTTCTCAGGCCGTCACTCACTCCAGTTTTTCCCCTCCCCAAATTATAACTGAAACCCCTTTGTTTCGTGAGCGGAGCCACGCCTGCAACTTATCAATGCAATTCAAACACACAGGCCTGGCTTCAAAGCAATAGGGTGTTGCGTAGAACACCTTTGCGTACAAAAACATACTGTGATGCCCTTCTGTACATCTCTGGGAGGGAATAAAGGATTGTCTGAAAGGGTTGTAAGGCCAGACAGCTGTTCCGCAAGGCCTGGGAGATGCCGAAAAGAGACAAAGTGGAATTAACTGACACAAGACACCAGCAGATTGTCCGCTTGTAAAACGTGCTTTAAATGAAAACAAAATTGCTTGGGTCTTCATTTTCTTTCCATGAATGCAACAGAGTTCGTGCACACAGGACATGGTTTCCCTTTTCTCTGCAGTCCCTGGAGGCTGGGTCACCCTTGGGACTGGTAGAGGATTTGGTGTAGTGGACTGCAGGTGGAAGGGAGAGTTGGCAGAAATATCCCCCCCTCCTCCCCTTACAAGATCGGAGGAACAACTTAGGATCATGGCCAACGACTCCTTAGAATCATCAAATTCTAGAGTTGGAAAGGTTCATCTAGTCTGTTGCCTGCAGTGCAGAAATACGCAGCTGCCTCATATGGGGATCCAACCTGCAACCTTGGCATTGCCAGCACCACACTCTAACCAACTGAGCTATCCAGACTCCTTGGTTGAAGCCAGTTTGCACAATCAGAAGAATCAAGTGAAGTAATCATTCTTTGATGTGGCTTGATTTTTTTAAAAAAACTGCTTAGACCTATACTGAACCAAATTTGCTGGGTTTGTTTTTAATTGTTTGGCTTTTGGACTGGTTCTGTATTATTGTCAAAGCGCTTCGGTATCCTAGCCTACAGATACTTTAGAAATATCAACCATTTCAGATCGCTGGTAGGTTAGCAGGAGGTCTCCAGTGTCCCGTGGGGAAGGGGGACGTGTCTGCAGGCTCTTGTGCTAAGGTGGGTCTGCACGACTTGTGAACCTACCCAGCTGAACGCAACACGTCAGCCTTAGAATTGTAGAGTTGGAAGGGACCCAAGGCTCACCCAGCCCCAGCCCCTGCCATGCACGGATCCTGCCCACAGTCATTCCTGGGTGGCCTCATCCCACCAACCTTCTGGTTAACAAGCAGATGTGTTGACCCATCAAACGACTGGGAGTTCAGGGGAAACCATTGTGAGAAATCATCACTGTTCCAAAGAACAGGTAATGTAGAGCAGGGTTGCCACCTCCCGTGGGTCACGTTTGGAGCCCCTGCCAGGTGTCATTGGTGGCATCAGATGACTCAATCCTGCACCACACCTGATGCCATTTATTACGTAAATAAAGGGGAGGGTTAGCTGGACGTACCTTGGGCCAAAGCGGTCTTGCAGGTCAAACGGTATCAGGTCTGAAATGCTCCACAGGCTAGAGCATGGGTAGGCAAACTAAGGCCCGGGGGCTGGATCCGGCCCAATCGCCTTCTCAATCCGGCCCGCGGACGGCCCGGGAATCAGCGTGTTTTTACATGAGTAGAATGTGTCCTTTTATTTAAAATGCATCTCTGGGTTATTTGTGGGACATAGGAATTCTTCATTCCCTCCCCCCTTCAGAATATAGTCCGGCCCCCCACAAGGTCTGAGGGACAGTGGACCGGCCCCCTGCTGAAAATGTTTGCTGACCCCTAGGCTAGAGGATCCTCAGTGCTGGTGTCGAATAAACGCAGTGTTGCGCAAGTGACTGCTGAGAATTAGAAAACCCATCTCAGTCCCTGCAAGTTAGGCTAAAGATTCAACATTTTGAGAATCAAGCCTGTTGCTTCAAACTGCTGTATATCTGAGTAGCTTCATATGTTAACAAAAGCACAGTCCTCTTTTAATGGGGTGCATTCCATGTTAGGAAGAGAGCTTTGTACCTGTAGCTGGTGATCCTATGCATGTTTCCTTGGGAATAAGCCCCACTGAATATTTTGAGGGTCGCTGCCTAATACATGAGCAAAGACTGGGTTGTATCTGACTGTTTAAGATGGAGTTAAAAAACTAGAATGTTGCAACATGATCATTGTTGATGGGGGACGACGACTCCATGTTGGCTTGTGGGGTTTTGTTTTTTCTTTATATCAATCTTGCTGGTTTCAGGATTGAAAAGCAACGTTTTGTTCTTGAGTGATGGAAAGAAACTCTTCTCAAAATAAACAGCTACGTGGCAGACGTTGTGGTTGTTTTTCTGTTTGGTGTTCAAGTTTCTCTGTTAAGGTGATGGACAGCCTTTTCCCAGAATTCTCTCCCAGCTCAGTGATGTTGTTGCTGCTGTTATATTCCAGACCTTAAGAAAAAAAGGGGGGAGGGAACCAAACATTATAAAACAAATACTTACTACCATTCCAAAAATGAACACGAAAGCCAAATGACAGTGGAGACATACTTGATCAAAAGAAGCAGGAAAGAAAAGGAGATTGTATCACAAATAATTTATGTATTTCCATAAGTTAACGCAAAAAAACAGAGTGATATAGAAAATTAGGTTTAAGAGTTTCTAGCGTTTATCTGATATATTGATTCATAGAAAATTATTTCTCATATTGCTCTGGCATTATTATGTTGAGATTTGTTATTCAGTATTTTATGAACTTAAACAGCTCTTTGAGCATTTAGTGCACATTCCCATAACCTTTTATCATACATGATATTATGTATATACACCCTGTGTCAAACAGCTAAGACCTATTCCTTCATGGATGGGAATTTCCTTTTCCCAGTGTATAGCAATTAATATATGAGTTGCCACCAAATCATTTCTCAGTATCTTTGGGATTATTATTTTGCCCAGTCCGAAAGAGGGGGGGGGGGACCCAGAGGATCTAATTTTAATTTGGAAGTGTGGATTCCTCATTTATTTTATTGATTTAGATATTGTCCCAAAGTATATTTTTATATTTACATTCCCAACAAATGTGTCCAAAACTCTTGTCCACTGGAATGGTGTACTGTGACTGTTGCATTCTGCCCTACTTCAGATAGATACAGTGGTACCTCAGGTTACATACGCTTCAGGTTACACACGCTTCAGGTTACAGACTCCGCTAACCCAGAAATAGTGCTTCAGGTTAAGAACTTTGCTTCAGGATGAGAACAGGAATCGTGTTCTGGCGGTGCGGCAGCAGCAGGAGGCCCCATTAGCTAAAGTGGTGCTTCAGGTTAAGAACAGTTTCAGGTTATGTACGGACCTCCGGAACGAACTTAACCTGAGGTACCACTGTAGATAGATAGATAGATAGATGATAGATGATAGATAGATAGATAGATAGATAGATAGATAGATAGACAGACAGACAGACAGACAGACAGACAGACAGGCATGTATATGGTCAAATGTAGCTTTGGCAGATAGCATGTGACTCCTCTTTCCACACTGGGCTAGAGTACTGTAAATAAACAATCTTTAGTTAAATATCATGTGAAGTATACGACCCTCAGCCCATTTGCTAGTTTTCCCTGTTTATGTCTACTCAGTAACGAAAGTAAAGGTTTTAAGTATTGCCTAGGAGCTGAAAGGATTCAAATCAGAAGAAAAATGCATAAACACCCATAATTTTGGAGTCTGCAGTGTGGAATGATTTGAAGGCGTTGAAAGCCTCAGCCTCAGCTAGCAAAGTAAATTATAATTTCTACAGGGTGTACAAAACCTGCAGTACTTTGAGGTTAGCAAGTCAGCACTTAACCGTTTTAGAGGAACATACGTTTTTGATTCATTAAACGTAGCAATATATAATTTATAGCGCCTGTATGGATGGATGTGGGGGGAAACCCTCAAATTTACACTGTGTGAGCTGAGGCCCTCACCTTTAAAAAAATAAATAAATTATGGAGCGTAGATAAGAAATCCCAGAGGTCCAGTCAATGACAGAAAGCATACTATTTCGTCATTGTGTACAGCCCTATGTGTTTTGCCACTTTTTAGATATTACATCAAGTTGCAATTCCTTTCTGCTGCACTATGCCTGGGTCAGAAGGGATGGATTCATCAATTATAGGTGCAGAGTTGTCGACACACAACACTTGTAACTGCACAGAATTAGTTTCACAATAATAATAATAATAATAATAATAATAATAATAATAATAATAATAATAATTTTATTATTTATACCCTGCCCATCTGGCTGGGCTTCCCCAGCCACTCTGGGCGGCTTCCCAAAAAAATATTAAAATACTATAATACATCAAACATTAAAAGCTTCCCTAAACAGGGCTGCCTTCAGATGTCTTCTAAAAGTCTGGTAGTTGTTGTTCTCTTTGACATCTGGTGGGAGGGCATTCTACAGGGCGGGTGCCACTACCGAGAAGGCCCTCTGCCTGGTTCCCTGTAACTTGGCTTCTCGCAGCGAGGGAACTGCCAGAAGGCCCTCGGCGCTGGACCTCAGTGTCCGGGCAGAACGATGGAGATGGAGACGGAGACGCTCCTTCAGATATACTGGACCGAGGCACAAGTTGTGAAGTCTACCTATTGATCTGTACGCCCAGACTCACCCCTTTGCATCTTGACCTCAGAAATGTCCGTGCTGCAGGGAAAACGGGCAAGGCAAATGCAGGGCAAGGTTCTGTTTTGTATTTGCTGACCCGGGCATTCTCTTGGCCCTGCCTTAACAACCGAGCCCCGTGCCACCTTAAAGATTAGCACATTTGTTGTGTGGTGCACCTCGCGCAGAAAAGAGCTTATTCCGTCGGATGCAGCCGCAGCCTGAGGGTTCCACAGCTGTGTCCAGAAAACCAGTCCAGATCAAGGGTCCCCGTTGCTGTGCCAGCATAAATATATATCACAAGTCAGAGAGGTAAAAGTGGGGAGGAAGAGCAGATGAAAATGAATTGCTCTGCCATATTATATCACCGTCACGTTGTTTTTGAAAAGAACCAGCCTCCAGCGAGAGGCTCGCACAAAGTCCCTGTTTTCATTGGAATAAAAGGCTGCGTGAAATAATAATAATAATGATAATAATGATAATAATAAGAATAATAATTTTTTATTTATACCCCGCCCATCTGGCTGGGCTTCCCCAGCCACTCTGGGCGGCTTTCAAAAAAATATTAAAATACTGTAAAAGCTTCCCTAAACAGGGTGCCTTCAGATGTCTTCTAAACGTCAGTTAGTTGTTTATTTCTTTGACATCTGATGGGAGGGCGTTCCACAGTGCGGGCGCCACTACCGAGAAGGCCCTCTGCCTGGTTCCCTGTAACCTCACTTCTTGCAGTGAGGGAACCGCCAGAAGGCCCTCGGAGCTGGACCTCAGTGTCTGGTCTGAACAATGAGGGTGGAGATGCTCCTTCAGGTATACAGGACAGAGGCCGTTTAGGGCTTTCAAGGTCAGCACCAACACTTTGAATTGTGCTCGGAAACGTACTGGGAGCCAATGTAGGTCTTTCAAGACCGGCCTTATGTGGTCTCAGCAGCCACTCCCAGTCACCAGTCTAGCTGCCGCATTCTGGATTAGTTGTAGTTTCCGGGTCACCTTTAAAGGTAGCCCCATGTAGAGCACGTTGCAGTAGTCCAAGGGGGAGATAACTGGAGCAGATATGATCAGTGTCAGGCAAACATCAACCAGAACAGCTAGGCCAACTGTTTAGGAGTGTCTGTACCGCGTTTACTTTAAATCTTTCCATTTCTTAATTACTCAATAGAGTCCTGCTGGTTTAGACCAAAGGCTCTTCACATCCTGTTTCCAGCCAGAAGTTCAGAATCAAGGCATGAAGACCCAGGGCCCTCTCCTGCTGCCCACCAATTGGTATTCAGTACTTTTCTTCCTCTAGCGCACAGATGGAGAAGCCATAGGCCTCCAACGCCCATGATCCCTGACGATTGGCAATGTTGGCTTAGGGCAGTGATGGCCAAACTTGGCCCTCCAGCTGTTTTTGGACTACAACTCCCACCATCCCTAGCTAACCAATGGTCAGGGATGATGGGAATTGTAGTCCCAAAACAGCTGGAGGGCCAAGTTTGGCCATCACTGGCTTAGGGGGACTGATGGGAGTTGGTCCAACTCTCATTGAAATTCTACTCAATATGATCCAGAGCAGAACTCCAACGTATAGTTAGCAGAGTAAAAACTTAAAACACGTTGCAGGATTCCCAAAATGTAGACCAGAGGCAATTGTATTTCATCCAGCAGAACTTTACTGCTACCAAAGGCAAATAAGCATAATGGTCACAAATCCACTACATTCAGGATTGGCACTGGCCATAAGAAATCCAGTTGCAGCCGACTTAACTTAAACTTACAATAACTTAGAATAAGTCTAAACCTTAACACTGTAGCATACTATTACAGAACACCACATCAGAAGGGAGAAAGATAGAAAGTGAAAGTGAAACCCAGGCTCCTTCTGGCCCTACTTTTATAGTCAACATGGGCTTGACAGAAAGAGATAAGAGAACCAGCTTAAGCCAGCTATACTCAGCTTCTCTGAAGGAATAACCCAAACACCAGGAACCTTCTGCTTGTTTCTTTCACACCGAGAAGCTTCCAGAACCCTCTTGAGTTAAGTAGAGTAGGAGAGATCGCTACACATCAGATCAATACTTTCTGCACTAAGAAATGCAAACGGACACCAACAGCATCTGGAAAACCACTAGTCCCCCATCTCTGCTCTAGAAAAGTTCAGTTTCATTTCCATGTTTAGTCTTATCCTCCATGTGTTTAAAAGGTAAAGGGACCCCTGACCATTAGGTCCAGTCGCGGACGACTCTGGGGTTGCGGCGCTCATCTCGCTTTATTGGCTGAGGGAGCCGGTGTACAGCTTCCAGGTCATGTGGCCAGCATGACTAAGCCGCTTCTGGCGAACGAGAGTAGCGCACGGAAACGCAGTTTACCTTCCCGCTGGAGCGGTACCTATTTATCTGCTCGCACTGGTGTGCTTTCGAACTGCTAGGTTGGCAGGAGCAGGGACCGAGCAACGGGAGCTCACCCTGTAGCGGGGATTCGAACCGCTGACCTTCTGATTGGCAAGTCCTAGGCTCTGTGGTTTAACCCACAGCGCCACCCACGTCCCTTTTCCTCCATGTGTTTACTCCAGTATAAACCTACACAGGGCTGGTGCCAACATCTGACATCCTGGACAGGTGTCATGGCCCACTGCTGATGCTTGCCTTGCTCCCCTTCCTTTTTGGGGGGCAAGAGTGCTAGACCACAGCCAGCAGCTGGATCTAGCCAGCCATGGGAGGCACTGGCAGGTGCACTGGTGCCCAGAGGAACCACATTGGCAACCCCTGCGGTCCTTTAACAGGAACAGTGTGCTTTGTTACAAAGGTTGGTCACCACCTGCACTCTCTGCCAAGTGTTAGCAAGATTCCAGGGCGTTCCAGACACTCACCCAGGGCCTGTGCTCCTTTGGAGAACTGAAGAAGTGGCAGAGACTGTCGTAGCTTTAACAACAACAACAACAACAACAACAACAACAATTATTTATACCCCACCCTGCTTGGCCAAAGCTGGGCTCAGGGCGGCTGACACCAATAAAATTACAGTAAAAACATAATGGGGGGGATAACCAATTTAAAAAATAGGTTAAAATGCAATTTAAAATGCAGCCTCATTTTGAAAGTAGCCCATAGATCAAAGCCATAAGGGGAGGGAAACATAAGGGCCAGACTGAGTCCAAACCAAAGGCCAGGTGGAACAGCTCTGTCTTGCAGGCCCTGCGGAAAGATGTCAAGTCCCACAGGGCCCTAGTCTCTTGTGACAGAGCATTCCACCAAATCAGGGCCAGTACTGAAAAGGCCCTGGCCCCAGTTGAGACCAATCTAACCACCTTGCGACTTGGGACCTCCAAAGTGTTGTCATTTGTGGACCTTAAGGTCCTCCGCGGGGCATACCAGGAGAGGCGGGCCTCTAGGTACATGGGTCCTAGGCCGCATAGGGCAGGACAGCTTTCTTGCATTGCCAATGGTCCTCTTGTTTCTTAATGGTCTTAGCTTGGCCAGTTCATTTTGCCTAGGCTAGCTCAGGAATTTCTCTGCAGCTTGCATTTCTCCCTTCACATCCCAAATAATCAAAACCCTAAAATGTATTAATTTCTAGGGTTTAGGGGAGGTCCCCCCCAACTTACAACTGCTTTTATGATGTATAATATTAGACGGCCAATTAGAAAACTGAACATTTCCCTTCAGAATTCTGGATATTGCCTTGGTAAATCACAAGACTGATCAGTACAGTGGTGCCCCGCAAGACGAATGCCTCACAAGACGGAAAACCCGCTAGACAAAGGGTTTTCCGTTTTGGAGGTGCTTCGCAAAACGAATTTCCTATGGGCTTGCTTCGCAAGACGAAAATGTCTTGCGAGTTCCTGCGGGGGTTTTTCCTCCCCCCCCCTTTTCCCAAGCCGCTAAGCGGCTTATCAGCTGATCCTAAGCCGCTAAACCGCTTAACAGCTGATCCGCTAAACCGCTTATCAGCTGATCCGCTAAGCCGCTTAACAGCTGATCCGCTAAGCTGCTAAACCGCTTATCAGCTGATCCGCTAAGCCGCTAATAGCGCTAACCCGCTAATCCGCTAAAGGGCTTGCTTCGCAAGATGAAAAAACCGCAAGACGGAGAGACTCGCAGAACGGATTCTTTTCGTCTTGCGAGGCACCGCTGTATTAAAAATAAAAGAAATGTCATTTATACTCATCAGCCCTAAAGCACATGGTAAGATTTCCCAGTAAATCCCAATATTCACCCAGTTGCTGATGTTTAACATCGCTTTTGGCTAGGCAGTTCAATAGCTCACGCAGAAATTAATAGAGATAAATGTGTTGTAGAATCTACAGAGGCTGGTTTTGTCCTATGGCTCCCTCTGCTGCAAGTTCCTTTTTAAAAGATTTCATTTCATCAAGCTCCCTTTTCGAGAACTCACAGCATCTGTGTGAAATTTCAGATAAGATGCAACACTTTTCTCTTTCTCTGAATCACTGTTATGCCAACCCAAGTGACTGTTCTGTATCACTCTTTGTTTCATGTAATGGCATCTTTTAACTGCCACCTCCAACCTGCCTTCTTGTACCCTGGCAGCATTAAGATAAATTCAACAATGTAAATAAGTTCTGGTGGATATAATAATGGAATACTGAATGGTATAGTTTTTGTAAAATATGCAGGGGTTTATGATATGTAAAATGAACCATGGAAAGAGAAGAAGGGAAGTCATCGATATATATATATATATATATATATATATATATATATATATATATATATGTAGGTTTTGGTGTCTTAGGGTGTCTTCCCGTGTAAGAGTTGGGGTGTCTAGGCGACGTTTCGACGAGGTCTCACTCGTCATCTTCAGGCTGGTGCTTTCGGCTTCTTGTTACTGGAACAGAGCAGGATCTCAGTGTTTGAGTTCCTATAAATACTGTTGAGGGGGTGTGGTGCAGAGAAGAAGTTCCCAGGTTATTGTGCCTTTTCTTCTTTTGTTCCTTAATTACTTGGGGGATATCTTGAGTGATATCTTGAGTGATATTCTGAGTACCACTTAGGTGGGTCATTAAGTGTGGATTAGTTGCTATAGCTTTCGTGTCTTGACCTTTTGAGCTTGTGAAGAGATTTTTCTGAGAAGATGGCTGTACTGCACTGAGTTGTGCTCTGGCTTGGCTTCGTGTATAGGGGCGAGCTGGAGGAAACCTTCCAGCTGACAAGAACCTACGAGAAACTAGAAATCCGAAGAGCCACCATCTTATGTGATCTCTTGTTCCTACGCAACTGCCGGGACAACAACTTAATTCCCACATGCTTCCAACTTAAATTCCACTCTAAAACCCCAGCTACCGAAAGGATCCTGAAACGAACTGAACTATCCCTAATCAGAAACGAAATACATAAGAAAAGATACCTACTAAACCAAACCAACAAAGATCTGCTCACTCTTCACCTCAAACTCTGTAACAAAATCCACCCTGCACTCTGGGACAAATGCAAACAACTAGCCGTCTGGAGAGCTGAAACTGAGACCTCACATAAGACAGACAGACACACCAACAAACTCCACAAACTAGAGAAACGCCAGAAGCCCAGCCACCCTCCACAACAACCCATGAAACAAACAGTACATAACATATCAGACAGGATCCTCACCCCAACTGAAACCAAAGTACTCTCCAAAGGTTTCAACTTTGCAGTCGCCCCGAGACGCATCCCCACGGAAAACATCATATGCGGAGTCGAAGCTAGCCTAACCAAAATCGACCCAGATGAAGCCAATAAAATCAGACTTGAAGTCACCAACATCCTCTGCTCCAGCAAACCACCCAGAAGCAATTTACACAAAGAAGAACAGAAAGCACTCACCAACCTGAAGAAAGACAACAACATAATCATTCTCCCAGCAGACAAAGGTAATGCCACTGTTGTGATGAACACATCGGACTACCAAGCAAAACTATCAAATCTACTCCAAGACCCTACCTACCAACCTATAAAAACAGATCCCACCACCTATCTGGAAAAAACCACCAAATCCAAAATAAAAGCCTCTCCTATCAGTGAAGAAATCCAGCTAAGAATCATCCCCAGAGAAAAATCATCCAGATGCCCCAAACTCTACGGTCTCCCCAAGATACACAAAGAAGGAACACCACTCAGACCAATAGTCAGCTCCATAGGCTCACCTCTACAAAACCTCGCTAAATTTCTCGCTAAGCAACTTCAGCCCTATGCAGAATCCATCGCTTCACACGTTACTAACTCCTTCCAGTTCATAGAAACAATAAAGAAGCAAAACCTACATCCCGATGACCTACTTGTGAGCTTCGATGTTGTATCTCTCTTCACTCAAGTGCCCATTAATGAAGCCTTGACAGCCATTCAAAACAAATACAATCCCCCCAAATACATCCTGGACCTGACCAACCACTGCCTAACCAACACGTACTTCATCCACAATGGACAAAGATACAAACAGATAGAAGGAGCGCCTATGGGATCACCCCTCTCACCGGTCATCGCAAATTTGTACATGGAACACTTTGAAACCAATGCTTTAGACAAGTCAGAACACAAACCCAAACTTTGGCTCAGATATGTTGACGACACCTTTGTAATTTGGCCACACGGGAAAGAAAAACTAGACAGCTTCCTCACACATCTCAACAGCCTACACCCCAAAATACAATTTACTATGGAAATAGAAGCCAACAACCAACTTCCCTTCCTTGACGTCCTAATCTACAAAAAACCTGATGGCTCCCTAGGACACACTATCTACCAGAAAAAAACACACACCAACCGCTACTTACATGCACAATCACACCACCACCCTGCACAAATAAACTCCGTAGCCAAGACTCTCATCTCCAGAACCAAACGCCTGGCTGACAAAGACCACTTGACAACTGAGTTACAGAATCTCTCAAATGTGTTAATCGCCAATGGATACCAGCAAAACAGGGTTACGAAGCTAATCCAAAAAGAAACACCCCCCAAAAACCAAGACACAGAAGAAAACAATGGCATGGCCCTCCTTCCTTATATCAAGGGCACTACAGACAAAATCAGCAAAATCCTCCATAAACACAATATCAAAACAGCCTTTTGCACCAACCAAAAAATAGCCAATATCCTCAGAAACCCCAAAGATAAAATCCAGTTGGAAAACCAAGGGGTCTATGAAATACCCTGCAAAGTCTGCCCAGCCACGTACATTGGACAAACAAACAGACGAATAAATGCACGTATCGCAGAACACAAGAATGCCGTCAAAAAAGAAGAAAAAACCTCCTCTCTTTTCCAACACATGAAAGAAACAGGACACGAAATTAATTTTGCAGATTCCAAATTGCTCTTTAACATGGAACATCACCACAAGAGAATAATCATGGAAGCCATCGAGATAGAGAAACACCCTCACAACATGAACAAGCGTGACGACACGTCCCGCCTGCCAGACATCTGGAAATTAGCCCTCCCCACAAAAACCGACACCAGGACCAGAGGCACACAGAACGCCATCACCTATCAACCACACCAGACCCAAACCCAGACCCTCTCCACAGATAAATTACAGACTCCATCCGGTAGCCAAACCATAGTGGCACCTCCGGATGCTGCACCCCCCTGCAATCCCTACACAGATCTGGCTGGCACAGGGCACAAAACCACAGCTCGCCCCTATACACGAAGCCAAGCCAGAGCACAACTCAGTGCAGTACAGCCATCTTCTCAGAAAAATCTCTTCACAAGCTCAAAAGGTCAAGACACGAAAGCTATAGCAACTAATCCACACTTAATGACCCACCTAAGTGGTACTCAGAATATCACTCAAGATATCACTCAAGATATCCCCCAAGTAATTAAGGAACAAAAGAAGAAAAGGCACAATAACCTGGGAACTTCTTCTCTGCACCACACCCCCTCAACAGTATTTATAGGAACTCAAACACTGAGATCCTGCTCTGTTCCAGTAACAAGAAGCCGAAAGCACCAGCCTGAAGATGACGAGTGAGACCTCGTCGAAACGTCGCCTAGACACCCCAACTCTTACACGGGAAGACACCCGAAGACACCAAAACCTACATTCCTGTACCCGTGAAAATCTACGAAAGCATATATATATATATATATATATATTTGCTTTCGTAGATTTTCACGGGTACAGGAATGCAGGTTTTGGTGTCTTCGGGTGTCTTCCCGTGTAAGAGTTGGGGTGTCTAGGCGACGTTTCGACGAGGTCTCACTCGTCATCTTCAGGCTGGTGCTTTCGGCTTCTTGTTACTAGAACAGATATATATTTAAAAAATTAAATGTTACCAAAAAGAAAAGGAATAGGAAAAAAAGAAATAGAAGCAATACATAACCATACATAAAAACATTTTATCTACACAATTTTCCAGAATGCAAACTAGAAAAGAAGAAAGACGAAAGATAAAACAAAGAAACAAGAAAAAGAACGAAGAGAAAAAATACTTTTCATAATCAATTCATACTGATTGATTACAATATTTAAATCCTAGTTAAAATATTATAAAAGACTTCCGCCGCGTTCACCACACGTCTCTTGGTTATCTAATTCACCTTGACATCTGTTCTTCAATCACTTCCTTTCCTTAAATTCTTTCATAGTCCATCTAATCTTTGTATTCTCTGTATTCTTCACAAGGTTAGTCTAAGCACAACCAAACTTTCGTGTTTGATCCCTGTTTGTGTAAATATATCTTAAGGATGTGAAAATGAGTACTTTAAATTGTAAAACAGAAAATTTAATAAAAATTATATACAAAAATGAGAAAAGAAAAGAAAGAGAGAGCTAGGTGTCAACCTCATGCTGGTTTGTGCCTGCTCATTTATATAGAGTGATTCAAATTTAGAAATGACGACTATAAGATAAATAGAGCAGAGCTTCAATATATCTCACCACAGAAGTGAAGACTGTGACTGGGTGGCCTGCTCAGTCTGCGGCCCAGGTCCTAAATGCGACGGGCAACTTCAAGCCCTTGCTTTTCCATCTCAAACGAGACTTGGGCCGGACAGTTCTTCAAATGGAGGACACCTTCAAACAGAGAGACATCCTCTGTAAAGTAGGAGACCTGGCCACACTAGCCTTAGATAACACTAAGAATGAGAGGGTGTCAAAATAAGGCAAGCTCCCCTCCTGCCCCATGGCCCTCCCAGTTGGTGTAACCAGCCATTGGACAAACCGCCCATCAAAAATACTTCTGTCTTGTCCATCCATCTCCCAGATTCAGTGGCACAACTCCTCTGACCAGCACCAACCAGCCACAGTTTTAAATGGACCACCATGGCCCTGAATTAGCATTATGTTGGGTGCTCTGGGTTATTGTGGTGAATTTAAAAGGGCTGTGAAGTACCAGGGATCTATTCCAATAACCAGTGCTGCAGCCTTGGCAGCTGCCCATACATATCAGATGTTGTCTCTGGTCACTGCCTAGATGTGAGATTATGCTAGTGTAGGGACATCGTGAATACCAGCATCCTTGCTTTCCAGCACTGCAAGGCAAAGCCACTTCCGACCTTGGGAGGAGGTGGGGTTGCGGGCTTCCCGCCCCCAATGCCCACGCGGAGGCTGGCTTTCAGCCCCTCGTATACAAGGGGAATCCTCTGCCGCGTCATCCCCTGGCCAGCCTATCAGCTGGCTCAGGGGGCGTGGTTTGCCACTCTTAAGGCAAGCACGG
The DNA here is from genome assembly GCF_964188305.1 of Podarcis bocagei. Classification (NCBI taxonomy): domain Eukaryota; kingdom Metazoa; phylum Chordata; class Lepidosauria; order Squamata; family Lacertidae; genus Podarcis; species Podarcis bocagei. The sequence continues at coordinate 68,669,850 of NC_138135.1, forward strand.
CAGAGGAGCTCCCTCTTTGCCGCCAATCAGCTGGGGGAATTTCCCACAAACTCTCCCTTTAAGGTTTCCCTTTGACCTTGCTATGAACTTCGGTTGGTTGCGGTTAAGGGGCCTGGTAAGAATTTTTCCACTTGGCAAATTGGCACCGGCCATTTGGTTTTTTCGCCTCGTAGCAAATAGTCACAACTTTCACGGTTTGGCAGTGAGGCATTGGTTGGGGTATTGTTATGTAGATGGATGGGGGGGAGGAGCGCCATCACCTCCCCCGGTTGCGAAGGGTAGTCCAGTAAAGGACTCCAGGGGCGTTGCCCCGTCTGAAGCCTAGGGAGGCCAGGGGCCAAGGCACGCCCCTGAGCGGTGACCCCAGGGGAGTGCCTAGTTGATGTGCATGAGCAGGACTCCCCCTGCTGGTGTTAACCATTCCCGGCCTCTCAGGCACACAGCCTGAAGCCGGATAGTTGATAGGACCAATGCCTAGGCCAATACCACTCATTTCCTGCAATCAATAAAGTTGTGGCCAATTTTCGCCCATTAACCTTAACTATGGTGTCTTGTGTCTTTATTTCTTCTGGTGGGAGGTGGGAACTCGCCATGCAAAGGCAATGAAAGAGTAAGCATGATTTTGCAGAAAGCAGCTGTAGTGGTGTCCTGAACATTGCGGCCCGATATCAATGGAATTTAAAATCTCGCCTATAGAGCACCCTAACATTTGCAAGCACATTTCGTCAGCAGCCGTAGACAATAAATAAACGGGACGCCAGAAAGCTTTTGTATATTTTGTGATGAGCATGGATAATATAATAGCAACCACCTAATAGTGCTAAGATCTTCGCAGCCTGAAGCAGAAATGAGCCAGAACAGAAGATTCTCAAAAGGCATGATAAAGTATCTTTCCTGCGCTGCCCGTAGGGAAGGAGAGGGATAAAGATACTTAACAGAAAAAGTTGTCCATCAAACGCAAAGCCTCTCCAAGTGTACTCAGCTCTGCTTTGAAGGCAATGGCCGGTGGCGTGTTGATTATGGAATCCAAGCCGATTCTCCTTTGAAGCCTTGGATGTGTGACCGCTCCGTTACATGAGTGCTTTGAAGTTCAAGAGAGTCTTAACGGAGCCTTTTCAGCCTGCAAAAATGCTAGCAACACAGAAAGCAGCCAGGTTTCGCACTCCTCTTTGTGCGAGCACACAATGGGTAGGAGCAGTTAAGGCGAAGAACTAATCCGTAGCATGTGCACACAACTCCTTTGATTTCAGCGGCACTTTATGGAGAGCAACACTAGCAGAATTGGTACGCAACAAAAGAGGGGCCCAAGTCATTCCCTCGCCCCTCGCCCCCCCAGGATACGTCTGTAGTAACACAGGGATTTCCATAGTCAGGGAAGTCTCTAGCAGTGAGGCAGCTCGTGGGTCAATTACCTAGCCGAACTTAAAATTGGAAAGCGTAATGCTGGTGGTCAACAAAAGAGGTTCAAAGACTCTCTTGAGGCAAATCTAAAAAGTACTTGTTGTTGTTGTTTAGTCATTTAGTGGTGTCCGACTCTTTGTGACCCCATGGACCAGAGCACGCCAGGCACTCCTGTCTTCCCCTGCCTCCTGCAGTTTGGTCAAACTCATGCTGGTAGCTTCGAGAACACTGTCCCAACATCTTGTCCTCTGTCATCCCCTTCTCCTTGTGCCCTCCATCTTTCCCAGCATCAGGGTCTTTTCCAGGGAGTCTTCTCTTCTCATGAGGTGGAGTCTCAGTTTCAGGATCTGTCCTTCCAGTGATCACTCAGGGCTGATTTCCTTCAGAATGGATAGGTTTGATCTTCTTGCAGTCCATGGGACTCTCAAGAGTCTCCTCCAGCACCATAATTCAAAAGCATCAATTCTTTGGCGATCAGCCTTCTTTATGGTCCAGCTCTCACTTCCTTCCATCACTACTAAAAAGTATAAACACCGACAACTGGGAAAAACTGGTCTGCGAGCGCTCCAATTGAAGAACAGCCTTTACCAAAGGTGTCATGGGCTTTGAAGACACTCAAACTCAGGACGCAAGGGAGAAATGTGCTAAGAGGAAGGCACACTTGGCAAACCCTAACCGTGATCAACTCCCGCTTGGAAACCTGGGTCCCCACTGTGGAAGGACATGTGGATCCAGACTTGGCCTCCACAGTCCCTTATGGGCTCAATGTTAAAACTGTGTTTATGGAAGATAATCTTACTCGGCTACGAGTGATCGCCAAAGGAGGAAAAGAAGAAGACCTGGCACTCATACCAGCCTGGCATGCAGCAATGTCAATTGCCCGCTGCATAATGTAACAGGGATCTATTGGGAACAACACGCACGCTGCCATTTAATTTCCTCGGTAACAGCAAATGTGCACTTATTCAAATGTGAAGTTGCTGTGAAAAGGCTCAGCGTTAGCCTCTGATTTCCCAAACGACAAAAGGGAAGAGTGTTTCCCCCCTCACCTTCCAGTTGCTCACGCATTGGAGAAGACTAAGGATGAATGAGGATCCTTCAGTGCAGATTGTCAAGCAAACCTGGAAAGAAGAAGAAGAAGAGTTTGGATTTGATATCCCGTTTTATCACTACCCAAAGGAGTCTCAAAGCAGCTAACATTCTCCTTTCCCTTTCTCCCCCACAACAAACACTCTGTGAGGTGAGTGGGGCTGAGAGACTTCAGAGAAGTGTGACTAGCCCAAGGTCACCCAGCAGCTGCATGTGGAGGAGCGGAGACGCGAACCCGGTTCTCCAGATTACGAGGCTACCGCTCTTAATCACCACACCACACTGGCTTGCTTTGGGGAGGAAGCAGGAGTGTCTTCACACCTTTTCTCCACGGACCCCTTCAACTTGAAAAGGATTTGTGGGTGGCACCGATCACACACTTAGTTCACACTTCCACTTGCCCCTTGCCTACAAAGCTGTCAAGGAGCTGTCAAGGAGCCAGGTCACCCGTAGGGCAGGCACCCACACGAAAGGCACGGAACTCAGTCAGCTTTTTATTAGCAGAAAACACCACCACCACAATGTCCTGTTTTGCCTTAACTTGACAGAGGTGTTGCCGGAACTAAGCTCTGCCTTAGTTTTGCTTTTGGCCGCTGTTGTTTGCTAAGGCTGCTGGGAACTGTAGCTCTGGGAGGGGTAAACTACGGCTCCCAGGATTCTTGGGGACAGGTCCTTTAAATGCATCATTTGTACACAACCCTGATGTCTCCTAATCTTAGTTTTAGAGCTGTCCTGGCTGAACCAAGAAAGCTGAAGGGCAAGGGCAAGGTCTGCTGAATCGCTCTACACTTACTGATACTGACCAAGAAATTTGTTTTCTACAATATTATTTTTCTAAAACTTATGATGGATAAGGTGAAGGACCATGGCTCAGTGTTAGCACATCTTCTTTAGATGTGGAAACTCCCAGGTTCAGTTCCTGGCTTCTCCTGATATAGGGCTGGGGGACACGACTTCTGGAAATCCAGTGTAGACCAATATTTTCCAAACTTGGGTCTCTGGCTGTTTTTGGACTACAACTCCCATCATCCCTAGCTAGCAAGACCAGTGATCGGAAATGGTGGGGATTGTAGTCAAAAACAACAACTGGAGACCTAAGTTTGAAAAACACTCGTGTAGATATAATATCGTGTAGATACTTCCTGGGTTATGCTTGCTTCCCTTAAGTATTCAACTATCAAAACTTTATTCATGCTTCTTCTTTTTAAAAGAGAGGCTGACAGAATTGTTCTTTTCTGGACATTAGCCTTTTTTTATTGGTTCTAGGTTAGTCACCTTCCAGCGAAATGGATTCTAGGGATATTTTAGTTAATAGTTCTTAGCCCAAACACTTTGATGAATGTTCTCTGCCCAAAGAAATTTGTCAGCTTTTAATTTGTTTTCTATCCAAAGAAATTTGTCAAGTTTTAATTTGCAAATTCACTAATTCCGTCCTTTGTCTCTTTTATTTGACATGGTGCCCAGGGTGATTTATGCCGCAGGAGAGCCCAACCATGAATTCAGTGGGGCTTACTTTGCAGTTAAGATGTCTAAGAGTCTGCTGCTAAATTCTATGCAACTTTTGCAGTGGTTTACGCCTATGCTAGAGACACGGGTGGCGCTGTGGGTTAAACCACTGAGCCTAGGGCTTGCCGATCAGAAGGTTGGCAGTTCAAATCCCCATGACGGGGTGAGCTCCCGTTGTTCAGTCCCTGCTCCTGCCAACCTAGCAGTTCGAAAGCACATCAAAGTGCAAGTAGATAAATAGGTACCGCTCCGACAGGAAGGTAAACGGCGTTTCCGTGCACTGCTCTGGTTTGCCAGAAGCGGCTTAGTCATGCCGGCCACATGACCCGGAAGCTGTACACCGGCTCCCTCGGCCTGTAAAGCGAGATGAGCGCCGCAACCCCAGAGTCAGCCATGACTGGACCTAATGGTCAGGGGTCCCTTTACCTTTACCTTATGCCTATGGTACCACAGGCCCTCCACAGTGCTCATCCTCAAGTACAGCCCCACACATGAACTTCCAACAGACATGTTTGGGGATCTTTAACCTATACGATGCCATGAAGGAATTAAAACTCCCATAAGGGATAAGCCAAGAGAAAACAAGACAGAACGTAGTATATTTAGATACAAAGTTTAATACGATCCTGTACTGCAGGGTGTGGGACTAGGGGAATTTTGGGGTACCTTGAACCCTGCAATTCTATTATTCTTTGAGGCAGAACTGGCCCACCCATGAGGCAAGGTGAGGTGGCTGCCTCAGGTGGCAGGATCCACAGGGGCATGGAATGCATCAGCCACTGCTGCTGCCACAATGGCAGTAATGAGTACTATAAACTTCTTGGGAGACTGGATCTGCCGTATCCTTGGCAGCCCTCCACCAAAGTGTTATGTACTGAAGTTCTCACCCTGGGCCAGCACGGGGGTACTGTAGATAGTTTTCACTCAGGTCCACATATGCAAATAAGGAATTGAAAGTGACATTCAGTGATTGGATAGTTACAGAAAGTTGTTACTGTTGCTTTGTAGTTGAGCTCTATATAAGCAGGCTGGCTGAACCCTTCAGCCCAGTTCTGTTCTGGGCCTGTGAATAAACAAGAGCTGTTTGAAGAACCGCTGTGTCGTCTGATATGTTCACTCACAACTTAACACCAAGTACCACCTCTACAACAGTCTCTTTGTGAATAGGATGTGCTTCTGGTCTCCTCGCAACCCTAGGAAGGAAATGGCAGGGGCTTCCCTCTGGGGTCTCCCGGTCTCTGCACCCGCACAGTGTGATTCGGAGAGCATGGAGAACAGAGGCAGGGGAGATAAAGGCATCTAAAGAAGGTCTCACAACCACAACGGTCCCATGGTAAAGGACGCCTGGATGGTTAAGTCCAGTCAAAGGCAACTATGGGGTTGTGGCGTTCATCTCGGTTTCAGGCTGAGGGAGCAGGCATTTGTCCACAGACAGCTTTCCAGGTCATGTGGCCAGCATGACTAAACCGCTTCTGGTGCAATGAAACACCGTGACAGAAACCAGAGCGCATGGAAATGCCATTTTTAAGGCTCAATAATGGTACATTTGTGGTGGACTGTCCACACATCATTCAAACTTACTGGTTGTTCTGCAATGCTTCTTCATTATACACCTTTAGGTTTCGCACACTTGATCCAAGCCGCAGAAAGAAGCAGGGACTGCGCTGATGTGACGCAGAAGAGGCAAATCCCTTTCCAAAAGGTTCTGTTTGCTAAGAAAAGTGTGCGCAGCAGCCTGTTTAATTAACTGTCTGGAACTGACAAAGACAAACTGCCCATTTTTTATCTCTGTGTTTCCTTGTATCACAATTAAGCTTGTGTACTTAATGTAGCACGGATGCAAAATAAAGGCAAAAGCTGGGATCATTAAATAAAGAGGCATGACAAACCAAGGTGCAGACCATGCACACATGAGGAATAAATTGAGTTTTAAGGGGCTGTTGCCATTGTCCATTGCCCGGCCGTTCTGCCTGGGCTGTCTTTGCTGCCATGTTTTTAACTCTTATCATGCATGATGCCCCATTTTTACACCTGTCCAGTATCCTTTATTTAAAATGCAAAGGCTGAAGTACTCAGTTGCAGAGTAGTAATGCCCAGCAGTGGTCTAGGGATAGAAGGATCTGATTCTCTCAGATTCTTGTTTTTATAATCTTAAGATGCCGTCACATTTTGCAGCAATTTGCAATAATAATTAAAAAAACATCAGCATTTTTATATGCAGCAACATACACATTTTTGCAAGCAGTTTCCTCTAACTTTGGTGTTATTTATATTCATTTTTATGCATACTTCAACCTAATATTTGCATTTTTGGGAACACTTGTTGGCACAGCAAAATGTGGATAAGTGTGAATGCTGAAGGGACGTTGCGTTTCGGTTCACATAATGTTTCGGACAGTGCAAATTTTATAGATTTTGTTTCAAATGAGACCTGAATCAAACTTCTTCCTCATCCCCAGTAGTGTGCACAAAGAATGTACTGGTAGTCCTTTCTACTAATTTGTTTTTTGTTGCTATAAGCACCTACCTAGTGACAAGGCTGATTGGATCTGAGACACATTTGCACAGTGAGGACACCGTGCAATTTCATCCACAACAGATCTCTAAGCAGTATACAAAATTAGCCCTGTGGGGTTTTTTTTTAAGTATAATAGAAACAGTTTAATTAAAAACAGCATTATAAAAAATAAACAGGTGAAAACAGGAATTCAGAAAGGCAAATGTCCCATCTTATGGGTCAGGGAAAGCCTGATCAGAAAAATATGTCTTCATTATTTAAGGAAGATTGGAAAAGGTTTGCAGAATATTTGAAGAAGCATTGTAAACAGGTTAGAGCGTCAGCAAGATTACAGTAAACACAGCAGTAAAAAAAATATTCCCTGAATAAAAAAAATTATTCCCTGGAATAAATAAATAAATAGAATAAATAGAATATGCCGCAGTAAGGGGTGATCAGAAGGAACCATGGAATGGGGGAAAGGAAGTTCATGTTTAATTTAATTTAATGTTTTGTTTTTGTTTATGTGATTATGAAAATTATAAAATTTAAAAAGAGAAGTATGCCTTCCCAAGACATATTCAGAAAGCTCCCTACCTATGAACACAACATCTTCAGCATTTTCTGCCAAAAGTGGAGGTCTTAAAAAGTGGGATTTATACAGATTCTTGAAAGGATCAATCCTTCAACACAATGAGTGACAGATAACGTTTGCATCACTTTTGCTTGAGAGATTCCCTGAAAGCCTCATTGATAGTCTGCCAGCACTGTAGCTAAATATGCAATGCAGTATTCTTTCTTCTTTGGTGACCACTCATAGCCGAGTAAAATTGTCTTCCATAAACACGGATTTAACAGGAAGTCCGTAAGTGACCGTGGAAGCCAATTCTGGATCCACACGTCCTTCCACAGTGGGGACATAGGTTTCCGGGTGGGAGTTGATCACGGTGAGGGTTTGCCAAGCGTGCCTTCTTCTTAGCACGTTTCTTCCTTTTGTCCTGAGTTTGAGTGTCTTCAAAGCCAATGCCATTTTTGGTAAAGGCTGTTCTCCAATTGGAGCGCTTGCAGGCCAGTGTTTCCCAGCTGTCGGTGTTGATCACCAGCATTACGCTTTCCATTTTTAAGTTTGGAATAGAGTAATTGCTTTGGAATAAGAGCCCACTGGAGTCGCAGTACGCATGGATCAATAGGCAGGTTGGCAATCTCCACTTTCTGGCATTTATAGTGTTGACGATTTGCTGTCCCAACTCGTGTGTGTGTGTGTGCTCACGTGCGCTTGTGCTGCAGTATTTTCATTTCCACATTCCATTGCACCATGTGGTGAGATGTGCATTGTGCATTATGTGCTTTCTCTCCATCACAGAGAGGGGAAAGGAGGTTATTATTCAACAAGGCAATAATCTGAACCAATTGAGAGAACCCCTACTAAGCATGCATTATAGATTGCTGTGAAGGTATTCATTTACTTACTTACTTACTTACTTACTTACTTACTTACTTACTAACTTACTAACTTACTTATTTGCTGCTTTTAGTCCACTACGTGGATTCTGGTTCATGCTGGTAAGAAATGGAAATAAGCTAGAAGCATATGTCTTCTCACTGGCCACACAGATTCAAGGTCTACCAGTCAGTGGCCAGGACTCAAAGGCTAGGACTCTAGGCTTGCCCAATAGAATCAACACGATCAAAAGAGTTTGCTAATTAATGAATTAAAAAGAACACCAAATGATACAAACTGCTTTTGAGACTCCCATCAGTTTCAAAGGAACTTTCCCATATGGAATCGGGCAGAGGGCATTGCAATTCAAAAAACATACATGTCACTAACACTGATATCTTTGGATCTAAGTTGGAGCAGTGAACCTTTTTTTAAAAAAACAACAACATCAAGGGCCATATTCCCTCAGGGCTGATCTCACAGATGGACAAAGGAATATAATATGCAAGCAAGGGCAGATAATACCATTTAACAGTTTCATTTGACCCCAGGTACCTTCTCTTCAAGGGACGTGGGTGGTGCTGTGGGTTAAACCACGGAGCCTAGGACTTGCTGATCAGAAGGTTGGCGGTTCGAATCCCCGTGATGGGGTGAGCTCCCATTGCTCGGTCCCTGCTCCTGCCAACCTAGCAGTTCGAAAGCACATCAAAGTGCAAAGTAGATAAATAGGTGTCGCTCCAGTGGGAAGGTAAACGGTGTTTCCGTGCGCTGCTCTGGTTTGCCAGAAGTGGCTTAGTCATGCTGGCCACATGACCCGGAAGCTGTATGCCGGCTCCCTCGGCCAATAAAGCCAGATGAGCGCCGCAACCTCAGAGTCGGCTACGACTGGACCTAATGGTCAGGAGTCCCTTTACCTTACCTTCTCTTCACGAACCTACCTATGTGGTGCTTATTCCACTTTAAACAGTCAAGCCCCAGCAGTGCATCTGAATCCATTTCCTCACAAAGCAAACAAGAGAAGAGTTGTTTTCTCAGATTCACAGAGGTGGGTGCCATGCAAATTTCCCTCAGGAGGCGACGTGACCTGCGATTACCTTGGGTCAGCCATCAACAGTTTGTGTCTGAAGCTGGAATCGCTTGTCCCCATACACTGAGGTGGTTGTGTCATCCCTCAGATAATAGCCTCTGAATCCTTGATCGTATAAACTTGCTGTTACAGAAACAGAAATAGATTTTCACACACTGAGCCTGAATAGAAGTCGCACATTCTTTCTTTGTGAATACAGTCAGCAGTGAATGTGATATATATATATATATATATATATATATATATATATGGAGAAGTTCAAATGCCCAAGACTATAATTGACTGAAAGAATTCCCAAGCATCCTGTGTCACAGAACCAGAAATGGGCTTTGTTGTTTAAGGCTGTTTCTTGCCCAACCGCACGTCTTTCTTCCAGAGAGGTATTTCTCAGAGTGGCACAATATAAGCTACCGTTGATATTAACCTAAAATGCCTGTACATTTTTAGTTCCCTTTGAAAAAGTAGGCCACAGCCTTTCTTTCCCATATTCTAGTCAAGAGAGCCTCGCCGCAAGACTGACCATTAATTAAAAATGCAGCGAGACAGATACCTGCTGGGGAATTGCAGGCCTTAAAAAGTTCTGTTCGGTGCGGCAAAATAGCTAGATAAATTTAGCTGCCAGATAGCCATAGCTCCAGTCTCCATGAATAAGCCCTAGTGCAGGCAGGCGCTCCCTTAGACAGCTTAATCTGTACTTTCCATCATGTCCCTGAATGCCCAGATGTTTAGTGTGGTCAATCAAAGGCGTACATTAGCTTGTTACTGGGTATCCTTGGAAAAAAGGAGGGTCTGAGTGATTGTCTTCTACAAGATTGTCCGTCTTCATTTTAGCCACTTCAGACAGCCGCCGCATTTTTGCCATTTCCCCCTCCTCCCTTTTATTGTAAAGCATTTCAATTACTTTCCAGCAACACAGGAGCAAAAAGGTTTGCAAGCGACTTTAAGTTCAAATCTACCATTTGGTTGGAAACAGTTCTGAAACACGAATCTTTCAAACAAGGGTTAGTTCTCCCTTTTTTTCGCACCTATGCAGATGCACGCAGAGACAAAGAGCAATTACAACGCTCCAGTACTGCTTTATCAGTGAGGAGACCCAATTAAGGGGCATGGCTAATTTAGGCCCATTAGTTTCAATGGGTCTACTCCAATTAATGCTTAGCTGCATGCAACCCGTCATTTGCAGCCTACAATGCTATACAATTCATAATCTAGTGAAATCAAAGTTATTGCGGTTATCTGATTAACAATAGCATATCTGGCAACAGGTTATAAAAGGTGTTATTTATTTATTTGGAAGGATGTGAATGTGTTTTATGTGCTTTTGTACGTAGCTGTTTCCAGTTTTAGTTAAAAGAAAACTAGTACAAAATCAAAATATGTGGCCTTTCCCTAAGCACTCACTCATCCTCTAGCAAACAAATCATGTATTTTTTTTAAAAAGAAGAAAATAGTACTAAGTGTGCAGGGGGCATGTTTCAAAGTTCCTAGCGGGAAAACTTGAGGAAGAATTAAAAACCCAAAGATGAAAATATGTCTAACCACACATGAACTGAGATTTAAATCTCAGCATCAACCGAGATGCAAGTTTAATGTCTGGATTTGATATTAACTTTTCCCCCCACCTCTGTGTGAGGATTTGAACCCAGCACTATACCACCTTGTGCCCTGAGTTATTTGTAGCTGATAAACCACGAAGAATAACAGCAAGTCAAGAGACCAGTGGCTGCAGTACTAAGGACAGCTCCTAGTGAGCAACTAACTCTAGCATCTTAAAAAGCAGAGACATCACCTTGCCAACAAAGGTCCGTATAGTAAAAGCTATGGTTTTCCCAGTAGTGATGTATGGAACTGAGAACTGGACCAAAAAGAAGGCTGATCGCTGAAGAATTGATGCTTTTGAATTATGGTGCTGGAGGAGACTCTTGAGAGTCCCATGGACTGCAGGAAGATCAAACCTATCCATTCTTAAGGAAATCAGCCCTGAGTGCTCACTGGAAGGACGGATCCTGAAGCTGAGACTCCAATACTTTGGCCACCTCATGAGGAGAGAAGACTCCCTGGAAAAGACCCTGATGTTGGGAAAGATGGAGGGCACAAGGAGAACGAGGACGAGATGGTTGGACAGTGTTCTCGAAGCCACCAGCATGAGTTTGACCAAACTGCGGGAGGCAGTGGAAGACAGAAGTGCCTGGCGTGTTCTGGTCCATGGGGTCACGAAGAGTCGGACACGACTAAACGACTAAACAACAACAAGCTCTAGCAAAGAAGGGAAACAGACTGAGACCTTATGAGCTCCACCTCTCTAAGCCTCATCCCCTTGCTTGAAGAAGGAAGATTCTTGAACTGCCACTGGCCAATAGGTAGTAGTCGCTTCTCTTCTCTGTGGTGTAGATGTGCTTGGGTGAAGGCATGCAAGAGAGCTCTGGCTGCTGCCCCAAACTTAGCAGTCTCAGGCACAAAGCCAAGAGTCTGGTCCAAGCCCGCTGCTGGCAACAAACACAGCAGCTTCAGGTTCAGCTAGCTCATCTCCATGCCTGGGCCACAGCACACTACTAGACCCTGACAGTTGTGAAATGCTGATCACATAATTAGGGCTGTGGACCAATTACAGCACCGGTTTCTGAGATCATGAGGAACTCATGAACCTTCTTAAGTTGTAGCTGTAGATGACCACTTCATTGATGGCTTGATGGAGCACATGCTAGCCGTGACTATCTCCATAGGTGGAAGTCTATGGAGTTGAACAACAGTGCCTCTCGGCTTGTTCATGGACTTTCTACCAGCTGGAGATCTGCTGGCCCAGATACTGGAATGCTGATTCCCAGAGGGCAGCCCTTTCTCATACATCTGTCCTCCCTCCCTCTCCCTTGGCCATAATAATTCATTTCATTTGCTTCCGGAATGCTGCCCCTTTGCCTTCCAATAAACCAAAGCCACTTCCGAGCTAGGGAGGAAGTGGGGTTGCGGGCTTCACGCCCCTCCCCACACTCGCGGGGGCTAGCTTCAGCCCCCGCGATAGCAGGGAATCCTCGGACGCGTCATACCCAGAGCCAGCCAATCAGGGGGCGTGGCATTGCCTACTTAGGTCTGGCGCGGCCGAGGGTCTCCCTCTTTCCCACGCCTCAGCCAACCCGATTTTCCCTCCACTCCCACCTGTTAGGTTAGGCTATCTGACGTTGCTATGAACTACGGTTGGTCGCCATCAAGGGGCCTGGTAGGAATTTTCCCAATTGGCAGATTGGCACCAGCCACTTGGTTTTCACCTACCTCGTAGCAAACCATCACAACTTCACGGTATTGGCGGTTAGGCATTGGTGGGGTACTGTTTATTGTTATGCAGATGAAGGGGGGGAAGGAAGTGCCATCACCTTCCCCCAAATCAAAGAGTAGTCTGGTAAAGGATTCTGGGGGGCGTGGCCTTGTCCTAAGCCTATGGATGTATGGGCCCATGGCACGCCCCCACGCGGTGACCCCGGGGGGAAGTCCTAGTTGACGTGCCTCAGCAGGACTCCCCCTACTGGTGGTTAACCCTCACTGGCCTTCAAGCATGCAGCCAGAAGCCGGTTAGTTGTTAGGACCAATGCCTAAGCCAATACCGCTCAATTCATGTAATCAATAAAGTTGTGGCCTAATTTGACCCATTAACTCAAATTATTGTGTCTCGTGTCTTTATTTCTGAGGGGGGAGGCAGAAACTCGCCACGCAATCTTTGATCAGTATAACTGAGTTTGAATCCTAAGACTGTGTGTGCATACCCTGCACATTTACAGCACATTTCAAGCACAAACAAAAATAAATCATGGGAACTGCAGTTTGCCATGGTGCTCAGAACTGTAGCTCTGTGAGAAGCAAACTACGGTTTCCAGGATTCTTTCTGGGTGCGCGGTTTAAATTTATGATTTCTGTGCAACCTCAGTTTTTCATCCCGGTGACTATAAAGTGGGGGGAGGGAGTGCTGAAGGTTTTTGTTTTTTAAAATATTATCTTCTAAACAACAGACATCACTTCATTTCCCCCCACAGCAGGAAGGAGCCTGTAACCATCTCTGTCTGTCAGGGTTGCTGTTTGGTAGACGTGGCTGTGGACTCCACCATGTGCTTGTAGATGCCATATTTTATTATCTAATTCCGAGGAAGCAAGAAATGTTCAGCAACTCATTCTCATTTTCCCTAAAGAGCAATTAGGAGAAAGAAGAGAGTGGTTGGCATTGTATAGGCAATTATAATTAACCACAATTTCCACCCTGTCTAATTAACAAGATACTATGATGCTTTGCGTCCAGGGGAAGCTGTACTGGTTTGGTGCCAAACTGCCCTTCACACATCTGTTAGGCCATCTACAGAAATTTAAAGAACCTTCTGCCTCTTTACTTTTTTCAATATTTGAATTGCATTTGAGATTCCGCACGCACACCCCTTTTATTATTTTAAAGTCTGAACAATACTGCTGTGCGTTCTGTTTCATTCAAAATCTGTTCATTGTGCTGGATAAACTTCATTTGTTCTCCACATTTTGTATTCCAAACTTTCTCATCCACTTAAAAAAACCACCCAAAACCCTACCTTATTTACTTTGATTGCAGCTGCAGACAACCTTTGAGAAATTTTTCAGCTTGCCCCTGCACTATACCCCTTCACTCAACTCGTCCAGTAGCTCTAAACAGCAAGCACAGAAAATGAAAAGGCCACATTTACAGATGAAAGGTCAAAACCAAAACAAAGCTAGAAGATAATTGGTTCATACAGCTTCTTGCCAGGACAGTGTGTCCAAAACCCTCCTTTATAAATAAAATGCCACACAGGCTTAATGCAGCCCAACTCTGCCATTTAAAGCCTTGTCAGATAAAACAATAGGATTTCCCCCTCCTTCTGCAACTCTTCCAATCCATTATATCAGCCAGAACACCAAAACTGACTACAAAGCTTATTTGATTTGTTTAATTCTTACACAATTGGTTTTCACAGTTCTCTCCTGCATCACACTGGGGGTTGATGTGGCACTGACTCTCATCATTTGTATTTTATCTGTTGATCTCTCCCAAATGGTGATGGGAACACTATATATAAATCCTGTCAGGAATGAGCCAGCCCCAAGCAAAGGTTTGCAGCCAACGGCAGAAAGCAGCCAGGAACAGAGAGGCTTAGATGTTAGTCAGGCAGGGGAGAGCCAGCAGCTGCAGACTTCGGCTCTTCCTGACTGTGAAGGACAGGCTGATAAGGCAGTAGCTGAGTGCAGGCTGGAACATAGCCAAAGCTCGCAGGAAGCACAAAATGGTGCAAACAGTTTCAGAGACAGCATCTCAGAAAAGGAAGAGCTTGGAGCTGATCCACTAAGTCCAAAGAGTTGGCGAATGGGAGGGCTGCTAGATAGGAAGCAAAACGAGACATAAGGGTTATAGGTTCAATATCTTCTGTTGACACCGGAAGAAGTCTTCAGAAGGGTCATCTTAAGTAATGATGCTGAAGGCTTTGTTGAAGCTGTCCGAAGCTATCGGTTTGTTTTTGCAATAAATCCTCCTTTTTAATTAGCTATGCTTACTGTGTTATCAAGCTGGGAACCTGGACTCCTGACAAATCCAGTGGCGTTTTCCAGTCTGCCCCGTTCAGTTCTTGCTCTTTACCAACTCAGGTACCAGCATCATATCCACAGTGCTGTTCCATGGTGGTTTTACAGGGTAGGAAGAGGGCAGGGTGGGAAGAGATATTTCTATTCAGTGCTATTCACCGTTTCCCTAGGTACAAGCCCAGAAACGGTGCTCCCCTCATACTTCATGTGACCTGAAGTTCTGCCATGCCTCTTTTGAGCTTTTAAAAGTTCCCAAGTGGCCCAGAAACCACAGTTTCCTCGGTATCAAAACTCCCTTCTTCTCCCCACTTCAGGTCTTTCAGGTCAAGCCACACGTTACAGGATAGTTTCATGAACTTCCTCTTCATTTTTTAGCTTACAATCTGAAGCCAAGAAGGAAGGAGGTGGAAATCAAGATGGATGCAACAGTGCCTGGAAGGCAATTCTAACTTTTTCTCGCTATGCCTGGGAAATAGACAAAGCCCACTCACACTATCAGGGTATGGGAAACCTTACCAGCTTAAGTGCTAAACACAGCACTCCTAAACTTATTTTGCTAGTGAGAAAGCCCATTCAAGATCACAAGACAAAAAAATGAGCCAATTGTGCTTCTGGGCAACATCCTTGGAAGGTCTCTGTGCTGTGGGTGGAAAAAACTGTCTTTGGATTGGCCTGTTTAGCGCTCCCTCCCTCGTGCTCTGTAACCTATTGCTTTTCCCTTTGTCTTACCAACACAATTCAGCCTCCTCTTGACCACTAGATTGAGTCAGACGCCTTGAGGCTGCCTCTTCACAGGGTTTTAAGTATGGAGACAGACTCGGAAGATTCCCACAGTCAGGTAAGTCCTGCTCAAATGCATCAACGCTGGGGCAAACACACTGCTCTGGGTCTGCGGTGTCCGAACCCTTCTTTAAATCAAACTGTGGACATATGTTCCATGCTCAGGGCTGCAGATGTACAGTATATGCACCAGAAGAGGCCATTCCTTTCTTGTCCTTGTATTCATGGAACTGTTTCCTGCAGAAGGGTCTCCCTTGGCCGCTGCTGAGCTGCATAGCTTTCGGCAACCCATTGTAATTCTGCTCTTGCATCAGGAAGATTAATTCAGCCTCCACACACTGATCTACAGTTCTTTTTTTCCTTTTAGGTTTCTCGACAAATTGTCAGCCAAGGCATCGGATTATATGCTGAAGGGTTTGCTGACAGGAGACCCAACGATGAACCAGCTATTCTTCTTACTGAAGATGAGTGGGTTAAAGAGATGATAGAGGGAGTTTATCTTGCAGTTATGAATGAGCAGGAGAAACCTGTCAGGGAAACCTGTTTTCGTTGTGGCCACCTTAGGCACACTTGTGATCTGCTGAACCAACCCCCATTCAGCAGTGCGAGAGAATATAGCCTGTAGAGTCCGTTTACATTCCCCCACAAAGATGCGGAAACAGGGTTTATCTCTGCAGTGTAAGCAGAGCAGACATGCTTTTGTGTGAACACAGTACTCAGTAGTAGGAGTGAGGGGTAATGTTTGAAAGCCCAAACCCCTATGAAAATGCTGCAAGAATTCTAAGCTGGTCCTTCCTTACGCAGAATATTAAATTCTGGATGCAGACCCCAGATTACCTGGAAAAATTCAGGGCAATCTATTGAGACACTGCATTTCTTGACCACATCAGAGCTTGATGTGAGTATTCCCACATGCTGGTATCACTTTGGTTTGGGGCAAGAGAACCAGAAATGATCAGCAAATAGTTCTTCTCCTTACTTCAGTGAGCCTTCCCAGAAGAGCCCGAGAGATTGATGAGACTCGCTGTACCATTAAGTAGGGATGGGTGAATTTGTCAATTTCGGTTTCTCTCAGTGCCTCATTTTTCCAATCATAAATTCGGTTCTCCACATGTCCACATCAATTTGCAAATTCCTTCTACAAAAAGTCCTCATGAAAATTCATCAGTACTTTTGCTGTTTTGACTAACACATACATTTTTGAAAGCGATATTTTCCCCAATATAACACATTGTTGTGTTGTATTCCTCCACCCACTCAGCCTTTACCTTATTACTGTACATGGATTTTTATACACAATATTTGGCTGGTGAATTGGCAAGGTTCTGAGGAGAATGACTTTCGAAGGACATACATTTCAGTTCGCATATCGTTTCGGGAAGGGCACATTCAACTTCCAGTGCAAATTGAATGGAATTTATCTCCAATTCTTCATCCCTCACAATGGTCCCACATGAAGGAAGTGTCCGGCCTTGATTCTGATAATTTTTTCCAACTCAGACCCAGCTACCATCGGGTAATTTAGATGTGAGAGGGAAATAATACTAAAGAGACATGTCTTCAAGGGGTCAGATTTGCGTTTCTTTGCCTACAAGAAATCTGTATCTTCGTTGATGTTATATCAAGTTGTCACAACAAGGAAGTGTCTGAAAGTACCAGCTGAGTGCCTCCTTTGGGCTGTTTATGTGTTTGAAATCTTATCTTCTTGAGAAGCACAAGAGGCAGGGTCTGTCGATGCTACAAAACTGTCGCTTCTTGAAGGACATATAGATGCTTGTATCAGAGCAGAGCCAAGCCATAAGGAGTCACTCAAAATATGCTCATCAACTGCTGCTGCTTGGTTTGGGGTTTTATAAGGATATTAAGTAATGGCTCTTCAGTTGGTTTTATTGTTTGTATTCCCACCCTGGGGCCAGATGATGAAGGGCGAGTTAGAAATACAACAAACAAACAAACAAACAAGACAATTGTGGCTACAAGTGAAGGGACAGGAAAATCAGTGGGAGGTGTGAAGAGAATGCCTTTGCACCCCAAATTCTGCTACCCCAAACCCTGTAAAATTAGCTCTCGTTCTTCCCACTGTCTCCAGCCCTACCAGTCTCAATGGGCAGCAGCCACCACTGAGCATAGGGGAAAAGAAGAGAGGGAGCCCCAACAGACACGAACAAAGTAGAACTCAGAAGTTGCTGAAGAAAATGGGAACCTTTGTTCATAAAAGCACTCTAGATACAGTTATGACACCCGAAGGGTTTTGGGTGTTCACAACTCATGCCTCCTTTTTCTTCCGGGCAAAAATAAAACCTACCCTTTTCTTCAACACCTTTGAAGGTTTACCTTCTCCCCACAGATCCATCGTTGGTGACACTCCCAACTCCAAAACACACACTCTTCCAGTGAGACAGTGAGAAGCTAGCCTGATTTCCATCTTCCATATCTACCAATTAACGATGAGACTAACTATCGGCATATTTTGCGATTAGCTTGCTTACAGATTTGCAGACCGGCGTTGACTTTTGGCAGGCAACATCTGAGAAATCTATTTAACTAACGGCTGGCAGCAGTGACAACTGGCAACTCTAATTGCACTTGACAGACTACAGAACGCGAGACCTTTCTCCCATGGCCTCCTGCACCCGCTTCCTTTGCAGCAGATGCTTCTACAGCTCCAGGCACTAGTCTTGTCTGCTAATTCCTGCCCCTGATAGAACTTATTAAGACGTGCACCTGTCAGCGAGGACGCGGCAAATGCGTGGCAAGGCATGCAAAGCGTAACGACGCACCGCAGAAACGCCGCGGCGAAAAGTCTTTGCCTGTCACCGCAAACTACCTCCCAAAGTGAAAAATTACCCAACGTCGACGCTCGTCACCCAGACAACATGACAGCTTTCACCACTGCATCTGCTAAGGTGGGATCACGTTGGAGAGTGTGCCAAAGTGTGTCGCTGTCCAATTGCTTTAGTGCTGACGTGCTCTTTTCATCCTCGCACAGCCCACTGATGTTTCTGAACTGCCCCGGTGGTTTCATAGACTTGCGCTTGATTAAGCATCTAAGGCAGACAAGGCAAATTGACGACGACTCTGATATGATACTTCAAGGTACATTGCTTCAGTGCTCTCCTCCTCAAATAAATCACAACGCAACTGCCTGTCAAAATGCAAGGACTCATTTTCCAACGGTGCGGCCATCTTTTTTAAATTCATCCTTCTTCTTTGAGTTCGCAACATCACTCCAGCCAGCTCATCAGGTGCAAATGCCAGGACAGACCTGACTGAGCAGGCCAAGACTAGCTAATATGGTGCCCTCCACATGTTTTGGGGCTATAATTCCCATTATCCCCGACCAATAGTTATGCTGGCTGAGGCCTGTGCAATTTCCTTCTCATTTGGCTTGGGGATGAAACGTGTGTAGATCATGTGATTATATAGTTTGGTCCCTAGGTGACGCTGGACATAATTCTATTTGGAATGGAGTCTAGAGTTTCCTGTTACTGTTCTATCCTTGTTTAAGAAAGGTGCAGGGCAATAAAGATATTAAATCTATTAATATATTATATTAATAGCTAGTGTGGTGTGGTGTAGTGGTTAAGAGCGGTAGTCTCGTAATCTGGTGAACCGGGTTCGCGTCTCCGCTCCTCCACATGCAGCTGCTGGGTGACCTTGGGCTGGTCACACTTCTCTGAAGTCTCTCAGCCTCACTCACCTCACAGAGTGTTTGTTGTGGGGGAGGAAGGGAAAGGAGAATGTTAGCCGCTTTGAGACTCCTTAGGGCAGTGATAAAGCGTGAAATCAAATCCAAACTCTTCTTCTATTCCTGATGGGTATGTCCTTTAAGCCTTCTAAGACAAATAAATGTCTCATAGATGGAAGGTCACAGGCTAGCCATACTTTCTCTACAAGTATCCTAATGAAGTCTCCTACCTAAACTGGTAGACCAGCTCAGAAGGGGAAAATGAACCTGAAAAGTCAGGCAGATAAATGCACAATTGTGGAGCATCGAAAAGGCAAACAAAAAATATTTAACCGAAAAGCAGCAAAATGGGACAGGCTGCTTAAACAGTCAAAGTGATAAGGTAATACTAAATTTCAGTGGGGTCAATAGTGGGATGAAATAAGTAAAATCATATTTCAGAATACTCCTTTTTATTCTTTATTAAACCATCCTTCACTACTGCCAATGCTGCTTTTTTTTCTTCCTTTCTTTTTAAAGGCTCACATAATTATAAGATCCTCTGTAATTTGTCTGCATTGGCTATATGTACCAGCAGGGGGAAAAATTGTAGTGAATAATGACGCCTTACATCTTAGACATGGATTTTCAGTGCTATGGCTAATTTATCAAAGAGAGTCCTGGTATCGATCACTTGCTATGATAGCTTAAGAATCTCCCTGCATTTTTGTCCTGCAGAAGATATCAATTTGTATTGAAGAACTGAAGTCTGAGAAACCTGGAGTGTGTGTTGTTGTTTTTCACCCTTTCTCAAAGAAATTTATCATCAGCTGTAGTTCTGCAACACAAAATAATGATATTGTCTACTTTTCAGAATTGCTGCCATTGATTTACTTGACTCTCCCCCCTCCCTTAAATGAAGATATTACACTTTTTCCTGAATTTGGATCTAAGCAGTTGGTGATAGATGGCATAACTCACAGTATCTTCTAAACCCCTTTTCCTTCCAGTTTAAGAGTGAGGCTGTTACTAGCTTACTACCATTGTGAATTACAACTGTTCTTGAGAATTGGTGCTATTTGCAAGTTATGCAGGCCTACTTTAAATGTCATTACAATGCTTCCAGAAGTTTTAGCCTAGTGCAAAAAATGATGGTTCTCACCTCTGTTCCAGATGTTGGACCATATGACAATGTAACTTATTCATAGAAGAGGGAAGAAGTGTTGAGGTTTAGTCAGTCCAGGAATAGAGATCTAGCCTGGTTTTGATTAGGGTTACACACTTTCTTGAGAAACAGATAGGACAGGGCAGGGGGGTGCTTCCTTGACCAGTGTGCATTACACTAGCCCAGTCTCGAAAGGGATGAAGGTGGCGATGTGGTCTAAACCACTGAGCCTCTTGGACTTGCCGATCAGAAGGTCAGTGGTTCGAATCTCCGCGACGGGGTGAAGCTCCTGTTGCTTTGTCCCAGCTCCTGCCAACCTAGCAGTTTGAAAGCATGCCAGTGCAAATAGATAAACAGGTACCGCTGCGGCGGAAAGGTAAACGGTGTTTCTGTGTGCTCTGGTCTCCTTCACAGTGTTCTGTTGCACCAGAAGCAGTTTAGTCCTGCTGGCCAAATGACCTGGAAAGCTGTCTGTGGACAAACACTACAAACAATACAAGCAACACGCAGACCAGTATACTAGATAGCACTGTAATTCTTATTGCATAATATACATGATTTAGTAACAAAAACAAAATGTGTGCACTTGTAAATTCTCTAATATATTTGAAATCAATTGAACACACATCTGTCAATCTTTGCAAGTCCGCAGAAGTATAATAAGTCTATGGTTGAAACAAAGTAATAGATGCTATCCTGTGGGCTAAGCGGTAAAACTTTTTTTATGTGTTCATGGTGCCGAACTAGTAGGTGAATAACAAAGGACAGTGATCCCGAATAATCTGACTGTTTTGCTGGAATCTGGACAAACACTGTCTCCCTTGGCCTGAAAGCGAGATGAGCACCACAACCCCATAGTCGCCTATGACTGGACTTAACCATGCAGGAGTCCTTTTATGTTGTTTAGTCGTTTAGTCATGTCCGACTCTTCGTGACCCCATGGACCAGAGCACGCCAGGTACTCCTGTCTTCCACTGCCTCCCACAGTTTGGTCAAACTCATGCTGGTAGCTTCAAGAACACTGTCCAGCCGTCTCATCCTCTGTCATCCCCTTCTCCTTGTGCCCTCCATCTTTCCCAACATCAGGGTCTTTTCCAGGGAGTCTTCTCTTCTCATGAGGTGGCCAAAGTATTGGAGCCGCAGGAGTCCTTTACCTTTTACCTAGTCCAATCTAGAATATTCTAGCGCACCAAGGACCATGTACAGGCAGTGGCAATGGCCAGGAGTTTGTACATGTTTTGGCTGGTGCACCTTTTCTAGGAGAAGACAGATCTGACTATGGTCTCTGATGCTCTAGAACATTCTAGACTGGACTACTGTAAGGCACACTATGTGGTGCTGCACTTGGAAATGCACCGAATGGCTCAAAATGATACCACCAGATTATCTAGGATACATTTGACAGAGTACAATTCCGGTTCCGTTTGCCCTGCATTGGTTATCTATTCTCTTCTAGAGTCAACTTAAGGTGTTGGTTCTTATCTCAAAGGCTATAAATGGTTTGGGGCCTGGCTACCTTAAGGACCACTTTCTGCTATTTGCCTCCCCATCCTAATCATGAGGTCCATTCCTTGTCAGAGGTCCTTCTCCATATGCCAGCAGGTCTCGTAGGTGGCCGAGTGAGAGAGGGCCTTTTCATTTGTGATGCAAACCCTCTGGAATGCCTTGGCCCACCATTAGGCCTTTTCTGACACCTGGCAAAAACGTGGCTTTTTAGGTTGGCGTTTGGTGGTAGTTTGCGACATCTTTATGTAAGATAAGGCTATCAGTGCTTACTCCAATGTTGGGGGCAACATGCCTGTCAGTGCCAGTTGCTTGCAGTGTCTGGTGGTCAGAATATTATTGAACTCAAGTCTCGTTTGCGTGGACAGGCGGAGTCCCCAGATCCTGCACGGTCCCCCCGTCATGTGAATAACGACTCAAGACAACGTGCTATGGGATTAAATTGGCCACAACTTTATTAAATTTCAAATGTGGGTAGACCTTGGCTCAGGCATTGGGCGTTCTCCCTCCCCGGTCCCCAGCCGGGGACCTAGGGAGCATCAGGGTTATCCAGTGTGTGTGTGGGGGATGGGCCGGCTCTGGAGAACATATGTTCAAGCAGAGATGGCCGCCCCTGTAACGCCGCCGCCGCAGGAGGGAGCAATGACGACCTTTCGGTGTACGGCCAAAGCCTCCCTTCAGAAAACCCCTTTAACGGGGAACCCTGGTATCGCCGCCGCAAGAGGAAGATGGACCAAAGGATTCCGCCCAAGGCCTGATACCGCCAAAGTTGTGACGTTTTGCTACGGGAAAGGCGAAACCTGCCAATGCAGGGAAATTCCTTTCCGGCCCTTTAACAGCGACCTTAACGTAGCAGCGCCCGCATACCTGTGAAGAAAAGTTAACCTGCAAAACCTGTGAAGAAAAGTTAACCTGCAAAATAAGACCTTAACTGAGGGTGGGTAGGGTGGGAGAAGCTCTGGAGCCAAGTGTGGATTCCTAGGTAAGATCCTCCCTCTATTGTGTGGGCAGGTAATCACTCCCCTACCTGGCCTGGTCTCCTTGGCAACGCTTCCCCCAGGTGGGATTGGACAACTGACTGAGGTAGGTGGAGACCTCCAGGTATCCCACCTGAGGGAAGGCAAAGCCAAGCCTATGCTGTTGGAGCCGCTCCAGATCTAGGGGCTGCACGCGTCCACGCAAAGGGCGCCCCCCATTTTAAGCGGGGAGCGGTCATTGCGTGGACAGGCGGAGTCCCCAGATCCTGCACGGTCCCCCCGTCATGTGAATAACGACTCAAGACAACGTGCTATGGGATTAAATTGGCCACAACTTTATTAAATTTCAAATGTGGGTAGACCTTGGCTCAGGCATTGGGCGTTCTCCCTCCCCGGTCCCCAGCCGGGGACCTAGGGAGCATCAGGGTTATCCAGTGTGTGTGTGGGGGATGGGCCGGCTCTGGAGAACATATGTTCAAGCAGAGATGGCCGCCCCTGTAACGCCGCCGCCGCAGGAGGGAGCAATGACGACCTTTCGGTGTACGGCCAAAGCCTCCCTTCAGAAAACCCCTTTAACGGGGAACCCTGGTATCGCCGCCGCAAGAGGAAGATGGACCAAAGGATTCCGCCCAAGGCCTGATACCGCCACCCGAGACCGCAATTGCGGTCTCGCCGCCAAGACTACCAACATCTGAAAGACGCCTTTGCCATCCTCCACCAATCAATCAGGCCATGCCTGATGTCGCTCAGCCAACGCTCATTACCCAGGTCCGATAGGTGCACGCCATCGGGCTGAAATAGCTCCTGCATGTAAACTTTAATGTTGGGGTGTTTCATGACCTGACCTCCCATGCGAGTGGTTGCAGAGCGCACTGCCCTATTGATTTTTTCCACAGTGTAATTAAGTCTAGTGGGTTTGATGTTGACACGCCAATGCAAGCGTGGTAGAGGTTCGTACCAGAAAATCGTGATATTGGGGTGAGTGGCGTGCACGCTTTCCAGGTCTGCGATCGCTGTTTTGATCAAAATTATGCTTTTGTGCACGACCAAGTCATTTTCGCAGAGGTGGAGCACAACCGCGCTTGGCGGGTGGCAGAACGCAAGTCCGTGACGCAACTGAGGGAGCAGGGCATCCCACCGTGGCACGCAGGTTCATGACGCAACCGAGGGAGCAGGGCTTCCCACCGTGGAACGCAAGTTCATGACGCAACTGAGGGAGCAGGGCATCCCACCGTGGAACGCAAGTTCATGATGCAACCGAGGGAGCAGGGCATCCCACCGTGGAACGCAAGTCCGTGACGCAACTGAGGGAGCAGGGCATCCCACCGTGGAACGCAAGTTCGTGATGCAACCGAGGGAGCAGGGCTTCCCACCGTGGAACGCAAGTTCATGACGCAACTGAGGGAGCAGGGCATCCCACCGTGGAACGCAAGTTCATGACGCAACCGAGGGAGCAGGGCATCCCACCGTGGAACGCAAGTTCATGACGCAACCGAGGGAGCAGGGGATCCCAACGCCTTCCCCGTTGTCCGAACCAGGCAATGGAGATCTTTGGCTGCAGACCCAGATGTTCTCCGCCTGGACCAGTGGTGGCATGGATGGCCGCCCAATGCACAATGCTGTGGCCGAAGTTTGGGGGTTGAGCCTGAAAGAAAGGATTATATGGTATCCGTCAGTGTCTGCTGGTTGTATCTAATGTAGCCTTTGAAGGCAGCTGAACGCCACCGCCCCATTGCTTTTATGTGTTCTGCCGGGAGGCCGCTTGCAGCTGCCGTGGTTGCTGCACCGATACAAAAGGAATGCCCAGAAAATTGTGCCGGGTCGCCTACACAAGCATGGATGGCCTTACGCAATATTGAAACAAATTGGCAATGGGTCATGGGGCGGCCTGATGCATGAATGGGAGGGCCTGGTCCTGGAGGACGTACCTTCAAGAATTTGCGTGTGTCCGCGACCAGGCATGGTCCAGTGTGTGGGGAGGGGGCTAGACTTGGCATGGTACCCCTACCTAGTTGATCAGTTTTGGAGGCTCGGATTTTGACTTGTAGCATGCGCCTGTCAGGGTTGATATCAGCCACAGACAAGCCCCTGCGATGAGATGACAATGTGCCCCCAACGCACTCTCCGATACGGAGCGCACCAAGGAAGGCCAGGGAGAAGGCCGCCCTGAATAGCCTAACCTCATAGTTGGACCAGCAGATACTGGGGAGCACATCCGATATCAGCCGGAGGATCTCAATGGTTACTGTCCTCATCTTATCTGGAATGGGCGGGTGGGAGTGACGCCACCCTGAAAAAGCTTCCTTACGTGGAAATTGTTAAGAGGGGTCTGGGAGCCAAAAACAGTTGCTGAAGTATGAGAAAGCAGCCTTGTGCAGGCTGATTGTCTTAAGGGGCCATGCCTCTACACTTTAGGTGAACTATTAGAACATCATACTCCTTAGCTGCACGTCTGCGTCATAAACCAAACTTATCTGAACCCCTCGAATTGGGACCATGCTCCGGTGTAGGATTGCAATGTTGATGGTGCAAGGGGGCTCAGTACCCCTGCTGTCACTTCTCTCGACCGAGTTCCCAGAGGTCCTCCGGAAAGGCTTCTGGGAGTTGATTGGCCTCGGGTGCTAGGTCACCAAAACGCTCCATCTGAAAGCGAGACAGGGCATCTGCAATGTCGTTATTGAGGCCCGGGATGAACCGCGCGGAAAAGGTGATGTTACCTTTCAGACATTCCAGCACGAAGAGACGGAGCACGCGAATTACCCTGTTGGATTTTGCAGATTGCTTCGCAATGATTCTTACCACCGCCTGGTTGTCTGACCAGAAGCACACCTTGGTGTCCTTGAGAAGGTCCCCCAAACCCGGAGAGCTACTAGGATTGGAAAGAACTCAAGAAAAGTTAAATCACGTGTAATGCCCTCTGCGTGCCAAGATGTCGGCCAAGGCTGCGCATGCCAGTGACCCCTGAGGTAGACACCGAAGCCAGAGCGACCAGAGGCGTCAGAGTGCACCTGTAGCTGCTCCTTAAACAGCAGCCAATCTCGCCAAAAGGATACCCCATTGGTTACAGGAAGGTCAGCCGCATTTTGAGGTCCTCCCTTATGGTATGAGTGACCCTGGTGGGGGGCAACACCACCAGCCGTGAGACGGGCTAGGCGTGCGCAAAAGGCGCGACCGGGCGAGATAACCCTGCCTTCAAAATAGAGGCGTCCTAAGAGTGTCTGGACCTGACGCAACGTAGTCGTTTTCTGGGCCATCGTGGTGGTAACCAATTCCCTCAACGTGGCGAGTTCGGCTAGGGGCAGGCAATAGGTTTGGCTGACAGAATCCAGTTCAATACCCAGATATGATTTGAAACCTGGCAACCAGAAGTCCCTGGGGTGGACTGGTAACAAACGGAAGGCCGATTCGATGTCACATTTTGCCGTGAGCGTGCCCGAGCCGCACTCCCTAACCAGCCTGATTGCCTGATCAAGAGATGCATATTTGACTGAGCATTGTTCTTGAGGATTGGCATCATTTACTGACCCACCCTTTGGGTAAGAAAGGTTGTGTATTAATTGAAACTCGCCTGGGGCCTTCTTAGGCACGATACCTGGTGGAGACACTATGGGGGTGGGAAATGGAGGTTCTGAGAAGGGACCTGCCACTCGCCCCAGCAGACGTTCTTTGGTGATCTTCTTCTCAGCAATGTGTGGCATATCTCAGACAGACTTTTGGTTGGGGGGATTGGTGCATGAAGGGGTGACTACCACTGGGATGTGGAAACCTTCCCTAGAGCCCTCCTCAAACTATTTTGCTGCCTCTTTATTGGGGTACTGGAGTAAAAAGGCAGCATTGCTGATATAGATACGGGTGAGGGGGCTTAGGGAAAGGAGAACACTATTTGCGGGCATTGTTTTTGCTTTGCTGTGTGCCAGAGGAGCCTGTAGAGGCTCCGGCCTCTCTTTGTCTTGAGATGTGCCTGCGCCTGATCCACGGGAGCCTTGAAAAAACTTCTACCCCAAAAAACATTTTGTGGTGGGTGAGATCCACTACAGCGCTCGCATTCATGAGCAAATCGGCATTTTTCTCTGAAGCAGGAACCGTTGTTATACTCCCAGCAAAATCTCTTGGGGGCCTTGGATTGGTATTTGGACTGTTTCACATTGTCAGACCCTTTCTTGAAGAATGGGGCAACCAACTCAGACCACACGTCATCATCTTCGATATCCCATCTAGCTGTGTCGTCCCCTGCCGCCCGCTCCCTGAATGCCTGGTCATAGGCAAGTGCCGCCTCCCCCCCCCCCCCAGACATGGCTTCAGCCTTTAGGATGATAAGTAGGTAGTTGGTCAGGTGCCAACCCCTGTCAGGGTAACTAGCGACTATAATACCCATGTAAGTGGTGTATGCAGTGAGCCAATTACGAAAGGTACGCTCAACACTCACTTTTTTATCTTTTTTCCTCTGCTTGGCGGATTTAGATTTTAGGCATGTCGAAGAGGCAGGGGATAGCAGATCAAACAAATCCACAAACTCCCCATTAAGGACGCGTTCCCGCAACTTCTCGCGCAGGCGAAGGCCTGGGGGCTGGTCAGTTCTTTTGAAGTTGGATTTCCTAATGCTACCTCTGGAGTCAATGCCCTCCTCGCCACACAGCGCAATAGCACCATGTTCACGCCTGTGCCTCCGGTTGTGGCACCGCCAGACCCAGTGCGGCAGCCCTGGGGCGTGGGGGCCTGTAACCCAATAGCCTTTGATGCTCGCCCCCGTGTACTATCAGTGGAGCTGGACCTACCTGAGGAACTAGATGATCCAGAAGAGTCCCTCTTGGACTTGTGGCTCTCCTCCTGGATTTGCGGTGTTTCCTCCCACGATGACGCGATCTGTGCGACTTAGGGATGATGAGCGTGATGCGCCTTCCTGGACACAGCGGTCAGCGGAGCTGCTACTGCGCCCTTGCCTGCGGCTGTGAGGTGACCCAGAGCGCCCTGTGCGCGAATCCCGCTGCTCCAGGCGGCGCCTCAGCCGGGCAATGGTCCTATCCTTACTGTCTCCACGCACCGGGTGCGAGGGACTGCTACTAAGGCAGGAGCGGGTAGAGGAGGAGCTCTCTGTACATCTCGGCTTGGCAGCCGAGCCCTTGCCGGCGTGACTCGCCATGGCTAGTGGGCTTATGGACCCAGAAGACCCTCTAGGTGCTGCTGCCCTCTTGGGCGCGGTCTTCTTGGGCTGCTCCTCCCTGGTCGCACGCGCCTTACGCTGTCCAGTGGCCTGTATCTGGGCAGGCTTGGTGGACGCGCCCCTTACAGTGCCCCTTCTAATGCGGGGCAGAGAAGCAGCCTGACGCTTTGGTGGCATGGTGTGGGGCTAATAGAGTAGGGTATGCTAGGGAATCCGTAGAACAAGGGGGGGGGGCAATGATTGGTAGAAAATGCCCGCCATCAATTTGCAAACACACACTAGTGATAAAGAGGTAAGGGTTCAAATAATGGGAGGGGAAGAGATAAGGCAAGGACTGAGTCGCAGCAGGGATCGCTACTAAAGGCTGCAAAATAAAACAAGCAATAGAAAATCACTGCACAGATTTCAGTTGAGGTCCATGGGTAGTCTCCCCTCGTCGATAATGAGCGCGATGCCTGCTGTCCACTGCACCTGCTGGCAAGCTATGATAGTGAGATGCAAAACCAATACGTACCTGATGAGGCCATAGGTGCGCCTAAGGACCACCGAAGCATGACCGCCCCTGCAGCCAGATCCAGGATGGCCGCCGCCATGTAGCCACCGGCGCAATGGCTGCTGCCATGCGATCGCCATTGAAATGTCTGCAGACTTGGGGCCACCACTAAGCAGGCCCCACCACGGTTTATGGGGGGGGGGCAAGCAGAGGCACACACTGTCCCCCGGGGCCATCTGGGGGGGGGAGGCGGGTATGCCCAGCGGCTGCAGAGGTCCCCCCCCCCGCCGCCGCCCAGGGGAGGTTCCAGGGTCGCCAGAGGCCTGGTGTAGGCCATACGAGGCGGCAGGACCTCCCTGCGGCCTTAAAGGCTGACCAAAGGTGGGGGAAGGCCATGCGGTGTGGCCCGCAGCCCCCCCACGGAATGGGGGGGTGGCAGGAAGGCCCCCGCCACCCAGGGGAGGCTCCAAAGCCGCTGTAGGCCCAGCTAGGCCGCACTATTCAGCAGAGCCCTTCCGAGGCCCGGTTAGGCCTCCCGGAACCCTCTATTGTGTGGGCAGGTAATCACTCCCCTACCTGGCCTGGTCTCCTTGGCAACGCTTCCCCCAGGTGGGATTGGACAACTGACTGAGGTAGGTGGAGACCTCCAGGTATCCCACCTGAGGGAAGGCAAAGCCAAGCCTATGCTGTTGGAGCCGCTCCAGATCTAGGGGCTGCACGCGTCCACGCAAAGGGCGCCCCCCATTTTAAGCGGGGAGCGGTCATTGCAAGCTTCCCATAGCCACCTGGTTGGCCAGAACGGAATCCATCTTGTTCTGATCCAGCTGGGCAATTTTTATGTTCTTCTTCCCTGCTAGTAGGAGATATTTGTGCCTTGTAATTTGATGGACGCTTATTTTGGCTTCTTGGTCACCACTGTTTTCCATTGTGTTTATTGGCTATTGGTCTCTTTGCCGTCTTACAACTTTGATGCCCGTCAAATGCCACACTAAATGCAAGGTGCTTTTAAAATGGCATTTAGCTTGCCTGATTTCCCTGCCTCCCTTTCTGAACGGATATACTTTATCTGAAGCACATTTTTAGAAGCTCCAGCCGTGTGTGTGTGTGTGTGTGTGTGTGTGTGTGTGTGTGTGTGTGTATATATATATATATATATATATATATATATATATATATATTTAATGAGTCGGTGACATGTTTGCACCGGTATTAGGAGAAGTTAAAATGTCAAAGAGTTATTTCCAAAATGTGAGTCATTTAATAAAAAAAACCAAACAGGGCTGAAGGTCTAAAAATATGCTTCAGACAAAACACAGATGAGGGGAAGAATTCAGGAAAGCAGAAAGGCCATTTTAAATAAACTTTGCTGCATGGCCATCAATCAGCTTGAAACCTGACGCAAGTGCATTTCTCTCTTTCACACATGCATGACAACAGCAAGCAATATGCTTCAGCATGCTAGCCCTGCCCATTCTATTTATTTAACAACAGTTATATGCTACCTGGGGATGCGGGTGGCGCTGTGGGTTAAACAGAGTCTAGGACTTGCTGATCAGAAGGTCAGCGGTTCAAATCCCCGCCACGGGGTGAGCTCCCATTGCTCGGTCCCTGCTCCTGCCAACCTAGCAGTTCAAAAGCACGTCAAAGTGCAAGTAGATAAATAGGTACCGCTCTGGCGGGAAGGTAAACGGTGTTTCTGTGCGCTGCTCTGGTTCGCCAGAAGCGGCTTAGTCATGCTGGCCACATGACCCAGAAGCTGTACGCCGGCTCCCTCGGCCAGTAAAGCGAGATGAGCGCCGCAACCCCAGAGTCGGTCATGACTGGACCTAATAGTCAGGGGTCCCTTTACCTTTATCTATATGCTACTTACTGTTTAGGGAAGTTTTTAATGTTTGATGTTTTATTGTGTTTTTAATATCCTGTTGGATAATAATAATAATAATAATAATAATAATAATAATAATAATAATAATAATAATAATTTATTTGTACCCCACCCATCTAGCTGGGTTTCCCCAGCCACTCTGGGCGGCTTCCAACAAAGATTAAAAATACATTAAAATGTCACACAGTAAAAACTTCCCTGAACAGGGCTGCCTTCAGAAGTCTTCTAAATGTCAGGTAGTTGTTTATCTCTTTGACATCTGATGGGAGGGCGTTCCACAGGGCAGGCACCACTACTGGGAAGGCCCTCTGCCTAGTTCCCTGTAACTTGGCTTCTCACAGCGAGGGAACCACCAGAAGGCCCTTGACACTGGACCTCAGTGTCCGGGGAGAACGATGGAGGTGGAGACGCTTCTTCAGGTATACTGGGCCGAGGCTGTTTACGGCTTTAAAGGTCAGCACCAACATGTTGAATTGTGCTCGGAAACGTACTGGGAGCCAGAGTAGGTCTTTCAAGACTGGTGTTATGTGGTCTCGCCGGCCGCCCCCAGTCACCAGTCTAGCTGTCAAATTCTAGATTAGCTGTAGTTTCCGGAAATGGTCTATTGAATATTTAAATAAACTGTAAACAGATAAGAATGTTGGCAGGGTTATTGTAATAACCTACAGTTTTGTAAGAGTATATATTTAAAGTAGATGAATAAATGAGCAAATTAAGTTAATTTGGATGTACAGAAAATATTAAAATATTAAAAATGAATTTAAGGAACCTCAGAAAGAGTGGGAAGTCAAGTTTTAAATGATTGTAAAATTATTGAAATGTATAAACCTGAAAAGCATAAATAAAATTTAAAAAAACAAAACCACTGAGTGCCTTGTCCCAGAATCTAACCCTTTGACCCTGTTTTCTGTGGGGCTTGACTCAAAAAGTGTCCTTCAGCAAACTGGCTCCCTGCCCCCTGAAGTGTGTTCGTCTCCCGTCTTGCTGTGAATCCACCTGTTTTCTCCCACTAAGTAGCTTTTATCCAGCTACGGTAAGTAGATGGGCATAATCTCCCAGCTGGTCACCACCACACCTCTCCAGCCCCGGTCTGCCTGTCTTTCTCCAGTCCCAGTCTGACTGGAAGTAAACATGGCAACGTGCTGTGCTCCCATCAGCTTCCTTACAGATGTACATTAGCTAACACCACACTGTTGACATTTCCCGATGTACAGAGCTATCACCAGTTGCCTTGAGCATCCTGCAGCTGTCAGGCACCAAAAATCTGTTCCCAGCATGATTTCTCAAGTCTAATATGACACTCCTAATAACTCACAAAGTGTTTCCTCTTTAGATGTGCATGCTCCCCCCTTCCCCCCAAAAAACAAGAAGGATCTCTGGATCGTGTCCAACTAATTTGTGCTGGGAATCGACCCACTGAAGTTAATTGATCCATTATTTTCAATAGATCTACTCAGAGTATGACTAAAATTAGATGCAGCCCTCTCTGTATTTATCTCTCAACTTGGGCTCGCTTTACTGATTCTGTTAAGTTGTGGGTGAACATATCAGACGACACAGCGATTCTTCAAACAGCTATTGTTTATTCACAGGCCAGAACAGAACTGAACTGAAGGGTTCAGCCAGCCTGCTTATATAGAGCTCCACTACAACGCAACAGTAACAACCATCTGTAACTATCCAATCACTGAACGTCACTTTCAATCCCTTATTTGCATATGTGGACCTGAGTGAAAACTATCTACAGTAGTTAAAGAAACATGCCAATATACTTTTAATATAGTTTGAGAAAGGTAATGGAGGCACAAATTGGTTCTGCTCAGAACTGCACCCAATTTTCTTCCTCTTCTTCTACCCCCTGTGGCAGAGGAACCCTCTCCGGCACCCGAGGCAGGACGCCGAGGGGCAGTGCGAACCGCCGGGTGATGCACATGCAATGTCCATACGGACTTCTCATGTGGCATCCTGTATGGACCTCGCACACGCAGCAGCCCGTATGGTCACCATGTGAGAGGCAGTCCGTACGCGCGGCACCCATACTGACTGTGCGCGCCCTCGGCCACTACAGCTGGGGGGAGGCAAGGGCCATCTTGTCACCCCCCCCAGAGTGGCACCCCTCTGCCCCCCATTTCGTACACCTCTGTCTACCCCATGTTGACTAGAGTCAGAAGTTCTCATGACTCTCATTCTCTGGAGGACCCCTGATTTGGGTAAATCCAATTTTGGGTCAACACTCTTGCATGAAAAGGCTTATTATTTATTATTTATTATTTATTATTTATTATTTATTATTTATTATTTATTATTTATTATTTATTATTTATTATTTATTATTTATTATTTATTATTTATTATTTATTATTTATTATTTATTATTTATACCCCCGCCACTCTGGGCGGCTTCCAAAAAAATGTTAAAATACAGCAATGCATCAAATATTAAAAGCTTCCCTAAACAGGGCTGCCTTCGGATGTCTTCTAAAAGTCTGGTAGCTGTTCTAAAAATTTTAGATTCTGCGTAATCGAAAAAGGGGGATGCTTGGAACTCTGCTAGAATATGGAACTTGCTAGCGCAAGTTTGGAAGGATATTATTAAATAATATATCCTCTCCTGCCTCCCTAATCATCCCCACAGAAAGTAGAACAGCGATTCTGAGCTCCGCCTGAATACTCTTACAGGAACCACTGGTTTGGGGGGTGATTTTCACAGGGCTGAATCGCCACCCTGCTTGCAGACATTTAAACTATTGCTCAAATATGCTTCCAGTGTTCACTTTCCCATAGAAACAGCTGCCATGCCACAAAGTTTCTCCTCAAAACACACCAATAACTCTTCTAATATAAATATTACCCATGTGA
Source organism: Podarcis bocagei (assembly GCF_964188305.1). NCBI lineage: Eukaryota > Metazoa > Chordata > Lepidosauria > Squamata > Lacertidae > Podarcis > Podarcis bocagei. The sequence continues at coordinate 68,702,926 of NC_138135.1, forward strand.
TCCTAAGTGGCAGATGCAGCAACTGAAGCTATCCGGAAAACGGTTTTAAACATCCAAGATGAAAAACAGGCCTTCTCTTCTGCTCCCTTAGTGTTACATTCTGAAGTACTTTGTCCAGTGGATGTTTAAATCTTTCAGGAGATCTCCACCACCTCTTCGAGAAAGAATTTCACAGTCTATTAGATCTCACTGTTAGAAATGTTGCCTGGAGAGTCAACCTTAATCTTCCTTTGTTCAGTTTCGCCCCATTATTTCTAATTATACCTCTTTGAACCAGGCTAAACAGTTTCCTGGCTTTGCTTGATGTTTACATCTTTCATAAACTCATATGACCTCACAGATATCTGGTTAGTCTTCCTTTAAAAGAAAAGAAAAAATCTCACTTCAATAGATAGCTCTGGTGTCTCTCGAAATGTTTACTTTTTATTCTAGAAATTTCTTCCCACTTCAGCCTGTAGGTAGGAGAAAAGATATGGATTCTTTAATTTACATAATAGCTTACACTTCTAATTATCCTTGGCCCTATGTAGTTTATGCCCTGGTTTATAACACTCCATCTGCAATGGTGCAAGCCCCATAATCTCCAAATCACCAAAAATAGAACCCTTCACATGAGCGATGTGGCGTTTGCCCATTCTTTTGGAAATGTCTGTACAGGGGGAGAGAAAGGGTTAATAGGTAGACCAATATAAAAGCCAGAGGCAGAGCCTACCTGTTTTTAAAAGGCTTAGCCAGAGGTTTAGACAGTTGGGGGAAAACAGTTGGGAAAGCAGTTGGAAATAGAGAGACAGTTAGTGCAGTTGGTTCTTGTGTGAGGGGAGGTAGAAGAGATAAAGACAGGATAAAATAAGACTAAGAGGGTAAAGGGTAACAGCGTTTCGAATGCAATTAAAGTTTATTTGTGCTTGCAATAAACTACAATCTTCGTTGTTAACTTGAGAACCTGACTGCGACTAAGTGATATACCGGGGAGAACCTGGTTGGTGGCAGCAGATTACAGTGGTACCTCAGGTTACAGATGCTTCTGGTTACATACACTTCAGGTTACAGACTCCGCTAACCCAGAAATATTACCTCGGGTTAAGAACTTTGCTTCAGGATGAGAACGGAAATTGTGCTCCGGCGGCGCAGCAGCAGCAGGAGGCCCCATTAGCTAAAGTAGTGCTTCAGGTTCAGAACTGTTGCAGGTTAAGAACGGACCTCTGGAACGAATTAAGTACTTAACCCGAGGTACCACTGTAGTGGTGTACGGGTCAATAGTTTGTGAAACAACCGGGGGCTCCGTATGAACACCACAAGCACCTAAACATGCAGAGACCTGGGTGTCAGGCATCAGTGAATCTGATCCCCTCCCACACTGTGGGCTTCCAGGAACAGAAAAACAGGGAGAGTTCTTACCAAAGTCTTTTATTAAGTATTCACAGAGAGAGGCTTAGAAAAGCAGCCTCTTGCTTTGGTGCCATTGCTGTGAATAATCTCCACCCCTCCCCTTATCTCCTCATTCATCAGCAGCAGCAACCCCCTTTACAGTGGCTGCTTAGGGCCATTTGTCTATGAGCCCTTTGCTCTCCTACTTTCAGTGCTCACTGGGGTCTGGGGGAAGCAGGGTCTGGAATGCCTTCTAGTGATGACGTGTCAGCCGGCTGCTCTGTCTCTGTCTTCCCCTCCTCTTCTCCCATTATTTCCCAGCTCTTCTCTTCATCTATCTCTAGGCTTTGACCTCCCTCAAACCACTGTTGTAAATCTATACCAGGGGTAGGCAACTTAAAGCCCGGGGACCGGATGCGGCCCAATCGTCTTCTCAATCCGTCCCGAGGACGGTCTGGGAATCAGTGTGTTTTTACATGGGTAGAATGTGTCCTTTTATTTAAAATGCATCTTTGGGTTATTTGTGGGGCCTGCCTGGCGGTTTTCCACGAGTAGAATGTGTGCTTTTATTTAAAATGCATCTCTGGGTTATTTGTGCGGCATAGGGATTTGTTCATTTGTTTTCTTCTTCAAAATATAGTCCGGCCCCCCACATGGTCTGAGGGATGGTGGACTGGCCCATGGCTAAAATGTTTGCTGACCCCTGATGTCTACTGCCTTCCTCTTTTCTGGAAGGTTTAGGAAAAGGTCCCTGACACTGGGTGGCCATGAATCCCATGAATTGGACATATCCATGATTAGTGAGATGTCTGTTGGAATACGAAGTGTGTCCAGATCAGGATTCCATCCACTGTATCCCACCTGCTTGGATTTCAATATCAGCTCCCCACCCGCCTAAGGTTTTGTGGGTTTTTTGTAACTTCTGTAAACCTAGCAGTTTCCCCACGCCTGCTGGCACCTCCTCCCTCTTGCACATGGATGTTGTCATTTTGGTTACATAAAGACTCATAAATGCCACCAGTGGCGTAGGGTGGGGGGTGCAGGGGGGGCCGGCCGCACCGGGCACAACATCTGGGGGTTAGGGTTAGGGGGCACAACATCTGGGGGTTAGGGTTAGGGGGCGCAAATCCACGGGTTAGGGGGCGCAAATTACTTGCCTTGCCCCGGGTGCTGACAACCCACGCTACGCCACTGAATGCCACTTCCAGACGTTTGCATTATTGCATTATGTTTTGCCATGTTTGGGCACTTCCAGGCTGTTGCTATTTCTACATGGGATCCAATCACATACCAAGAAATTCAGATTGCACAAACGAAGTCGATTTGGAAGTTTTGTGCCACAAACCTGCTTCCCCAAGAGATCAGGCTTTTTGAGATAAGGAAAGTGACCGTAAAGCATGGGATGACGCTTGCTTGATGCAATAACCTCCTTGCTAAATAGCCAATGTTGTCTAACCTCTCTCCAATCAAATCGGGGCAGTGCTCATTAAACAGGTCATCTGAAAGCACCCTTAGATAATTTATTGCAGCTGATGATCAGTGACCAGATGATCACTGTAGCAAGAATTCATCATTTGGTGGCGAAAGCAGGAGAGGCTCCATCAATAATGGAATGGCTATTGAAGATGTGGAACATTGTGGACATCATGAAATTAATGCACTTTGTTAATTTTGTCAGAGATATATAATATGTTATTGAAAAGCGGAGCTTTTTTGCAATGCATTGGAATATGAAGGCACAAGATTCAGTGTATGACAATGACAGGAGCAATTTCAAATAGACTACTTAGCTTTTGATACAAATGGTAATTTAGATTTGCTGAGGAGTGTATTTAGATAACTATTGTGTGCTTTGTTAACAACTGGTTGTCGTTATTGTTTCTGTTAACTGCTTTGATATATTTTTATATATTAAGCAGTATACATTAAGCCTAAATCAATCAATCAATCAATCAATCAATCAATCAATCAATCAATCAATCAATAACACCTGGTTTCTTGCTTGCTAATCTGCTTTGAGATTTTGTTACTTTTTAATTGCAACTTATGCATAATAAAATATAAAGGGCTGCACTTGGAGAATTGAAATCGCTAGCATATGCACAATATGATATGGAGGGATCTATTCTCACTTAGAGCTATCTGGGTGGTGAAAAAGATAGGCTTTCTGTTCTTCCCTGCCAGATTATGTTTTACAGTTTTTTATGCCTGCCAAAACCATTTTTTGTTTAGGCTAACCTACACAGACATGCAATTTCATTATGTCTATTCGTTTTTAAAACTGTTGAGTTTATTGGTATTTCCAAATACCGATGCTTACAGATTTTTTTTGGGGGGGGGGTAATTGTTCTCTGATTCAGCGGCATACAAATCTTGATAAATAAAAATCTCTGCAGCACCTTCTGTGTCAAATGTGCGAATCTGGGCTATATTTTACAGTCTGGTTGCTGACTTTTCTTCCCTGAGAGCTTGAGCATTTCTTGTTCCTTCTCGGCAGCGCAGCTTTTGTTGTCGCTGTTGGCTTAATTAGTTCGGATTCTTACCAGAGGAGAGGAGACGTGTGAAACGAAATCTCATATTCTCATATACAACACCACCACGCCAGCAAGCAGGGCTGTTCATTGCTACGGAATCAGAAGTGCCAAATTGTCAAGCCTCTTCCTGAAATAAACTGCACGCGCAAATTCACAGTGCCAGTCACAGATTGCGCGTGACAACATGTCAGTCAGATGTCACACATAGGAGGCGAGCTGCTAATGTGCCTGGCATGAGGTGTCACCGCTGCAAGGGGCACTTTCCTTTGTGAAAGGAGGTGAAAGGATTTCAGAGAAGCCACTGGATGCAACATTTCCGTAGCAGTTTCTCAAGGGGGTATTTCTAAAACCTTGCTATTACCCAAGAAGTGCCAGTATCCATTGGAATACCAGTGCCACGTACCTGTAGATTTGAAAAAGCCTCATAATCTGATTTCTCTCTATAACTAGGCACCTGAATCGAATCTTAAGAGGCACAGCTTAAATACAAAAGGACTGCTTCCATATAATTATGCAAGGCGGAAAGCCCATTGTAATAACCAGTTTGACGCTTGTTCAGTAGGTAGTATGATAATGAATTCCCTCTTTTGATCGGTGAAGGCTGGTGCCCATTGAGGCTGGTAGGATGGAGGGCAGGGAGGCTAACAGTAGGTGGCGCCAGAGCCAATGACACAAAAGGCCAACAAATTCTAGCTTTATTCACCTCTTGCTTCCTGAAGCCTTCTAGAAGGGGAACACAAAGACTAAGAGGGAGGAGCCTGAAGCCAGTGCCACTATCTGGGAAGATTGTAGGTAAGAAAGCAGGTTTCAAACCCATCCAGGAAGAGGGAAACTCTTTTGCCAATCAACCAACATGCAATAAGGAGTAGGGATGGGAGAGAATTCAATTTACCCAGTGCTTTTTTTCTTAAAAAATGTTTGTGGGTACTCTCATTTTGACTCAAGAAAATCACCATGTTATAGTTCAAATTGGGAAGAATAAATACAGTAAATGGACAAAAGTCCAAAGATTCACAAAATGTTTAGGGGTATTTGTACCCCTGCGTCCCCCCAGAAAAAAGCACCGAGTCTACCTCAATTGCTCTTTTCACAACAATCGAACACCAACATCCTTCAAATTTCAAATTTTAGTCTTTAAACGTTTTCCATTTTTAAGTTCAGAATAGAGTAGATGCTTTGGAAGACAGTAATCAGGCATCCACACAACATGACCAGTCCAACCAAGCTGCTGTTGAAGAATCATTGTTTTGACACTGGTGATCTTTGCTTCTTCCAGTACACTGTCATTAGTTCACCTGTCTTCCCAAGTGATGTGTAAAAATTTTCAAAGACGCTATTGATGATATCTTCCGAGGAGTTGGAGATGGTGTTTATAAGTGGTCCATGTTTCACACGCATTTAATACATAGGACTCAGCTACATTAGCCATGTTACAACGCTATAACTGTGTTATAAACATGCAACACCAGATGGCGCTGTAGAGCACAAAATTTTGTCTATGCCAGGCTTCCCCAACCTCGGCCCTCCAAATGTTTTTTTTTTTTTTGAGACTACAATTCCCATCATCCCCGACCACTGGTCCTGCTAGCTAGGGATCATGGGAGTTGTAGTCCAAAAACATCTGGAGGGCCGAGGTTGAGGAAGCCTGGTCTATATGATTTCCCCCCTTTTGTTATAACGATTTATGACTAATTTATAGCATTGCCCCCCTGTGTGTAGATCCAGCCCTAGTTTACTCTGTGACTGCTCCCAGATACTGGTCAAGCTTGTTTACAGCCCATCCTGATTTAGATGCAACGGAGAGGAAGAAATACAAATAGGATTACTAAAAGAAGTGTTCTTAAGTAAAGTTTTGGCTCACTTGACTCGATAAAGGGAATTGGCCTAGTGGCATTTCTGCACCTACACATTTCATCTCTGCTGAATTTTGATCCCCTTGCTACCTCAGATATATTTAACAGGTTTACACTTGGTGACTTCTGGCATACGTTGCCTGGGAGGATAATTATTGTTCCTTACTGCAGCACTCACTCCTATATTGCCTCTGATGCAGGGCAAAATAATACAGCAACTCTTATTCTCGTCGTAAATGGAGGTCACAGGAAAGGTCCAGATAATTGTGTATCATATACTTTTTAGCCCTCGAGGCCCCAGGTGCTGATAGAATAATCTGAAAAGTGGAATGAGCTACAAATAACACATACAAAATTTCAGACTAACGGATGCGCTGAGAACAGTCCTGTGGCTCCATAGTCGCTCAGTGCCCGTTCTGCTATAATTCACCTGCCTACAAGTGGTTTCCTAGGTCCAATTTAAAAAGGGTATGGAGGCTGAAAAAAATGTGCCTATTCCATGTGGCCAGCAACACCTGAAAATTGGAGACTTCCAAGCACAGAAAATATTATTATACCTCCCTATATGCAGGTGGCTCTGTGGTCTAAACCACTGAGCCTAGGGCTTGCCGATCAGAAGGTCGGCGGTTTGAATCCCTGCGACGGGGTGAGCTCCTGTTGCTCGGTCCCTGCTCCTGCCCACCTAGCAGTTCAAAAGCACATCAAAGTGCAAGTAGATAAATAGGTACCGCTCCGGCGGGAAGGTAAACAGCGTTTCCGTGCACTGCTCTGGTTCGCCAGAAGCGGCTTAGTCATGCTGGCCACATGACCTGGAAGCTGTCTGTGGACAAATGCCGGCTCGCTCGGCCTATAAAGCGAGATGAGCGCACAACCCCTGAGTCATCCACAACTGGACCTAACGGTCAGGGGTACCTTTACCTTTTACACCTGGGGGTCTCAGGGCTGTTCACAGAATAAAATCAAGATATAAAACCACAAAATACCTAATAAAAATAGAAAACAACAACCCAATAGCCTCCCCCCGCAAAAACCCCACATTTTAAAAGGGCATAGGATGTAAATCAGATCAACGAAAACCTTGGTTAAAAAGGAATGTTTTTGCCTGGTGCCTAAAGGTGTATAATGAAAGCGCCAGCCAAACTTCCCTGGGGAGAGCATTCCACAGACAGGGAGCCACCACAGAGAAGGCCTGTTTTCGTGTTGCCACCCTCTGGGCCTCTCGGGGGGGGGGGAGGCACATGAAGGAGGGCCTCAGAAGATGATCTCAGAGTCCGGGTAGCTTCATGTGGGAAGAGGCGGTCCTTAAGGCATTGTGGTCCTGAGCCGTTTATGGGCTATGCACTCCTCATGTGCCAATAACATACATAAGAGGCAAGCCTTCAGTTGAACTGTGGTGCAGACCACATCGACCCTTCAGAAACTGACTTTGGCTGTATACACAGCTATGCAGCACATTTAAAGCACTTTTAAACCATCAGCACCCAGCTCCTGGGAAATGCAGTTTGTTAAGGGTGCTGTGTATTGTAGCTCTGTGAGGAGTAAACTACAATTCCCAAGATTCTTTGGTGAGGGGTGCTTTATACAGAGGCAGCCTTATACAGAGCCAGCTATCCTGAGCAAACTGTTTTGTTTGACTGGCTTTTCGGACTGATAAAGCGTGTAGCGAAACCTGTAATATATCCGGAGAACAGGTCTCCTTTTGCCCACTTGCGTTATTCTCCCCAGGGTGATGGCTTTGATTTGCCTTCCCATGATTAGTCCATGTACACGGCTTTGTGTTTCTAACTCAAGACCCATTGAAGAACATCTCATCCAATTCAATCTTTGAAAAACAGCTTTGGAAAACTTTTTCATATTCTCCAGCATGCTACCCTTGCCATTGTGGCGGCACAGGGTTGCCGTTTTGTGATTGGACTTACGCTACTTGTTGAACGGTTCATTTATCCAGTCTGTATAACGTTTACTGCACGTGTAATTTGTTAAGAAAGAGTTGTACATTTATCCACTCCATGTTTACAGTATCTCCAGGCTTTGTCTTGCATATGGCACCTTAGTATGTTTGAATGGTTACAAGTCTATCTCTATTCTAGCTATTATTCTAGTAAATTTGGTTTTATACTTATAAGCCAGTTTGTGGTGGTGTTGTTTTGTTGTATTATACAGAGTCAGACCATTGTCCCATCTAGCTTATGATTGCCTGGGCTGACCCTTAGTTGTTTTCTGGGGTTTGGGATATGGGTCACACTGTGCCATGGGGCTTTTCCATGCAAAGTGCTGAGCTATGGCCATTCCTGAGACACGAACGTTTGGGCTGCAGGCCTTGTAACTCTGATTTAATGTATGCTCATCCTCAGCTTGTATTCTGTCCAAGCTTTGATGCAGACTGCTTGTTTGCCAGTTCCTAAATCTGGTATAGTAATGGGAAAGAAAAACCAAAGCAAAACGAAGGCTTAATACAATGCACATTCAGGACTTTGTAGCCACAATGGAACCGACACCCATCCTAAGCAGATTGTCATGGAGCAAGTAATGAATCACAGAACTGTAGAGTTGGAAGGGACCTTGAAGATCATCTAATTCAGGAATATGCAGCTGTCCTATACAGGGGTTGAACCTGAAACTTAGGCATTATTCTGCACTGCCCTGAATCTGCCTCTGCTTGTGCCCAAAGTCCCCCCCTAACTTCTATGGACTTTTCCAGGCTGGTTAGCTGTTTGGATGCCAATTTCTGACTTGAAAAATGTGTGGAGTTAAGGAGGGAAGTGGGAAAGAGCAGCCAATTGAAGGATCAGGAATGAACTGGGGGGAAAACCCGGAAAGATAACCTATGCAAGTTCCCTGCCTGTCAGGGCAGAGAACTGCGGGTAAGGAGCAGGCTGGCTGATGGGGGGCAAATGTGTAATGGGGGTCCCAGAGAGAGGCTTTCTTGCTGGCTGTGTGTGAGAGAAAGGAAGGAAGGAAGGAAGGAAGGAAGGAAGGAAGGAAGGAAGGAAGGAAGGAAGGAAGGAAGGAAGGAAGGAAGGAAGGAAATAAAGAAAGAAAGATAATGATTGGATGAGCTCAGTGGCATAGCATGGGTTGCCAGTGCCCGGGGAAAGGCAAATATTGCACCACCACCCCAGCCCATGGTTCCTGTCAGGGCCAGGCAGCTGTGGCAATGGTGGTGCGGGAGGGTCTTCCCAGCAGGGAGAGGGAAGCTGGGGAGGCGACAACAGTGATGGCGGACATTTTATTATTATTATTATTATTATTATTATTATTATTATTATTATTATTATTAATTTAATGCAATTTTACCACACTTGATAGCTTAAAAAAACCCTCAAAGCTGTTTATTTTTCTTATGAAATTTTACACACACACAAAATTGTGCCCAGGACAACAGCCCCTTTGCCCCCCCCCCATTGGATGGGCTATAGGGGAAGACTGGTAGATGAATAAAGGAGAAAGAGAAAGTGAATGAAAAGAGAAAGGGGTTCTCCGGCTGCTTTGGGTTTCCCTACAAGCGGTGTGAAGCCCCTGATCACTTTAGCTCATGGGAACACCGCCCTCAACCCTCAAAATGTTGCCCGCACAAACCTGCGCAATGCTTCTATTTCATTTCTGTTGCTATCCCTGGGATATTCAGGCGGCAGCAAGAATTAGAGTGGCAAGCCCTCTGCCATGCTATCCGAAATAGCAGCAATTACCCGGCTTGTCACCTTCCGTGGTCTGAGGAGATGAATCGAGATAACAATAAGACAACGTTATTATTTCAATTTCACAGCTTCCTCACCAAATGTACGTATTAATAACACAGAAAACGGTTGCACGTTGCGGCCAACCAAGACTGCCAAGAAATCAGGAAGATCTCTCTCCCTTTAATTAGGTCTGTTATTCTCAAGGTGTCCTATGCAAATGCAGGCTATACAGATGACACACTGACAGAGGGGGACGTTTCCTTTAAAAAAGAAAAGAAAAGTGTGTGGTGATTTGGGGCAGCTTGTTGCTTTATGGGCCATCAGGGACCACTTAATGAGGCTGGGGTTTTTTCCCCAGTAAGTGGCATAGAGAGATGAGCAGCCACACAGAACACTAATTCTCTTACTCCCCCCTGCCTTAGCCGCCTGCGTCTTGCCACACATTAATCCTTGTCTACGGCTTGTACTCTCACTTTCCGGACAACTTGAGAACACATTCTTGGAAAAGAATGAAAGGTTACCGTCTTGCGGTTTGAGTTTGGGGCATTGTTCCCATTGCAGAATGGGGGGCAGGGAGGTTTTTAGTCATGCCCCTCTCCTCACAGAAGGCTGTTTAAAAATAAAGAAATTATTAATTTCCCCAAAACAACACAAAATAAAAACAATACATATTCAAACATAGAGAAAAAATAGAGTTGCCTTCCCCCTGTTCCCTTCCCTGGTTCCATTGTTTATCATCATACCGCATGTCCATTTTCAATTGAGAAATCATTGAAATTACTTATTGTCCATTCATAATGTCTTTACAAGTCTTTTTAAAATCCTGCTAATGTATTAACCTGTGTACATTCCGTCTGTATCTATGCAATAAAATCCTTCCACTCTTTAAATTCATTGTCATCTCTTCCTCTTAATTTCAAAATCATTTTTTTCATTTCAGCATACTCCATTAATTTCACTTGCCAATCTTCTTTAACTGGGACACCTTCTTCTTACCAATGTTGTGCTAATAGTATTTGTGTGGCTGTCGCTGCATACTTAAATAAGTCTTTTTGTGGTCTTGGTATATCCACTCCTGTAGGAAAGCTTTAACAAACGTTATTTTCAACATTTTCTTCAATTCGTTGTAAATCATCTCCCAGTACTTCTTCTCTTGCAATCTAACCACATATGAAAAAATGTCCCTTCTGCTGATTTACATTTCCAGCACTTACTTTCTTTATTTCTATACATTTTTGCTAATTTTACTGGGGTTGGGTACCATCTGTGCATCGTTTTCATATAATTTTCTTTCATCGCCACACATGAAGTCAATTTTATTTCAGTCTTCCATAATTTCCCCCAATCTTCCACCTGTATGTTGTGTCCCACACCTTGTGCCCATTTAATCATAACTGAAACAGAAGGCTGTTTTTTGACTGCTACTGGAGGGTTCCATGAAGAACAGAAATGGGAGAGCGGTGGTCTTCTCTCTCTCTCTCTCTCTCTCTCTCTCTCTCTCTCTCTCTCTCTCTCTCTCTCAGATCTTCCCTTTCTCCAGCAACACCCCACACTAGGGATGGTGTCTCATGGTAATAAAGGTGGAGATATGGCAGATTGAAGGCTTTTAGGCAGGGCTTGGATGGTCAGCTGTCATGGATGCTTTCGTTGGGATTCCTGCATTGCATGGGGGTTGGACCAAATCATGGGTAGGCAAACTAAGGCCTGGGGGCAGGATCCGGCACAATCGCCTTCTAAATCCGGCCGGCGGATGGTCCGGGAATCAGCGTGTTTTTACATGAATAGAATGTGTCCTTTTATTTAAAATGCATCTCTGGGTTATTTGTGGGGCATAGGAATTTGTTGATTTTTTTCCTCCAAAATATAGTCTGGCCTCCCACAAGGTCTGAGGGACCGTGGAGTGGCCCCCTGCTGAAAAAGTTTGCTGCCCCCTGGTAGATGAACCTCAGGATCCTTTCCGACTCTACAATTCTATGATTCTATGGCCACCTCCACAGAAGGGAAAGGCTCCTGAGTGACAGTAAGGTAAAGGTAAAGGGACCCCTGACCATTAGGTTCAGTCGTGGCCGACTCTGGGGTTGCGGCGCTCATCTCGCTTTATTGGCCGAGAGAGCTGGTGTACAGCTTCCAGGTCATGTGGCCAGCATGACTAAGCTGCCTCTGGTGAACCAGAGCAGTGCACGGAAACGCCGTTTACCTTCCCACCAGAGTGGTACCTATTTATCTACTTGCACTTTGGAGTGCTTTCAAACTGCTAGGTTGGCAGGAGCTGGGACCGAGCAACGGGGGCTCACGCTGTCGCGGGGATTTGAACCACCGACCTTCTGATCGGCAAGTCCTATGCTCTGTGGTTTAACCCACAGCACCACCCACGTAGAAGACACCAAAAATGGCTCTTCAATAGGAAGTGGAGACTAGGCTTCTCCAGATGGAGAAAGGTAGGCATTTCCTCTGCTAACTCGTCAGGACCAGCCCCAGAGACCAGATCTCCATCCCAGAAATCGCTGGGTCCCTGCAAGGGATCAGATATCTCTTGAAGCCTCAGGTCCACTGTTGCACTGCAATTTCATTTTAAACAAAAAGACCAGATCCAGGCACTTCAACCACAGCAATTTCTTTATGGTACCGTGTCTGTATCCTGGGACAGGCTGCAGGACCGGAGTTGAATATTCAAAAGTGAAGTCACTATAACAGCAATTAAATCAGCTTGCTTCCTGGAGCCAAACACCTTTTTTTAAAAAAAAAAAAAAAAACATGATTAAAAGTTATTCCAGTGTCTAAGAAAAATACCCTTTCATTATTTTGGTTATCATTGTCATCGACACGACCACACAATACACCATGCCAAAAAAGAAAAAGCAATTACCCAAATTCACATCCATTTGTTAGAATTTCTCCAAGCTGATTTCCATGAAATGATTAGTGACGATGCTGTACAATTATTTATATTCCCCGCCCCCTTTGTCTTTCCTAAGTTTCCCACTCCCCTGCCCTCACCCAGGGCTGTGGTTCCCCAAAGACCATCCTTAGAGAGAAAGGAACGAGATAAGGACAAGGTGCATATGTAGCAGCTGGTTTTAATATTTTATTTCCGCTTCCCTCCCTTTCCCCCCTCTAATCTCTTTGCAAACCGGGAGGGAAATGCAGCGTTTTAAGGGCGACAGGCAAAGCCCGGTAATGAAACGCAAGCTTCATTCAAATGTGAGAATGATGTTTATTTATTTGCAAATGAGAAATTATGCAAACCCTCCGTGCCTACCTGTATGCTCAAATTGCCCAAGGGCTCGTCTAAAATCGCATCAGCGGTAAACAGCGTCTATCAGGTGCCTCTGCTTAAATAGCATTGCATCGGGTATTTGCAAGGCAAGCTCACATGAATGTTTGTTTCATTAAAATGCCATTCAAGTTTTGATGTGGCTCTTTTGTGGAGTAACAACCAGGAAAGGAATGGGGTGGGGAGAATTGTTCCGGCTGCTTTGTTAATATTTATTGGCTTGTGCCGGCTTGCTAGGGTGGATGGGAACAGACGCTTGCAGATATGAAAAGCATTTCGACAAAGGGCGCTGATGAAAAAATATATAGTTCAAGAGATAACATATGGACCTTAATTCAGCTCAGACAGTTAAACATGCAGCGTTGAGTACACTGCACAAAGCTGTAACTAGGCATTTCGGTTCCCAGCACAGAGTTTAAAATGTGCTAGACTGGAGTCCAATTTACATGTTGGCGTCGTGTTGCTACTGTAAATCTGCTATCCCTGTGCAATTTGCAAGAGCGCTGATCACACATGGGGCAGCCATTTCTGGATACTTACTGAGTAACACTGGGATGCAATCAAATGTGGGTTGGGGTGTTGGCCTGACGGTGGAGTAGGAATAGATGAGAATTTGTCACACTTGCTTATTCTCTGTATTTCATGGCTGCTGTGTCAGGGACAGTGCTGAGGAGGCTGCACTGAGGAGGAATGGTGGGAGCCACCCCCTCCCCCTGCTCCTGCTCCTGAATTTTCCCAGGAGCAGGAGAACAGTATAGATTTGGAACAGTGGTTTGCAGAGGGGCATAGTTCAAAAGGCAGAAGCTGGGAAATACTGGATGGGCAACAGCTAGGAGAAGAAACGCTGGAAGAGAGAGAGAGTTAACAGATTCACAGTCTCTGGATAGCATCCACCCCCCTTCTCCAAAGTCACGGAGAGCTCAGAAAGTGTCAGAACAGAAAGCTCAGAGGTCACAAACTCAGACTACAAGAAGTAGGAGTGACATAGATTAACAGGGATGGAGGGAGTATCCCTTAATTGGGAGCGCCGCCATTTCTAGGAGATTTCTTCTTTGTTCTCTCACTGCGATTTTTAAAGATTCTAACTGGTAAGGCATTCCTTTCGTTTGATCTCTTCTCTACTGCCATGGTGGGGAGGAAGCCAGTTCCCTGAAGCCTGACATGCTGGTAGTAATAAGACAATGCGCTACGGCAGGAGTCGGAAACCTATGGCCCAGTAAATGTTTCTGAACTTCAATCAGAGCTGGAAAGGTTGGCACCCCCCCAAGAGGTGTCACCACCACTCTCACTTTGCCGCTGGTCTTCCAGGCCTCTAGGGGCAGAGAGGAACTAGGGGCAAAGCTCTGTAGGAAGCCTCCCCCTACAGAGGTGAGTGAGGTGAGTGAGGCTGAGAGACTTCAAAGAAGTGTGACTGGCCCAAGGTCACCCAGCAGCTGCATGTGGAGGAGCGGAGACGCGAACCCAGTTTCCCAGATTACGAGTCTATCGCTCTTAACCACTACACCACACTGGCTCTCACTGGGGTGGAATCTCCCTGACCCCTGAATTTGTGCCGCCATTGCTGGGGAAGCAAACTGCCTCAGGTGCCAAAATGCCTCAGGTCACCCCTGACTACAAAGCCCACCAACCCTGACCATGCTGGCTGGGCCTGATGGGAGTTAGAGTCTACACACATCTGGAGGGTCGCAGGTTCCCCGTTCTTGGAAGAATGAGTAAACTTATTAAAGGTAGTTGACAGGGACTGGGAAGGAGAGGAATGGTGGAGACCGCCTCCCCAGCCTGACCCTTCCAGAGAAGAAGGAGACAGTTCAGAATTACAACAGGGGTTTGAGGAAGATCACAGCTCAGAGGAAGATGAGGGGGAAAGCTGGGAAATAATGGGAGAGGAGGAAGAAGAAGAACATGAGGGGGACAGCTGATGGACACAGTGTCTTTAGAAAGTACAGTGGTACCTCGGGTTACATACGCTAACCCAGAAATAGTACCTTGGGTTAAGAACTTTACCTCAGGATGAGAAAAGAAATCGTGCTCCGGTGGTGCGGCGGCAGCAGGAGGCCCCATTAGCTAAAGTGGGGTTCGGGTTAAGAACTGTTTCAGGTTAAGAACGGACCTCCAGAACGAATTAAGTACTTAACCTGAGGTACCACTGTATTCCAGACCCACCCCGCTCTCTCAGAACCTGGTGGGCTCAAGAAAGTAGGAAAGCAGAGGGCACATCTCAGCACCTCTAGTGATGATGCATAATGAGAGAGACCGAGCGAGTGGAGACTCACTCGGAACAACGCCATTACTCCAAGAGGCTGCATTGCTAAGCCTCTCTCTGTGAATATTAAATGAAAAACATTGGTAAGAACTTTCCCTGTCTTTTCTGTTCCTGGCAACCTACCGTGGGGTTTGGATCCTCTGACGCCTGACAGTAGTTGAATGCAAATTATAAAGCTTTTAAAAAAATTAATAAATAAACGATTGCATGCCATTAGCCAATGCACGTGAGGCAAAAACCAAGAGGCGGGGGTTTTCAGATCGCAGAATTTCCATGCTAGAGAAAGCCTCGCCTATCAATGATGTGCAACTGTTACAGGCATAGAACCACCCTCCATTAACAAAATAAAACATGGCAACCTCATTCATGCTGGCAGTCCCATAAAGAGCAGGGGCTCTGCGCATGTATGAACAGTTTAGTCAAGGATATTTTGTACATGGAAGAAAGAGGGATAATCAAACTCAACGCCTTTGCCATTTCCCCCCAAAACTTACACATTTCTCAAGCCGGGGCTGCCTGTCCATGCCGAACCTATTTTGTGCTTTTGCAGCAGCTTGATCTGCAGAAAATGAACATTACAGTTTTACAGAGCCTGGAGGTAAATATTATGACCAGCTGGTGTCTGCAAACAAGCTGCTGTTAAAGGCATTGCTACAGAGGTCAGCTCAAGAGTTGGCAAACTTAATTCAGCCATGGGAAAACAACGCTGGGGCTGCGAGGGCCAGGTGCAACACACAGTTCCTGCACTTTTAATAGTTTTGCAGAAGACTGAATTTCAGCAAGTGCAGCTTGTGATGCCACATGCTGTGCCAGGGATATGAAAACGTCAGTTTACATAAATCCCATCTGCTACACTAGCATTAAATATCCAGGGTTCCTGTTTTCAGTTGCATGCTGCCATTCTCTGGTCCTGGGATCACAACATAAGGAAGTATTCTTGGGGAGTACTTTGCTTCTATTTTTCTTAGCCGCAAGAAACATGCGGCATGGTGTTATTTAAAACAGAAAACATGGTCAAATTATGCAAGCTGAAATCAAGGGATGGGCAAATCGGTCAACTTTGCTTCTCTGAGTTTCTCATTTTTCCAAACATAAATCCAGTTCTTAGTGTTTCTGCAGCAATTTTTGATTTAAAAACATCCTCATACACATTTTTGTATGTAATTTTTCCTCATATACACATTTTTTCAATTTTCCCCAAGACAATTATTTTTTATATTATTTCCAGTAATATGCACATTTGTATGTGCACTTTGCACTAATCATTGCATTTCTATACACATTCCATGGCTGCAGAACTGCATTGCAAAATTCAGAGAAGTGTGGATTTCAAAGAATGGTTGTGTTTCAGTTCATGTATTGCTTTAGAAAATGCAAATTAGGTACGTTCACCTTTGAATACAAACTGAATCTAAGTTCAGCCATCACTAGCCATATCCTTGATTAAGCAAACGTTTATATTTGCTTATCTGTTCATTGTGTATTAAGTCTACAATTAAACGGAATTCCGTTTAATTGGAGGTCCCACCTAGCGGTCTCCTCCCTCTCTGGGCAGGGCTGTCCTTCAAAGACTAGGCAGAGGCACCCTTTAAATGCTGGCAATGCTTCTCTTTCCTTTGGGGTGGAGTGTTGCAATCCCTCATGGGATATAGCATAGCAGGAAAAGGAGAGCAAAGGCCTGTTTGGTCCAGTGGCCAATCAGATCTCTCCAGGAAGCCCACAAGGATTGTCCTCTAATAGGTGGCTTCAGTGGTAGATTGCCTCCAAACCCAAAAGTTCTACATACTGTAACCATAAAGACTCCCCTCTTCCTCAATGAAGAGGTGTGACCCCCTTTCCAACCTTGTATGGCAGTCGTCCTTTGCACATTTTTTGGCTGCCAATTTCACAAACCAATTAAGTGTTATGTGAAGAAGTGCCCATCGATGTTAATGAATGACCCAAAGCTCTGCTATTCGATGGGGCAAAAACCTCTCCCGTCTCCCTGTTTATTTATTTTGTTTCTTTGTTTCATAAAATTTATATACAATATATATATATGAACTATGGTAGCCAGGCTCTCTCGGTCCTGGAATGGCAGGAGCTGGTACCTCCTTTCTCTCCAAGCCCTGAATGCTCTTGGCTGCCTCTCTGAAGCTGTCATGAAGTCCTACAGTTCATTCAACTGCAGAAGGAGGGAAGGAATTGGGAGGGATGTGCTGGCAATTCTCTATTAGGCTAAACGTATTTCTGTTCTGCATCACCTCTTTTAGGCTCAGGAGACTGAGAAGCTTCATACAGCCAGAAAGGAGGAATGAAGTGGCCCCACTCCAGCACAAGGAACAGCCTGTGGCCAGTGGTGGAGGAAACCAGAACATCAAAGAAGACGGGCACCCAGAGGAGGGGCCATCTGCCCACCGTGATGGGGGGATTCGCCCTCCTAGGGGTGCCATCAGGGGTGCCCGATCCTCTAGGAGGTGCCATCGCCTCAGGAAGACCAGAAAAGTGGCCCCGCTCCAGCAGGAGAAGCAGCCTGTGACTCCAGGTGAGGAAGTGCCCCCCCCCGCACCATTTTGGGAAAGTCAGGGCAGGAATAGGCTAGGGGGGCAGCTCAGGGTATAGGATTTGTGGGGGAAGGAAGCTAGTAAGAAAAAAAGTCGAAAGAGACAGGCTGCTGGATCTGGCAGGAGGCCGAGGCAGCTGATAGGGCAGGGCAGGGGGACAGTGGTCAGCTAGTGGTCAGCTGACTGTCCCCAAAGGCCTGGGGTTTGGTACCCCTGTAGTAGGAATGTAGAAGCAGGGAAATCAAGGAGAAGATTATTAGAATAATCTTGGAAGCTGCAAAGGGACAAACTAACCTGTCCCCATGTCCTTCTCTTGTTGCAGTTGTGACAAAGCTCTTCAAGATCTTCCTGGAGCTTGAGGTTAGTAGTAGGGGAAACAAAAGAGAAGGGACTGGATCCCCCAGACCCTCTGCCCGCTGACTGTGGTCTTTGTTCCCAGTTCTGCAGTCTCTGAATACTTCCACCCCCACCCTCCAAAAGGCTCCCAAAGCAACTAATGCAAATAATGTGGCATGTGTCCCTGGGGTGTCAGGATGATGCCAGAGGCATGTCCTGCCCTCTTCCCTGGTGCTGCCCTTCCACTTCTGCCCTTCGGGAGGCTGCAGGGCCCATGGAGGTCCTCTGGGGCAAGGGATGGGGCCCAAGCCTGAGGGAGGCCAGTCTTTCCTGGCTTGGGCCTCCTTGTGGGCTCTCTTGCACCCGTCAATGGTGGGTTTTGTAGTTTCACATAAGGCGTCTCATCCAGCTTTCTCTTTCCTCTGCAGAAGGCAATGGCCCGACACCGGTCCCGTGTTCATCCAGCACCCGAAGAAGGTAAACCAATCTCCACACCCTGGGGACTTTTCACTTAGTAGTGTTATGGTTCATTCCTGAGAAAGATCTCCCAGGCCTTCTTGCTGTGCCTTGCAGGCCTTTTTCACTTTGCCTCAGGAGGCAGAGCCCTGACTGACTCCAGCTACAAAAGTTGAGGTGGTTGAAGCCTTGGGTTTGGGTATTGTTTGGCAGGTGTTGTTGAGAGAGGCTGTTAATTCAGTCTCTCTTTTTCATTCTCTTCCAGAGGACCTGCTTATTGAAGACCTAGAATGAGCTTCTGGTGTGCTGCGCTCAGAGACGGGTCGAGGGAAGGTGCTCTGCTATGGTGGATCACACCCTACCGTGGAAAAAAGGAGTTAGGGGAGAACGAGGGCGACAAGATTGAGATTGAGAAGAGCCAGGAGAGGGAGAGGCAAGACGACGCGAGATCACCTCGAGAATTGGGAGGAAAGAAACGTAGGAAGGCGAATGAAGGCAGGGAAGGAGGGAGAAAGGACTGAAGATAGGTGAAAATGGCGGGGACAAAAGGCTGACTGTTGACTCACCGTGCGAGGAAGAAACTGGAAACAACGAAAAAAATTAGTCCCTTTGGGGATGGTGTCTATTTAGAACTTTAAAAAATATTAGGGGCCTCATTAACAAAAAAACAAAAAACAAAACCAGAGGCTTTCCCCCCCTTCAAGATAATCTTTATTAGTTTTTTAGTTACATACTGTACATACACATATTGCATTACATTTTACATTTATACTTGCTCCTGGGAGCTGACTTCCCTCCTTCCTTCTTCTGGCTTTTTTATATCGTCTCTTAATTTCTCGCATTTTCCTTATCCATTTTGTATATTGTTGTTCTTCTTCCACATTTGTCCATAAAATATCTGTAAACAAATAAATCCTTCTATACATACGATTCTTGTTGTCTGTCTATTTTCATTTACAACTACTGTTTATTACATTGGTCACATTGTATATTTTACTTCTTATTGTTATTATTGCGCAGTAAGATTCTTTGTATTTCCCATTATGTGGTTTATTTCAATTCTACTGGTTTCACCATTTCACTTTATCTTTCCTATATATGACACAAATTTTTCCCATTCTTTTTGAAATGTTTCATCGCCCTGTTGTCGAATTTTCGCCGTTAATTTGGCTATTTCTGCATATTCCATTACCTTCTGTTGCCATTCTTCTACTGTTGGCAATTGTTGCTGTTTCCAGACCTGGGCTAATAAAAAAACAAGCACAGAGGCTTTCTTACCGAGAATTACAGGACCCAATAGTCCTCAAAATGTGAAAGATCTCTTTCTTAATGCCACTGCTCCCACAAGAATTTTAATTGTATTAAATGAGAAATAAGGATACAGGAGAAAATGCAGATTATAAAATATATGCAGAAATACTTGCAAACAGGTTAAAAACAGTCCTTAATAAGGTTATCAGTCATGATCAAGCCAGATTCCTTCCGGGCAGAAAGATGTGTAGTAAAATGAGAATGGTCATTGACACAATAGAGTACTTAGATATGAACCTGGTAAAAAAAGCCGCATTTCTATACATTGAGGCTGAAAAGGCCTTCGATAACGTGTCTTGGAAATTCCTAAAGAAAAAGTTGGAATTAATGGAAATGGGGGAAAAGTTAATAGAGGGTTACAAGCAATATATGAAAGTCCAAAGGCTAATCTGATAATAAATAATGAATTACCAGAGGTTTTTATATTAAGCAAAATGCGATCCAAAAAGAAATAGAGACGGGAAAATAGATCAGATAAGAAAAAAATAGAAGAAAACGAGAAAATATGGGATCTGGAAAGTGAGCGAGGTCCCAATCAAAGAAGAATGGCAACTTAATTTGACAGAATATGCACAACTTGCAGACTTAACATATAGAATAAGAGAACAAGAAGAGCATACATTTAAAGAAGATTGGAAAACGTTTATTGAATATATGAGAAATAATTGTGTACATCTGAAAACGTTGGCAGCATTAAGATAAATTCAACAGTGTAAATAAGTTTTGATGGATTCAATAATAGAATACTGAATGGTATGATATGGTGTGATATGTACTTTCTAAAGAACCATGGAAAGAGAAGAAGGGAAGTCATTGGTCTCTTAAGGATGAAAAATGAGTATTTTAAATTGTAAAACAGAAAATTTAATAAAAATTATATATACAACTTGGTATCTGAAGCAGGGAATGTTACAAAAGAAACAAGGAACTTAAAGCACACCCAATTGCAGGCCGGGGTGTAGAAGTGGGAGGAGCTACTTGTTTGGGGCACTATGTAGAAATAATGAGCATCTGAAGCTATTGCGTCTGTAGAAAGACTCAGGACTGGCACGAAGAGGACAATTGTGCTGGGTCGGTGATATTTTCACAGAGACTCATACATCTGAGCCATAATGGACTTCTGACTTAGCCATAAGTAACTTCTGGGGATGAAAGTCATTCTGACACAACGCTTTAAATCAAAATAAAAAGGAGAGACACATTTATATTTTTGTGTCAGATTACAGCTGGATTAAGTCACCAGGTCACTCGTGCCTGGAGCCCACCCTTCAAATCTTTCATATCTAAAATTCAGCCAGCAGGGAAAGCTGCTTCCATCTGAGTACCTTTGATGTTCTGAACATTAATCTCTGGAGAACACTGGAAAACAGGGTTTCTGCAAACAAAACTAACTCCTTTGCTCACACAACTTTGATGGCATGCTTTGGAATTGAGCATTTAAGGTCTGTACTTATTAGGAAATTCTCCTTCATTGCTGATATTGATCAAATCAGGCTATAATCTTTTACCCGTACCTGCGGGTAAAACTCAGTGGATCTTACTTCTAAGCAGACATTTGTTTTGTTTTCTCGCAAGATTGCTTGCCTGTGCTGGGTTATTAGCATTCTAGCAATCACTGCGAAAATGTATTCTGCCAAGTTGCCAAGTTATGCGGAGATTATTTTTACAACAGCAAGAAGCGTCAAAATAAGCATCACTTCATCATCACCACGGAGCACTGATTGAAAGTATCACTTTAGGTGAGAAATCACAGGCCTAGCTCATTATCAGTTGGAGATGCGCATTAGCAGTATTGTTTCACATTAAAGCAATCTAGACAAAATAACAATGCATGTGACATGGCTGTAATTAAATCATACTCCAGGGTAGAGATAATAGCAAATTATAAAATGGCTTGGAAAAGTGGCAACAATTACTCTTGGGGGGTCCTTCTTTATGAGAGTTTATAGACTTTTAAGACTTGGCAGTTTGAAATAACTGTGAAAGATCAAGGCAAACAAAGGACCTGACTCATTAGGCAGTTTTAGTCTTATCTGCCATAAATCTCTTTGTCAGAGTTACTACACTTGCAGCCTTAATCCTTTTCTGATGAAACCAGAGGGTTTTTATTTTTTTTGAAGACATAAATCACGACATTATCCCTTAGACCCCCACATGCAAGAAGTCATTCACTTACATACATCCAATTTGCATTTACAGTTAATTAATTTTGGTGAGTGAGCTGCAATTCAGAACACCAGAAAGAAACGCTTTGCCTCCTTCCACACCCACCGAAAGTTCCAGGCCCCACCCACTGCTGCTGCCAGTGCTGCTGCCGCTATGCTGGTCCCGTGGGTTAACTGTGAGGTGAGGTCCGAGTCCAGTCCAAGGTTGAGGGTGCAGTATGGAGGCAGTCCGTCAAAGCTGAAGCTGGGTCCAAGGCAGGGAGTCGGGTGAGGTCAGGAGCTCCGGCAGAAAAGCAGGACAGGGTGCAGGCAGGAACAGGCTACCAACAATGTTGCTCCCGCAACTTAGGACTGGGGCTGGCTAGCTTTTATCTGCCCCGAGGCATAGGGTGGCCCCGGTCCACAGGTGACTCACCTCTCCTGGCCTGGAGGCGAGCACTCCTTCTGCAGGAACTTAGTTCCCTCCGCCTCTCTGCCCTGAGCCTCTGCAGCTCCGGAGAGGCTGGAGGGTTACCGGACCCAGAGGCAACCTCAGCTTCCACTGATGGGGCTGAGAGTGGAGAACCTGCAGGCAATGGGTCCCTGTTTCACCTCAGGAGCCAGAGCAGACTCAGCTGATGCCTGCACCTGAGGATCCAGCACAGGTGAGGACCCTTCAGGCTCAAGCTCCAGCCCTGGCTCACTGGTTCTAGAGGCGGGAAATCCTGTGCAGGCTGGGATTCCTCAGGTTCAACCTCCGAGTCCGAATCCCAGGCCATCACAGCCGCAAAGGTGGGAAGACAGTGCGTTTGTGCAACAACTAAGTGCCTGGCCCTGGGTGCTTCCAAAGTCTTGCCCTGTTGCAGGGCTGGGAAGCACAAGGGAATAAAAAAAAGGGCACTTGCATTTCCACCTAATCAGCCTTTTCTTAGGAACTGGGTGTCAGGGATGCGGGAGGGAATAGTAGAATTGTAAAGCTGGAACGCAGCTCTAAGGGACGCAGGTGGCGCTGTGGGTTAAACCACTGAGCCTAGAGCTTGCTGATCAGAAGGTTGGCAGTTCGAATCCCTGTGATGGGGTGAGCTCCCGTTGCTCGGTCCCTGCTCCTGCCAACCTAGCAGTTCGAAAGCACGAAGTGCAAGTAGATAAATAGGTACCACTCTGGCAGGAAGGTAAACGGCATTTCTGTGTGCTGCTCTGGTTTGCCAGAAGCGGCTTAGTCATGCTGGCCAGATGACCCGGAAGCTGTACGCCGGCTCCCTCGGCCAACAAAGCGAGCTGAGCGCCACAACCCCAGAGTCGTCCGCGACTGGACCTAACGGTCAGGGGTCTCTTTACCTTTAGAGCTGGAAGGGACCACAAGGACCATTGCAAGATTGGGGAGGGAGCGGTGCTGGTACTGCATACCATTGAGTACCACCAGAAAAAAGCACTCGTGCATATGATGGCAGACTTAGTCACTGCTAACGCATCCCATTGACTTAAGTGGGACAGTCACATCTAAATTTTTGCTAGACAGTGCCCAGAGTATTTATCGCTTTACAAATGTGATAAAGCGGGAGCAGGGAGATTATGTCAGGCGACTCACTTACAGACTGATGTATCAATATCGTTCCGTGGGATTTCTTCACCGGCAACTTAAATTAATCTATATCCGAGGAAGACTTTACAGGCTACCTTGGCTCTGCCATTTCATTGTGGGAAATTAAGCCCACCTAATAACACTTTCATAAGAGAGAGCAATGAATAAAGGCTCGCGCTGAAAGGGAAGGGAAAGGGAAGGCTCAAGAGAAAAGAGAAAAACTTGCAAGTAATAAAAAATTCCATCCCGCATTGCTTCGAAAATGTGAGAAAACAATTCAGTGCTTGTTCTTCGTAGGCTCTTCTCGGGAGACAAGCTTTTTGTAAATTACACTGTTCGGATGATATAAAAGTATTTCATGTAGCGGTAAGCTGGCAGCCATGCAAGAGCTGGCTTATTAATATTGCATGGTGCAAGGATAATTTAAGAAGCAAGTGCATTGTTGTGTAGCTTTAACACTGTGTCACTTGCTAGCGCCTGTGACAAGGACTGAAACATACCGTGATACAGGAACAGCTGGATCCGTCTTGCTAGGGTCAACAAAGAGACCTGTGCAACTGTGGACTCATATAGACTGTGTTGGCTCCCCATGTCACACTAAACTATGGCTTAGCAGTACATCTGAATAGGGCCTCGGTGCTACTATCAGGCTGCTGCCAGTGACTCCCGGCCGGTTGCCCAGGAACGTACAAAGACAAGGAAATGAGTCTGACTATACGCTTTTTATTCAGTATTTACGGAGAGAGACTAGAGAACCCAGTCTCTTGGATAATGGTGTTGTCCTGTCTCTCCCACTTCCTCATTCGTCATTTTCATCGTCTTGCCTACGGGTGCCGCTGAGTGCCCTTTGCCTTTGAGCTCTTTGCTCTCCTACTTCCTTTCTTTTTAAAAATATTGTTAATTATTTTTTTCAACAGATATAACAAAAATAAACAACAACAAACCAGAAGCCCTAGCAATGTGGCCCAAGGGTGTGAAAATCCAAAGACTTTGATTCCACTTTGAGCCAGAAACTCTGTGCCGCTTCCCGTTTTATATTAAAATAGAACCTGCTGGCTTCTTTAGCAGATAACCCTTTCAGACAGGCAAACACCACACAACACCTCAGCAGCCTCTTTTGCCATTAGCTGATGAAAGGGAGATTTGAGAAGGACAGTTGTGGAGGCAAATGCAGCCGACATACATGTGCCGCCATCCAACTGCCGAAGAGACAGCCTTGGCTGGTTTGCAATGTCCAAAATCACGATGATTACTTAATAATCCATCTCTTCTCTATTTCATTTCTTTTTTCACCTCAGCCCTTTCTAAATTCTCTGCTTGGGGGGGATACACACACACACAGTGGTACCTCGGGTTACAAATGCTTCGGGTTACAAACACTTCGGGTTACAAACGCCACTAACCCGGAAGTAATACCTCGGGTTGCGAACTTTACCACCAGGATGAGAACGGAAATGGGGGAGGCCCCATTAGTGAAAGCGCACCTCAGGTTAAAGAACGGTTTCAGGTTAAGAACGGGACCTCCAGAATGAATTAAGTTCGGAAGCTGAGGAACCACTGGTAAAGGTAAAGGTAAAGGGACCCCCTGACCATTAGGTCCAGTTGTGAATGACTCTGGGGTTGCAGCGCTCATCTCGCTTTATTGGCCGAGGGAGCCAGTGTACAACTTCCGGGTCATGTGGCCAGCATGACTAAACCGCTTCTGGCGAACCAGAGCAGCACACGGAAATGCCGTTTACCTTCCCGCTAGACGTATTTATCTACTTGCACTTTGACGTGCTTTCAAACTGCTAGGTTGGCAGGAGCCGGGACCGAGCAACGGGAGCTCACCCCGTCGTGGGGGTTCAAACCGCCAACCTTCTGATCGGCAAGTCCTAGGCTCTGTATATATGGTAGCTGCAATCAAATACACTCCACTCCTCCCTGGAGATGACAGGCATGTTTCCCCTAACTTTCGTTATCTTGCTCAAATTCAGCAGAACCAAACGAACATTTCCCCCAACATGCCGCAGTTCCAATGAGGCAATTTATCAACTGCTCGGGACTCTCTCACAATCGCCCGATCCTGAATTTCAGTTATCTGTGGTGTCAGAAGCTGCTAATGGCCCATAAAATTTAGCAACTTCTCCATAAGCTGTGGGTTAATGAAAAATCGGTTAAATTGTTCACAGATCACTTGCAGCAGTGCCCTTTTGATTTGTTCTAGCATTGCCTTGGCAAAGGTTACGTTAACTGAGAAGGAGGAAAGAATATAGACAGGGTGGGAGAGGTTCTTTGCCCTCAAGAGATGCTTGGATTATCATTATTATTTTATTTCTCGTGGATGCTCTGCGTAGCTCTGAGTGTAACCGGGGGAAACCACCAAAATGTTGGAAATACAAGGAAAAAAACACGAGAATTTTGTTTGCATTTCCTTGTACAGACAGTATGGTGGCTCTCAAACATCTTTCCCCCCCCCCCAGGGTAAACCAAACACAACCACTATCCTGTGCTGGAAAAACAAAGCATTTTCTTTAGTCCTGATAGCCATGTAAGTTTGCAATGAAAGCTAAAAGTCTCCAATAGAAATGGAGTGTCAGCAAGCTACCTCATTTGCAAAGGATGCTGGCTCTAATTCAAGGGAGGACAGGGCAGAAAGTGGAGGCCCACAGTAGGTGGCGCTAGAGCCAAGGATGGGCAGAACCATCTCATTCTTGTTTTGTCCCCGTTCTCATCCCTGCTGAGTTCTACAGAGGGCTGAGCTTGGCGGGGCAGTGTCTCATTGCTCTAATGAGCAAAATTCCCTTATACTGGGGCAGGAGAGCTAAAAGCAATGCCAATATACTTCTGGCAGCCAATGCACTCCTTTGGTTTCAGATAGTACAGTGGTACCTCGGGTTAAGAACTTAATTCGTTCCAGAGGTCCTTTCTTAACCTGAAACTTTTCTTAACATGAAGGGCCACTTTAGCTAATGGGGCCTCCTGCTGCTGCCGTGCTGCCACCACGCGATTTCTGTTCTCATCCTGAAGCAAAGTTCTTAACCTGAGGTACTATTTCTGGGTTAGCAGAGTCTGTAACCTGAAGCATCTGTAACCTGAATCATGTGTAACCCAAGGTACCACTGTACATGGGTCAATGGGTTTAAAAAGCCTGGGACACAAATTTTCACAGCCCTCTATGGTGGCTCATTTACCAGAAATAATGTCTTTAGCATTAACCCACACACAAAAAGGTTTCGTATAAAAATTTCTCAACTACATAAATGTCATTATCACCAACAGTCTATTTCTTCTTTAATAATCATAATCGTAATCATAATAATTTATTATTTATACCCCGCCCATCTGGCTGAGTTTCCCCAGCCACTCTGGGCGGCTCCCAATCAAGTGTTAAAAACAGTACAGTGTTACATATTAAAAACTTCCCTGAAGAATAAAACCCGTTTTATTTTGCTTTCCAGAGGAGCATCTTAGTGCCTCATAGACATGGTGCTTAGGTGTGTTCATGCTGCTTTGGGAAAAGCCAGGACAGAAAATGGTTGTGCATGATTAGACTGATCACTATGGAAACTAAACGAGACCCAACCATTATGATGCAATAGCTGTTGTTGTTGTGAAGTGTGTGTAGCCTCTCCAATTTCCTTGCAGGTGGCCATGATGCGAATTGTAGCCTATCATCTAGCAACATTTAGAAAGGCACAGATCAGCTACCCCTGCTAAAATGGTCAGCATCAGCCCTTGGAATAGGGCATCAAAACAGACCATCAATGGAGAGGGCAGTTGATTAAGCTATTTTTAAGACTGCTCTTCTAAGTGCACTGGAGAGGCCATGAGACTTTGTAAACAAGCTTAGAATCACACTGCACATGTCTCTCCTTTATATTGACTCAAATACAGACAGCTAACTTCATCACTTCCCAGCCCTTAGGCCCTGGTTGCACTCACACAAAATTATATAAATTCAGAAACGCTGGCCTTCTCCCCATTTATTTCCCTACTGTAGCCGAGCAATGATATTTATTTCACTTTTCTGAAGAGCACGGCACATACAGCGCCTTAGGCATCTTTACTCTGCTTTGAGAAAGGCCACAGTAGAAAACCATTTTATGTGAATCTTGGCTGTTGGAAAGTAAGACACTGTTTAGCTGGCAAAGTGCGGCAGAACTTGTTAAATTGTGGCGCAGTTGCCCTGGCAGCCCCTGTCATGGCCTAGAGGAGGTTTTGCCTTTTTGCAAATCAGTCAGTGACCAACAACAGGTGAAGATTGGCCACAACTTTATTGACTAAAGGTAAAGGACCCCAGCAGTTAAGTCCAGTCGTGAATGACTCTGGGGTTGCAGTGCTCATCTCACTTTACTGTCCAAGGGAGCCGACATTACTGTTTTTCCAGGTCATGTGGCCAGCATGACTAAGCCACTTCTGGCGAAACCAGAGCAGCGCACGGAAACGCCATTTACCTTCCCACCGGAGCGGTACCTATTTATCTACTTGCACTTTGATGTGCTTTCGAACTGCTAGGTTGGCAGGAGCTGGGACCAAACAACGGGAGGTCACCCCATTATGGGGATTCGAACTGCCGACCTTCCGACCGGCAAGCCCAAGGCTCAGTGGTTTACACCACAGCGCCACCCCGCACCAATTAACCCAACATGGCATTGGGTTAGGACTTGTTGGCCAAAAGGACTTCTAACCTGAAGTCTAACCTTCATCCTGCATTGATGACCCAGCATGGTGCAAAACCATGCAGCTGGGATTACTGGCAACTTGTAATGGCTACTGGTCAGCCTGCCCCACTCAAGCTAGAACCAGTGACTGTTCACCTCTCATGGCCCCTTAAGAGGGTGCCTCTTTATACATATAACCCTACCCAATGCAATTTCAGCCAGGTTGTGACGGTGAGACACCTAACAATTCCACATGCAGATATCACTGACCCCATCAGCCACTTAGAACCTGTTAAAAAGAGTATGGCCGGCAGTTCTAATCCCATGAGTCATATTATTCCTATTTTACATATGGCAAATTGAGGCTGAGTGATTGTGACTCTCTAGCACAAACAAAGGGCAAATATGTGCATTATCTATCATCATACTCTTCAAGATGATGGGATGTGGCTTTTGCGAGAATCAAGGGTGTTTATAGAGATATTTGTCTAATATAAACTCACTTGGAACAAAGAGTTCTCAGCTTTGGATGCTGAGAAAGACTTCCAAGTCCACAGCTGGGTAACACCAACAAAAATATATATATCACAAAAATGGGGAAAGTTTTGAAAGAGGGTGTTGAAACATTAGGCTATATGTTGTAACCATGTGGTCAATGTGTAGGCTCGGGTCCAAAATGGAGTTTGCAGGTAAAACGAATCCCTGCCAGGTGCTACAGATTGCACATCTAGGATTCTGAGATGAAGAAGCAATGGCTCCTTTCCCCATTCCCCGTTGTTGAGAAATCAAAGTCTGGCTTGTAATCCAGCTCCGTCCCATGCCTGGGCAGACAGAGCAAAAGTAAAGGAAAATGTGGTGGTCTTCAATTTAGGGGGTTTTTGTGGCTAGTATTCTAGGTAGAAAAGAGTCAGATTGTGTAATATTACCTAGGGATTGCAGGTGTCTCCCTCAGAGTGCAAAGTCCATTTTCAGGTGGCCAGAGATATTCTGCCTCTGGTTGCAGATTCTAGTCTAAATGGCTATTTTTGGTATTCTTCAAGACACTCAACTCTTCCTTGATGCAGGTGCATTTAGCTAAAATGCTGGACTCATGGGAGTCACCCAAGGTCACAAACTGAGAACAAGTAAGAAGAGAAGACTGGAGCCCACCAAAGACCAAATCACTCAAGTGACCCAACAGTCAATATCCATTTTACAGAAGGTAAATAAATATTTATTGTTTGGGAGTACAAAAGAAAAGGTGTTCGAAACAAAGACATAAAACATGAGTAATGGACTTGGCCAGTTCTCGTTTAATGTAAGAGTAATAGCTAAATAAATCCTTAGTAGAAACTTTCAGTGATCACTCTTGAGGATGTACACTAATAAGGTAAAGATAAAGGACCCCTGGACAGATTAAGTCCAGTCAAAGGCAACTATGAGGTTGTGGGGCTCATCTCGCTTTCAGGCTGAGGGAGCCAGTGTTTGTCCACAGACAGCTTTCCGGGTCATGTGGCCAGCATGACTAAACCACTTCTGGTGCAACAGGACACTGTGACTGAAATCAGAGTGCACGGAAATGCTGTTTACCTTCCTGCTGCAGTGGTGCCGATTTAGCTACTTGCACTGCCGTGCTTTTGAACTGCTATGTTGGCAGGAGCTGGGACAGAGCAATGGGAGCTCACCACTATTGCACAGATTCGAACCGCCGACATTCTGATCGGCAAGCCTATGAGGCTCAGTGGTTTAGACCACAGCGCCACCCGCTCCAGTACGCTAATGAGGCTGTGTGACAAGTGCCAAGGAAAACAGGCATCCAGACTTGACTGCTGCAGAGTGCTGAACGAGGGGCTACCCTTTGAGAAAAGTCCAACAACCAGCATCTCCATTTCACTACAGTCAATGTTGGGGGCAGATGTGATTTGGAGCAGCGAAGCAGGAAATTGACACAGCTGTGTAATCTTTGTCCCTCTGAAATTCTCCCCCTGGCTGTAGGGTGTGTCTGGAAGGATAAAGATAAAGTATAAAGGGCGGGGCATTTCATGAATTCCTGTGTACCATCACCACCACCACCACCACCACCTATTTATTTGTATGCCACTTTTCCAACAAATTGTGCCCCAAGTGGCTCACAAAATCTCATGTGATCAATTAAGTACAGCGGTTTTTAAAAAATGCATATTAGAAACAATTAGAAATAATAATATTGAACAATAAAAAACAATAATCCATGCACATTTTATTTGAATGCGTAATTCAGTTCCACACTGTCCCCAGCTGCCCTCAATGTTCGAGAAGCTGTATATGAGACAGGGCTGTTGTGTTCTGGTGAAATATCCCAGTTTGGAAATAGCACAAACTTGCAGCCTAAAGAAAATAAACAGCACTGATGTCACAAGAAACAAAAACTTGGATCAGTACATTTGCTAAAGGGAGGAACTGGTGCTGTTTTGCATTGCAGGTGTAACATGTAGCTAAGCAATAAGACACTTTTTAAAAAACTGAACATCATTGTTACAGATAAGCAGGGAGTTATTTCCAGTATTTTGGTTGAACGCTGTTTTTGCCTTTAAAAAAAGAACCACACCACCAGAAAACTTTAGAAAGAGAACCGCTGTGCATCAGATATGGTTATTTTGCTTCAGGACTACAAAACTGTGAATATAGCTCCACTTACTGGCAAAAATCATGAGGGGGAAATGTAACATCAAAAAGCCACGTCTTCCTTTAATTAAGATTTCTTCACTATGTTTGGCTTTGGTACAGCATAATACTGGTAAAGTGGTACCTCGGGTTGCAGACGCTTCAGGTTACATATGCTTCAGGTTACAGACTCCCCTAACCCAGAAATAGTACCTCGGGTTAAGAACTTTACCTCAGGATGAGAACAAAAATTGCACGGTGGCAGCGGGAGGCCCCATTAGCTAAAGTGGTACCTCAGGTTAAGAACAGTTTCAGGTTAAGAACGGACCTCCAGAACAAATTAAGTTCTTAACAACTTTCGTTTCAAGTATCTTTTGATTCGAGAAAATATATAATTAAAATTATTCCAGGAATCACAGATAAATCCTCCTGCCTGACTGCCGGGATCCAATTGCTACTGAGATAGGAAGTCTAGGACAATCTGAAGATATGCCGATGTAGGAAATTCATGCCAGTTTGGCACCACCATTCTGCCAATGTCACCATGTGCAGGGGATGGGAGAGAGATACAATTTGATTTTCATTTTAATGAGAAACTACCTGATTTGCGGACTTCCGGGGTGGCGCCATCGGCAATGGCGGACTCCCTCTGAATTGGAGGGACTAGCTCCGCGCGAAATGGGTCTTTTCCGCTACGGTGAAGCGGGGACCCTTTTAAAAATCACAGGCGGATGAAGCCTGTCACCATGGGACTCGGCGGGCACCCTTAGCGCCCCCCCAACCCGCAAAGGAACCCACTAACGGACTCCGACGCAAAGAGGGGGAAGTGGCGCGGTGCTGTGAGTCAACTGCTATTTCTGTGGAGCGAAGCCGCATAGCCGTTGCCGGAGAGCGCTGCCTTTTTCTTGGGACAATTTGGCTTCTAAAATAAGCACTCGTGAGTACTTAAACTTTGAACAATTGGACTTTAAATAAGGACTTGCGAGCAGAAAGGAATTGGACTTAAAATTTTTACTTCAATTGGTACTGAAACGGGAAGGTCTAAACAGGAAGTCAGCCTTCCGTTTCTTTGTAGACAGAATAAAGCAAAGACAACGTAAACTAGAGCTCAGAAAATTGCTTCTAAAGGATTGGCTTTCATCATTTAAAATTGTTGAACCCCCCTTCGGCAGCAGGAGAAGAAGGTGGATCTTTTCTGGACTGTTTAAACCTGCAGAAGTGAGTTTAAAGTAAAGTAATTTTCCATCGTCCTGATCCTGGAGCGGGGTGTCAGGACTGACGTTTGAAGCTCATTGACCAGAGACAAACGCTTTTGACAGATAGCTAAAAGAAGAGAAACATAGTGATTCCATTGTTTCCTTTCGCACCTTAAAGGAACAAATATTGACAAAATATCTGAAAAAAGGAAACTCTGTTACTAGACTTGTTTTTAAAAGAAAGATTAAATAGAAGTTTTCCCCCTAGAGGGAGACTGTGAAACTGTAACCAACTCCTGGGAGCTGGCAGCTGTTACAGATTACAATCGTGGGAATAGACATCTGACCTTCAGGGCAATGTATTCAGAAGCTCTGTTGTGTGCTTTCTATAAAACAAATGCCCTACTGGAACAGCTACATGAGAAGACGAATTTGATGGCTGATTCGATTAGAAATTTTGAACAGGCAGTGGGAAAATATGTGGAGCCCACCCAGGAATTAAATCAGGAGTGTGCCCTGACAGAACAGGCCCAACAGGAATATGAACTTTTGGATTTGACAAATGAACTTGGAAAAAGCCAGATTTGGAAAGAAAAAGTTTGGTTTGGTCTGGAAATGGGGGGTTGGATAGACCCTCCTATGCAGGGATGTTTGGACTTTTCAAGTCTGGCAATGGGCCGTGAGATGTTTGGGATTGTGGGGGCTCTCAATTTTGGAGGGATTTTGAAACATGTCTTTAAATACCACATAGAATTTAGTGTCGATTATGGAAAAGGGGCTGATCTGTCGAGAAGGGTAAAAAATATTCCTAAGCTGGAGTTCCCACGAGTGAAACGTGCAGGAGACAAGGGAAAATACAGTTACAAATATGAAGAAGAGCTGCGGAAGGGACATGGAAGAGACTTAAGGGCTTCGGATATTAGGATACCAGGTTAATGCGCCAGATAGATGGGATAATGAGGACTGACAAAACCCGGGACCAGGAGGAAGGGACGCTGGATGAAGATTGGATTTGTTTTTATTTCCTTTTTTCACTACTAGGACTGTTTTACAAAATTGATGAATGTTAGAAAAATGTTGGAATGAAATTACTTGGTTTTAGTAAAAATGTTTGAAGAATTATGCAAGAATATTATGGTTATGAGAAGTTGGTAAAAATAAGATTTAAGTTTTAAGTTTCAAGGTTTTTATAGTAAGATAAGATTAAAATAGTTTAAGGTAATGTAATGACAGAATATTATGAAATATGGAAAGGATTTGCTGTGACAATTAACAACCAGGATACAAGGAAGGGGAGGAGGAGGAGGTCAAGGAAAGAGGGTAATGATAGTTAAGGAGTTGAGAATAATGGATTTGTTTTTAAATGTTTTTAAATGTTTGTGGTGTATTTTTGGTTTCCCCCCCCCCCCCTCTTATTTTGAATTTGTATATGTATGGTTGGAAGTGGCTTGTTTTTTTCTTTTTCTACTTTGTTTTTCTTTTGTAACTTTTAAAAAAAACTTTTTCAATAAATATCATTTTTTTTTAAAAAAAGAGAAACTACCTGATTTGCAAGGGACGGGGGTGGCGCTGTGGGTTAAACCACAGAGCCTAGGGCTTGCCGATCAGAAGGTTGGCGGTTCGAATCCCCACAACGGGGTGAGCTCCCGTTGCTCGGTCCCTGCTCCTGCCAACCTAGCAGTTCGAAAGCATGCCAAAGTGCAAGTACATAAATAGGTACTAGTCCGGTGGGAAGGTAAACGGCGTTTCCGTGCGCTGCTCTGGTTCGCCAGAAGTGGCTTAGTCATGCTGGCCACATGACCTGGAAGCTGTACGCCGGCTCCCTCGGCCAATAAAGTGAGATGAGCGCCGCAACCCCAGAGTCGGCCATGACTGGACCTAATGGTCAGGGGTCCCTTTACCTTTACCTTTACCTGATTTGCACCAGTGGCGTAGCTAGCCGCTCAGGTGCCCAGTGCGGCACAAGTGTCCTGCAGCCGGGGGCAGGGCATGCTGCGTGAAGCATCTCCACCGCCTCCCGCTCAGCTGAGGGAGAGGTGGTGGGCAGACGCAAGCCCCACGCTGCCGTTTCTCTGAGACAGAGATTGATGGGGCAGTGCCCTGTTTGCCCCAAAGGACCAGCTTCCACTGTTAGCGCCCCCTCTCCCAACACAAAGCTGAACAGCAGCATCCATCAGGTGCTAATTCAGAAGGACATAAGAAGAGTGCTGGATCAGAACAAAGACTATGTATCCCATCATCCTGCTCACTTGATGGCCAATCCGTTGCCTCTGGAAAGCCCCAAAGCAGATCAGGAGTGCAAAACCACTTGCTTGCTGTTTGCCTCCCAGAAGCTGGTATTCAGCAGCATAGTGCCTCTGATAATTGAGATTTTTTTTCTTTCTAAGGACTATATATCGGAACAATCTAAGCCGCACTCCCCCGAACGCACATCTAGAATACAAGTTTTCAGGAGCTGTTACTGTCAGGAAATTGAAAATGAAGTTTTGCCTTCAGGGAAACTTTTGACAGCACGCTGTCAAAGACACATCCCTGCTAGGGCGATCTCTTGGCTACAGTGGAGTAGACGGTGGGATGTTGGGATTTTATCAGGACGCAAAGGCAAATATGTGCCTTATGAAATGGAAAGAGGAGGCTCCTATTTCAAATGTCAGCCCCAAGGTTTCCACTGTAAGCATTTAATAAGGTGAATGCTAATTAAATTAGGGGGACTTAGTCTGTGGCACTTCTCTGGTTTAATATAGTCAAGTTTTCCCCTGTGCACTGTTTTCTTTTGTGCTCAGCATTAATAAAGGTGCAGCAGCCCACTGAATCTTACCTTCCCATGCAAAATCTTGCAGCTGATCTTTCCCTGTTGGTTCCCACTTGCTGAGAGCTGTAGGGAAGGTGCTTGGCTCAGTGCTGCCTACCCTGACTGCCAGTGGCTTTCAGGGTCTCGGACATCTGTTTCCCCCATCTAGCTAAAAAGGTAACAGACCCATGGACGGATTAAGTCCAGTCAATGGCGGCTATGGGGTTGTGGCGCTCATCTTGCTTTCAGGGCGAGGGAGCTGGCATTCGTCCGCAGAGAGTTTTCTGGGTCATCTGGCCAGCATGACTAAACATCTTCTAGTGCAACAGGACACCGTGACGGAAACCAAAGCGCACAGAAACGCTGTTTACCTTCCTGTCGCAGCAGTACCTATTTATCTACTTGCACTGGTGTGCTTTTGAACTGCTAGGTTGGCAGGAGCAGGGACCGAGCAACAGGAGCTCACTCCGTCGCGGGGATTCGAACCACCAACTTTCCAATCAGCAAGCTCAAGAGGCTCAATGGTTTAGACCACTTCCGGGGAGACGCCTCCGGCAATGGCTGGATTCCTCTGATCGGGAGGAATCAGCTCCGTGGAAATCTGGGTCTGGCCGCCACGGCGAAGGTGGAGACCCGTTAAAACGCACAGGCGGGAGAAGCCTGTGAGCGTGGGATTCAGCGGGCACCTTTTGCGCCTCCCCCACTCATGGGGAAACCCGGTTTCGGGGATCCAGAGTGACATGGGGTGAGCGGCGCGGTGCTTCGAATCATCTGCTTCTTCCACGGAGCGAAGCCGCATAGCTGTTGTCGGAGAGCGCTGACTTTTTCCTGTGGACAATTTGATTCTAAAGTAACTACCCATGAGTAGAGCTTAATCGGGAAAATTGGATTTTTAAAACGTCTAATTTGGCATCGAAATGGGGAAGGTTCAATACAGGAAGTCTGCCTTCCCCTTTTGTAAATAGACTGAAGCAATTGAGGCTGCAAGCTGAAGTCTTGGAAAGTCTTTTGTAAAAGACTAAATTTCCATAAGTAAAGAATATAACCCCCCCCCTTGGAGGCAGGAGAAGGGTGGGGGGGTTGTGGACTGAGTTTGCCTGCGGAAGAGACCAAGAGAGGTAAAATACCACTGCTCGGACCCTGGGAACGGGCTGCTAGTAGGTCTGACGTTTGGTGGGACGTTTATTGACAGCGTTTGGATCGTTCATTGACAGCTAGCATAAGAGAAGACACATTGTTTCTACTGTCTCCAGCAGTGAAAGTAACTGAAAATTGAAATTAGTTTTGGGTCGCTTGAACTGTGCCTATAAGAGGATATTATTTATCAATACAAATAGAAACTGTTTCCCTCTAGTGGAAGTTCTTGAAACTGGCGGCTATATAAGATCTGGGCTGGGAAATTTCCAGCTGTAAGATAAAAACCATGAGACTGTGAGACTGACCTTGATTCTATTGAGTGTTATGGTAGATGGGAAAGATGGAATGTTGCCAGAAGAGGCCTTAGCGGTTGTATTAGTGAAAATAAATGACTCGCTGGAACAGCTTCACAAGAAAACGGATGTGATGAATATGAAAGTGGATGCTGCAAATATTAAAATTGACTTAATGGTAGAAAGTTTAAATAACCTGGGACAAAAGGTGAATACCAACACAGAAACCACTCAGAAATTGATACAGGAATCTACCCTGATACGGCAAACTGTGGATGAAGTTAAGGAGGAAACCCTTGCTGCTGAAGTTAAAGTAATTCAACTGGAGAGAGAGAGAGTCCCATCCATACAAGGACAATTTGATGAATACAAGCTGACACTTGTTATGACTGAACTTAAAGAGAAACAGATGAAATTGAGGATCAGAGTCCTACCTGAGGAAAAGGAAAGCTTGATAGAGTTTCGGGAGGAGATAGGACTAACATTGGTTGAGAAAGAGAGGTATTTGGGGGTTAGCATGACCGCCGGAAATGTGAATCTATTCAAGGGCAACTGTGAAGGACGTTGGCTTGAAGAGAAGGGGGATTTGGAAATAGGGTTAAATTGGAAGTTGTTATTGTTGAGCTGAGTTGCTGTGGTGGGGATGAGGGTTGCTGTGATGTCGGGGATGTTGCTTTTGTTTCAAACATTGCAAGCTTTGGATGGGAGGGATTGTCTCAGGAGGTGGCAGAGGGACGTCTCTAGATTTGGTTGGCAGGGCAGGAAGCCTCGAGTAAAATTTAAGATATTAACGGATGCTAAAGAAGGAGGTGGACTTGCCCTACCAGACTCCTAAATTTTGTTGTGAATCATCTGCTTTTTGTTGGCTGAGAGAATCGGCAGAATCCGAGACCAGGGAGAAGAGCTGGTGGAAGAAGCCTGGAAGTTTAAAGACTATTTATAGAAATATTGCAAAATTAATGAATGTTAGAACAAAGTTGGAATGAAGTTATATGGCTTTAGCAGAAATGTTATAAGGAATTAAGTATAAATAGATCAATAGAGCATTAAAGGGAACAAAATAAGGTTAGAATGTGTTAAGATAATTATAGGATAGAAAACAGAGGAAGATGGAAAGGAATTGCTGAAATAATTAATTGATGTGGAATACAAAAAGGGAGGTGTGAGGAAGTCGTGGAAATAAGCAAATGAAAGATATGACATTGAAATTGTTTAATGTGTTTTAAATGGTCTTTGTTTTGTTTTATTTGTCTTATGTGTTAGTGTTTTGTAGTGTTTTGTATTGTATTGTGTTGTTTTTCGTTTGTTTTTTCTTTTTGCTTCTTTGTTTGTAGTGTTTAAATTTTTGGAAACTCAATAAATATTATTTTTTTAAAAAAAATAGACCACAGCACCACCCGCGTCCCTCTTCCCCAGGTCTACATGGATACGCCAGGGATTGAAAAAGGGACTTTTTTGCACACAAAGTGTATGCTCCATCACTGAGCTGCATGACCATTTTGAGCTCCTGGATGTGTCAAAGGCAAGGACTTGATTGCTGCCCAGGGCTTTTTGCTTGTTTGTTTCTTCGATGTCCATACTTATTATTTATCATTCAACACTCATTGCCCCTATCTGGGATATCACTGGTGTCCACATTTGTGATTCTCTGGCTAAATGTTAGCAATCTTATTTTTTAAAAAAGGTTTCTTCTTAGAGAGTTGTTTATCTTTAAACAGGACAGCCCTTCAAATAGAGAACATCTATGTCTGTAAAGCAGGGCACATTTTGGCCACCCCACATTCCCGGGAGAGTAAGCCCTGATTTGGATCGGGCCCAAGGCCCGTCTTGTCCAGCATTCCGTTCTCACAGTAGCCAACCACATGCCCATGGGAAGCCACAACACAGGACCTACAAATGCCTCAATACCCTCCTGATTTATGATTAGCATGCGTGTAAAGCAAGATGAGCGCCGCAACCCCAGAGTCGTCCGCAACTGGACTTAACTGTCAGGGGTCCTTTACCTTTAAGATCCCCTTGCCCACATCACTTGGGAAGACAGGCAAACTAATACCAGTGTACTGGAAGAAGCAAAGATCACCAGTGTCAAAGCAATGATTCTTCAACATCAACTTTGTTGGGCTGATTGTGTTGTGCGGATGCCTGATTATCGTCTTCCAAAGCAACTACTCTATTCCGAACTTAAAAATGGAAAGAGTAATGCTGGTGGTCAACAAAAGAGGTTTAAAGACTCAAGGCAAATCTTAAAAAAAAAATGTAGTATAAACACCGGCAATTGGGAAACACTGGCCTGCGAGCGCTCCAATTGGAGAACAGCCTTTACCAAAGGTGTCATGGGCTTTGAAGACGCTTGAACTGAGGACCAAAGGGAGAAACGTGCTAAGAGGAAGGCACGTTTGGCAAACCCTCACCGTGATCAACTCCCACCTGGAAACCTATGTCCCCACTGTGGAAGGACGTGTGGATCCAGAATGGGCCTCCACAGCCATCTACAGACACGCTGTTAAACCGTGTTTTTGGAAGCCAATCTTATTCGGCTATGAGTTGTCGCCAAAGAAGAAGAAGAAGAAGAAGAAGAAGAAGAAGAAGAAGAAGAAGAGGAGGAGTAGTAGTAGTTTGGATTTGATATCCCGCCTTTCACTCCCCTTCAGGAGTCTCAAAGCGGCTAACATTCTCCTTTCCCTTCCTCCCCCACAACAAACACTCTGTGAGGTGAGTGGGGCTAAGAGACTTCAAAGAAGTGTGAACAGCCCAAGGTCACCCAGCAGCTGCATGTGGAGGAGCGGAGACGCGAACCAGGTTCCCCAGATTACGAGACTACCGCTCTTAACCACTACACCACACTGTAGTGAAGAAGCTCCCCTTGCCCATGTTCTGTCAATTCACAGGAAGTCCAGGGCCAGAACACTTCCCTCTCCACATACTGAGAATGTGTTTATGCGGTAGAAGTTCTTGTAAGCAGATCTTTTAAACAGAACAGAAGCTGAGCGTTGGCAAATTCCAGCAAGCATCATGGTGACAGTGCCATATTTTCGTCCCACAACAGGAATGAGTGTTTGCATGATTTGCATTCTTGATCTAGATTCGCCATTTGAGAAAGTGAGTAGCTACAGCTGTAGCTGACGGAGGACAACCAATGTCAAGCCCCAATTTCCAGGCAAACTCTTAATCGGCGGTTTTGTTACATGTGACGCAAAGAGTTCCTTTAACAGAGCGGGGACACTTGTGAAGGAAAGGCACAGCCGCCAAGCTCTGAAAGCAACATTACGTTTGCTAAAAATGCAGAGAAGTGCTAATTATCGCTAAGGAGGGATGTGAAACAGATCACAACAATGGAATCATTCTATAGGCTGAACACAATCAGAAGAAAATGCCCCCAGGAAGGCACATCATTAAGATTCCATCCCTGGAAGCCTGTCACATTAAACTGCCACATTGCTGAAAAATGACAACTAATGAGTCATTTGGAAATAACAACAAATACCAATGTCACAGTAAACTGAGAAGAGAGAAAGGAGATTGTGAACATCTTGCTTGAAAATCACAAATATGGCCATAAGTGCTATTCCAGAAAGGGGCAGGGAGTTGTATACATTTGAAGGCTTGTTTTGAGGAAGGCCAACAGCTCGAAGTTTTTCGCTCAGTACATGGAGAGCCAGTGCAATGTATTGATGAAAATGTTGACCTAGTCTATGTGCAACCTTACTGACTGACCTACAGTCCAATCTAACCTGCCTTATAAGAGGTCTTCGTAGGAAAAGTGGGGCAGAATATAATTAGTTAACAAAATAACCTATGAACATCCCAGACAGATATTGTATTGTATGGTCCCGTTTTCCTATCTGCTGAATGAAAGCCTTCAGCAGCACAGGGGAAATTATGGGAGTTGGACATGGAATCAGGCCAATGGTTGCTTCCCTTGCTGGCGCCAACTCGCCCTTTCTTATTACACCACTCCCCGAATGCCTTGCACCCATGGTGTCAAAACAGCCACCTAAAGGGCAAGATAACCCCTGGAATTTTTTGTCTGCAATTTCACATGTTTCTTATGGGCACCTCTTTCATGTTGATTGTCGACAACACAGCCAATTTTGGATAAAAAGCAGCATATAAGAATACCAAACAAATAAACAAAGGCGATAAAATTAATCTATTTCACCCACCTGCAGAACTGTAAACACTTCCCTTGTGGAAGAACCACTGCAGCTATTACTCTGATATTTAGCAGGCTTCATCCCCGCAGAGAGGTCAACCATGCCTGCAAATTTCAGCCAATCCTGCCCAATTTTTTTAAAAAAAGAAGTTACAGGTGCTTCTTAATTTTTTATTTTTTTTTAATTACGTAAACTAAATTAAAAAGCAAAAAAGCTCCTGGACATGTTTGCCTATAATTTGGTAGGCTTTATCAACTCCAGAGAGGCTATTATGCCTGCAAATTCCAACCACATCTAGCAAATGGGTGGAAAAGTTATAGAAAAAGTTTGATTTCCCAGATTCAAATGGAACAAAAACAAAGCCTCATTTTTCCCAAAGCAGACATGAACCCTGGGCCAAATCAGACAACTTGCAAAGCACCATAGACCAAGGCAGGCTATTTCTTGAAGTATCAAAATGAGCTCCAAACTCAGTATTGTGGTCTGTTCACACACTTTGTTTCTACCAGCTCTCTAAATTGAATTTGTCGACATCTTATAATTCTTATGAAGATATTACTCCTCCCTGTCCCCGTCCCCCCCGCAAGGCAAGGAAAGAATTTTCAACTGCAACACTCGTGCCTTTTCTTTCCTTTCCTTTCCTTTTCTTTTCTTTCTTTTCTTTTCTTTTCTTTTCTTTTGCCTCCTTCAATTGGCTTGACTTGCTTGCTATGTTCTTCTAGAGCCCTTTGCTCTGGAAGCAGCTTTCTGCAGCGTTTCCTGTGGCACAGTGAAGTATAAGTAGGTTTGCCACCGCAAGATCCAAAATAAAGAACACTTTGTGAGACCATAGAAATATTAATACAAAATGTATGTGTGTCAAAAGAGCATCGGTGGGACTTTAGCATACTGTATTGACCTCATATGAAACTAAATGTGCTTTTTGCAATTTTGGTACACCTGGCAATTAAATAATTTTAAATTTTAATATTTTTCTCGAAATAATTTTTATTTGGTTTTACAAGTATAAAATGATAACAATACAATCATACACTTCCACATTTACAGATTCCTCAGAATCTCTAGACTTCCCACCCACCATGGGTCCTATTGTTAAACGTTTCCTACTGCATCTTTTTCCAATATTCTTTGTTTTATATAACTCCATTGTCTCCATAGTACTTGCTACATTACAAGTGCTAATGTAATCCTGCTAATGTTTTCATCTGTTTACAGTGGTTTCCAAGGTAAATTATGAATTTTCCCCATTCTTTGTTAAAGTCTTGGTCTTCTAGCTTCCTGAGCTTTCTGGTCAGTTTTGCCATTTCAGCATAGTCCAACAGTTTGATGTGTCTTTCTTCTCTGGTAGGAACTTCATTTTCTTTCCATCTCTGGGCTAATAGCATCCAGGTGGCTTTCATCACATGCATAAAAAGTCTTTTCTGCTCCCTTGGAATATCAGCACTCACAATTCCTTATAGAAAAGCCTCTGGTTGGTTGGTTGGTTGGTTGGTTGGTTGGTTGGTTGGTTTACAAGAGTTAATTTAAACATTTTTTTCATCTCATTCTATATCATTTCCCAGAATGCTTTTATTACCTTACAAGACCACCACATATGATAAAAGATGCCACAAATGAACATTTCTCATGCCCTCCACCACTGTGTGTGTGTGTGTGTGTGTGTGTGACAGAGACAACATTCATACTTAATGACTGAAAGGAACTAAAGTCTCTCTCATCTTCTCCCTTCACATTTTCCACAACAGAAGCTTCATCTAGGTCCAAGCTGCTACTTGCTAATAAAGATGTGAAACAGCACCTTACGACCCATTTTCCCAATTAGTCAAGGAACCAACTTCTGGCCCTGTCCTCCGGCTGAAATATTCCACCCACAACTTACAGCCCTAAATTCAACCACTTGAGGGAGGTCCCCTGATTTTCTCCTTTCTTCTCTACTATTAGGCAGAGTGAGGCAGACACCTGCCTCAGATGGCTGATCTTGACAGTCACAATTGCCTCGATTTTGACAGTCACTTGCTAGTTATTTAATTTCTCATTATTGTATATTTATAGCCAAGGAAGAGGAGACACGCTTGTGAAATTTTCTTTGGATGCCAAAATGACCTGACCAGCCTTGAATGCAAGTACTTTGACTCAGAGGGGAGTCATTTGCTGTGCCGCCTCAGGCAGAAAAACGTCTTGGGCTTGCCTCAAACTGATGTTGCATGTAGAAGTGAGGGGAGAGGGGAGAATAAGGCATGAGGCTGCAATAAGGTCAGAGAGCTGCCCTTGTAAAATACCACCTCCCTCTCTGGCAAAACTGAGTCACAGCTGCACTCACGATCTTTGATGGCTGCGCCTGCTTCTGCAAACAAAA
This sequence comes from Podarcis bocagei, assembly GCF_964188305.1. Classification (NCBI taxonomy): domain Eukaryota; kingdom Metazoa; phylum Chordata; class Lepidosauria; order Squamata; family Lacertidae; genus Podarcis; species Podarcis bocagei. The sequence continues at coordinate 68,745,462 of NC_138135.1, forward strand.
AGGTTTCGGTACAAATCCTAACAGCCCTGTTTTCCGCACCAGAATGAAAAGAAAGTGAGAGGGAAATTGTTTTTATGCCTCATGGGTGTTCAGAAACCTCAGTTCCTCAGTAAATCACACTGAAGGAAAAGAGTTAGTGAAGAAGAAATTTCAGGGGGAGGAAGGCGGGGGGGTGAAGGAGGCTGAAAGAAGTTGACAGCAGTACAAAAGCATTATATATTCAGGATAAAAAGAGAACATGTCAGGGTAAGGGAAGAATTATCTAAGCGTATGCAGTGGTGCCCCGCAAGACGAATGCCTCGCAAGACGGAAAACTCGCTAGACGAAAGGGTTTTCCGTTTTGGAGGTGCTTCGCAAAACGAATCTCCTATGGGCTTGCTTCGTAAGACGACAATGTCTTCCGAGTTCCTGCTGGTTTTTTTCCTCCCCCCCCCCATTTCTAAGTCGCTAAGCCGCTTATCAGCTGATCCGATCAGCAGATAAGCCGCTAAAAGCCGCTAATAGCGCTAATCCGCTAATCCTTCAATGGGCTTGCTTCGCAAGACGAAAAAACCGCTAGACGAAGAGAATCACAGAACGAATTCTTTTCGTCTTGCGAGGCACCACTGTATATGTTTTATTACTCAGGGACAATATTGGGTCAGCATACTTCTCCAGCAGGGGGTCAGTCCACTGTCCCTCAGACGGGAGGGGGGGACATTATATTTTTTGTGGGGGAATGAACAAATTCCTATGCCCCACAAACCCAGAGATGCATTTTAAATAAAATCACACATTCTACTCATGTAAAAAACACGCTGATTCCCAGGCTGGATTTAGAAGGCTGGATCCAGCCCCCAGGCCTTAGTTTGCCTACCCATGGATTAAATGGTCGGCAGACCCTAGACTTTTTAATACTCTGAGGTAGTCTTTGGCAACCCAATAGCTTATGAGATTTTGGACTATGCACAGCTTAAGCTGAGCATGTGAATGGCAGAAGCATGGATGGCATGCACAAGCCCACAGTTTATACATTTAATAAACAGTAATTCAATAAATAATAATAATAAGTCACTGAAATGAGGCATTAAAACTATGTCACTATCCAGTCGGCAGAAAGATTCATAACGGAAGTTCCAAAACAGTTTTCAAGGCAAAAGAATTATTTTCATCACAGGAACAAAATGTGCAAACTTCATGTTAGTCGAAGCAAGCTGGGAAGATTCACCATGTGGAGTTTTGGAAGCTGGCGATGGCCCCTGATCTGAAATCTACTTCCTTCCAAAAGAAAGAAGCAGAAGAACCTGAGAGAGAACCAAGACTGCAAAATGCTTCTAAAGTCCCTCCCAGAAGAATCGGGGAACTTGCTAAGGCTGCTTACTCAGCTTAACCCTTAAAGGTAAAGGTATAGGGACCCCTGACCATTAGGTCCAGTCGTGACCGACTCTGGGGTTGCGGCGCTCATCTCGCTTTATTGGCCGAGGGAGCCAGTGTACAGCTTCCGGGTCATGTGGCCAGCATGACTAAGCAGCTCCTGGCGAACCAGAGCAGCGCACGGAAATACCGTTTACCTTCCCGCTGGAGCGGTACCTATTTATCTACTTGCACTTTGACGTGCTTTCGAACTGCTAGGTTGGCAGGAGCAGGGACCAAGCAATGGGAGCTCACCCCGTCGTGGGGATTCGAACCGCCAACCTTCTGATCGGCAAGTCCTAGGCTCTGTGGTTTAACCCACAGCGCCACCCGAGGCAGAAACCATCCCACAAAATTAGGTTAGCTTGCAGGGCCAGGTTGCAAAATGTTAAGGATCCTCAGGTGAGCAGGTTTGCAAAGTGCTCCGCAAGCCCAATTCTCTCAGATAGCTTAACTACCGGTAGCATTGTTTAGGAAAGGCTCCTGAATGTGCAACTGGCCAGAACCAAAGGTAAAGTCCCGAGTTTTCAAAACAGAGCAGGCAAGCAATAATAGCAGTAATACTTAGCCCTCATAGTGCTCCCTTATCCTAAGTGCTGAACTTGGGTCAGAACCAGCTGTCTTGTCATGGGAAATAGTTTCTGTTCATCTGGAACACAAATTACTGCCTGCTGCTATTACAATATTGTGGGAGGTTTTATCATCTCTCTAAAACAGTGGTTTGGCCTCTGCTTAACAACGTGTGAGTCAATGCAGTAAAGATAAATAGCAACTAAGCCGAAATATGTATCTGAGCAGTGAAGAAGAAACGGCTTTCTCTCTCTCAACCCTTCCTCTATCCCATCCTAATTTGTTTTCTACGTTTCTAGCAAACTGCATAATGAAGTGAGTTAAAACTCTACTTCAGGCACAGTATCAATGCTGTGTTAATCTGATTGTGGAAATAATTCTGTTACTGGCGGAATGTAATATGCTGACTGCCAAATAAAAACAAAGGATACCAAGAAGCAGAAATGTAGACCGTTGGACCTTATATCTGTGATGCAGGATTAACTGTAAACAAGGTACATAAAGCCAGATTACATCTGAGAAAGGGAGGAAGCAAATTACAGGACCATGGAGAACTAACAGCAGTAGCTGGTTGCTGATAGCTACATAGCGGCATCCTTGGAAAATACTGGTACCTATAAATAGATAGAAAGGACGCGGGTGGCACTGTGGGTTAAACCACAGAGCCTAGGACTTACTGATCAGAAGATCGGCGGTTCGAATCCCCGCAATGGGGTGATCTCGTGTTGCTCGGTCCCTGCTCCTGCCAACCTAGCAGTTCGAAAGCACGTCAAAGTGCAAGTAGATAAATAGGTACTGCTCCGGCGGGAAGGTAAACGGTGTTTCCGTGCGCTGCCCTGGTTCGCCAGAAGCGGCTTAGTCATGCTGGCCACATGACCCGGAAGCTGTACGCCCTTGGCCCATAGAGCAAGATGAGCGCCGCAACCCCAGAGTCAGTCACTACTGGACCTAATGGTCAGGGGCCCCTTTACCTTTACCTTTAGAAAGAGATATATTAAAGAGATAAAGGAACATGTGAGGGCAGGTAGCTGAGTCCTCAAAGATGCCATTGCCATTCTATGAGAAAGAATGAGGCATTGATGGTGAGTTTTAGCACCTCTTTTTCTCGAAAAATATCACTTTATTGAACGACATCACAAGAGGCAGCTCCAGCTGGGATTTCCAGTGATACGTTATCACTAGACGTGCGGCTACCAATAGAAAAAGAATTAAATATTTAAGCTGGATAGTAGAGTTTAGTGAAGGCAGGGCTAAGGCTGGTTTGGTGAGAGAGGTTGTTTAACAATTTTGGAGATAATATCGAAGGCATGTTACTGGATCCTTATTCTTTTTCTAACTGGCGATGCCAACACAGACCCTTCAAGCATTCCTATTTTGCAGGGACACCCCTGAATTTACAAAAGCTGTCCCAGTTTCTGATTTCATCCCGGAATGTCCCAGTTTTCCTTAGGATGTCCCTATTTTCATCAGAGAAATGTTGGAGGGTATGGAGTTATGCAATCCTCCCCCAAGCCAAGGAGATAAGTAACTATACAGCCTTTAGAAGACATCAGAAGGCAGCCCTGTATAGGGAAGTTTTTTTTAATGTTTAATATTTCATTATGATTTGTATATATTGGGAGACACCCAGAATGGCAACCCAGCAAGATGGTCGGGGTGTAAATATTATTATTATTATTATTATTATTATTATTATTATTATTATTATTATGAAATAGGCCATCCTTATTTTCATTGGAGAAATGTTGGAGGATGTGGCCTTCAGCATTCAAAGCATGTGCTCTGAAACTGAGCTATCGCCCCTCTCCAAATACTGGGAATGAAGTGTAGGTGGGTTCCCATGAGGGGAGACACAGTGATAACAGCAAGAACCTTTATTGAACTAGACAACAGGGGCAAAGCAACTGCTTATATACATTTCTGAAGGTCTGGGCCACGCCCACTCCCAACATGATTGGCTGTCTAAACTTCCAAGCTGCGAATCATGACTCAGAGTTTAAGGGCCAATGACAGTGGCCCAAACCCTGAAATGTTCTGTGATTGGATATCATGTATTGAATCAGAACACAGGGGCTCAGAATCCTTAGTCCAGACTCAAGCTCAGGCAAACACAGACCACTCAATACATGATAGAGAAGCCTTTTGGTGTGTATTTTTTAACATTCTGTCTGGATAACAAAGCAGAATCTTCTGCCTACTGCAATTCAGGTTCTAGCTCCATCTTTTCTCTTTGTTGTTGTTGTTTAGTCGTTTAGTCGTGTCCGACTCTTTGTGACCCCATGGACCAGAGCATGCCAAGCACTTCTGTCTTCCACTGCCTCCCACAGTTTAGTCAAACTCATGCTGGTAGCTTCAAGAACACTGTCCAACCATCTCGTCCTCTGTCGTCCCCTTCTCCTTGTGCCCTCCATCTTTCCCAACATCAGGCTCTTTTCAAGGGTGTCTTCTCTTCTCATGAGGTGGCCAAAGTCTTGGAGCCTCAGCTTCAGGATCTGTCCTTCCAGTGAGCACTCAGGGCTGATCTCCTTAAGAATGGAGAGGTTTGATCTTCTTGCAGTCCATGGGACTCTCAAGCGTCTCTTCCAGCACCATAATTCAAAAGCATCACTTCTTCGGCGACCAGCCTTCTTTATGGTCCAGCTCTCACTTCCATACATCACTACTGGGGAAACCATAGCTTTTACTATACGGACCTTTGTTGGCAAGGTGATGTCTCTACTTTTTAAGATGGTGTCTAGGTTTGTCCTTTCTCTAGGCCAAAGATTAAGTCATTAATTCATTAAGACCCCAGCAACTGACTCCAGGGACCCTGGACACTCCACAGCTCTTGATTTGGATGCTAGATGTTGCTGCATTTGTGTTACTTTTATACAAGAGAGTTTAGGAGACCAGCAAGCAGTAAACCAGAAGTAATCTGGGCAGGATAGCTGCCCACGCTGGTGAATGTAAACGACACAGACCTCTGGCCTGAGGGTCCACAGGAAGCACTCAAGCAGAGAAAGGTGGGATAAGGTCGGAAGATGCACAGACTTCAAATGGACCATGAAGTATTTTGAATCATGTCAGCCACAGCTGAAAGCCTGAGGGATGTGAGGGGAGCGGAGGGGAGGTTGTTTGGCAAGAGTCAGTTCAGGTACCAGCCAAGCAAAGACAAATGAAGGAGGCCAGTTAATGCAACAGAGCTAATGTGTACTTGTGGTATACATTTAACTCATCTTGCCCCCTTACAGCACATGAATATGTCTGTGGAACTCTTATAATTCCCATCGGCCATATCAGATATCTATGTATTATAAGGCACAACTATCAATTAATTTATGGAATGCAGAGTAAGGCTGGATCTAGACACATCAAAGCAGCGTTTCAGTTAAAAACGTTGTAAATTTTGTATGAGGAATTGGGATAGCAAAAACGGGACTCCACAGCACCATCTGGTTTCAAAGTGTTGTAATGCATATACAACACATGTTGTTGTTGTTTAGTTGTTTAGTCGTGTCCGACTGTTCATGACCCCATGGACCAGAGCACGCCAGGCACTCCTGTCTTCCACTGCCTCCCACAGTTTGGTCAAACTCATGCTGGTAGCTTCGAGAACACTATCCAACCATCTCGCCCTCTGTCATCCCATTCTCCTTGTGCCCTCTATCTTTCCCAACATCAGGGTCTTTTCCAGGGAGACTTCTCTTCTCATGAGGTGGCCAAAATATTGGAGCCTCAGCTTCAGGATCTGTCCTTCCAGTGAGCACTTAGGGCTGATTTCCTTCAGAATGGATAGCTTTGATCTTCTTGCAGTCCATGGGACTCTCAAGAGTCTCCTCCAGCACCATAATTCAAAAGCATCAATTCTTTGGCGATCAGCCTTCTTTATGGTCCAGCTCTCACTTCCATACATCACTACTGGGAAAACCATGGCTTTAACTATATGGACCTTTGTTGGCAAGGTGATGTCTCTGCTTTTTAAGATACTGTCTAAGTTTGCCATCGCCTTTCTCCCAAGAAGCAGGCGTCTTTTAATTTCATGTCTGCTGTCACCATCTGCAGTAATCATGGAGCCCAAGAAAGTAAAATCTCTCACTACTGATCCCTTGCAAACGTAATTTTAGGCAGGGAATCTGATGCTTTGCATTATTATTCATGACTGCTGTCACCATCTGCAGTGATCATGGAGCCCAAGAAAGTAAAATCTCTCACTGCCTCCATTTCTTCCCCTTCTATTTGCCAGGAGGTGATGAGACCAGTGGCCACATAAAGCAGTTTTTCATTGCCAACGTAGCTGGGTCCTAAATCAGTGTCCCATTGGACCCACTGAGACACTTCCACCAAACCACCCCCCCTTAGCTGACACCTGCTGGGAGCTGCTTCACCAACATGTTCACTAAGGGGGGTGCACTGGTGAAGAAGACCTCTTGCCAAGAGCAGGATTGGACCCTCCACTCATCAGCTGGTAAGCGGAAGATTCTCCTTGCTGGATGCTTCTTTGCCAGAATGTTTCCTGCAGAGAATGCCGTGGCGAAACAGGACACTCCTCCTTCCCCCATGAGTCAAGTTTGACCAGTGGTCAGAACCACCCACCTATTGGTCCCTGACGTCATCATGATGTCACGTGCTTGGTTGGTGGCCCTGCCCACATGTCAAAGTTGGCCCATAGAGGAGGGAGAGATCAAGATCTGGCCCTGGAATAAAGTGTGCTCATTGAAATCAGTGGGTTTCAATGTGCCAAACTCTGGTGTTCATGGAGGGTCAACCATGATTTACCTCTCAACTAGGCACTTAGGAGAAACCTCTGGGAAATGATATATAATGAACTGGGGGGGGGGTGGAATGTTGAAAATAACTTTACCTAAGAAACCAGAAGATTTTCTTTTAGGTATTATAGGACCAGAGATCCCGATGGACCAGACAAAACTATTTATGTACATGACCACAGCTGCACAGACTCTGTTAGCCCAGAAATGGAAAGATGGTACAACTCCGACCAAAGAAGAGTGGCAGTCAAAATTGGTGAAGTATGCTGAGATGGCAAAGCTCACAGGAAGGATTAGAAAGCAGGAAGAGGAGATCTTTAACAAAGAATGGGTAAAGTTTATAATTTATTTGAAAAACTATTGTAAACATTGACAAGATTGACAGAAAACTTGTAGTAAAAATTTGAACTATCGATTGACAAAGGATTTGTAAGTTATGAAAGAGATGCAGAGGGGGGAATTGTTATATTTAGATTCACAATGGAGGGGAGTCAAAAGGGATTACCTGTTTATGTATTTAATTCATTTGTTTATGTAAAATAGAAAATGCAAAAATAAAATTTATTTTAAAAATATGAGGACCAGTGTGGCCAATGTTTAGAGTGCTGAATGTGGATTGAGGTGACCTGAGTGATTTCAGATATCTACTTGACAAAGAGTTCTGCAGAGCCTGATAGCTCGCTCACATATTTTGGTTAGTGTAATAAAAGTATTGTACCTACATTCGCTTTTGGAGAAAGCTTACTGGGTGAGCCTTGGCAAATCACTGTCTCTTAGCCTAACCTCTCTCACCAGAGTTGTTGTGGGGTTAAGGAAGGAAGCACGTCTGTGATCCTGAGATTCTTGGAGGAGGGCTAGAAAAAATACACAAACATGAAATAATTAAGCATCAAACATGCTTTCTTCACCCACCAAACCATTTTGTGCAACAGCCTAGCATGCAGATCAAGAAACATAGGAAGCTAGCTGCCTTATGCCACTATTAGTCCATCTAGTTCAATATTACCTACGCTGGCTGGCAACAACCCACCAGGGTTTCAGGGAGGAGATACTAGGACACTGAATCTGGAAAGCACATAGCTTACCGCTGAGCTACAATCCTTCCTCAAACTTTAAGGGAAGTCACATGATCTGCAAGCAACTGCAAACAAACAGCTTGCCACATGGAACAATCGAGCAGGCTTCTTGTGAATGGGGTATTTGCTCCATCCTAAGGCTTTTCCTTTTGGAACAGAAAGAGGCAACCCAGTCAGATGGGCAGGTACAAATAAAATATTATTATTATTATTATTATTATTATTATTATTATTATTATTATTATTATGAACATTAGAACGGAAGTGCTGTGTTTATTACTTAATAAAAATAATGATAAAATTTTATTTATATTCTGCCCTCCCCAGCTGAAGCCAGGCTCATAGCGGCTAACAACAGTAAAATATACAACATTCTAAAATCATTTCATTATAAAATCAGTTGAAATCAGATTAATGGCAACAACTGGGCTAGAGTTCTATGAGGATTGCCAAAGGAGGATTGCCAAAGGAGGGGGTCAGGCTGTGCCCTGGCCTGGTGGAACAGTTCTGTCTTGCAGGCCCTGCGGAAAGATGTCAAGTCCTGCAGGGCCCTGGTCTCTTGTGACAGAGCCTTCCACCAGATTGGAGCCACAGCCGAAAAGCCCTGGCTCTGGTTGAGGCCAGCCTAACCTCTCTGTGGCCCGGGACCTCCAAGATGTTTTTGTTTGAAGACCGTAAGGTCTTCTGTGGGACATACCAGGAGAGACGGTCCCGTAGGTACGAGGGTCCTAGGTCGTATAGGGCTTTCAAGGTTAAAACCAGCACCTTAAACCTGATCCTATACTCCACGAGGAGCCAGTGCAGCTGGTATAGCACTGGGTGAATGTGATCCCGCAGCAAGGGCCCCATAAGGAGTCTCGCCACGGCATTCTGCACCTGCTGGAGTTTCTGGGTCAGTCTCAAGGGCAGCCCCGCGTGGAGCGAGTTACAATAATCCAGTCTGGAGGTGACCGTCGCATGGATCACAGTGGCTAGGTCAGGGCGAGAGAGGTAAGGAGCCAACTGCTTAGCTTGGTGGAGATAAAAAAATGCCGCCTTTGTTATAGCTGCAATCTGCGCCTCCATGGAAAGGGAGGTGTCGAAGATTACACCCAAACTCTTAACGGATGGTGCTGGCACTAATTGTGCCCCCGCAAGAGATGGGAGTTGCCACCCCCCCAATCCCATATCGTCCCGACCCAGCCAAAGGACCTCTGTCTTCGAAGGATTTAACTTCAACCAGCTCCCACTTAACCATCCAGCCACAGCTTCCAAACATCTGATCAGTGTGTCTGGGGCCAAGTCAGGATGGCCATCCATCAACAGATAGAGTTGGGTGTCATCAGCATTCTATTAAAAAGCACATTTAAAAATAATAATGCAAAGCATCAGATTCCCTGCCTAAAATTACGTTTGCAAGGGATCAGTAGTGAGAGATTTTACTTTCTTGGGCTCCATGTTTACTGCAGATGGTGACAGCAGTCATGAAATTAAAAGACGCCTGCTTCTTGGGAGAAAGGCGATGGCAAACTTAGACAGTATCTTAAAAAGCAGAGACTTCACCTTGCCAACAAAGGTCCATATAGTTAAAGCCATGGTTTTCCCAGTAGTGATGTATGGAACTGAGAGCTGGACCATAAAGAAGGCTGATCACCGAAGAATTGGTGCTTTTGAATTATGGTGCTGGAGGAGACTCTTGAGAGTCCCATGGACTGCAAGAAGATCAAACCTATCCATTCTGAAGGAAATCAGCCCTGAGTGCTCACTGGAAGGACAGATCCTGAAGCTGAGGCTCCAATACTTTGGCCACCTCATGAGAAGAGAAGACTCCCTGGAAAAGACCCTGATGTTGGGAAAGATGGAGGGCACAAGGAGAAGGGGACGACAGAGGACGAGATGGTGGGACAGTGTTCTCGAAGCTACAAACATGAGTCTGACCAAACTGCGGGAGGCAGTGGAAGACAGGAGTGCCTGGTGTGCTCTGGTCCATGGGGTCACGAAGAGTCGGACACGACTAAACGACTAAACAACAACAACAAAGGGATCAGTATCCCCAGCCAAAGCTTGTCCATTACATTGGCTGTAGTACTTCTTGAGAAATCCTGTCCTTGCCGCTTAGGATGCTTAGATCTAGCAAATCCAAAAAGTGCATGTCTGGCAGGAGAAGAATCCTTGATAAAGCAGAGCTGCTGCAACTTTCTATTTTTGCATCCTTCTAGTCCCTGAGCTCTATTAACTGTCAGCTGATGGTATCTGCATTTGCATATACCGCAACTTGAAGCAGCAGGCAGCTTGTGGGGGTGGGATGTTAATCAAGAGGCTAGCGCTACTTTTGCCCTGTTCTTCTCGGTTTTGTTTTGTTTTTTACCCAGGAGACACTCAGCCTGGTCATAAGATCTCAGCCACAGTGTACAATCAAAGGAACAGAAATGCTTTTTTTTCTTCCTGGTAATCTCTGCCCACAGAAAACCTCCGCACAATCACAGATCCCTATATAAAAGGGGAGCTGGCGAGGATTTCGGCGCAGACTTTTCTTCCGTAAGAGATTGCCATTCATCTCTTTCTCCCCTCAAATGTGGGGCTCAAGGTAATCTCCCTGCACAACCAAGTTGCTTAAGTGAGGGATTATCCTTCGGACTGAAGTCCTGCCATATAAATCCCTCTGCCGCAAGCTGTCGACCCAACTCCACCTGGCAAGGAACGGGCTAATAACAGCAGAACTATTAGATTTTGAGAGGGGAACGCCGTTCAGCAGTAAGGGGTTGTTGTTTTCCCCTACCCAAAAATCTTCCCTGCCAACCAGTTCTTAATTTCTAGTTTTATCCCTTTGTCTTCCAACCCAGTTGGGTCTTCAGAGAATATGGCATTAAAGCCATGCAAAATGGCCCATAATTATGCCTCTGGTGCAGCTAGCCTTCCAGTGTGCTGTTATGATAAGCAAAATGCCACAGAGATGTGGGATAAGGCCTGGGATAGCTCAGTCAGTAGATCGTGAGACTGTTAATCTCAACGTCGCGGCTTTGAGCCTCATATTGAGCAAAAAGATTCCTGCATTACAGAAGGTTGGTCTAGATGGCTTCCATGTTCCCTTCCAGCTGTGATTCTATGGTTCTATGGCTGCATGGCATTGGAAATGGGTCCATTTTGCCTCTAGCAGGATGCCTGCCTTTCTATAGAAGAGAACTACACTGGTACTTCGGGTTGAGAACTTAATTCTTCTTAACCTGAAGCACCACTTTAGCTAATGGGGCCTCCTGCTGCCGCCACACCGCCGCCGCACGATTTCTGTTCTCATCCTGAAGCAAATTTCTTAACCCGAGGTAATATTTCTGGGTTAGCGGAGTCTGTAACCTGAAGCATATGTAACCCGAGGTACCACTGTAAATGTTATTCAGGTGTATGCTTACACCTATACAGGGAGCTAGACAAAATCTAGTCCTTCAACAGTGGTGCTTAGTTTATAATCAGTGCACCTTCTTCATCTATGCTGCCCCTGTGTTACTTATCCATGGATTTCGTCTCCATTGGTTTTGGGGTTCCGTTCTCCATTTTTATCTGTGTTCTGAAGAATCAACTCCTAGGAATCAACTCCTAGGGGCCAATGTCCCATCGCCCCCAAACCCAAATAAAATATTTGAGGGGGCAGAGAGAGAGTGAGCACATAAGTGTGTGCATGCATTGGCTTCACCCACTGCCATTATATTCCTCCCCCAAGGGAATGCAAAGCCTTCCAAATAACAATAACAACAACAATAATAACAATAATTTATTTGTACCCTATCCATCTGGTTGGGTTTCCCCAGCCACTCTGGGCGGCTTCCAACAAAGATTAAAAATACATTAAAACATCAGTCATTAAAAACTTCCCTAAACAGGGCTGCCTTCAGATGTCTTCTAAACGTCAGATAGTTGTTTATCTCTTTGACATCTGCTGGGAAGGCATTCCACAGGGCGGGTGCCACTACCAAGAAGGCCCTCTGCCTGGTTCCCTATAATTTGGCTTCTCGCCGTGAGGGAACCGCCAGAAGGTACAGCTGCCAAAATCATATCCTGCACTGGTTTTCTTCAGGGACTAACTTGCTGTGCTAGCTGGATGGTGTAAATAACCACAATGTCCTGGTGCATGATAAAAGTCCAGTCAAATTAGACTATGGGGTGTGGCGCTCATCTTGCTTTCAGGCCAAGGGAGTCAGCGTTTGTCCACAGACAGCTTTCCGGGTCATGCGGCCAGCATGACTAAACCACTTCTGGCGCAACAGTACACCGTGACTGAAGCCAGAGCACACAGAAATGGCGTTTACCTTCCTACCGCAGCGGTGCCTATTTATCTACTTGCACTGGCATGCTTTCGAACTACTAGGTTGGCAGGAGCTGGGACAGAGCAATGGGAGTTCACCCTGTCATGTGGAACTGCCAACCTTCTGATCGGCAAGCCCAAGAGGCTCAGTGGTTTAGACCACAGCTCCACCCGCCACCCACGTTCCTCCTGGTGCACAGCAACTGACCTAGCCCCCGGTAACGAACCTAGACAGAAGATACGAACGAAGCTGTAAGTCAATTTAGCCCTGCAACTGTGCTGGCAAGCTGAATTGGTATCCACAATTTTCACAACGCAAGACACATAGCATCTCGGCAGAGCAAAGTCTCTTAATCATGCTTTATTAGGGAAATATCACCATGTCAACACATTGGCTAAATGAGTCACGGTATCGTAGATGTATATTTCCATCGCCCGCAGGCCACCCCACTGGAACATTACAAAGAAAATAGATGAAAAAGCATTAAGCCTAATTGCCACACAATAAATGGACCATACATTTTCATTAAATGCAAAACAGCTTGAAGAGCGTCACGTGAGCGCCGGAGACACACAACAAGATCAAAACCTGATCTTGTTCCAAGCAAGTTCTGACTCAAGGTCAAGTTGCTGAAAATGGCAATGCGAAAAGAGCACTGAGGAATGTTGTTGTTGTTGTTGTTTAAGGGAGAACTCAACAGCAACAAAGCACGCCAGATGAAAAGTGCTGTTGCCTTCCTGAATGATAAATGTTTTCCCGTGCTGTTTATTCCCACCTAGCGGGAGCAGGGAGATCAAGGATGCTGCTCCTCTGATCATCTAGAACAACAGCCTAATGCAGTGATGGCAAACCTTTGAGAGACCGAGTGCCCAAACTGCAACCCATAACCCACTTATTTATGGCAAAGTGCCAACATGGCAATTCAACCTGTATATCTCATTTTTTTCCTGTGTATTTCACGTTTCTTCTTTATGACTGCTGTTGTAATACATAATCCTTCATAAAAGTTATTGCATTACATCAGGCTTCCTCAACCTCGTCCCTCCAGATGTTTTGAGACTACAATTCCCAGCATCCCCGACCACTGGTCCTGCTAGCTAGAGATCATGGGAGTTGTAGTCCAAAAACATCTGGAGGGCTGAGGTTGAGGAAGCCTGCATTGCATTCTTCATTAAATTATCTTTCCATTGAGATATAATTTTATGGTATAACTCAGCGCTTTTTTTTCTTTAAAAAATGTTTAGGGGTACTCTCATTTTGACTCAAGAAAATCACCACTGAGGGAAAATAAATACAGTTCAAATCGGGGGAAATAAATACAGTGAATTTCTTCTCCCGTTAAATTCAAAAAACGTTGAGGGGTATGCGTTCCCCTGCATCCCCACAGAGAAAAAAAGCACTGTTATTACTCCAAAGCAAAGTGGTGTTATGAGCCATCAAATCTTGGAAATACATTTTTTCCAGAAGGTTCCACAATTTTGGCCACTAGTGTACTAAGGGCTGTACTAAGAGCCACCCTCTCCCAGTTTTTAAGATGAGATAATAATGATGGTCTGCGTGCCCACATACAAATAAATATAAATAAATAAATAAAACCCAGGCAGATGGGCAGGGTATAAATACTATATTATCATTATTATTATTATTATATTTTGCCGTTTCTTCAGCTGCTGTTTGACCGCAGCCTCCATGGATTGAATTCCTCTGTTGGCTTCCGTGGGAAAGCCCAGTGAACATGTAAACCCAGCAGCCCCTTCTGAGGTTGCCGTCTTTATAGGCTTACTGACCTGGGAGTTAAGCCCTGCTGAACTCAAGGTGACTTACTCCCGAGTAGGAAAAACAGACTGGCGGGAGGCCCTGGTGCATCAAAAGTCAATGTCTGCTCAGATCCTCGATGCTTGCCAGACGCTGGTGCCACAGGCTTTGGGTGGTGCTTGCAAAGCCCTCCTCTCCTCCTTCTCCCCCCCCCCCCGGCACAGAAGCTACAGCCCTGCTGGGATGATGGCGCGCGTGCCCACAGAGAGGACTCTGAGTGCCCTCTCTGGCATGCATGCCATAGGTTCACCACCACTGGCTTAATGGATGAGCAAGTTGGAAGGACGAGTTGCTTTCAATGGCTCACGTTGATGGTCAATTTCTAAGCCCTTCCTCATATTTTTTGTTACCTGAAGCAGTAACAAACAGCACTGCCGCCCCCAACAATAGGGCCAGTACTTTCAATTGCACCATGTGGAAATGGGTCCCTGCTTTTTTCTATTCCCAACATCCCGCCACCTGAAGGAGCCTGCTTGCCTTTGCTTTGCCGTATGGTTTTCCCAGTAGTGATGTATGGAAGTGAGAGCTGGACCATAAAGAAGGCTGATCGCCAAAGAATTGATGTTTTTCAATTATGATGCTGGAGGAGACTCTTGAGAGTCCCGTGGACTGCAAGAAGATCAAACCTATCCATTCTGAAGGAAATCAGCCCTGAGTGCTCACTGGAAGGACAGATCCTGAAGCTGAGGCTCCAATACTTTGGCCACCTCATGAGAAGAGAAGACTCCTTGGAAAAGACCCTGATGTTGAGAAAGATGGAGGGCACAAGGAGAAGGGGATGACAGAGGACGAGATGGTTGGACAGTGTTCTCAAAGCTACCAGCATGAGTTTGACCAAACTGCGGGAGGCAGTGGGAGACAGGAGTGCCTGGCGTGCTCTGCTCCATGGGGTCACAAAGAGTCTGACACGACTAAATGACTAAACAACAACAACAACAGGGCCGGCCCTCCCATTAGGGAAAGATAAAGCTGGCAAAATGGGTGCCGCAACATTGTGATTAAGATAGCGCCCCCTTCTCGCCCTTTGCAGGAACGTCGCCTTTTCCATCTGGGCTCCCAGAGCCCTCTGTGAGGAACGCTGTCCTTTGGCATTCGCTCCCTGGCTGTGTCTTAGAACCTTCACCTGCAAATGGGATTACAAACACAGTCATTAGTCCAGATTCCCCGAGAAGCTTTCACCGTCTCACAATTAGATTTCCCATTCCAGCAGCATCTAAATCAATATGATATGATTAGTTACTCTCATGGATTACATGCTGCCGTACAAAACCTTCACACACCGAAATCTGAGTAATTCAATCAGGCAGTAATGGATTCTGGGAACGCTTCCACTGTCTAGAAACTTAAAGTGATTCTATCTCTGTAATAACTTGCTATTATGCACCTGAAGCTAAATTGCCTGACAGGCCTGGTGGTGGACAGCGGTGATTAAAAGAGGTCACTGCTCATCATGGAAAGTGGAAACTCCTGCTGAATTCACTTTAGAAAACCGATTCCAAAGAGAAGAAAAACATCGGCCTTAATTGCCTTTCATGGGAATAGCCAGTTGAATTTGCATCTCTGTGTGTGTGTGTCTCTCTCTTGAAAATGTAGTGCTGCATGTGTGTATACGTACACACACATATTTGTACACATGACACAAGGAACACCGTAGAAACGCAGTATGGACAATGGCATTAACACAGCTGTATTCCTCTGGAGGTTTGCAATGCTGCTGAACACACTTCTAAATGATGCTTCGCTGTCATAGTAAAAGGCTTCTGAACAAGAACTACCCCGATGTTGATGAGTCATGGATATCTGTATTTTGGGGTGAGACTGTGAGAAGTGAAGTTACGGGGAACCAGGCAGAGGGCCTTCTCGGTAGTGGCGCCCTCTCTGTGGAATGCCCTCCCATCAGATGTCAAGGAGATAAATAACTACACAACTTTTAGAGGACATCTGAAGGCAGTTCTGTACCAGGAAGTTTTGAATGTTTGATGTTTTATTATGCTTTTATATTTTTTGGAAGCCTCCCAGAGTGGCTGGGGCAACCCAGTCAGATGGGTGGGGTACAAATATCATCATCATCATCATCATCATCATCATCTCACGACCTTCAGTTCTGTAAGTCTTCGTAAGTGGCATGTGGGAGGGGGGTTATTGTTTTGTGGGGGTTTTTCTCTTCTTTTTATTATGTATTTTATGTTTTTGTCTTGAACCACCCTGAAATCTTTGGATGAAGTGCTGTATACAAATTTAATAAATAAATAATAATAATGAAGCATCTTCCAGAATTATCAGTGTACACATCATACCAAATGATTAGCCTTTTAAATGCTGAGCAGGGAAGAAACAGCGCCAGTTCATACATCACACACAAGGGGAGGGAAAGGAAGTGATAATGTAACTTGTGAAATGCGAGTCACTTGCTTTGGCTGTAATGTGGGAAAAGTGAGTCGCTGATGTTCCAGGAAGTGCCAGGAATTGAACAAGGGAATGGAAAAGGAACCTGGTCAAAAAGAAACAATTCTTCATTTAATGCATACTTTTAAGTTATTTTTAAAACCTATCTATTTTAAGGCTTTGAAAAACTAGGAAGGCAAATGCAAAATAATTATTGCAAAAGCAACTATCCATTCACAACAAATGTGCTTTCACAAGACATGAACTGCCCTGAGGCCTACGGGTAGAGGGCAATATATAAATTTAATAAATAATGATGATGATGATGATGTGGTAATGGCCATTTGACTTGGATATCTTTGGGAAAGGATCTTTGGGAAATTCACAGAGCACAACTGATATGATGGCTAAATGAGTGGGATCAACAAGACAGTTCTTTTTCCTGGATATAAGATTTGAATATATGAGAAGCAGAGGGAGCCTTGGATGAAGTGTGGAATAAATGAAGGAAGCCGGAAATACCGGGAGCATCAATAACTAGGAAATGGTAGGGGGAAGAGAATTTGGAGTGGCATGGCGAATTGTTAGCCCCGTGTTGGAGCTTGCCGAGCCACATGGTTGGGCAGGATGAGATATTCAAAGTCTCCAAGATCTGGTGACCCCTTAGGAGACTCCTGCTCCCCTCACGGAGCAACAATTCCCCGAGTTCCCTAGGAAGAAGCATCGACTGTTAAACCACTCTGGAAAGTGTAGTTTTGTGAGGGGAATAGGGGTCTCCTAACAACTGGTCCCATCACCTCCTGGCAAATAGAAGGGGAAGAAATGGAGGCAGTGAGAGATTTTACTTTCTTGGGCTCCATGATCACTGCAGATGGTGAAGCCAGTCACAAAATTAAAAGACACCTGCTTCTTGGGAGAAAAGCAATGACAAACCTAGACAGCATCTTAAAAAGCAGAGACATCACCTTTCCGACAAAGGTCCGTATAGTTAAAGCCATGGTTTTCCCAGTAGTGATGTATGGAACTGAGAGCTGGACCATAAAGAAGGCTGATTGCCGAAGAATTGATACTTTTGAATTATGGTGCTGGAGGAGACTCTTGAGAGTCCCGTGGACTGCAAGAAGATCAAACCTATCCATTCTGAAGGAAATCAGCCCTGAGTGCTCACTGGGAGGACAGATCCTGAAGCTGAGGCTCCAGTACTTTGGCCACCTCATGAGAAGAGAAGACTCCCTGGAAAAGACCCTGATGTTGGGAAAGATGGAGGGCACAAGTAGAAGGGGACGACAGAGAACGAGATGGTTGGACAGTGTTCTTGAAGCTACTAACATGAGTTTGACCAAACTGCGGGAGGCAGTGGAAGACAGGAGTGCCTGGTGTGCTCTGGTCCATGGGGTCACGAAGATTCGGACACGACTAAAACAACAACAAACAACTTTCAGCACCCTTTACAAACTACAGTTCCCAGAATTCTTGGAGGGAATCCATGACTGCTTAAAGCTGTACAATGCTGCTTTGAATGTTCAGCGCACAGGGACTGTGAAAGAGAAAGAGAGAGAATGAGAGAGAGAGAGAGAGATGAGGGAGAGGAGAGGAGGCTAACCCAGGATAACATGTGCATAACATTTGACCAGATGATGCCAAGATGTACTCCTTTCATATTCTTCCGTTGCCTGCAGTGTTTACCACACAAAACACTATTCTCGACGCCTCATAAATTCCGGGTGTTCATTTCTTCCATAGCTTTGTGCTACTCGCTCTGAAACACCGCAGTCCCACGATGCATCTGGGTTGTGTGCTACCAAGCAGAAAGACAACATCTTCTCCCGTTGGGAATAGGACTGCTTAATGCAGCAGATTGCAAAGATAAAAGAAAAACAGCCTTCCATGGAAACTTTCCCCGGCAATAATCGGCAGTGAACTCTGCCCTCATTATAAAACTGTGCATAGCCTGTCGTGAAGAAAAAGAAAGAAGGAAAGAGAGAGAGAGAGAGAGAGAGAGAGAGAGAGAGAGAGAGAGACCTGCAATAATAGCACATTATTTTTCACCTCCATATTCCCTGTAATATAGGTGGTTTTATTATTCCATTCTGATATGCTAACCATTTGGAATATTAATCTCCATACTTTTTATTGTTTGTCAAAAGACATTAAGTGGCAGAAAAATAATAAGAGCTCTGGAAGATTCTGTGTGCTGTGGTGCTCTCTAGCGAACGAATCGAGTCATTGCAAGGCAAAGCAGCGGACGGAGACTGGAGACAAAGGCCATTTTCCAGGGCATATGGGCACCAAAAGCCCTTTTGAAATCTATGGGAAATTATAATGGAAAGGAGGAGAAGTACCGACCAGAGGAGAATGGCAGACCAAACTGATGGAACACGCAAAAATGGCAAGACTGATGGAAAAGATCAGAAACCAGGAAGACCAAATATTTTTAAAAGCTGGGAATAACGTTTTAATCTACAGTGGTACCTCGGGTTAAGTACTTAATTTGTTCCGGAGGTCCGTACTTAACCTGAAACTGTTCTTAACCTCAAGCACCACGTTAGCTAATGGGGCCTCCTGCTGCTGCCACGCCGCCGGAGCACGATTTCTGTTCTCATCCTGAAGCAAAGTTCTTAACTTGAAGCACTATTTCTGGGTTGGCGGAGTCTGTAACCTGAAGTGTATGTAACCTGAAGCGTATGTAACCCGAGGTACCACTGTATTTAAAAGGTCACTGTAAACAGTTGAAATCATTGGCAGGAATACAATGACACTTGTAAAGTGAAATGAGCTTTGGTTACTCTGATTTCATACTAGATGGATAACAGTAAGAAGATGCAGGGGGAAAATAATAAATATTTAGAAATGGAAGCCATGGAGCGAGGGTTCTACCCACAAAGGTTTAGAGCAAGGAGCAACCTTTACAAACCCAAACGGCCTCAGCCCAGTATATCTGAAGGAGCATCTCCACCCCCATCCTTCTGCCCGGACACTGAGGTCCAGCTCTGAGGGCTTTCTGGCTGTTCCCTCACTGCGAGAAGTGAGGTTACAGGGAACCAGGCATAGGGCCTTCCTGGTGGTGGCGCCTGCCCTGTAGAACGCCCTCCCTTCAGATGTCAAGGAAATTAACAACTACTTGACTTTTAGAAGACATCTGAAGGCAGCCCTGTTTAGGGACGTTTTTAATGTTCGGTCTTTTACCATGTTTTTAATGTTCTATTGGGAGCTGCCCAGAGTGGCTGGGGAAATGCAGCCAGATGGGTGGGGTATAGGTTGTTGTTGTTGTTGTTGTTGTTGTTGTTGTTGTTGTTGTTGTTGTTGTTGTTATCCCTATTTTCATTGGAGAAATGTTGGAAGGTATGGAAGTGCTGTACAACAAATGCAGACACAGAAAATGTGAAGATCAGCTTAAGGCCGCAATCTTATACACTGGGCAGGGGGATGGAAGCTCTATTGAATTTAGTGGTGCTTATTGCTGGGTAGACATGCACAGGATCGGGGCTTTTTTTCAACCGGAACTCAGTTCTGGGAACTCTTTTTCTGATAAAATAGCACAGCATAGGATTGTACCGTAAGGCTACAGTGCTGTACACACTTAAGCAGGAATCAGTCCCATTGAACTCAATGGGGCCGACCGCTGAGGAGATTTGCCTTGCCGCCACCTGTGTTAGTTGTGAAAAACAAATACAGTGGTGCCTTGGTTCTCACACGCCTTGGTTCCCAAATACCCGGAAGTAAGTGTTCAAGTTTTTGAACATTTTTCAAAAGCCGAATGTCCAACGTGGCTGTCAGCTATTGTTTCCAGGGTGCCTACACCAATCAGAAGCAGCGCCTTGGTGGACTTCCAGAACATATTAAGTTTGGTGCTTTTGTTTGTGCTATTTGTTTTGCTTTTTTTGTTTTTTTAATTGTTTTGTGACGGTGTGGAACCCAGTTCAGCTACTAGATTGAGTGATGGTGTGACTGTGGAAATGGATAAAAGCACCCCATCCAATCAATGACTATCATCATTGCAGGTAAGATTTTTTTTTAAATTAATTTTTATCATCTACAATACTGTCTTATTTATTTTATAGTACAGTATATTGATTATTGCTTTGATTTTATGGATCAATGGTCACGTTAGATAGCAAAAGCCATGTTAAATTGCTGTTTTAGAGGTTGTTTTTAAAAGCCTGGAATGGATTAATCCGTTTTGCATTACTTTCTATGGGAAAGCGCACCTTGGTTTTGGAACGTTTTGGTTTTGGAACAGACTTCTGGAACGGATTAAGTTTGAGAACCAAGACACCACCGTATGGGGCTTGAGCCCGCAAAAGCCAGGAAGATATTAGCGGACCGAGATCTCTAGCAGACCTATTAGCTCGGTGACAAATGTTTGAGTAGTTCAAACTTTTAGCAAATAAATAAAGGCCTTAATTGCCGCTTTGCATGAACACGGACCTGAGGCGGTTCATTAATCTGGGAAGCGGGGAAGGGCGGAGGCAGGAGGGTTTTTTTCCTGTCAGGTTTGCAGTTTGCCAAGCATAAAGGGCAGGCCTGCAGAAGAACGCTGACAGGATTTCCAGCTCCTCACCCTCCTTTGCTCCGCGACACGCTTTTTTCGCGGGAAGAAAGAGCTGACATTTTAAAGCGTGCCCGGCTCACGATGAGAGGCCGGTGCGTTGCTATTAATAAACAATAAAGCTATTAAGGCAAATTAAGGCTGCACAATGAGCCCGTCACCGTGCATGATATATAAATCAATATAAACAGTAGTGACAGCCTGTAATTGAATTCCGGTAATCCCACAGACCCTTCTCGCAAACACAGAAAGCTGGAAATAAAGGCAGAAGGCTTTTTTGAAATTAAAAAAAAATGAGCAATGTTATAATGAGAGAACTCCAGTTCGCTGCAGCTTCTTTAGAGAGCCCAACGGTTACTGTTCTTTTAAATAAATAAAAAAAGACCCGTAATATTATTTAATTTGTTTTCTCTTTAGATTCTCTTTCTGTCCCTGAATCAGGCATATTTCTGCCGAACATGCGAGCACCACTTTGCCTGCTTCCGACAAAGTCTTGTGTATAATGCAAACACAAATCGCTCCTACTTCCTTGCAGAGCTTTTTTCCTGTTTCTTTTCTTTTTTTGCAGGGGAGGGTCGGCCGTGTCGAAAAAAATTATTCAGAAATAGCATGCATTTGAGACAGGTCAATGGATGCTGTCTTCAGATGGACTCATCAACTTGGCTGGCTGCTTAGAACTGACCATTCTGTTCTGTTCAACTCACAACTGATGGCATCTGTCTGGTTGTTCTGCAATATATATATATATATATATATATATATATATATATATATATATGCTTTCGTACCCGTAGATGAATATGAATATGAATGACTCGGAAACTACAACTAATCCAGAATGCGGCAGCTAGACTGGTGACTGGGGGCGGCCACCGAGACCATATAACACCGGTCCTGAAAGATCTACATTGGCTCCCAGTACGTTTCCGAGCACAATTCAAAGTGTTGGTGCTGACCTTCAAAGCCCTAAATGGCCTCGGTCCAGTATACCTGAAGGAGCGTCTCCACCCTCATTGTTCAGACCAGACACTGAGGTCCAGCGCCGAGGGCCTTCTGGCGGTTCCCTCATTGTGAGAAGCAAAGCTACAGGGAACCAGGCAGAGGGCCTTCTCGGTAGTGGCGCCATCCCTGTGGAACACCCTTCCAGCAGATGTCAAAGCGATAAACAACTACCTGACATTCAGAAGACATCTTAAGGCAGCCCTGTTCAGGGAAGTTTTTAACGTGTGATATTTTACTGTATTTTTGGTCTCTATGGAAGCCGCCCAGAGTGGCTGGGGAGGCCCGGCCAGATGGGCGGGGTATAAATAATAAATTATTATTATATTATATTATATTATTATGCATATGCATATGCATTCTGGCCAAATAGCACCAGGTCAGAAAATGTGAATACCAATCTACAACGCTAGGCAGAGGCTGAACAAGCCAGGTCCTAAATATGTGCAGAGGCAGATCATTAGCACCAGAGCACACATACTTGGATGGACCGTTGAACGCGAGGAAATAAATCCCAGTAGATCTTTGAGGAGGAAAACCATGCTCAAGCTTCCCTTCTCTCTTGACATGCTAACCCTTGTGTATGACAAGCCATCCTTCCTTCTCTAGTTTCTGAAGCACAGCACAAATCCTCTAGTGCTTTTCAAATGCGTCGTTTATTGATGCAAAATGTGAAGATCTCAGGCATCTTTCTAAAGAAGTCTATGAATGCACCCATACTCAAGGTACAGTGGTACCTTGGTTCCCAAATGACAAAAACGCACAAGTGTTCTGGTTTTCAAACATTTTTCAGAAGCCGAACGTCCAATGCGGCTGTCAGCTATTGTTTCCGGGGCGCCTGCACCAATCAGAAACTGCGCCTTGGTTATTGAACATTTGAGAAGTCAAACAAACTTCCGGAATGGATTACGTTTGGCACTTTTGTTTTTGCTCATTATTTTGCGTTTTTATTTTTGAGGCTTTTTTCGGTTTCATTTGTTTTTGTGACTGTGTAAAACCCAGTTCAGCTACTGATTGACTGATGGTGTGACTGTGGAAATGGATAAAAGCACCCCATCTAAACAATGAAGCATGGGAATGATTGTGGAATATGGATATAGAATTTACAGCACGTCATGGTCTAAGAGAAAATTATATGAAAATGATATGTCGATGGTACCTAATACCAAGTAAATTGGCAAAAATGTATAAATCCAAATCAAATAAGTGTTGGAAATGTAAAGAGAAAGAAGGTTCTTTTTATCATATGTGGTGGTCTTGTAGTAAGGTTAAAGCTTACTTGGAAATGATATATAATAAATTGAAAGGGATGTTTAAAAGAATGTAAAAATAACCAGAAGCTTTCCTTTGGGAGAATTATAGGGACAGAACTGTATAGAAATTTATTCATGTATGTGACTACAGCGGCAAGAATGTTACTTGCCTAAAAATGGAGCAAAGGAAGAATGAATACAAAAACTTATGGAATACAGTGGTACCTCGGGTTAAGTACTTAATTCGTTCCGGAGGTCCGTACTTAACCTGAAACTGTTCTTAACCTGAAGCACCACTTTAGCTAATGGGGCCTCCTGCTGCTGCCGCGCCGCCGGAGCCCAATTTCTGTTCTTATCCTTAAGCAAAGTTCTTAACCTGAAGCACTATTTCTAGGTTAGCGGAGTGTGTAACCTGAAGCGTATGTAACCTGAAGCGTATGTAACCCGAGGTACCACTGTATGCAGAAAGGCAAAACTTGCCGGAAGAGTAAGAAATCAAGATAACAAACTTTTTATAAAAGAATAGAAATGGTTTCTTGAATATTTACAAATATAAACTGTAAACAGATAAGAACATTGGCAGGGTTCTTGTAATAACCTGCAGTTTTATAAGAGTATATATTTAAAGTAGATGAATAAATGAGCAAATTAACTTAATTTGGATATGCAGAAAATAAATTGAAGGAACCACAGAAAGAGGGGGAAGGAAGTCAGGTTTTGAAATGCTAAAATGACTGTAAAATTAACGAAATATATAAAACTGAAAATCATAAATAAAATAATAATGAAAAACATAACTCCGTGCTGTACAACATTTCTCCAATGAAAAATAAGGACGTCTTACCATACCCGCCAACATTTCTCCAACGAAAATGGCCCTGTGGGTTAAACCACAGAGCCTAGGACTTGCCGATCAGAAGGTCGGCAGTTCGAATCCCCACGATGGGGTGAGCTCCCATTGTTCGGTCCCTGCTCCTGCCAACGTAGCAGTTTGAAAGCACGTCAAAGTGCAAGTAGATAAATAGATACCGCTCCGGCGGGAAGGTCAATGGCGTTTCCGTGCGCTGCTCTGGTTTGCCAGAAGCGGCTTAGTCATGCCAGCCACATGACCCGGAAGCTGTACGCCGGCTCCCTCGGCCAATAAAGCGAGATGAGTGCCGCAACCCCAGAGTCGGCCACGACTGGGCCTAATGGTCAGGTGTCCCTTTACCCTTTACCTTTAAGGAAAAGCAGGACATTCCAGGATGAAATCAGAAACTAGGGCGGCTTCTGTAAATTCCATTGGATGCAATTCCCATTGGACAGACACTGGAGTTACAGTGTCTTGTTGA
This sequence comes from Podarcis bocagei, assembly GCF_964188305.1. Lineage (NCBI taxonomy): Eukaryota > Metazoa > Chordata > Lepidosauria > Squamata > Lacertidae > Podarcis > Podarcis bocagei. The sequence goes on from NC_138135.1 coordinate 68,769,854, forward strand.
AAGGCATGACCCAGCAGTAATCACCACACACACAACTCTATGTGTTTATTAGTCCACACAGTAGTCATTTGTGTGTCTTGGTCCTATCCAGAAAGGTGCGTTGAGTACACAGAAGTACGTTCACAAGCAGATTTGTCTTTGCCAGATCAGATTATTCAGGCAGAGGCAAACTTGGCCCTCCAGATGTTTTGGGACTACAACTCCCATCATCCCTGACCACCGGTCCTGTTAGCTAGGGATGATGGGAGTTGTAGTCCCAAAACATCTGGAGGGCCGAGTTTGCCTATGCCTGGATTATTGCGTTCAGGAAATGTAGAGGTCATATCCCACTATGTATAATAACTGTGTTGTAACAAATTGTACCCAAAGTAGGCAGTTGAAATGGAATGTGATGTGATTTTATATATATATATATATATATATATATATATATATATATATATGAAATCCTAATGTATTACACGCAGCTGTAATTCATGTCATAACAGAGACTAGCAAATTGCAGATGAAATGCACCAAATTGAATCTCCCATAGTGATTTAAATGAACAATTTCAACTGCAAGCAGGAGTATAATAAGAATAGTGCCCTTCAGCCACTGATCTAACTCCACTTCACATTCTAAGCTCCGCAAATTATCAAGCAAGTGTGGAATTATCCCTTTGCCGCTGAGCTGGTTCTCTACTGCGGTTGGCCAAGCAGGTAGTCTTAACTTAGCCTGCTACGCAAAACACTTCAAGCTATTCATTTGGAAATAATAGCCAGCTTTGCCATAAGATGCTCTACTCTGGGTACCCCAAATGTAATGTGACAAAGGATAAGCACACGACATCCAGAAATTGAATGTTCAAAGACACATCTCCAGTTGCCCATAGGTTGCTGTGGCGTTTGCCTCCTAGGTGGGTCATAAGGAAAGGGTTAAAATGAGTGTGATGTGATTGGCCAGTGGAAACTGATAGGAGGAGTTAGAGTGAGAGTGGGTGTTGTGTGAAAGTCAGTTGAGAGTTGGGAGTTGGAGAAGGAAGAGGGAGGATATAAGTCTGTGGGTTGGTCGAGTTGTGTGGTGAGAGAGTGAGAGGAACTGTTAGGTGGAGTCAGATAGATAGTTGGGATAATCAGTTTTAAGTTGTTAGGAATGAATAGGACAGTTAAGGAACTAAGATTAAGAAACTGCCAAGAAAAATTAACTGAAACCATAAGCTTGTTCATGCCTATAAAATAAACTTGATTATTTGTTAATATTAACAACTGACTGGTCTCTGTGTGTACCCGTGAGAAACGGGTTGGTGGCAGCGAAGAAAGCAATCACAGTGGTGGCACAGAGTCAATAGACCGTCAAATGTCCGGGGACCCTGTGTGATCGCCACAGTTGCTCACACATTTTTATTTTTGCGTTGCTCCTCTCCCGAGGTTCTCAGATGAATTGTCTTCTTCGTCCCCCAACCTAAGACCACAGTGCCACAATTAAACTGTATAAAAGGAGGTTCTTGCATTTTAAAAGCCTAGTGACAAAAATTGGGATTTTGTGTTTGGTTTTTTGGATCTTGCCAAAGGACCTGCATGGTTATGCAATGCTTAAACAGCATGACGAGTGAAACCCTTTTGACATTTCGGAATAGAAATACAACCATCGATTTGGGATTCGGGCATATAACAACAGTGCAACATAATATTCTGAGTGGAAAAACTTGTTTTAAATTGTCGTAAGAAGTGCTGCTTGAACTAAAAGGTGGGAAGGGAAAGGAATGCAAGCCTGTGGAAGTCCCTGGGAGATGTACAAAACAAATCAAGAGTTACTATGCTGATTGCTTGTTAGGAAAAAATTCACAGTTTGTTTCTTCTTCTTTTTAAAAATTCATTTTTATTAAATTTTCCACTTTAACAATCCAATCAAATCACATTGAATATTCCAAATTATACATATACATATCAAATAATCCAAATATTCTGCCAAATTATAAAAACATTTAATAGGACTTCCCATGCTTCAAGTTCGGAGGGTTCTGATCAAAAAAATCAGTTTCATTAACCCCAGCAGCTCCAATCAAAGTTTATTTTGGATTTACCAGATTCTTACTCTTTTTCCAGATGTCAACTGACCATCTAGTTTGTGATCCTACAGGCCTGATGAAGGCTCCATTACAGTTTGTTGTATATGCTAAAACCCCAACACAACACCTATCTAATCCCAGTCTTAGCCAAACACCTCCTAGTACAGGAGAACATTTTCAGATGTATACAAAACACAGTTCCCGACTACCACTTCTTTCTCTCCCTTTGGCATCCCCATTTCTTAAAGAGATGTCTACACAGGCCAGAAGCCCATTAGGAACAACAGGGATCCTGCAACAATACAAGCAATGCTCTCTGAAAAGTACTCTGCTTTGACAGGAGACTTCCCTTCTCTCCCTCCCCTGGCCTATGAGAGATTTGCAGGGGCAGATGATTGACAGTCATCAAATCCTTGTAATGCAAAACACTCCAAAAGTTACAGGAATCAGTGGAAGGAGCCAGTTGCCTGGTTTTCCGAATAGTGCTAGTGAAGGGGAAACTGGATGCAGAAACTGACAAAAACAGGATATGAAAGGCAATTGCAGTGTTAGTTAGCCTCTTCAGGATGACCTGTTTCTTGAGCATTCATCTTGAGTTGCTTACACAAATCTTATGAAGAGGTTAGACAATGCCCTGTCTTTACAGAGCATTTTTCTGATCTGTTTACTGGGCAGTTATATGACAATGGGCATTCATCTTAATTCATCCTGATGTGCTTTGCATATGGGTTATATGTCTCCCAGTAAATCAGTCATTTATCCCATACTTTTTAGTACATTTCACTTCTGAACCACAAAACGCCTTATCTATTTTAATTTTAAGAATTTGTTGCACCAGAGCACTTTAATTGCACAAACCTAAACTTTTTGGAACGCAGTTGAACTGGAATGTGGCTGAATCCATCCCGCAAAAATACTGGCACGTTAGAGGTGATCTGATATGCCAGTTAGCGGTTTAGCAAAACTATTTAGCAACTGTTGCACTTTAGTAAATAATGCTGAACATTCGTTTCACTGAGAAACATTGCCTCACCCCTCTCGCTCCCTCTTTTTCCCTCAGTTTCAATTGAGTCTGTCACCTCAATCAAACTCCTGAGCCAGGTGCCCAATTAAAACCCTATTAAACCTCACATTTTGAATGTGCAATTAATGAATTAATCAATTCATCACGGCGATTCCTCGTTAGACAGTGGAAGGTCTTTATTTTGACTGAATTCGTTTAGCTCCTTGCTTGAAGAAAATCTCTCTCAATATATTAATTTGTAATCATTGTAATGCTGGAAGCCAAGCCAGGAGCCGTCACAGACCTCAGCAGCTGCTGCAGATTGGAGAGCTTCTTTGAAGCTGCTCTGGAAGCATCTAATTCTCAAACACTGATGGCTGGAATCCAAAATCAATACAGCTTTGCAAGAAAAACACCACCCATCATTATAATGCCAAACATCACAAAAGCTTGAAGAACCAGGGGAAAGGGTAGAGACAGGTGGGGAACCCCAGGATCAGGGGCCAAATCCAGGTCTCAAGGCCTCTCTACCTGGCCCCAGGACTCTTCTCAGGCCACACCTCTTCCTGGACCACAGCCACCCCTCATTGGTCCTGCTCCATCTTCTCATGGAATGCCTTTGCCTGGCTGGGATGTGTCCCTAACCTGTAATGCTGCCTTTTGCTTGCCTGGATGGAGACACGTGGGTAGAAAAAGTATCATACACTGGGGAGCATGGCTGGAAATTTCCATGAAGTTAGAGGGGAAACCTGGTTAATCATTAGTGGGGATGTATCTCTGTGGCTTAGTCACAGAATCAACAGCTCACAGTCACGTGAAAGGGGTTGCCTTTCAGGTCTATGCATATGCAGGTCTGCAGGCATCCATGTTGGGTATGGTGCCTCTTTTTTCTAAGCTACTGAAGAGAATGGATGTGCTTTTCTCTGTCTCCAGCAGAACAGCATGAGGCTAAAAGAGGTTGCAGTGGGCAAGAGACAGAGCCCTGATTTTAGCTCAGAATGCAAATTTTGTGTAATCTAAATCAGTGTTTCCCAAACGTTTTTGGGCAACGGCACACCTGTTAGCCGGAAAAAAATCTCGCGGCACACCACCATTAAAGCCCCGCCCCGTGACGTCAGCGCGCAGCGTCACGCCGGGAGGGACGCACAAAAGCGAAAGTTTTTTCCCTCCCCCTTGCCGGGGTGGGAGGAGGCAGCAGAGCGAGGGCAGCTGAGGCGGCGGCGGGGAAAGGAGAGGAGGAACGCGGCGCGGCGGCGAGCTAAACTCGGAAGGAGTAACCAAGTGTTAGACGGTTGGGAGGCAGAGATGGGCTGCTGAAGGCAGAACGGAGGCGACCCGTTCTCCCGGAGGTTGATTTCTCTGAGTCTCGGTAGAGAGTGTGTCCGCAGGAAGGGATCCTCCCTTTTGCGCGCGCTGCCCCGCCGCTCGGCACCACCACCGCGGAGCCGCCCCCGGCTCGACGCGGATCCTCGCCGCCGCCGCCGCCTCTCACCGCCCGACTCGCCCGCCTTCCTCCCACGGCACACCAGCCGATGTCTCACGGCACACTAGTGTGCCGCGGAACACCGGTTGGGAAACACTGATCTAAATTATTATGCCTCATGCTGCGAGCAGTGTAAGAATTGGGCAACTAAGTGAATGCAGCTTTTTTGTTGTTTTTAAGTTGTTTGTTCTGTGAGTAAAGCTTTTCAAATCCTATTTTGGACTGGGGAATTTCTATTTCAATACAAGAGTCAGTTTCGTTCATCCAGAGCATGCGTAGGCAAACTAAGGGCCGGGGGCCGGCCCCGGCCCAATCGCCTTCTAAATTTGGCCTGGGGGCAGTCCGGGAATCAGCATGTTTTTACATGAGTAGAATGTGTCCTTTTATTTAAAATGCATCTCTGGGTTATTTGTGGGGCATAGGAATTTGTTCATTTGTTTTTTTTTCAAAATATAGTCCGACCCCCCATAAGGTCTGAGGGACAGTGAACCGGCCCCCTGCTGAAAAAGTTTGCTGACCCTTGATCCAGAGGCTTCTACATATGCAAAATTAATACTCTCAGTAGTTCATGGCTTGAATGTAACAGCCTACTGTACCATGGCAATAGTTACATCTGTTGTGCTGACCACTTTTTTCCCTTCAGTCGCATCCACCGAAGAGCCCTGAAGGTTGCTCATGGAGAATGAGGACCTTATACTACAACAGGTTCCTTGGGAGAAAACACACTCAATAATCGATGTGCTTTTCCTGCTCTTCTTGCATGTGTGCAGCCCAATTCTATGTGCTCGTTTCCTCAGATGCGAGTCCATCCATGTTCAAAGACAGTTACACCTTAGTACATGTGTTTGGGATGCAGCCTTGAAGGGGCATGTTTAGAGGGGTGCTTTCTGCTTATTCCTGTGGCTACCCTGCCCATCTGATCCCTTTGGGGTAAGCGCTGGCAGGGCCGAGGCCTGGTACCTCTTCTATGTACTCAGCTTGTGGTATTTACAGAATTCACCTCAGCAGAAACCAGCTCCTTTGAAATCAACTTCAGCTTGACAAAGACTCAAGACAGGAAGCTAGCCAGTGAAACATGCTGTTCTGGCTCCAAAGACCGACTGCTTAACTAACTGTTCTAATCTGCACTTTTCAGCCTCAGCAATGCAGTCGTCTACAGAAGCAATATTGGCTCTTTGATACAGGCCTCCCCTCTCCCGCCCTCCTAGTTTGCTTCCATGGCAACATCCATCAGCAAAGGAGCAGTTGGGTGCATATGGTGAAGAAACAACAAGGCTGATTTCTCTCAAAGAAAGAGGCCGAAGTGTTTGTAGTGTGGTCTCTTTAGAGGGTTTTTATCCTGTGTAACTAGCTAACAATCCAAACCACCTCTCTTGTTTCGCTGTGCCATGGTATTAATTAGGATGCTTAATGATGTACCAGTTTTAGGAACTGCAGGCTAGAGGTAACACCCAGGATGCTGTTAATTAACGAGGCTGCTAGAGGAAACACCGGAATGAAAGTGGCTTCAGCAAATGCAGGACCTGTGAGAGGAGAATATGCAAGTATGTGTATCAATAAATGCGTGTGTTCATGCTTCTGAGAAACACCACGAGGCAATTTGTGTTTCCCACAACTATCATAACAAGCGGTGCTGCCCTTCAGCCCAGTGCAAACAATGGCATGTTTGCTACAATTTTTAAAAAAAAATAAAATTAAAATCTCCTGATTTTGTTGAGCCTTGTGACAGCTTTTGAAACAGAAATGCTAGATGCCACTGTGAGATTTTATCATTGCATGTCAACAAGGAAGCCAAAGGGCTGCCAACTACCCATTTCAGTGTTTCCCAAACTTCGGTCTCCAGCTGTTTTTGGACTACAACGCCCATCATCCCTAGCTAGCAGGACCAGTGGTCAGGGATGATGGGCACTGTAGTCCAAAATCGGCTGGAGACCCAAGTCTGGGAAACACTGATCTATTTGAACCAATTAAATACAGTTGCTAAGAATGTCATCTTTGAACATCAGGTCAGTATTTTAAACTAAACATGGGGGGGGGGAGTCCCACCTGCTAGACATTTCATGCCTTATTCACAGCATCTCATTTGCCACCATACAGACAAAGAAATATATTGTTGCATGCCCAACCAATCTCCAAGCAGTGCGAGATTCCAGGGGTTCCCGGTGCTTGCCCAAGGTTCACAATTCCTTCTGGAAATGTGGCACAGCAGAGACTGCAGTGTCTTTAGGATAGATGGTTTATTTACACGTATATACAACAGCATCAACACCCCAAGTGGCTCTTGCATCTCCCATAGCTAACGCCTTGGATTCAAACAGAAGTCACTTAAGGCTTCTTCTCTGCCTTTCCTTTTTTTTCCAAAAAAAAAATCCCCCCAAAATAATAATAATTAAAACAAATCGACATACAAACATACATACATCCTGTTTAAATCTTGGTAACATTATTAAGTGACTTCCTCAAATCCCCTTGATTGAATTTCATTATATATCATTTTAACAGTTTCCCAAAATCAGTTTTCTCAAGATAGTTCACTTAATCACTTAACATCTTTCCTTCTTTCTAATTTAGCTTTAAACATCTTAAATCTTATCCTTACATATTTCAATCCTAAGCCTATCTAATATTTGCAAGCTTTCCCAATTAAATTGTCTTGACATATTTAACTAAATAATCTTTAAATTTCTTCCATTCTTCCATTCTTCCTAGTACTTCCATTCTTCCTAGTACTACTCCTCCTTCTGGTCGCAGGCTCTTCCAGTCAGGTCGGCCAGCTCCGAAAAATCCATCATCTTCATCTGCCAATCTTCCACTGTTGGTACTTCTTGTGTTTTCCAATTCTTCGCTAACAAAATTCTTGCTGAAGTTGCAGCATACAAAAATAATTTGACATCTTTCTTGGGCAAATCCAAACCTGTTATTCCAAGAAGAAAGGCCTCTGGTTTCTTACTGAATGTGTATTTCAACATTTTTTTTCAATTCATTATAAATCTTCTCCCAGAAGTCTTTCACTCTTCTCTGCCTTTCCAGCCTCCCTCACATCACACAAAATCCTGCCCTTAAAGCTCAGGCTCTGCCCTGCTAACCTTCAAAGGGAGGGAGGAGAGACTAGCCTGATTTATATGTTAACACTTGCTGAGATTATAGGGATCAGAGGTCTGGCACCCACGATCTCATCGCAACGTTTTTGTTCTTTGGTTTCATGTGACCGATGTTGACCAAGGAATAATAGTATTGGGGGGTGTAATGGGAATTGGGGTTGCTTGTGCGTAAACTGCAAACTGCTCCAAGCTAGTCGTATAGCTAAAACTTTCCCTGGTTTGACAGCCCTTGCAACGCGACTGTCTTAGTCACTGGCAGAATCCGTGAGTGGGCGTCTCCTAAATTTCTTCCAACATAGAAATTCTTTGACGCCCAGTCTCCTCCTAGATTCTCTGCGCGGAAGCCTTCTGCGCAGCGTGGGCGTGCCAAGCGGAGGTCCAGTGCTCTCTCCGCTGATTTCACTGGAAGAGTCTCGGAGCCTCCTCTCCGCAGTACTCTCCGCCTCTCCTTCCTCCCTGGTGTCCCCTGGATTTCCTTCCCCAGCGGAAGCTCTCTCTCTCTCCTTGCTAGTTCCCTCCCCTGCATCATTGGAGCGTCTTACCTCTCCTCTCGCCTCTGATGGCAGTTCCCTGACAGGAGGTATTCCGAATGAGTAGCTGTGTGAGTCTTTTGCAGGTAACGGCACCAGAGAGTCTGGTGGCACCTTGAAGATTAAGACATTTATTATGGCATAAATACAGCCTACTTTGTCCGACACATGATTCAGGCTGCCGAGAGGGGAGCAAGCCATCAGAAATACACGTCTCCACCATCTCTACGCAAATGGTATAATCTTTCAGGTAGATAGGAATGTTAGTCATCCACCCAGAAGCCATGTTTCTCCTACCTCTTTAGGAGAGAGAAGGATGGTTTCACTTATTCCAGCCCTGCTCCTATATGATGTTCTTCTCATGGACCACCAATAAGGAGGGGTGCCCCTTAACCACACAGAGGCATAGCTGTCAACTTGCAGATTTGAAAATAAGGGACCAGCAGCCTCGAAAATAAGGGACCAGCAGCCAAAAGAAGGGATTTTAGTCAACCAGCTGAAATACGAAGTTAAAAGGGACCAGATGATTTGGGAGAGCAGCGCCGGTTTTAAGCCCTTCATTTCCAGAGGTTGCTGCTCAAGACACCAGCTGACGAAACACTGCAATTAAATAAGTACAAGCAGCAACCACTTTTCGTGCAAAACGAAGTCCAAGCTACGAAGATGCTGCTGCAGTTCTGTATCTTTTCTCTCATGCTCCATCTGTAGCTCTCAGTTCCATCAGGCGGGGTGGGAGGAAGGTGGGGGGAAATAGCGCCCGAAGTAAACCTGTAGATCAGACCATCTATGCTAGTCTACCACTACAAATCTATGGGAGAAGTGCTTGCGGTCCTTCCTCTGCTTTCCCCCTCTATGAACACCTTGGAACACCTGCCTGTGCCTCCGCCTCCTCCTCCTCTCTCTGAACTGCTTTCTCTATGGTTGCCCTCGCTCTCCTCTCAAGGCTCTTCAGCAATTCATAGACCGCTCCAGGCTGCCCATCTCATCCGGGTAACTTTGGTGGTGCAGCCACAGTACAGCCTTGCGGGAGCAGCAGCGGCGGCGGGCAGAGGGGAGGCGCCAGGAGAGAAGCTCCGTTCAGCGGCCGCGAGGAGGATGGCAGCAGAAGGGCCCGAGGCTCCCACCAGTTCCGGTGGGAAGGGGCTCCTGGGGGCCGAGGCTGGTGAAAGGAGGCCAGAGGGGGGCGGGCCAGGCAGCCAAGCAACACAGTTGGAGCCTCCCTCCCCCCTGGCTGGCTGGCAGGGAGGGAGGGAGAGGAGCTGCTTCCTTTGAAACCCGGGAAATTTAAGGGACATCATCAATAAGGGACAGCAGTGGGACATGGCGCTGGGATAAGGGAGTTTCCCGCCCAATAAGGGACGGTTGACAGCTATGCACAGAGGACTTACGTAGCAAGCTGAACCAAGGCATCATTTCAAACCACAAGGGAGCAGAATAAATGAACTGCAGCAGGATCACAACTCCAAATTAAACTAGCAGCTGTGGGGGGACGCAACAACACATAGCGATTCTTTAAAAGATTGAATTACAATATAACACTCATTAGTATATATATAACTCCGAGGAACACAATTTTTGTTTCATAGACACCTGCAGTTGTTCTAACCCAATTTTGACATGCTGATTTCATATCTGAAGTTGGTTTTGTTCTGTAAGCTCTAGTTTTTTTGCAATTCATGTTTTTCACCTTTCACCATAATCTTTGTTTTTCACAATGCAAGAATTCAATATTTTATTAAACACATAGCCAAAGTGGTACAATATGAGTATAAATGTAAGTGACTTATATAACATTGAACATGACATGTATAGCACTGAAAATGACATGCATATCTATGCACAGTTGGAGGTATGCAACAAAATGTATTCCTTTAGGATACACAGTATACTGGGGAACAAAAAAAATTCATTTTCTTTTGCATGAAATTTTTCAACTGTTCTTATATGTTCTTTCAATGCTGATTTCAAATCTGAAATCAATTTTCATGTACATGCTATAATTATCTTTCAATTTCAGAGTTTTGCCGATATGTCATATTTACAATGGGGATAAGTGGATGCTGAAATGTTGATCTACCCTAACCACATGGTAATTATTGTTTTGCAAACTTAATTTTTATTTATTTTTACAGTTTTGTAACCTAAATATTTGTATTTTTCAGTTGGGACCATGGCTTCTTCAAGTAGACAAAAATGTGTAAAGCTGAAAAATTTCATGCAACAGAAAATGAAAAAAAAAATTGTTCCCCAGTGTAATGATATAGTTGAAAAAAAAGGTTAAAATAACCTTTTTTAAAAAAACAACAACCTGAAATCTTCCTTTTAGGAATTCTAGGTGCCGAAATCCCAAGGGAGCAGAAAAAGCTATTTATGTATGTGACCACTGCTGCGCAGATGTCATTGGCCCAGAGATGGAAAGAAGATAAGTCCCTACCAGAGGAGAATGGCAGATCAAATTGATGGTTTATGCCAAAATGGCTAAAATGACTGGAAGAATCAGAAATCAGGAAGGCTAAAATTTTAATAACAAATGGGGAAAATTTATACCTCATCTTAAAGATCATCATAAGCAGTTAAAATTGTTTGTGGGGTTGGAATATCACTTGGAGTTTAATGGTGAATTTTGGATACAATGGAGAGATAAAAGATTTGGATTATTATAAAAGATGCAGGAGGAAATGATTAACAATAGGACCCACAAAGGGGAGGAGGGAAGTCCAAGAGATTCCGTGGAATCTTGCTTTTATGTTGTATGTTGGATATGTGACTGTAAAATTGCAATCTGAAAAATCAAATAAATAAATTTGGTGGGGGGGGGAATTACAATATGACAAACAGATGAACAGGAATTCAAGGTGTCTCCCTTTTCCGACGCCCAGTTACATACTTTTGCTGAAAGCTAGCAATCTTAAACACATGTTCTCTCCCTGACAAATTTAAGATCTGCCGTCCCTTTCCCCAAGATATTAAAAGCCCTGCTTGATCTTCTTAATTACAGAGATAAATTGGGGTTCGGAACTGGATGCTTTCCTTCAGTGAGGCTTATTAAGGCTGTGTTTTGAAGTACTCTGAAATAGAATAATGGGAACCAATTCTCAAGAACAGGCCGAAGGAAAGCCATCATGGCTAATGCTGTACCACACAGCTCTGTGTTCAATTTCCTCCCATTATTTACTATTAGTTTAGTGCTCCCTCTGTGCTGTCCAAATAAACAGTGAGTCACGGGCTTTTAAGGAAATTCTGAAAAGTACACATAATAATAATCTCTTTTGTGCTCTTTTGGTCTCTTTTCTACAAGCTCTTACTTTCCTTTCTAGTTCGTTCTTTAAAAAAAAGATTTCCTCCCACTGCTCAACTTCATTTTCTCCTCCTCTAATTTTTGGTTCACTTGGTCATGTTTTCCTCACACATGTGTGACTCTTGTTCATTTCTCGCACCATCATTCCTTTAAAAAAAAAGCCAGTGAGCTTCTTCTCTCTTTCCCCAATTGTCAGTTTAAAATAATGACTTGGCCCCCAAATCATACCGGGTCTTCTCTTTTTCATCTGACACATCAACTCTTTGTTTTACTTCAGATATCATTCTTGATGTCCCCCTCAACCTCCAGCACGGGGCTTCTTTCTGAAAGGGAGTTCAGACTTTTCACTACATGCTGGGTCCAGATGACATCCACCCAAGAATTCTCAATGAACACTGCTGATCTTCTAAAAAAATAAAGATAGAAAAGTAATTTGTCCCTAAAATCAGCCTCCATAGCTGAGGACTGGAAAGGTGCCAATTCTTTTTTCTCCTTCCTTTAGGGATCCAGGGAGGAACCTGGAAATTATGGACTAGTTTATCTTAACATCTGTGCTGGGAAAACCGGTGTAAAGTATGGTTAAATATAAAATAACCACGCATATAGAAGAACAAGCCTTACTGAAGAAGGACCAGCATGGCTTCTGCAAAGGCAAGTCCTGTCTCACTAACCTGTTCTCTGAGAGAATCAAGAAGCATATAGAGATGATCCGGATGACACAGTGTAGTTAGACTTTCAAAAAGATTTCAACAAAGTAGCACACTAAAGATTCCTGTGTAAACTTACCAATCATGGGATAAGAGGAGAGGTCCTCTTATGGATCAGAAACTGGTTGAGTAATAGAAAAACAGAATAGGAATAAATGGGGAGTTCTCTCAATGGAGATATGCAGAAATCCGTATTGAGACCTGGGCTTTTTCACTTGCTCATAAACAATCAAAAGTTAGGGGTGTAATTACCATCAGGCATATGGACTAGCAACTTGACATTTTAAATGGAAGCCAAGATGATGAGAATCATGAATTCAGTGTCCAGTACCAAGATTTGTTGCTGTGCATTATTCAATACTTTATATCTCAGTTCAACATAACATACAATGCTTTATATAACGGTTTATATTTTAATGGCTAGGTTGTATTAAACTGCAGTTTTCGTCTTCTCATCCATCCTAAATCCCTAGACAGGACAGGGTTAGAAGAACTGTTAACAAAGAAGTGGTTTCTTGTGGCCAGTTGAAAATAAACCTTGCACTGAGGAGTTTTTAAAAGCATTTTTGTTCATATCTGAGGCCGAGTGATTTGTAACAGTTTTTGTAAAACACAAACTGCCTTCTTCCTGCATTCGTAGGGCAGAGGTAATACAAACCCGGCTTGTTCTCAGTACATTTTTTTTTAATCCTTCTGTGGCCAACTATTTTGTTAAACAAAGCCCTATGGGTTATATGGGGATTCCAAGCCTTTATCCAACTGGGAAGGGAGAATCACCATCTCCCCACTTGCTCACTTCTTAACAAGCCAAGAAGCTTCACCACCTGAGGCTTCTGAGCAGGCGACAAGATCTCTCTTTTCCCTCTGTCCTGACTTAGAACTGCCTTCGCAAAACACTGACATATTTGTCTGCAACTGCTGTGCTCCAATCTGTACAAAATTGAAGCATTCCGGTTTGTCCTGCTTTTGCGATTTGTTGTTCCATATCCAGTTCTAACTGTAGCTTCTTGTCCCACATAGAGATTTCTCAGCAGACAAATGAGGTGATCAGGCACTCCCATTTCTTTAAGAACTTGCCATAGTTTGCTGTGGTCGACACAGTCAAAGGCTTTTGCATAGTCAATGAAGCAGAGGTAGATGTATTTCTGGAACTCTCTAGCTTTCTCCATAATCCAGCGCATGTTTGCAATTTGGTCTCTGGTTCCTTTGCCTCTTCTAAATCCATCTTGCACTTCTGGGAGTTCTCGGTCCACATACTGTTTAAGCCTGCCTTGTAGAATTTTAAGCATAACCTTGCTAGTGTGTGAAATGAGTGCAATTGTGCGGTAGTTGGAGCATTCTTTGGCACTGCCCTTCTTTGGGATTGGGATGTAGACTGATCTTCTCCAATCCTCTGGCCACTGCTGGGTTTTCCAAATTTGCTGGCATATTGAATGTAGCACCTTAACAGCATCATCTTTTGAAATTTTAAATAGTTCAGCTGGAATAGCATCACTTCCACTGGCCTTGTTATTAGCAGTGCTTTCTAAGGCCCATTTGACTTCACTCTCCAGGATGTCTGGCTCAAGGTCAGCAACCACACTACTTGGGGTGTACGAGCCATCCATATCTTTCTGGTTGTCTTGGTTCTCGAAGCTACCAGCATGAGTTTGACCAAACTGCAGGAGGCAGTGGAAGACAGGAGTGCCTGGCGTGCTCTGGTCCATGGGGTCACGAAGAGTCGGACACGACTAAACAACAACAACAGCTGTTACACACCTGCAGCTCTGAAGCCTTCCCGTCTCCCCGCCCCCTGTTGTTCCCAAAATAATTTGTATTGTATGCCATTCTCAGCTTTTAAAAAATGAATTTTTAAGTAAGGATTGCCAGAGTAATCCACCGATGAAATCTCCAGAGACTCAGTCGGCAGCATCGTTGTGTTGCTTTGCCAGTTAACCTGTCTTAAATGTCAGCTCTGTCAGAAGCAATTTCCTACCCTCGTGGCACATTTTTCCATTTCACCCATCTTACAGGATTCCTCAAAGTCATTTTCCTGTAGCAAACTGAATCAGATATTCACTTATTTAAATTTCTATTCCGTTCCACTCCTAGGTGCTTGAAATAAGCACTGGGGGGGAAATGGCAGCTGCATAGATGAAGGATATAATCCTAGGCACACTTACTTGGAAGTAAGTCCCACTGAACTCAATGTGACTTACTTTTGAGTAGACACACTTAGCAGTACAGTAAGGACTGGGCTACAGCGGTTTCACACCTACTAGGAGGATGGAGAAATTTGATTCAGTTCACATTGGAAGGTGAATTAACCTAATTTGTTTTTTTCCCCAAAACATTATGCAAACCAAAACACAGCCAGCCTTCAAAATTTGCACTTATCTGAATTTTGCTATGAAGTTCTCCAGCCACGTAATGTGTCAAACAATGAATACGCTAGTGTAAAATGTATATATAAATGCACACAGTCCTTTTTTTCTTAAATTTTTTTTAGCAGTACTCTCATTTTTACTCAAGAAAATCACCATTTTATAGTTCAAATAGGGGGAAATAGATACAGTAAATGGACAAAAGGCCTCCATCAGGGGTAGCAACAGAATTGACGATTCACCGTGCTAGAGAAGAAACTAAAATGTTTTTTTAAAATGTAGTTTCTTCTCCCGTTAAATTCAAAAAATGTTTAGGGGTATGCATCCCCCTGCGTCTCCCCAGAAAAAAGCACTGAATGCATATATTAGTGAAACTGTTACACAAAGTTCATTATATTAGAGGAAATTGCTTTGCAAAAATGTGTATATTTGTTGTTGTTGTTGTTGTTGCTTAGTCGTTTAGTAGTGTCCAGCGCTTCATGGCCCCATGGACCAGAGCACGCCAGGCCCTCCTGTCTTCCACTGCCTCCCGCAGTTTGGTCAAACTCATGCTGGTAGCTTCGAGAACACTGTCCAACCATCTCATCCTCTGTCGTCCCCTTCTCCTTGTGCCCTCCATCTTTCCCAACATCAGGGTATTTTCCAGGGAGTCTTCTCTTCTCATGAGGTGGCCTCATGAGAATTGGAGCCTCAGCTTCACGATCTGTCCTTCCAGCGAGCACTCAGGGCTGATTTCCTTAAGAATTGAGAGGTTTGTTCTTCTTGCAGTCCATAGGATATATATTAGGAGGAATGAAATGTTGAAAAACATTTTAATGAATGCAATGAAATGCTGAGAACTTTTTAAAATAATCTGAAACTGATTTGGAAATGTGGAGGACTGAATAGAAGACGGAAAAGTTAGAAATTGAGAGAAACTGAAATCCCCATTCCTACTTGGAATTAAGCCCTATTAAAACTAGTGGGTTTAATTTAATTTAATAGGGCTTCCTTAGAAGGGAAGTATGTGCTAAATCTCAGAGACCCAAAAGTTGTGTTTTGCTACGAAATCTCAACCCAGATAAAAAGGTTTTCAAATGTGTTCAGAAAATGTTGAAACTCAAGCAGGAACACCTCTTTTACATGACCTTGATGTTAAAAATCTGGCACAGAGGTGGAAATAATCAGAAATGCAAGTATGAGAATATTGCATTAGGACAGAATAATAAGAATAGAGTCATGTTATGCAGCAGCATACCAATATTCATGGTGGGATCCAAGACTCTTCAAAGTAGTATTTGCATTCTGATGCGATTGGGCAGGAGTTTGGGTCACAGTTATAGCAAATTCCTTAGACCACCCAGGCAGAAGTATGTGCAAAGCTGTTCTGGAGTCTTTTGATTTCTTTCAATCGGAACACCCCTTCCAACCCTCAAATAGAATTTCATTCCAAAACGTCCTGACCTGGAAAAAGATGACGCTTCAGATTACCAAGGTAAGAGAGCTTATGAACATTTCTGTAACTGGTAAAATTCAATGCAAGGAAACAGCAGCAAACAGAGACAGGAGAGAGCGTTAATATCAAACTGGATGAGGAAATGACATGGCAGACTCCAGCTACTGCACACCTAGAAGATCGTATTCTGGGATCACCTAGAAGATCGTATTCTGTCGCATGAGAGCTCCAAATCAGCTTTAATCGTGCAACCTGAAAATCCTGGAACGTGATCAAATTGCACCTGAAATTAGCAACAGTTTGGAAGTGCCTTGCAGTAAAGATACCCTCAATACTCTAACAATGGGATTAATCCATTTGAAACCAGTGGGTTTATTTTAGAGTAAATGTACTTAGTAGTTGGGTACAAAGGCTGCATTCCTGCCCACCTTTAATATTTTTGTTTGTCAGCATACATGCCTGCTCCCTTGTGAAATGTGGACCACTTATAAACACCATCTCCAATTCCTTGAAAGATTCCATGTCTCCAAAGTTTTACACATCACCTGGGAAGACAGGTGAACTAATGCCAGCATACTAGAAGAAGCAAAGATCACCAGTGATGATTCTTCAACATCAACTTTGTTGGACTGGTCATGCTGTGCGGATGCCTGATTTTCGTCTTCCAAAGCAACTACTCTATTCCGAACTTTAAAATGGAAAGCGTAATGCTGGTGGTCAACAAAAGAGATCCAAAGACTCTCTCAAGGCAAATCTTAAAAAATGTAGTATAAACACCGACAACTGGTAAACACTGGCCTGCGAGCGCTCCAGTTGGAGAACAGCCTTTACCAAAGGTGTCATGGGCTTTGAAGACACTCGAACTCAGGACTCAAGGGAGAAACATGCTAAGAGGAAGGCACGCTTGGCAAATCCACACTGTGATCAATTCCCACCCGGAAACCTGTGTCCCCACTGTGGAAGGACGTGTGGATCCAGAATTGGCCTCCACAGTCACTTATGGACTCCCTGTTCATGGAAGACAATCTTATTTGGTGACGAGTGATCACCAAAGAAGAAGAAGAAGCTCCCTTGAGCATAGCTGTCAACTTTTCCCTTTTCTTGGGAGGAGTCCTATTCGGAATAAGGGAATTTCCCTTAAAAAAGGGAAAATGTTGACAGCTATACCCTTGAGTTTAATGGGACTCCTTCCCAGGTAAAAGTGTGTCTAGTTTGCCATCCTCGGCCCCATTGTTTCCATTTGGCCGTGATAACTCTGTGTAAAACCGCAGCCGCCCTCGATAGCTGCCGTTTGCCAATGTTTATTCTCTTTTCTACCTTTCTTGCATAAACCATCAAGGAATTAAATCTATCCCGCCCTCCTCTCTGTTCCCACACCAACTTACCTAGCCAAATGCAGTTACTGGCAAATTCATCTCCCTTCCATTTGTTCAAATATTGCTTCTTGCAGCCCCCAACAGTTCCTTATCCGTCGAGACTTCTGAAAAGAAATCCGGCAGCAGTCTAAGCTTATTTGATTTAAAGTGCACATGTCTCATGTCATCTCCCTCAGATTCCTGCCTGCGCTCGGTTCCTTAACAGAACAATATCCTCTCAAGGAAACGATTTGTGAATACGCTGAGCGAAATACCCAGGACTAAAAGGGGGAGGAAAGAGAGCTTCATCTTTTCCATTTTGCACTTTTGTAGAAGATTCTCTCCCCACACACATTCACCCCTCAAATAGATCAGGGAAGGCTCTTATGTGACAGTTTACAAACACTTTTGCCATGATGTGCGGCGGAGCACCGAGGGAATGGAGCGGGAAAAGAAAAATACTTAAATTGAGGTAGAAAAAGCAGTAGAAAAATACAAAGAGGAAGGCAGCCATCAGATGTGCTGGCGGCAACAGCCCAGTCAAAATTGCTCATGTACCCATTGTCCTTGATAAGAGAGGGGAAAGTCTGTTGGGTTCACAGTATGAAAGCTTCCACATGTAGGAGGCAAACAACCCAGATCACAAGGTCCACTACGGGAGATAAATTATCTTCCCATTAACACTGGGGCATCTGTGCAGTTTTCCAGGCATACCTCCGAGTTCTAGCCTTAAGGTCAGACCCTCTAAGTGGCCCTCCAAGTCCAAGATTTACAGAAGCCATTCCGGTTTCTGATGTGATGCCGGAATGTCCGTCTTTTCCTTATCTCCCGCTTGGACTACTGCAATGCGCTCTATGTAGAGCTACCTTTGAAGGTGACCCAGAAACTACAATTATTCCAGAATGTGGCAGCTAGAATGGTGATTGGGAGTGGCCGCCGAGATCATATAACACCAGTCCTGAAAGACCTACATTGGCTCCCAGTACGTTTCCGAGCACAATTCAACATGTTAGTGCTGACCTTTACTTCTTCTTTGGCGATCACTCATAGCCGAGTAAGATTGTCTTCCACACACATGGTTTTATCAGTCCGTAAGTGACTGTGGAGGACAATTCTGGACCCACATGTCCTTCCACAGTGGCGACATTGGTTCCTGGGTGGGAGTTTATCACGGTGTGGATTTGCCAAGCGTGCCTTCCTCTTAGCCCACTTCTCCCTTGAGTTCTGAGTGCGAGTGTCTTCAAGGTCCATGACACCTTTGGTAAATGCTGTTCTCCAACTGGAGGCCAGTGTTTCCTAGTTGTCGGTGTTTATACTACATTTTTTTTAGATCAGCCTCGGCCCAGTATACCTGAAGGAGCGTCTCCACCCCCATCGTTCAGCCCGGACACTGAGGTCCAGCTCTGAGGGCCTTCTGGCGGTTCCCTCACTGCAAGAAGGGAGGTTACAGGGAACCAGGCAGAGGGCCTTCCCAGTAGTGGCGCCCACCCTGTGGAACACCCTCCCTTCAGATGCCAAGGAAATAAACAACTATCTGACTTTTAGAACACATCTGAAGGCAGCCCTGTGTAGGGAAGAGTTTAATGTTTTATGTTTTGTCACTTTATATTAATATTCTTTTGGGAGCCACCCAGAGTGGCTGGGGAAACCCAGCCAGATGGGTGGGGTATAAATTATAAATTATTATTTTTATTATTAGATCAGCCTCGGCCCAGTATACCTGAAGGAGCATCTCGACCCTCATTGTTCAGACCAGACACTGAGATCCAGCTCCAAGGGCCTTCTGGCGGTTCCCTCGCTGCGAGAAGTGAGGTTACAGGGAACCAGGCAGAGGGCCTTCTCAGTAGTGGCACCCGCCCTGTGGAACGCCCTCCCAGCAGATGTCAAAGAGATAAACAACTACCTGACTTTTAGAAGACTTCTGAAGGCAGCCCTGTTCAGGGAAGTTTTTAATGTGTGACATTTTAATGTATTTTTAATTATTGTTGGAAACCGCCCAGAGTGGCTGGGGAAACCCAACCAGATGGGCGGGATATAAATAAATTATTATTATTATTATTATTATTATTATTATTATTATTATTATTATTATTATTATTAAAATTAAAATTAAAATGGAGTCATGCAACTCCTGATCCAAGAAGATAAGTAACTATACAACCTTTAGAAAACACCTGAAGGCCAGCCCTTTATAGGGATGTTTTTAAACGTTTAATGCCTTATTATGTTTTATATATGTTGAAGTTGGAACCCAGTCCAATGGGTGTAGTATAAATGTTGTTGTTGTTGTTGTTATTGAATAGGGCATGCCTATTTTCATTGGAGGATGGGAGGATATGCATCCCTCACTCACATAGTCCAAAACTGGCACAAATATTCCAATTGTCACTGTTCCTTTATGGTACCCTCTGCCCCCCCCCCCGTCTTGTTTAGCACAAAACCAGCTACAGAGAAAGCTGCCCCTTAGGAAGCACTCTCAGATATTGGCTATAAATGTGAAAGACCAGACAATGAACAATCAGTTGCAACATTTTCCCCACAGAACAATCAATACACAGGAAGAAGGAAGGAAAGGGATAAAATGATTATTTAAAAATAAGAAAGTTCCCCAGTACGGATGGATTCACCTCTGAGATTTATATATCACACGGATATAAATAATTGGCAAAACTTTCACCATCCTTAACAGAAATGAGGAATGCAGGTATGTGGAAGCAAAGAAGAGTTCCAGCCTCTTGGAAGGAAGCAAAAATTACTATAATTGCTAGCCCTGGAAAAGCTCCAGCAGAAGTTGTCTCCTATAAAACAATAGGTTTCCAAAACTTAGAATGTTAAAATATCAACATGGGTATTGGCAGCCAGGTTGAACAAAACAAATGGGTCTTGGTCCAGTATACCTGAAGGAGCGTCTCCACCCCCATCGTTCTACCCGGACACTGGGGTATAAATAATATATTATTATTATTATTATTATTATTATTATTATTATTATTATTATTATTATTATTATTAAATCACAAGTCTATTGACAGCAATCCAAATGTCTGTCGTCTAGGTGAAAAATTAATTTGGAAATTAATTAACATTATGTTAAAGAGAAGGTCCGTATAGTGAAAGCTATGGTTTTCCCAGTAGTGATGTATGGAAGTGAGAGCTGGACCATAAAGAAGGCTGATCGCTAAAGAATTGATGCTTTGGAATTATGATGCTGGAAGAGACTCTTGAGAGTCCCATGGACTGCAAGAAGATCAACCCTCTCCATTCTGAAGGAAATCAGCCCTGAGTGCTCACTGGAAGGACAGATCCTGAAGCTGAGGCTCCAATACTTTGGCCACCTCATGAGAAGAGAAGACTCCCTGGAAAAGACCCTGATGTTGGGAAAGATGGAGGGCACAAGGAGAAGGGGATGACAGAGGACGAGATGGTTGGACAGTGTTCTCGAAGCTACCAGCATGAGTTTGACCAAACTGCGGGGGGCAGTGGAAGACAGGAGTGCCTGGCGTGCTCTGGTCCATGGGGTCACGAAGAGTCGGACATGACTAAACGACTAAACGACAACAACGTTAAAGAGAGAGCAGAGAAGCCTTTGTTCTCAGCAGGTCTCCAATGGAGTCCTGTAAGTTAGAGGGATGTTGGCACAACAGACATTGCTGGAGCTAGCCTTGAATGCCCCATCACCTGTAGGGGAATCAGACTCCTGGGCCCTGACAGTTTGCACCCATTTCTGTGTTTGTTCTCTGGTTTCTCGGCTGAAACAGGAATCTAGTGGACCTGCGTACAGCACCAAAGGTGTGGGGCAGGGAAGGTACATGATTAATACCAGCCGGCTTTTGAAGTTCAAAGAGTTACATCTTTTTAGATGTTGCACCAGCTGTGATTTTTCTGATCAGTTTTCAGTCCCAGTTATTCGGCTTTTTGTAAAGGTATTTCCGTTGAGTGTTTTATTAATGGAGGTGATGAATACTTGTCACAGTGGAGAATTGTGAATAAGTTTAAAGGATCTAAGTGTCCTTTTTACCTGCAAAATCTTGATCGGCAGTAGCTCTTCCGATTATAATAGCTTTCTGCCATCCAATTTAAGCAACAGAGTAAGGCAGTCAGAAGCATAAATAGGCCAGAGAGCATAAAAACACAGCAGAGGCTGATAAAACAAAAACAAAGCGCAAAGACAGAGGGTGCTCAGATTAATAGATCTGCCCCACCCTCATCCATCCAGAATGAAGAAAGATGTGTTACTGCCCTTGAGCAATAGCCAGATTCAGGGATGGGAGGTTCCTTTCTTTATTGGTCTTTAAGAATTAGAAGCAACCCAATTTGCACTTCTTGAACCAATATGTGATCCAAAACACAGCTGTCCTTAGGAATTCACACTGCCTATGTTTCCCAGTAGTGATGTATGGAAGTGAGAGCTGGACCACAAAGAAGGCTGAGTGCCGAAGAATTGATGCTTTTGAATTATGGTGCTGGAGGAGACTCTGGAGAGTCCCATGGACTGCAAGAAGATCAAACCTCTCCATTCTGAAGGAAATCAGCCCTGAGTGCTCACTGGAAGGACAGATCCTGAAGCTGAGGCTCCAATACTTTGTCCACCTCATGAGAAGACAAGACTCCCTGGAAAAGACCCCGATGTTGGGAAAGATGGAGGGCACAAGGAGAAGGGGACGACAGAGGACGAGGTGGTTGGACAGTGTTCTCGAAGCTACCAGCATGAGTTTGACCAAACTGCGGGAGGTGGTGGAAGACAGGAGTGCCTGGTGTGCTCTGGTCCATGGGGTCATGAAGAGTCGGACACGACTAAACGACTAAACAACAACAACAAATGTTGGTTAAGTGGTTTAAGAAAGCATGGCTTGATGAAATCACAGAATAGTAGACCTGGGAGTAACAATCATCTAGTTCAACCCCCTGCAATGCAGGAATCTTTTGCCCAACCTGAGACTCGAACTCACAACTCTGAGAGCAAGAGTCTCATGGTCTACCGGCTGAGCTATCCCGCACAGTCACGATTGCAAGGAGCCTAGAACTGAGATTCACAAAGCAGCAAAGGGTGTGAGATCTCTAGGATCGCAAGAAAAAAGCAAAATGTCTTTTGAGGATGTGAAGTAAAATGTCTAATCAGGAAAGCATTCTAGGAGAGGAAGAGTAGCAAGAACAGTGGTACCTTGGTTCTCAAACACCTTGGTACTCAAACGCCTTGGTTCCAAAATGCCGAAAACCCGGAAGTATGTGTTCTGGTTTTTGAACATTTTTCGGAAGCTGAACATCCAATGCAGCCATCGGCTATTGTTTCCAGGGCACCAATCAGAAGCTGTGCCTTGGTTTTTGAACATTTCAGAAGTCAAACGGAATTCCATAACAGATTAAGTCTGGCGCTTTTGTTTTTGCTCTTTATTTTGCGTTTTTGTGACTCTTTCAGTTCATTTGTTTTTGTGACTACGTGGAGCCCAGTTCAGCTACTGATTGATTGATGGTGTGACTGCGGAAATGGATAAAAGCCCCCCATCCAAACAATGACTATCATCAGTGCAGGTAAGAAAAAATTAAAAAATCATCATCATCATCATCTACAATACTGTCTTATTTATTTTATAGTACAGTACATTGATTGTTGCTTTCATTTTATGGATCAATGGTCTCCTTAGATAGTAAAATTCATGTTAAATTGCTGTTTTAGGGGTTTTTTTAAAAGTCTGGAACGGATTGATCTGTTTTGCATTACTTTCTATGGGAAAGCATGTCTTAGTTTTGGAACGCTTTGGTTTTGGAACGGACTTCCGGAACGGATCAAGTCTGAGAACCAAGGTACCACTGTAGTAAGAGATTAATCTGTGTGCGTGCGTGTCATTCCCTGATGTCTGTCCGTGAGAATGCAAGTATGAGGATTTTTCCCTGGTTGACTCTTCTTTGAGAGCATCTTTTCTCCCTCAGGCAGCAGCCTATATTTGCTCTCGCTGTTCCTCATTGTACAAAAGTGACCTGGTGCTGTGACAGCTTATTGGCACTCTCCAAGTCACTAAGGCAGAATTCGTGGGGGTTTTTTCCCAATGATTATCCTCACCCATCCCTTTAGGGCTATGATTAATTCATAGCGTGTCAGCGACAGAGCCTTCCATCGCCGTTCAGAGTGAGAAGGGTCCTCTTCCCCGTGCCGCCCTGAGACCACTGTGAAATTTGTACAGGCAGTCCCACCAGGTAGTCAATCTTGTAAAAGCACAGATATTACAAAGTAAATACAAGTGATCTATTTGTTTAAGGTTATTACTCTGACCGAGAGGGTATTAAAACAATCTTTTGACTGGCAAAAGATAGCTGGCTGCCATTTCCCGCTGGATTGGAGCAAATAGGTTTTTGCTCTCCCCTTCGACTGTTCCATCTCACCTCCTCCTTTTCGCTACCTGTGAGCGCTCAGGAAGTTCATCAGTTTTCCGCTGATAGGGAGATTGGAATGCATAGCACAACGGAGTCATTGAAATTCAATCCATACACAAGTCTAAATTAGGGGGAGGGGGGGCCTTTCGCCAGCAATAACACCTTGATCTGTGGAGACATAAAACTTCATCTCAAGTCAGTGTCCAATCACATCGTTTGATTTTTTGAAATTTCATCTCTTAATACACCCGAAAGCGCATGTATCAGATGTCAAACTCTGCCTTGAGAAGTAATTAGGACTGCAGCTGTTTGAAAGCTTCCGTTCTGAGCTCTGATCACAGTGGCATAGCTGAAACATTTCACAAGATGCAAGCTTACTCCCTATTGATCTGAAACGGAGATCAATACTTCTCGCCGACCACCGTCCCTTCACTGGAAACTATCAAGGGTGAGGAACCTGGAAATTCAGACTGAAAAGTATAAAAGTAGCTCTAGCATTAGGGACGGGAGTCTAAGTAACAGTATTACTCATGGTGGTAGCAGCAGTGGAGCAGTCTGTGGTAGTCTCACTCAGAGCACACCCATTGAAAGGAATGGGCATGGCTAATGTAGGTCCATTAATAGGTCAGCTTTGAGCATACTGTACCTGAGTTGTATACTGCCAACCATCTTCTTACAGTTTTCATAGAAAATATGTTGGATTTGCACCCAAATCCCCACCCAGGGTATAAATATACAAGCAGGAATTGTTTTATGGGCAGCCGAAGTAAATTGAGAAAGGTTAAACGATTTAAGATGAAATTTTAAATCATTACATTATTTTAAAGGATTGAAGTATAAATTAGATTAAAATCTATAATATGATGCAGTATGATAGGGAAATATTGGAAACACCTTGGAAGAAGGGTGGGGAGCCAGCTTTATAAATCTGCATTAAATGTGAAACAATTCAATGCTGATTTGTTAAAAGTTATGAAACTCAATGAAAATTTAATTGGCAACTCCCCACCAAGCTATGCGCTCACTATCTCGTGACTGAATTAGACTTTCCCATGTCTTCCAGGAGCCTTAATCCACGAATTACAGTTAACATGTTTCCCTCTGCCTTCCCTGAGTTCAGCAACATTCCGGTATATCAAAAGAAAGAACTATAACCAATGTAAATCCTTACATGGGCACTGGATTGTTTATGCCAATAATGGAGATTGAATGGGGGGTAGGTAAAGGACCCCTGGTCAGTTAAGTTCAGTCAAAGGCGACTATGGGCTCGTCTCGCTTTTCATGCTGCGGGAACTGGTGTTTGTCCACAGACAGCTTTCCAGGACATGTGGCCAGCAGGACTAAACTGCTTCTGGCGCAACGGAACACAGTGACAGAAACCAGAGCGCACGAAAACGCTGTTTGCCTTTCCGCCACAGTGGTACCTATTTATCTACTCACGCTGGTGTGCTTTCGAACTGCTAGGTTAGCAGGAGCTGGGACAGAGCAAGGGAGCTCACCCTGTCGTGAGGATTCGAACTACTGACCTTCCGATCACCAGTTGACCAGTACAGTCGTACCTTGGAAGTCGAACGGAATCCATTCTGGAAGTCCATTCAACTTCCAAAACTTTCAGTTCAGCTTCTGAAAATTGTTCAAAAACCAGAACACTCACTTCTGTGATGGAAACCAGAGTGCACGGAAATGGCGTTTACCTTCCTCCTTACCTATTTGTCTACTTGCACTGGCTCCATCGTGGGGAATCAAACTGCCGACCTTCTGATCAGCAAGCCCAAGGGGCTCAGTGATTTAGACCACAGCGCCACCCGTGTCTCATGGATTGTTTATGCCAATAATGGAGACTGAATTGAAACATGGATACTGATCCTGGAGAAGATGATCCAGTGCTATTTTTCTAGAAAAATAGGTGCCAGAACTCTCTTGTTCCCTTATAATGGCACCCAACTGAGAGATGCCGCAACTGAGTTGGTCATATAAGGCCAGGTGGAAATACCCTTTGGCAGAATATAAAGAAATATCTGTGGGGTAAGTCACTTGCATGAGTATGGAGGAGACCTCTCAAGATGGTGCCTAGAAAACTAAACATCTGTAGAACGTTGGCTGTGGAGGCAGCAAGTTTTGCATGGTTCTGAGTGCCAAAGAGTCATGTGACAACAACCACCTGACCTGTCCCCCACATCTGTCCATTGATTTCCCAGAGGTGCCTGCATGGACGTTCCAGAGATAAGAACAAGGCACCGAACAGTGTCTCGTCTGCTGTACATTTTCGCTCTTGTGAAGAAGCGTATCGAGCGCAGCCTTGCAACCCGGTTACCAGCTGCCTCCTCCCGTTGGCCTTTTCCGCTGTGGGATCAATGAAGACCCGCCGATTGCCACCTGCCCGAGATCAGAAAGCACAGCTACAGAAACATCTGGGCCTTTTCTTTCCTAAAGCTTGCACTTGCGCTAAGTTACGGCTCCTATTTCTGGCAACGCGTGTTTGCTTTGTTGCTCGGCTTTTTTGGAGTCAATAGAAAATAAAGGTCACTTTGACTGAAATATCTGCTTGCCGGAGAAAGACACAACAAAGGGAGATCATAATTTCCGCCGCTGCATTGTTTTGCAAGCTGAATGCGCCTCTTTTCACAGAGCTCCTGATCTTTGAAACCAATGGGAGTTTGGCTATTGATTTCAGCGAGGAGAGGAGAGAGACTGATTTACATATGCAATTAGGAGACAAGTAGGAACAGAGTCTTAGTTAGGCCAGCTTCATACTGATTTGTTTCTCTTGATCTCTTGTATCATGTTTGACATCTGTCAAAAGGTGGGGGGGGGGGACTGCCAGCTGGCAGAAGGATGGAAAGGAGGCCATACTCCTTTCCCGAAGGCAGCTCCAAGGTTGTGGAGGCAGACAATGTGTTTATGAAGGTCATTCAAAAACCTTCCTCCCATTCCCCCCCCCATACAAACTTTTGGACTTAGGTTCAAAAGGGGTAGGGGAGTGGAGGCAACTTCTGCCTGATGTAGGGACAAGAAGGGAGAGTGTCTTGTGGGTATCGCTGAATTTCAGACTTCTAGGGCAGCAAGAAAAAACACAGAATTCCTGCTTAAAATAAAAGAAAAAGAGGAGGGCCATTTCTTCCTTCCTTTTTTTAAGTTATGCTTTTCATATTTACTCATTTTACAATCATTTTAACACTTCAAAACTTGACTTCCTTCCCCCTCTTTCTGCGGTTCCTTCAATTTATTTTTAACATCTTCTGCATATCCAAATTAACTTCATTTGCTCATTTGTTCATCTACTTTAAATATATACTCTTATAAAACTACTGGTTATTACAACAATCCTGCCAATGTTCTTATCTGTTTACAATTTATCTGTAAATATTCCATAAACCATTTCTATTCTTTTATAAAAAGTTTGTTGTCTTGATTTCTTATTCTTCTGGTAAGTTCTGCCATTTCTGCATATTCCGTACGTTTTTGCATCCATTCTTCTTTTGCTGGGACTTCTGCTTCTTTCCATTTTGGGGCAAGTAACATTCTTGCTGCTGTAGTCACATACATAAATAAGAAGAAGAAGAGTTTGGATTTGATATCCCGCTTTATCACTATCAGAAGGAGTCTTAAAGCGGCTAACATTCTCCCTTCCCTTCCTCCCCCACAACAAACACTCTGTGAGGTAAGTGAGGCTGAGAGACTGAAAGAAGTGTGACTGGCCCAAGGTCACCCAGCAGCTGCATGTGGAGGAGCAGAGAAGCGAACCCGGTTCCCCAGATTACAAGTCTATCGCTCTTAACCACTACACCATAAATTTCTATACAGTTTGGGTCATTCTGTCCCTATAATTCCCAAAAGGAAAGCTTCTGTTTTTTTGTTTTTTACAAATATTATTTTAAACATCCTTTTCAATTCATTATACATCATTTCCTAGTAAGCTTTAACCTTACTACAAGACCACCACAAATGATAACAAGAACCTTCTTTCTCTTTACATTTCCAACACTTATTTGGATTTATGCATTTTTGCCAATTTACTCGGTGTTAGGTACCATCGATATATCATTTTCATATAATTTTCTTTTAGACCATGGCATGCTGTAAATTTTATATCCATATTCCACAATCGTTCCCATGCTTCCATGCCTATATTATGGGGCCATTTCTCTCTTCCCCCTCCCCTCCTCCTGGTTTTGCACAAATATTTCCCCCCTAAAGTACATGGTCAAGCAACTGCAGAAATTGAACCTAGAACATCACACACATAAAAAGAGCCCTGATGGATCAGACCAATTGTCTACCTCGCCTTGCATCCTCTTTCCTGCTGTGGCCAAGCAGATGTCTCTGGGAAAGCAGCATGCAGGGCATGGGCGCCATAGGTGTCTCTGAACAAGTGGTCTTCAGAGGCCTAATGTCTCTGATCCACTGAGCCAACCCTGACCCAATAAGTCATTGGTGGCCCCTTGTGCACCCTGAAATTGCCTCATCTCCTTTTAAAGCAATCCGAGTTGGTGGTTGTCCCCACGTCTTGTGTCAACAAATCCCATAGGATATCTAGGTGCTGTGTCCATGGAGGCACAGATAAAGTCTGTCTACCAGCTCCATCTGGTACTCAGGCTGAGACCCTACCTGCCCACAGACTGTCTCTCCAGAGTGGTCCATGCTCTGGTTAGTCCGCTTGGACTACTGCAATGCGCTCTATGTGAGGCTACCTTTGAAGGTGACCCGGAAACTACAACTAATCCACAATGCGGCAGCTAGACTGGTGACTGGGAGTGGCCGCCGAGACCATATGACACCAGTCCTGAAAGACCTATATTGGCTCCCAGTACGTTTCCAAGCACAATTCAAAGTCTTGGTGCTGACCTTCAAAGCCCTAAACGGCCTCGGTCCTGTATACCTGAAGGAGTGTCTCCACCCCCATCGTTCAGCCCGGACACTGAGGTCCAGGGCCGAGGGCCTTCTGGCGGTTCCCTCGCTGCAAGAAGTGAGGTTACAGGGAACCAGGCAGAGGGCCTTCTCGGTAGTGGCACCCGCCCTGTGGAACGCCCTCCCATCAGATGTCAAAGAAATAAAAAGAACTATCTGACATTTAGAAGACATCTGAAGGCAGCCCTGTTTAGGGACATTTTTAATGACTGATGTTTTAATGTATTTTTAATCTTTTGTGGAAGCCGCCCAGAGTGGCTGGGGAAACCCAGCCAGATGGGTGGAGTATAAATAATAAATTATGATATTATTATTATAAAGAAGCATTTCATTCTGCCCATCCTGAATCTCCCACATCATTAGATGACCCCATTTTCTAATAGAAAAATGTACCCCCTATCCACTTTCCCAACACCATACATAATTTGAATAAACCTCTGTCTTATCCCTTTTCTAGACTAATGCTGTAGCCATTTCTCATTGGAGGAGGATGTTTTAGGAATCTGGGGCTGAATCTAGACATATACATGCGTACATAAAACGCTGTGAAAATGCTTTTTTTAAAAGGCTTTAATATATACCGTATATATTGAATTTGCCATTAGCTCACCATCGCCATCTAGTGTCCATTTGTTTAATGCACTTAAGACATTATATTTGCAGCTGCATAGCTGAGTCCCAGGAAGCTGCCTTGTACTGAGACAGACCATTGGACCCTCTTGTTCGGTACTGTTTACACTGATCCGCCACTGAGCTATGACCCTTCCTAAGGGAAGAAGCACCCTTGGGAGACAGGGGTCTCTCTTTGAAGACGTCCTGGATTTCACTGCTTGCGCCCTGGAAAAGAGGAACTGAAGAGCTGTTGATTTCCATCGCAGACCTGGTTAGAGAAAGCCTCTCCTCCTTCCAGAGGGGAGGGATTGTGAGCGGGAGACGACTCCCGTGCCACGCAGGGGGGCGTCCTGCCCCCTGCCCTGTCATCATCGCTGGCGCACCACGCCTCCCAGTTGGGCACCCAATCGGGTGACACCGTGGGGGCGTGGTTTAGCCAGCTCTCCCCGCCATTTCTCTGCCGATCTCCACAAGTCACCCACCCACCACTCCCTTTAGTGCATAGCTTCTCGCTTGACCTTGCTATGAACCCATGGTTGGTCGCCCTGGTTGCCCAGGGGGCCTGGTAGGAGTTTTTTTCCAATTGGCAAATTGGCCTCTTGGTTATTTTCGTCTACCTCGTAGCAATCGTCACAACTTTCTTGGTATTTGGTGGTTAGGCATTGGAATGTGTTGTTGGTGTATGGAAGGGCAAGGTGTGGCCATCGCCTACCCCTTCACTTATGGGTATTCCGTTAAAGGAATCCGGCGGTCATGGATCCTGTCCTATGCCCTGTGTGGCGGGGGGCCATGGCACGACCCCCAGTGACATCAGGGGAGAGCATATAGTTGTATTTGCATCAACAGGCTCCCCCTACTGGTGGTTAACCCCTCATCAGACTCACCCCTCTCCGAGTGGGTGGAGTCAAATTTGCTGTGGTCCACAGCTTAAGCCAATACCTTCTCACATGCTGTGATCAATAAAGTTGTGGCCTTTTTCTTGCCCATTAACCTAATATACTGTGTCCACGTGTCTTCATTCCCCAAGCGGGGATTGGGTCCTCGAATCACAAAGCTTTATGTTCATGTCCAAGAGGAAAGGTAAAGATTGGCAAAGCTGTTCGAATTACAGCCCATTTGTCCGCTTCCACAGTGATGTGCGGGCAAGGGGATTGTTGAGCAAATCTCATTTATTGCTTTGCAAGCATTGGGGCTCAAGGAGTGTTTGCCGTGCGGTTGATCATTACCCAGAAATGTCCAGGAATCTCGCGGTGTACATAGGATTTCCCATCTCCCGGCAAACCCATTCCTGCAGATCTTTATTTCTGACACATCCTGCAGCCTCAGACTCTGCTCTTTTCTGCCTCCATCTTCAACTCTGCAGAGGGTTGAGAAGCTCTCGAGCTCCTTTTGATTAGCACACCTTTCACCGAGTGTTCGGCGCGGAATAACTAACACGGCAGCGGTGTGGCTCTCGCAGCTATTTGAGAATCTAGACCAGCTCTTTGCACAAAAGGAATAATTCCCCCCCATTTTCCTTTCTTTTCTAATCCGTATACTGCAAATGTTGAACGAAGCAGGGAATTCTTTAGAGCCACACACATTTCATACTGTTAAACAAGACAGAATTCAGTTTCAAATAGAAGTGCAGAACTTCTTAACAAGGCCCTCAAAGGACTGTTGCTCCATCACACTGAAAGAGTGTACTATTCAAGCTGGGATCCATTTCAATCAGGGTCTGGGCTGGTTTTGGCACAGAAACTGCTTTGGTTGCCCTGTACAGTGGGTCATACGTTCCCCATCTTTGATTTAAAGGAAAGGGAGAAATTAAGAAGGAATGAATTACAATTACAGTGGTACCTTGGTTCCCAAACGTCTTGGTTTCCAAACGCTGAAAACCCAGAAGTAAGTGTTCCGGTTTTCGAAAGTTTTTTGGAAGCCGAACGTCCGATGTGGTTGTCGGCTAGTTTTCGGGGCGCCTGCACCAATCAGAAGCTGTACCTTGGTTTTCGAACATTTCGAAAGTCAAACGGACTTAAGTTTGAAAACCAAGACACCACTGCATTTGCTGCTTTTGTTTTTCCTATTTATTTTACGTTTTTGTTTTTGAGGCTTTTTCGGTTCATTTGTTTTTGTGACTGTGTGGAACCCAGTTCAGCTACTGACTGACTGATTGCGTGACTGTGGAAATGGATAAAAGCCCTCCAATCCAAACAATGACTATCATCAGTGCAGGTAAGGGGAAAAATTAATTTTAATTTTTATCATCTACAATACTGCCTTATTTATTTTATAGTACGGTACAGTGGTACCTCAGGTTAAATACACTTCAGGTTACACTCCACTAACCCAGAAATAGTACCTTGGGTTAAGAACTTTGCTTCAGGATGATAACAGAAATCGTGCGACGTTGCAGCAGCAGCAGGAGGCCCTATTAGCTAAAGTGGTGCTTCAGGTTAAGAACAGTTTCAGGTTAAGAACAGACCTCCAGAATTAAGTACAAATTACGTACGTAACCAGAGGTACCACTGCATTGATTATTGCTTTCATTTTATGGATCAATTGTCTCGTTAGAGAGTAAAATTCATGTTAAATTGCTGTTTTAGGGGTTGTTCTTAAAAGTCTGGAACTGATTAATCTGTTTTGCATTATTTTCTATGGGAAAGCACGCCCTGGTTTTGAAACGCTTTGGTTTTGGAACGGACTTCCAGAACGGATTATGTTTGAGAACCAAGGGACCACTATAGTAGCTCTGTCCATGTAGAATCCCTCACCTCATTCCAGAAGCCTACCTAGAGGAGAGAGGAAAGTCCTCTTTTCTTTGAAGAGGTGCTTAGAGGAACTAGCTGGGCTTTGCATCTTGGCCAGTGTGCTTTGGTTAGGTCTTGTTTTGCGATGTCACCATTGAGGAATCATAGAATCATAGAGTTGGAATAGACCACAAGGGCCATCGAGTCCAACCCCCTGCAAAGCAGGAAACACCATCAGAGCACTCCTGACATATGGTTGTCAAGCCTCTGCTTAAAGACCTCCAAAGAAGGAGACTCCACCACACTCCTTGGCAGCAAATTCCACTGTCGAACAGCTCTTACTGTCAGGAAGTTCTTCCTAATGTTTAGGAAGTTTCATACTGTGCTCCAGAGCACTCAGAACTTACCGTATTTTTCGCTCTATAAGACACACCAGACCACAAGACGCACCTAGTTTTTGGAGGAGGAAAACAAGAAAAAAAATATTCTGAATCTCAGAAGCCAGAACAGCAAGAGGGATCGCTGCGCAGTGAAAGCAGCAATCCCTCTTGCTGTTCTGACTTCTGGGATAGCTGCGCAGCCTGCATTCGCTCCATAAGATGCACACACATTTCCCCTTACTTTTTAGGAGGGAAAAAGTGAGTCTTATAGAGCAAAAAATACGGTAACTTGCTGCTCCTCTCTCCAATATTTGGGGGTTTTCCAGCCAGAACACAGTTCTGGCACCTCTCAGATGGGTGCCATTGTCATTATAAGCCAACTGGAGGTGTTCATGGAGAGTTCTGGCGCCTCTTTTCTAGAAAAATTGCACCGGGTTTAAACATCTGAAGTCATAGGTTCCAGCATGCAATTCTTCACTTTTGTCCAACAAGGCAGCCTCACAATTATGCAGCAGACTCACGTCTGGGTCAAATTTTAGGTGTGCCTATTTTACATTCCTATTTTGGAAAAGAGTTAGATGCAACAAACAATTTTATGGACTCCACCATAAAAAAGGTACCTAAAACCCTTTTGAAGTGGTGACAGGAGTATTAAAATCCATCTGAAACGTAAACACACAAGGATAGTGTCACAAAATGGAATTACTTTACCTTTATTGTACTTTATTGTCTGCGTATTGACCATGAAACCAAACTGCTCTCTGCAGCATGTTCAATTTGCTCCTGGAAACTTCCTTAAATCAAATTTAGAATGTTTGAGGATCTCTCGGGGGAACAAATAAAAATAAATAACATAGCAAAACGGCTTGGAAGTGTCCAGGCAACAGTCATCAGATCTGACAGACTGAACGAGACATTTGGAAAACAATGAAGGTGCCCTCCTTGATTCCCCACGAGCTGTTTACTGGCATATATTTGCTCTTCTTTATGCTACTACTAATACAAAAAAGCAAGCAAGGCATCCATTTTGGCAAAGGAAGCCCATTATTTTGACTAATAATCACGTGTTTGTCTCTGTGCACACATAACTCCTCCATAGATACATGGGTACATTCCCTTCCACAGAGCAGGCAGTTCTCCATGAAGATAAAAAAAACCCCAAGCTATTCCCCACCCTTCAACATTTCTCTGAGGAAAATTGTTGTTGTTTAGTCATTTAGTCGTGTCCGACTCTTCGTGACTCCATGGATTAGAGCACGCCAGGCACTTCTGTCTTCCACTGCCTCCCGCAGTTTAGTCAAACTCATGCTGGTAGCTTCGAGAACACTGTCCAACCATCTCGCCCTCTGTCGTCCCCTTCTCCTTGTGCCCTCCATCTTTCCCAACATCAGGGTCTTTTCCAGGGAGTCTTCTCTTCTCATGAGGTGCCCAAAGTATTGGAGTCTCAGCTTCACGATCTGTCCTTCCAGTGAGCACTCAGGGCTGATTTCCTTCAGAATGGATTGGTTTGATCTTCTTGCAGTCCATGGGACTCTCAAGAGTCTCCTCCAGCACCATAATTCAAAAGCATCAATTCTTCGGCGATCAGCCTTCTTTATGGTCCAGCTCTCACTTCCATATATCACTACTGGGAAAACCATAGCTTTAACTATACGGACCTTTGTCGGAAAGGTGATGTCTCTGCTTTTTAAGATGCTCTCTAGGTTTGTCATTGCTTTTCTCCCAAGAAGCAGGCATCTTTTAATTTCATGACTGATGTCACCATCTGCAGTGATCATGGAGCCCAAGAAAGTAAAATCTCTCACTGCCTCCATTTCTTCCCCTTCTATTTGCCAGGAAGTGATGGGACCAGTGGCCATGTTCTTAATGAGGGTGAATGAGGAGAGCACAAAATATGGTTTGCAGCTCAATATCAAAAAAACAAAGATCATGGCCGAGGAAAATAGGGATGTCCTATTCCATAATAACAATTTCACTATTCATATCCCACCCATGTGACTGGGTTGCTGCAGCCCCTCTGGGCAGCTTCCAACATTATAAAAACATAATCAAACATTTAAAAACATAATCAAACATTTAAAAACTTACCTATACAGAACTGCCTTCAGATGGCTCGGGGATTGGGTAATTCCATGCCCTCCAACATTTCTCCGTTGGAAATAGGAATGACCTATGGGAAAGCAGGACATTCCAGAACCAAATTAAAAACTGGGTCAGCTTCTGTATATCCAGGACTGTCCCTAGAAAACAGGGACACTTGGAAGGTCTGCTCTTCCCCTCTATGGAATTAATAGAGACATAGGTGTAGCCAGGATTTATGTTGGGGGTGGCAAGACCTGTCATCATCCTCTGCCTGGTTCTGTCTAGCAGATTTGGAATGAAATATCTCAACCACAGTTGTTTTAAATTACTTTCTTCCGCCCCCAGGTGCTCAGAAAAAATCCATCAAAATCTTCACTCATTTGAAAACTAGGAAGTCAAATGAAAAATTAACATCAGGGAGTACCTTTCATGCGGTTAACTCTTGCAAATTTCCAAAGAACACACCGTTTTTATCTTATTTTTTCAAAAATCAAAACTGAAACAAGTTGTCTTCGATTTGTTGAAAACCTTTTCAGCACTTCCTTCTCAAATTCCTCCTTTTCCCCCCAATGCAGCTTTCCTGTGCACACTCAGGACACCGCTATACAGCTGCAAATGAAACGTTTTCAATGTACAATGTACAAGTGTGACACTAGGTGGCAACAGTGAGCTATGCCAAATTCAATGTATTTTTCAAAACGTTTGTTTAAAAAGCGTTTTTTGTGTGCGTGTTGATTCCACCTCAGTAAGCATATCCCATTGAAATGCTCCCCTCTCATCGTGGACCGCGGCCAGGTCTTTACTCCCCACAAGGTACTGAATGAAAGCTTTATGGTACAAGGCCATCTTTTTTGGTAGGGTAACAGATTCCCACCTCTTTTACTAAGTCTTCTATGTTCAGCTCTTTTAACTGCTTTTTTGCTGAGTTTTTTCTCCTTCCACATGATGTGTCATAGTTCAGCTTTGGACATTTCCATTTCAAATACAGTATTCTGCTTATTTCTACTTTTAGTTAAGCATTTTTATTTGTTTACTCGATTTTTTGGGGGGGAGCAGCTGCCCCTCCTTGCTACACCCATGAACAGAGAAGCTCTTGCAGCTCAAATTCCAGAAATATCCTTTACAGTTCCCATCTCACTTTTGGCACAAAGTAACATCATTCACTAAGGATCTTTAAAGAGCTTATCTCCCCCCACCCAATTTTTTTTTAAAAAATAATCCTGAGAACTGTGGTTCACACACACTGAGCTACAATTCCCAATACCCTTTAACAAGAACTTCAGGTTGAGAGCAGAGCATAAAATGAGAGCATATAATGAAAATCTTCTCCACACAAATCTTTCCCCTCCGCCAAAAAATACCACTAGATACTGGAGAAAAGAATTGTATTCTACTAGAACGTTTCTCTCGGATATCTAGTTTTCTACCTAGAGAGAATCTTTGGATGAAAAACATTCCCAGACAAAGTGCTACATCCCAGACAAAGGTTTGCCACTTCAGTCAGAACCAGGCTTTTAACACCGGTCTCAGAACACATGAAAGCATTTTAATGGCTTGTTAAATTGAAGTCACTGTGTCAACATGACCTCAGAGAAACCTCTCTTAGCACTGGAGTCCAGTTCATTTTTTCCCTCCAGGACGGCAAGAGTTTTCTGTTTAGGCAACTCAATTACAAAACTTCGGATTTTCTCTCTGTGTCAAAAAGTTGTGAAAGAAATAGATTGGGGGGGGGACCCTTCTCTGCCGAAACGATTATTTGCCTGCATATAAATTAGAAGCAATCAATGGTACAAAACAGCATCAAGTTCATTTGAAAAGAAATTGATTAAATTGCCGACGTTTTCAAAGGAAACAGATTTACAGTTCGGGCCCTCGCAATTTTCTTCCAAACAAAGGGCTTTTGCTTCTGTCTGATAGTTCAGCATCTCTTGGAACAACAGCGATGGGTAACTTCTTTGTTGTGCCTGCTAAGTAGGTATGTTTGTGTTCTGTTTCTTCGTGGTTTCTTCAAAAAGGAAAGAAAAATCCTAATGAATAATGGGAAACTACAGCTGCTTCTAATTCCTAATATTACAGGTTCTACTAACCCTGGTGAAATTTCTGTTATTCTTCCATTTCTGCTTTGTCCATTTAGATTTTAGAATCGAAGCTGGTTTATTCGTGCATTTACTGCCCTCAAGTGCTTGGCTGCAATATTGCAGAAGCGAGAGGCTTTTCCAGACTGAAACTCATCCAGACTATGGAACTGCTTTCTGTTACATATCACTCATGTATTTCCTGATCTTACTCTGGTTGCCATGGCCAGCATTGCTGAAGAAGGGATAGGTCAAGATGATGTTGAACTCCAATTCCCATCAGCCCCAGTCAGCATAGCCAATAGCCAGGAATGATGGGAATAACTCAGATGGAAATTTGCCGGTGCCAAAAAAAGGTTATTTATGTATGCCACTACTGTGGCTCATGTTTTGTTAGCCCAGAAATGGAAAATGAGCGAAGTCCCAGCTAAAGAAGAAATGGCAATTTAAACTGATGGAATAGGTGCAGCTTGTGGACCTAACATATAGAATAAGAGAACAAGAAGAATATATATTTAAAAAGGATTGGAAAATGTCTATTGAATATATGGAGGGAAATTGTGTATATTTGAAAACACAGGCAGCATCAAGATAAATTCAACAGTATAAACAAGTTTTGATGGATGTAATGATGCAATAGTGAATGGTTCAGTTTTGTATAAAATATGCAGGGATTTAGGTTATGAAAAATGAACAATGGAAAGAGAGGAAGGGAAGTCGCTGATATTTTAAGGTTGTTTAAATGAATATTATAAAATGTAAAACGGAAAATTTAATAAAAATTATGGGGGGGGATGGGGGGAGCTTCAGTCCAATGACATCTGAACAGAACCATATTGGCTACCCATGGTTTTCAGTGATATGTGTTTCCCACAGGTCTGGAGAAGTGGAGCTTAGAGCAAAAAAAATAAACCACACGCAGGCATCTTAAGAAGAGAAGCGACGATAAATGAAATTGCTACGTGGATAGGCAGCTGTGTTTAGGGAAGTTTTTAATGTCTGATGTTTTATTGTGCTTTTAATTCTGTTGGGAGCCACCCAGAGTGGCTGGGGAAACCCAGCCAGATGGGTGGGCTATAAATAAATTATTATTATTATTATTATTATTATTATTATTACAAGAACATTGGCACACTTGTTGCCTTTTTTCTACCCTTTGTTCTAAAGGCTACAGGAGCACTTTTGCGCTGGATGGCTGCCGCGGAAGGGAACCCTTTCAGAAATGTGCGTGAGAGAAAAATAGAGTACAAAATTTCACCCGACTGCAAGATAATGCAGGAAGAGCATTTGTGTATCTTATCATCAGTGGGATCGCTGGAAACACCCAGCATAAGACCAGCTGATTATACGTCGCTCAATATTGCAGTGGAAACGTTTGTTTGAAGCGTTGAGTGGAGAATTGTATCATTGCTTTCTTGAGAGACGTAAAGCGCTTGAACATCATATAGAATATTTTATCCCGTTGCACTGCTGGTTTTATAGGATAGCTGAGCAGTTCATGTATCTAGCAGACTGGTTGCTTGCCACTTGGATCTTGTTCCTACCGAAGCTTAAAAACATAAAAACATTGAGATTCAATGGGCATTTGACAAGCTGCAAGCTGTGACAATCACATATTGGCACCAATGAACCCTCAAGTCTCTTGCTCAGCAACAAACCCCACCCAATTGCCATAGGCATTAAACCAAAGAGTAGGAATGAACAGTGCAGAATTCCCATTCGGAGACTCTCCCAGTTGTCTTCCAGCAGTAGCAAATCAGTGCCAAGTCACCATCAGGCGTCGTGACATTAAAATAAAATAAATCTCACATAAAAACATACAGTACAGAATCAAATCCCGTTTTAAAGGTGTGTGGTTTCAGTAGTTTTTAGTACTGTAGTGGACGTTTTTTGAAAATGTACACTTCTTGGCTTCACAAATACAAAGAAAGGCTGAATTGTAGTGGAGGAAAAAGCTGTCAAGTGTTACTGCCTCTCCTCCAGAGAAAATAAATAACTCGGGTAATATTCGCAGATTCCAACGCACACATGCACATCAATCTTAAATGTTTATGGAAGCAATATTTACCATCTCTATCACAATAGTGTTAAGATGTTAAGGTGACCTATAGTCAGATACAGTGGTACATCTGGATGCAAACGGGATCTGTTCTGGAGCCCCGTTCGCATCCCAAATGGAACGCAAGACACGACAGCGCGTCTGCGCATGCGCGGGTGGTGTTTCGCAGCTTCTGTGCAGGCGTGTGATGTCATTTTGAGCGCCTGCGCATGCGTGAGCGGCGAAACCCAGAAGTAACACGCTCCGTTACTTCCGGGTTGCCGCGGAGCGCAACTTGAACGCGCTCAACCCGAAGCGCATTCAACTCGAGGTATGACTGTAATTACTGGTTGCAACATTAAGACCTGTAACATCACAGATCTGGAAGTTGACCTGAAGGCCAACTACCCAAACCCCTCTCCAGAAGCAAACAAAAGTGCCAAACCTAATCTGTTCTGGAAATCTGTTTGACTTCCGAAATGTTCAAAAACCAAGGCATGGCTTCTGATTGGTGCAGGCGCTCCGGAAACAATAGCTGACAACCGCATCGGGTGTTTGGCTTCCGAAAAACATTAAAAAACAGGAACACTTACTTTTGGGTCTTCGGCATTTCGGAACCAAAGCGTTTGAGAACCAAGGTACCACTGTACTTGCTTATTTATCCGTTCCATTTAGAGGAGCTATTTCCAAGCAACTCTTGCTCATTTTAAAAGAGTTCATTTCAGCTTATGTTAAGATTCTCTATCACAAGAAGAGCTATTAGACTAATATTTCACATTAATAGCTAGCCAATTAAGCAGCTGTGTGCGCCGGTGATCATTTCTGGAGCTCTCTGTGAAATTCACTTCTATATTTTTTCATTACTAGCGGAGGGGTAGCAAAAACAAATGCTTTCAGCCTCCCAGGCTTGCTCAGATAAATGCAAGAAGGAGCTCGTTCAGTTTTTCAGGTGCCGATCTCCCCCAATGAGACATCAGAGAAAATTATTAACCGCCACCCAGAAGTGAGCTAAGAATTGTTCCAAATGTGGTGTATAACAAAGTGATCCGATCTGTTCTTAGATTTTTGTTTTCCTTCTTAAAAACAAAACAAAAAGTAGCTCGTCCCTCCTGAACTATATATAAAAAGGGTGACACTACATTGTTTGGATGAGAGGATTCTAGAAACAAAGATTTTGAATGGAGACATCCCGAATGACAAAATTAATATTTTCTTATACGCGACAACAGCAGCGAGAATGTTGATAGCCAATAATTGGAAAGGAAATTATATTCCAACCAAAGAAGAATGGTTGAATAAATTATGCGAATACTTGGAATT
Source organism: Podarcis bocagei (assembly GCF_964188305.1). NCBI lineage: Eukaryota > Metazoa > Chordata > Lepidosauria > Squamata > Lacertidae > Podarcis > Podarcis bocagei. The sequence continues at coordinate 68,809,692 of NC_138135.1, forward strand.
AGCAAAGTTGACTGATTTGATAAGACAAAAACCAAAAAATATAATACAGAAACAATGGAAAGGCTTAAATGAGTATTTATGTAGACAAGGATTAAATGTAAGGTATTGGTTGTGTTTAGAATAGATTTATGAGAGATTTGGAAAACTTATTGATTAGAATATTGTGCGAGATTGTATGGGAATAATACGGAATAACAGATACAATCTTGCTTAAAATGTATATAGGAAGTGCAATGTAAGCGATGAAAGTCAATCAATGAAATTTTATTATTATTTTCATATTGAGATATTTGTAGAATAAACTTGGGAGAAATTCTTCCAACTTTTATTCTTCTTTTTTTCTCTTTATTTTCTTCTTCTTTTTTCTTTTCTTCTTTTTCTCTCCTTTCCTTTTTCATGTATATGTGCTTATTTGAAATATATATGTATGTATGTATGTATTTGCAATATTTTGCTTATATTTTGTAACAATTATGTTAAATAAACAATAAAATTATTAATAGTTAGCAGTACAAAACAAAAAAATAGAAACAAAAACTTAAGTTAGCTTGGCATTGCCATATTTTGTGATTTTAGGCAGATAAGCTCATTATGCCAGGGGAATGGGGGTGTTTCGGAGGTGGTGAGTCTAGCTCAAAGCTCTCATGAGCTTTCATTCATGTACACTAAAGTATAACCTCCTTATGGGTGAGTGCAGAGAGCCATCACTATTCACTGACTCACTCTGTCAAACTAGAGATAATTCACCAAGCCCTCTGCTTTAGAGACAGTACTTTTTCATCTACTGCCTTTGTCCAAAGAACGAAAATCACCTCCAATTTCAATCCTTTCCCAGTGGATATGAGGCTTGTTAAAATCCAGTCTTTGCCCTTTTCAAAGGAACAGTATTTTGCATTTTCTCCCACTGCCTAATATTCTACATATCTGCACTTGTGCCATGGTTCCAGCTAGACATTTTCGCTTCCATTACCTTCTCGACTTCAACGCACTTCTAAGCCAATGCCCTCATTGGGAGTAAAATAATAATAATCCTCCAACATTTCTCCAATGAAAACAGGGATAGCCTATTCCATAAGAACAATAATTTTATTTATACCCTGCCCATCTGGCTGGGTTTCCCCAGCCACTCTGAGCGGCTCCCAACAGAATATTAAAAACAAAATAAAACATCAAACAGTAAAAGCTTCCCTAAACAGGGCTGCCTTCAGGTGTCTTCTAAAAATCAGATAGTTGTTTATTTCCTTGACATCTGATAGGAGGGCATTCCACAGGGCGGGCGCCACCACCGAAAAGGCCCTCTGCCTGGTTCCCTGTAATCTCGCCTCTCGCAGTGAGGGAACAGTTTAAGAATCTCTTTGGCTGCAGTCCCCGGATCATTTCTATCCATTTCTGGAGCTAAGAGGATAGCATTGCATTATGGAAATGACACCACCCAATCCTGACCCACAGAAATTGGGTTGTACATTTTGCTGCCTGCTCCAACCTCCCCATTTCACGTGCAGAAGGCAAGCGGAGAGACACTTGAATCTTACTTCAGCACTGACAATGCAACAGCACCCTCCAGTACACTAGAGGGCAGCAGGTTAGCATAGGAGGTGCAGGGCAGATTGTGTGGCACACACAGCTCGGTCTGCTCCTCACCCCATAACATCTGCCACCTGATCTCACTTTGCCTAATGGGAGGGCCGGCCCTGGACACAAATAAGCCACAACTGTTCTCACCACGGCCAAAGAGTACATCACGAACCTCTCTATGTGCCCTTTGACAACTTCAATGGTTAGAGTACAGTCTTACCTTGGAAGTCAAATGGAATCCGTTCCAGAAGTCCATTCAACTTCCAAAGCGTTTGAAAACCAAAGCGCAGCATCTGATTGGCTGCAGGAAACTCCTGCAGCCAATCAGAAGCCGCAGAAGCCCCATCGGACATTCGGGTTCCAAAAGAACATTCAAAAACCAGAACACTCAGTTCCGGATTTCAATCATTCGGGAGCCGATTGTATTGCTTACATTTTATGGATCAATGGTATCGTTAGATAGTAAAATTTATGTTGAATTGCTGTTTTAGGGGTTGTTTTTAAAAGTCTGGAATGGATTAATCTGTTTTGCATTACTTTCTATGGGAAAGCGTTCCTTGTTTCTGGAACGCTCTGGTTTTGGAACGGACTTCTGGAACGGATTAAGTTTGAGAACCAAGGTGCATGCATTTATCTTGAGTAGTCTTACTGAAATATAGTGGGATTATTCAATTGTCCAATGGAGGAGGGCACTTAACAAGCCAAAATATAAACTCACACAGGAGCTTTTTCTGGCACAAGGCTTGTTGAGCGGCATGAAAGGGTAACAGCACGCTTGTACAGTTCCCATTCATTCCCAGAGATCTTGTACAGGAAAATGTCCTGCCAGATTACGCTCCACGTGTATTTTGCTGCAACAATTTTCCTGCTCCCCGGGGCTGAATAGAAAAAACACTGTCCATTTGGACACTTTTTATTTAAAGTCCAATGAAATAAGCTTTTTGGTTTACAGCGTCGGCCAGAGCTGTTGGGTAGCTGTCATTTGCTTCTGTACATTTTAATTAGAGCAAAGATGCTTTTCTTCCAAGGCTTGTCAGCAGCTGCAATCACTGTCAGCCACAGAACCAGCTGCTTGGCTGAAAATATACAACCCTACACCTTGCAGGGAATATTACATGTTTCGTTTTACAAGGCACAGCAGATGACAGGAGGCAGCCATCTAAAGCCTTCTGGAAATAACAAAACAGCACTAAAAACATGCCGCCCCATCCTCAAATCCATAGATTGTTAAAAACTATTCATTCCTAATACTTTTATAAAATGGAAGTAGTAGCCTAAAATACAATGGAACCTTGGTTTTTGAGCATCTCGGAAGCCAAACGATTCGGAACCCAAACGCCAAAAACCCCAGAAGTGAATGCTTCCATTTCGAACATGGAAATGGAATTCTGGAATGGATTACGATCGACAACCAAGGTTCCACTGTATAGCCTACCAAAAAGGCTCTCTTCCTGGGTCCTGCTAAACCTATTTCTGGGGATGTTGAGGGACACAAGAGCTCTTCCAAAGTTCTAAGTAGGCAGGCAGATTTGGACAGGAGAAGGTGGTGCTTAAAATATCCCAGATCCAAACCATTCAGACATTCAAATAATAATAATAATAAAAATATTTATTATTTATACCCCGCCCATATGGCTGGGTTTCCCCAGCCACTCTGGGCGGCTTCCAACCGAATATTAAAAACAATACAGCGTCAGACATTAAAAACTTTCCTAAACAGGGCCACCTTCAGTTGTCTTTTAAAAGTACAGTGGTACCTCGGATTAAGTACTTAATTCGTTCTGTAGGTCCGTTCTTAACCTGAAACTGTTCTTAACCTGAAGCACCACTTTAGCTAATGGGGCCTCCTGTGGACAAACGTTGGCTCTCTCAGCCTGAAAGCGAGATGAGCACCGCAACTCCATCGTCATCTTTGACTGGACTTAACCGTCCCGGGTCCTTTACCTTTTTAGTACCCACAGATGAGATACATACACAGACAGACAGACACACAGTAGAAATGCATTCATAAACATATTTTGTTTGCTCATTACAAATATCCCTTTTCTTCCATCATGGAGTGGCCTTAGACCAGGCCCTGAAGCCAAGTTCAGAGAACCTCAGGGCATCCATCTGTGACAAAAATGGCTGATAATTTATTTCAGGAGAACCACAAGACTGAGTACTTCCAGAAGCCTCCCGTCTCACCTCCCAATGTCTTGAAAAGGCTGAGAAACACCAACTCCAACACAAGCAGAGAAAGAAAGAACTGTCTGAAGGAAAACAGGCACATTTGGTAGCATCAAAGCATTTTTAGGGTTTATTTTATTTAAATAAAAATTATAATTTATACCAAGACCCCCCTCCCCTTCTTTTTTTCTTTAAACAAGTGTCTTTAAAAAATGTACAGGGCAATTTATTTTTTTAAGTTCAATTTCTCATACAGTACAAGTCTCCTCTTGAACAAAAGTTACACTGCTAATGAAATATATACAACTTCAAAATATAGACTCAAACCTCAGACATAAAAATTATTTCACATCCATTCTATTTAATGATTAGTAGCAGAAATAAAAAAATATCTGCCAAAAATGTACATCGTTCATTATAAACTACCAAGTTTGTTTGATTTAAGGGTTTGTAAATGTTCCTATCTCTCCAGCGCTTCCTCACTCGGTCTGCAGAACTCATCGTGAATTTTTTTTGCTGGATTTTTGTGCGACGTTGCTACATAATTCGTCCGAAGTCGAATCTTGCCTCGCAAAACTAACACATGTAATAAAACTTCCGTTTCTGGCAATTTTAGAAAGGGAAGATAAAATGTGATCAGCTTTCATCCGCCTTTATCTTGAGAAAGGTTCTCAAACTGGATCACTTCCAAAAAAAAGAGAGAAGTAGTTACCTAATTAAACACAAATATTCACCAATAAGCCACAGATAGAGTCAGAACAACACATATTGATACAGCAAATTTATGAAGAGTGGTTTTAAAAAAATGTTGCTGAAAAATAATACTTCACATTTAGTCGCCCTACTGAACCTAAATTCAGCTGGACTATACCGCAAATCCCATGGAAGGAGATGAATTCAGACCAAACCTATGAGTGGTTACATCAATACAGAATAGCCTGGCAAATGCTCAACATTTCAGGGCATAGGAAATAAAAAGCAGTTAAGGTATTCAAGTCTGCCGAAGTTATTTTTAGGTTATTGTAACTAATGGCCTATCACACGACATAGCAGTTAAATTCGCAGTACTTCTGTGTAATGCCAAGTTGGATTTTGCAAAAGTATATGCATGTCTGCCCACCTTATCGCAGATTTGATCTGTAAATATCCAGTTCGTTTACTTGATAGTGGAATGAACCCCCTTTGCATTTCAGTTTGCAAAATACATTACTACCATAGCATTTTATTTTTAAAAAAAGTTTGCATTGTTAAAAGTGCAGACTGTTTTGAACAAACCTATATTAGTAGTACCACAGAAGAGAGGGGAAACTAAAATTTAAAAACTACGACATACCGGCATTTTATTTTCATTGTTCTATTCTGAAAACGTAAGGGACTGATTGTGGCATTATCAATACATCGCAGCCGGACAGGACTTCAAGAAACCACATTCTAGAACAATACTTCAGTCGGCCACAAGTGGGAGGGGTTCACCAGAACCAGTACTTTCATGATCAGAGTGAAGGTAAAAATTACATTTGAAAATGATACAAAAATAAGAAAAACAGCTCACTCTGTATAAAATATAATCTGTTTTTCAAAAAACGAGAACTTCATGAACACCTAAGGGATCTGCTTTTGTTGAAAAGACAACTCAATATTCTACGATTCTGATTTAATGCTTATTTTACCCATCTTTTTATCAACTTCTTTACCTGCTGAGCTGATGCTTGACAAAACCCTCCCATAAAAGTCCAACTTGTGTTATGCCCATGTTCCTTCAACTGGTTTCAAAGGGTATACAACATACTTGCTCAAAAAAAAGTATATAAATTGCCAATTGCCTTTTTTTAAAAAATGAAGTCGCGTTGGGCCGAGAAACTTACAACATTGCTCTTGGTGAAACTGGAATACTGTGAATCTTGCATTGACATTTCGGATTCAGGACCGAACTAAACTTCCAAGTCTGCTTAAGTCCCTTTGAGAAGAGGAGTTTCGCAGTCGAAAGTGTGTTTTGCTAAATCCTGCCACTGCTATTTCCCTTGCAAATTTACTCCTTCTAAAACAATGTGGAGAAAGCAGTTTTCTACCCTAACAAAGCCTGAAGTCCACAGAAGCTCATTTTCCTGCGTCAAGTGTACTGTTTAACAACCAGAGCCCCTATTGCCTTTTTAAAAAGAAAAATGAATACAAGTTTTAGGATGGAGCAAGTGGAGGTGTATGTGCTTAATCCTTTCCCCAACTGAACTGCTTCACCCTTTCCCTCCCACTGGGGTTCCAGTTGCGGTTTTGCCCTTTGCCGATGAAGGACTTGGGAGCTCACAGGGTAAGCAGCCAAGAAAATGATCATGAGATGGAAAATGAGAGTGCAGAAAGGGTTAAAGATCCCAAATTACTTCTCTGCTCACAATCTCCAATCCCCTGAAGCTGCTCCTTTAAAAGTAACAAAATTGGTCCACTGGTAATCCATTATATATATGCATTTGCACATAACATGGAGTTAGCGCTTGACACTGACAAACTGGAACGTGTCCAGAGGAGGGCAACCAAAATGGTCAAAGGCCTGGAAACGATGCCTTATGAGGAACGGCTAAGGGAGCTGGGCATGTTTAGCCTGGAGAAGAGGAGGTTAAGGGGTGATATGATAGCCATGTTCAAATATAGAAAAGGATGTCACATAGAGGAGGGAGAAAGGTTGTTTTCTGCTGCTCCAGAGAAGCGGACACGGAGCAATGGATCCAAACTACAAGAAAGAAGATTCCACCTAAACATTAGGAAGAACTTCCTGACAGTAAGAGCTGTTTGACAGTGGAATTTGCTGCCAAGGAGTGTGGTGGAGTCTCCTACTTTGGAGGTCTTTAAGCAGAGGCTTGACAACCATATGTCAGGAGTGCTCTGATGGTGTTTCCTGCTTGGCAGGGGGTTGGACTCGATGGCCCTTGTGGTCTATTCCAACTCTATGATTCTATGATTCTAAGAGTCCATTCCTAGTTCTTCTCGATTAAAGCCTTCCGCGTACGAAGCGTTATTGAATTAAAAAGCAGAGAGGAAGCCTGCAAGAGGCAAGAACGATCAGCAACGGAAAATAAATTGGCATGTTTGTGCATAAGGGGAAAAAACACCACCCCCACACTCCCAAATATACTACTAAATTGAGGAGAGGGGAGACCAGACATTCTGCTGTGTGAATTTGATGAGCAAGCCTGCACTCATAGAGTGAGCCTGTACTACAGGAAACCAATTTTCACAACTTAAAAAAGCCACCTCATTAGAACAAACGTTTTAAAAGAAGAAAGTAGAAAATCAGTGAAACTGTAAAGGCAGCACAATGCCAATTTATTCTTGGTGGGGGGAGGGAAATGAAGTTCCTAAAAATGGAGATTCGTCACAAAAATGACCAGTTTTACTAAAAGGTGCTTTCTGTTGAAATACAGTGGCTTCCTCTGGTTTATCTTATCAGGCCAACTTTCACTGTGAGACATTATTATTATTTCTCAGCACAAAGGACTCCAAAAGATGGGAATTCTTTGATAAGGTACAGGGGTCTTAGCAAGAAAGTTTGCTCAGACATATAACTACAGGTATTCCATATGCTCGAATAATATTATTTATATTTATCAAAAGCTCTCCAGAATTCGTTTATCAGGGCTCCCAAAAACACGCAGTTAATACGTTTTGCAAAGTCAGGCTGCCATTCTGTACCCAGTTACGTGGCGTTACTGAAATCGACAATGATTGGACTGTGCGCAGAACCCGTTGCAGAGATTGTACCATCACGCGCCCTGGGATTTCAGGGTAGCGCAAGCCAGCTTCTATGGCCTGCCCCTCAAGCTAGCTTTGCCAAGGATCTTCCTAAGCTTTTTTTAATGTCCGTAAAATAAACATTAAAAGTGCTTGATGTGCAAGGCTAATAGTGATGATAGCACTTTCGCCGTGTTTTTTATTTTTCTGTTTTTTACAAAAGCTTTTTTTAAAAAACAAAGACATGGAAGGCGTATATAAAATACACTTGTGTGTAACGTAAGACATGTGCATCAAAGAAAATTATTGCAGAACCGATGAAGGATGTTCCACCTTTTTATTCACTACCGAGTGAGTAAAATTAATAGAAGTCTCCCCAGGAGAACCCACGGTGATCTACTAGCTTTCGCTGGTGGATGCTGCAGAAGTTATCTTGATATACTGGTTGAAAATTGTCTCGAAAGCTTCGTCTCTGTGTACCATGGCACCAAACACCAAAGGCTTGAAGGGGGGAGGAAGAGAAAAGCAGAAGGGTCAGTAACAATAATGAGTGAAATACGGACATCCCTAGTGCATCGGTAAGAATTAACTGCGCAATCCTATACAGTGGTACCTCAGTTTTTGAACAGCTTAGTTCACGAACAACTTGGAACCCGAACGCTGCAAAACCGAAAATAGGTGTTCCGGTTTTCAAATGGTTTTGGGAAGGCGAACGTGCTCCGTTTTGCATCCCCCGGTGTTTCCTGTTGCGCTGCTAATTTGCGCCCCCCTGTGTTTCCTGTTGCACTGCTAATTTGTATCCCTCTCCCATTGTAATTCAAGCCTTCCATTTCTGATTGCAGTGTTCTAAGGTGATATTTGGAGCTGAGTTTGCTGCTTTTGTTTTTGCTATTTATTTTGCATTTTTTGTTTTGAGGCTTTTTCAGTTAATTTGTTTTTGTGACTGTGAGGATCCCAGTTCAGCTACTGATTGATTGTGTGACTTCGGAAATGGATAAAAAAACAACCCCATCTAAACAATGTCTATCATCAGTGCAGATAAGAAAAAAAATATTTTTAATTTTTATCATCTACAATACTGTCTTATTTATTTTATAGTACAGTACATTGATTATTGCTTACATTTTATGGATCATTGATCTTGTTAGTAAAATTCATGTTAAATTGCTGTTTTAGTGGTTGTTTTTAAAAGTCTGGAACAGATTAATCCGATTGGCTCCTGCAGTCAATAGGAAGCCGTGGAAGCTCCGTCGGATGTTTGGCTTCCAAAAATATTTTGCAAACCGGAACAGTCACTTCTGGGTTTGCGACGTTCAGGAGCCAAAACGTTTGGGAACTAAGCTTCCAAGGTACGACTTCCAAGGTACAACTGTATTGTTATTGTGCTATAAGAGAGAAATAATAGGGTGCAGCAAGGGGGAGAAATTTAAAAAAACTACCATGAAAATCAGGGTGGGAAGTTAACAAAATAAAAGAAAAAATAGTATGCATTGGAGTGTATTTGTGCATTGTTGTTTCTGAAAATTTAATAAAATATAATTGGGAAAAAGAAGTCTCATTGAATTCAATGGGACTTATTCTCAGGTTACGTTCAAGTCATTCTTACCAAACGCCTTCACTAAATAAGTTTCTCATCATTAACTTCCCCAAATCACCATACTCTTTCCATTACTACTGACAAAGAACGTGACTCACTATTCCCTTTCTGATCTAAAACATTAGCTGTGGTGGATTTTTGTTAAGACGGCCCATGAATATGCAAGCTAAAAAAGGACCCGAAACGTTTTCGCTTTCCCTGAAGATAATGACTAAATTCCCTTTCGTTGCAAATTGCAGCACAGATGCTTGCAACAACTTAAAAAAAAAGAAAAGGTTTAGTAAAGGAATCTGTGTGGCTCAAGTTAAGTGCTCCAAAAACAGACAAGGTCATCAGAGCATTAATATTTCAGCCGGCAGAATTGATGGTGCAATACACGTTAAGATCCTTTTATTTGCTTGCTCACTTTTTGCGTAGACGGCGTTGATACCGCAATCCCCATTCCGGATCCAGGAAGGACGGAAAGCACTTTGTACTGAAAAGAACAAAGAAAAAGGCAATATTAAAATACTGAGCCGGTGGAGGCAACGTGGGAAAGGCTCTGATCTGGCCAGGGCTGGAGACCTCTCAGGTCCATAGCACAAAAGGAAGGGCATTAAAACAACAACATCATAATACTAGGAGAAGGGTGGACAACCCCTCTGCAGGCTTGAGGCCCACTGTTACTCCTGGACAGCCTCTCTATACCCTATACCTGGAGGTGTCAGGGAGGTTCACAGCAAGACCACAACATATAAAATCAAAGCAATAACCCAGTAACACCCACCCCCAAAAAGAGCCACATTTTAAAATGGTATAGGATGTCAATCAGGTCAACAAAAGGCCTGGTTAAAAAGGAAAGTTTTTGTCTGGCACCTAAAGGTGTATAATGAAGGTGCCAGGTGAGCATTCCACAGATGGGGAGCCACTGCAGAGAAGGCCCTGTTCTCATGTTGCCACCCTCCAAACCTCTCTAGGAGGGCCTCAGAAGATGATCTCAGGGTCCGGGTAGGTTCATATGGGAAGGGGCGATCCTTGAGGTATTGTGGTGCTGAGCCATTTAAGGCCTTATAGGTCAAAACCAGCACTTTGAATTGGGCCCAGAAGCTAATTGGTAGGTAACTGGAACACCGTGATGGAAACCAGAGCGCACAGAAACGCCTTTCCACCGCAGCAGTACCTATCTATCTACTTGTACTGGCATGCTTTCGAACTGCAAGGTTGGCAGGAGCTGGGACAGAGCAACGGGAGCTCACTCCGTCGCAGGGATTCGAACCGCCGGCCTTCTGATTGGCAAGCCTGAGAGGCTCAGTGGTTTAGACCACAGCGCCACCCACATACTTGGGTCCAGGGGTGCCAAATTGAATAATACACTGCATAATCAATCACAAGACACTCATCATCTGAATGGCGATGCCCATCAACTTTGGGGGAGCTCAGCCGCCTCAAATATTTTATGGGGGTCCCTAGAGGATGGCTTCTAGGGTAGGATCTGCAATGGCCCAGAAATATGCTGGGAAAGGTAGTTCCTGGGTTAGTTAGCTCAGACCAGTGGCGTAGTGTGGGTTGTCAGCACCCGGGGCAAGGCAAGTAATTTGCGCCCCCTAACCCGTGGATTTGCGCCCCCTAACCCTAACCCCCAGATGTTGCGCCCGGTGCGGCCGGCCCCCCCTGCACCCCCCACGCTACGCCACTGGCTCAGACAAGTATTTCAGAGTTGTTGCGCTAAAGGAGCTCCACGTGATCTGAAGGTTCCACAGATCATGACAAAGAAACACAACACAATGACCAGAAGTGGCTTCCACATCTGTACAGAGAATGGATCTAGGTGCCAATGTGATGTTCAAATGTTTTGATTCAGAATACAATCTTCATCCGTATTATTTAAAAAACAGCATGTTAAACAGACACCATGGACCTACCTTTTGAATATCTGTAATATCTGTCAACTTTATAACTTTATTTCTTTTAGATGAACCAGATTTGGAACTTTCAAAGCACAAATAACTGGACAAAAGGAAAGGAAAACGTTATATATTATATAGATGTTTGAGGACCAAAATGATTCAGAGCCTTGCTAACTAACTTCAATTTTTAATTTAAATACAAACAGCTTTGCAAATCAATGAGGAATAATTAAATTGCCAGACAAATGGGGGGGAAAAGAAAGAGCAGTTACACCAAATCGAACAACTAAGCTCTATATAGTTTTAGAGACTGTCATACACTGATGTTACAACAAAAACATGTGCATACACAATGCTAGAAGCAGCACATATTAAATACCCTTTCATAAGGATTTCAACACAGATATATCGCTTCCATTCATCAGGAAAGATTCAAATCTCAGGAATATCTTCTTTCTCACCACTAGGTGCTTTTAGTCCATTTTTAAAAAAAAGGACTGACATACCCACAGAAATCTATCGGCCTGCCCTGAGTGTGACAATGTTTGGTATCACCCAAAGCTTGAAGCTCTGTCTGTTTCGTGGAATATTGAAGATTACAGATGAGGTAAAAGAACACCCCGTTTTGCAATAAGGGGATATTCCCACCACCATCAAGGCAAATAACTACCCAGCACAAATTAAGGCTCAACTGACTACAGTTTGGGTGCTGCTTTTTCGCTTTGAAATGCTCTTTTACCTAGCAAGAGTGACACCGTAAATAAGTTCTGGCTAAGGGTTGACTCCACTGAAAGCAAAAATAAACCGTTTCCGTTCCAAATTAGAAGAGGCCTGGTTCAGGGCCAACGAGGCTCATGTGGCGGCCTTGGGAGAAGCTGGTGAGGGGGTTTCAACAAGTTTATGGGGTGAGAATATTGGGGCTCTGTGGTGTGTACATTAATCTATCATATGTATCCCTCGAGAGGGGCAGCCAGGAGCACAACTCGCTTGCCCTGGCATCAGCCAGCAGAGGAAAAAATTCCAGGGGAGGAGATAGGTTTAACATTCCCAACTCTTCTATGGGTGCAATTTGCAGAGCCCTTGGGATAGCGCCAGACATATAACATGTCACTTTAATAATACTTTAGAATGGCGGCAACACTTCGTGGAGAGCTTTGTCTGTCTTGAGTGACATGGCCACGTAGCCTAACACCAGCACACAGGTGTAACAAAGAAAGTCTTCTGGAGAAATTATTTCAGCTTCCCAGAATGCCCCCTTTCATGCCAATAAATTTTTCTTAAAAGTTCATTTGGCTCAGCCCTCCATCTTCTGATTCTGAAGTATATGAAAGTGTAGAATTCTGAGATCTGCCTAACATGTGCACAGAAGGCGCCAAGAAAACGTATTCTCGAAACACATCAGGTTCACTGAGTTCGAAGTCTGAAACATTGCTCCTCGGACTGCAGAAATGCAGCCGCTACAGGTCATTTCACTTTGACCTGTCTACTTTTGAGAAAGGTAAGGAAAAGCTAAAGGACCCCTGGACGGTTAAGACCAGTCAAAGGTGACTATGGGGTGTGGCGCTCATCTCCACTTTCAAGCAAAGGGAGCCGTGCGTTTGTCCACAGACAGCTTCTGGCTAAACTGCTTCTGGCGCACAGAGGACCGTGACAAAAGCCAGAGCACACAGAAACGCTGTTTACCTTCCCACCAGAGCAGTACCTATTTATCTACTTGCACCGGTGTGCTTTCGAACTGCTAGGTTGACAGGAGATGGGACAGAGCAACGGGAGCTCACCTCGTTGCGGGGATTTGAACCGTCGACCTTCCGATCGACAAGCCCAAGAGGCTCAGTGGTTTAGACCACAGCGCCACCCGCACCCACCAAAAAGGTAAATTACCCTTGGACAGTGTAGTCCAGTCAAAGGTGACTATGGGGTTGCAGCGCTCATCTTGCCTTCAGGCCCAGGGAGGTGGCATTTGTCCACAGACAGCTTTCCAGGTCATGTGACCAGCAGGACTAAACCGCTTCTGGCGCGGTCGACCACGGCTGTGCAGATGTTACTGGCCCAGAGATTGAAAGAAGATAAAGTCCCGACCAGGGAAGAATGGCAGATTAAGTTGATGGATTATTCTCAAATGGCAAAAATGACTGGAAGAATGAGAAATCAGGAAGACCAAAATTTTAGTCAGGAATGGGGAAATTTTTAAATTTATCTTAAAGACCATTGTAAACAGTTAAAATCGTGAGTAGGATTGGAATAACACTTGCAGTTTAATGGTGAATTTTGGATATAATGGAGATGTAAAAGATTTGGATTATTATAAAAGATGCAGGAGGAAATGATTAACAATAGGACCCACAAAGGGGAGGAGGGAAGTCCAAGAGATCCAAGAGATCCATTGGAATCTTGTTTTTATTATGTATGTTGGATATCTGATTGTAAAACTATAATTTGAAAAACAAAATAAATAATTTAATTTTTTAAAAAACCCACTTCTGGCGCAACGGAACAGCATGACGGAAGCTAGAGCGCACAGAAGCGCTGTTTACCTTTTGAGAAAGAACATCACTACACTCAGGATATTACAGCTACACTTGGGTGACCCATTCAATTCTCTTATTATTTCTCGAGGAGACGCCTACTTTTTCATGAGTTGGTTCTACCTCATGTGAACAGTGAATGAATCATGTTGCAACACGTTCTAGCATTCTCATGAGGGGGAAAATCCACTGAGGGCTAGTTTGCACGCCCTGTATATTTTTCTTACATTTATTTACGGTGACACGTGTGAAATACCTTTAACCTTCTCCTTTGGTTTAATGGCACTTGCAAAAGGAGTTGCCTGGTGCTCCCAGGTAGTCAATTTTTTCCCAGGCTGAAAACTCCCGTTACAAATCACGTAAAGACTTACTTTTCTGTGACGTAAAGCACTCCATTTCTAATGTAGTCTGTGGGCATCTTCCTGTCTCTGTTAATTAAGCAGCAGCGCCAGCCATTCTCACACACTGTCAAAAGAAAATAAACACATTATACTTCATGCAAGAAATCGAGGGGCCAAACCTTCACAGTGGCAGCCCAGGAAAAAGACATTTCCCCAAAAAAAAGAAAACGGGACACGGACATGTTTTGTTCAGTTATGGTGACAAATCTTTCTTTAAAAGCCACACACCAGAATTCCAGAATGCGTACCAAAACTTTTCCTAAACCCTGAAGTATTTGTTTCAAGCACTGGGTTAAGTTACTTCTCTCGCAGGATTATGAACCTTTCCTGCCCTCTCAAATTCGTGCTACCACAAAAGGCAAACCAAGCGGCAGGTATCAGGTTCGCTCAAAGAATCTTATGGATGTCAGATAAAAAATTAATTTGGCCTCTTGCTCACAGGACCTAACAGCAGATAACATTACAGGGCAGTTCATTTTCTCAGTACGCCGCACTGCGCGCAATTCCTTTTTAAAAATGCGCTTCTATTTACGGCCAACGCCCGTGTATTACGTATGCGCCGCTACCTGACAAAGGACGTTCGTTTTCCGACAGATTAAATACTTCATAGAAGTTGCCTCTCTTGGTGGTGTGAAATCGGCTGCTGTCTTCATCTCTGCTTACTCCCGTCGGGGCGCTGGAGCCCACGCAACTTCGTGACGTTGCCGTTTGAAGCTGCGAGGAAATAAAATCGGATTACCGTTAATGCACGGCAAATGCATAAAGCGCACAGGGGCGGCTTTGCGGTTTTATGCAATCCTTAGAAAAACAACAACACCCTGCCTATATTCTTCGGAACGTGCATTTATGGCGGGGGGACCAAGGCTTGATACCCAACACAACTGCGTGTCTTGCCCACGTAGACCAGTGTTGTAAAAGGTCGGGAGTGGAGTTTCCACGTGAGCCAGAATTAGATCCAATCTATCCATTCAGAATTATCAGGTGGTACAATAAAACTTTGGGACACGGGTGGTGCTGTGGGTTAAACCACAGAGCCTAAGAATTGCCGATCAGAAGGTCGGCGGTTCGAATCCTCGTGGCGGGGTGAGCTCCCGTTGCTCCATCCCTGCTCCTGCCAACCTAGCAGTTCGAAAGCACGTCAAAGTGCAAGTAGATAAATAGGTACCACTCCGGCGGGAAGGTAAACAGCGTTTCTGTGAGCTGCTCTGGTTCGCCAGTAGCAGCTTAATCATGCTGGCCACATGACCCGGAATCTGTACGCCAGCTCCCTTGGCCAATAAAGCGAGATGAACGCCACAACCCTAGAGTTGGTCACGACTGGACCTAATGGTCAGGAGTCCTTTTACCTTTTACAATAAAACTGGACTATACCACTTCTTACTGCAGACATGTGAACTGCGTACAGTAGTACCCCGATTTTCGAATGTAATCCATTCTGGATTTCCGAAACGTTTGAAAACTGAGGCGAAAAGGGCAGCCTGAAAATTCAATAGAGAAAACTGGGAAAAAAACCTCAATGGGAGCTATTCTATTTCCGAGGTGCGTTTGAAAGCGGAAGCATTGACTTCCGGGTTTTTGGCGATCGAAAACCAAATTCCACTGTATTAGAAAGCTCCTGCACTGTCTGTGTGGAGCATGCCCACGTGTCACAACTCTTGAGAAATCTAGTGCATGGGGAAGATAAGCTCCATTACAGCCCTCTCTTGCAGAAACTTTTTTCCCCTAAATGCAGAAAGGTCTTACAAAGAGAGAAGAGTGAGAACATGCAGCGCCGTACGTTCTGTCAGAAACGGCGCCATTTCAGGTGGGCTCTATTGTATTTTGTAAAGGCTGTCTGCGATCCTAAGCGGCACATGCAAGCAAGGGGCTTTTCAGGCGTGCTTTTATTGTAAGCCACCCCGATAAAATGGGGCCAAACCGCAGGGTGTCATCGCAATAAATGATAAAAAGACGTTCCCATGTGGTCTGCAGTCCTGGCCCTGGCGAGGAAAGACATCTGCTCTGCTTTTAATAAAATAAAACGAGTAATGAACCCTCAGGCCGCTATATCGATGTTCCCTCGCATATTACGCCCTCAAACTCTAAGGAATGTCAAAGTTTTGTTTAACCATTTGGCATCTTAAAAGCTGGCGCAATAACTCCTAATTAAGTAAATTCTGCTTGAATGTTTCAGTTATGCACTTTAAATCCTGCTGATTTCTTTTCCTGCACAGGGCTCCCCTGAGAGAGAGAGGTGGGGGATAGACATTCAATTCATCAACATTATATGACCATCTCAACTTGTCTGGACTGCACTCTTTAACGCAAAGCTTTTTTTAAAAAAAGCTCCAGTAGAATTGCAACTGAGAAATGAGAATATGGCAAATGGGTCACTCCATGCCAAATCAAAAACCACAAAAATATCCTTCTTATTTTTAAAACATAACAATTCCATGGCAGCCCATTCTTAAAAAAAAAAAGTATGATACATGTGTTTGTTGTGGTTTGCGTGCTATGGCTTATCAAACCTACCAAGGTACAAAATGACTAAAACTCACTTCGAATGGTCGGTGACCCTTTTCTGTAGCACTCAATACAATTTTTATACATTATTTTGAAAGAGAACAAAATTAGCTTTATTTTGATACCAAGATAAGCGGAATTGGTTCAAAAATAAGCGAAACAGGGTTTTTTTTTCTAAATTGACACAGAAATTGCATTAGCTTAATTCAAGCAAAAATTGAAATTTTTTTAAATGTCTCCTGTGCCCAATTTTGGACCAAAAAAATACTTAAAAATTAATTTGAGGTTATCTCATAATTTTTTTTTTGAAAAAAATCTGGGTTGTGAGAGCACAGTCGAGTATTAAAATCAAGTGATTTGGCATGGAATGACCCAAACACATTCCCCAACAGCCATATTGGGGACAACTGGGCGTACCATTAGTCTACTACAATGTTGTTGTTGCTATTTATTTATTTATTAACTGCCCTTTGCCCTAAGGTCCTAGGGCAAGTTAAAACAATTAAAACACCATCTCAAGAGCAACCTAAAACAGGCCGCCGTCACGGAAATAAGGTGGGTCCTCAAAACGTGCTTCTCACGATGCCAAATGTCGGGAGTAAACAAGTGTGTTTGGCTCCTTCCACATCGTCATAAAGCGTTTTCCAGAAGGTTCTGAATCCTTTCAAGCACTCCGACCCCTCATTATGGGCACATGCACCCGCCGGACAACTGGAGCTCCGGACTTCCTGACAGGACTTCCTGGCAGCGGTATTATTCTAGAAAAAGGGGTGCTGGAACTCAACACAAACGCCGTCTCCCCTTGTTCTCTCAGAACGGCAATGGCGGCGCCCACCTGAGAGGGGCCGGAACTGAGTTCCGCCTGAAAAAAGCCCTGTCCCTTAGATGGCAGCCAGAGGAGGAGAGGGTGTGAACAAGCATGCGACCCTTAATTCTTGCCTCCTGTCTTGGATTCTCTCGCTTGGATCCTCAACAGCATGGTTTGTCCCCCCAAAATTAGAGGGCTAGCTCTGAAGCAAAAACCTATAATCGGTGCAATTCAGAATGCTGATGTTTCACGGTTCCAAATCCTGTACCTCAAGGACCACCTCTTCCCATATGAACCAAGCTAGACCATGCGATCATCTTCTGAGGCCCTTTTTCATACGCCTCCTCCACAAGAAGTCCAAAGTGGTTCCTCTTCTCCTGGGCCTTTGGTTAATTAAACAATCTATGGTCTTTTAAACTGGGTGGGGAGTACTGTTTTTGTTAGTGACTATGCTATGTGTGTAGAGAAGGGCAACCAAGGTGATATAGGACAGTGTTCCCCAAACTTGGGTCTCCAGCTACTGTTGGACTACAAGTCCCATGATCCCTAGCTAGCAGGATCAGTGGTCAGGGAGGGTGGGAGCTGTAGTTGGAAAACAGCTGGAGGCCCACGTCTGGGAAACCCTGATCTGGGGCCTGGAAACAAAGGCTTGTGAGGAACAGTTGAAGGGGCTGGGTATGTTTGGCCTGGAAAGGAAGAGTCTGAGAAGAGATAATAAGAGCCATCTTCAAATATCTCAAGGGCCGTCTCGAGCTTGTCTTCTCCGGCTCGGGAGGGTAGGACTCAAACCAATGGCTTCAAGTTGCTAGAAAGGAGTTTCTGAGTAAACTCCAGGAAGAACTTTCTGACAGGAAGAGCTGATCATCAGTGGAACGGTCTCCCTCAGGAAGTTGTGGACTCTCCTTCCTTGGAGGTCACCTGCCATGGATGCTTTAGCTGAGATTGCTGCATTGCACGTGTTATGTACTGAAGTTCTCACCCTGGGCCAGCAGGGGGATACTGTAGATCGTAATGCAAATAAGGGATCGAAAGTGACGTTCAGTGATTGGATAGTTTTAGAAAATTGTTACAGTTACGTTGTACTGGAGCTCTATATAAGCAGGCTGACTGAGCCCTTCAGTTCAGTTCTGTCCTGGCCTGTGAATAAACAAGGGCTGTTTGAAGAATCACTGTGTCGTCAGATATGTTCACCCACAACTTAACAGCACGGGGGTTGGACTAGATGATCCTTGGGGTCCCTTCCAACTCTAAGATTCTATGCACCGTATTTTTCGCTCCATAAGACGCACCTGACCATAAAACGAACCTAGTTTTTAGGGGGGGAATGCAAGGGGGGGATTCTTTAAAGGGAGCGCTGATCAGAGCCTAGGATGCATCCCAGGCTCTGCTCAGCGCTCCCTTTCACGAGCCGCGTGGAGCGTGTGTGCGGCGCTTGCAGGCTTTTCCCCGAGGATGGGCTGCCCATCTCCCTCCTCAGAGAAAAGCCCCCAAGAGCCGCTCATACACTCTGCGCGGCTCTTTGAAGGAAGCGCAGCTCTTGGGGTTTTTTGCATTCGCTCCATAAGACGCACACACATTTCCCCTTACTTTTTAGGAGGGGGAAGTGCGTCTTATACAGCGAAAAATACGGTATTTTGTGTTTTGATATAGTATGAAAGGTGGCATAGAAATTTATATAATAATAATAATAATAATAATAATAATAATAATAATAATAATAATGAGAGCCTTCAGGTGTAGGACAGGCTCTGCACTGAAGAGTGTCACTTCCAACTCCCCATAGCTCAGTGGTGGCCAAACTTGCACCTCCAGCTGTTTTTGGACTACAACTCCCATCATCCCTAGCTAACAGGACCAGTAGTCAGGGATGATGGGAGATGTAGTCCCAAACCGCTGGAGGGCCAAGTTTGGCCTCCACTGCCATAGCTGGAGATAGCATATCTGTCCCCAATCTCCCTCACATAATTCTGTCTGACTCTGAACATCAGAACAGGGTCCTTTCGCTAGACGGAATTTAACAACCACATCAAAATAACTCCTTCGACTAGATCTGGAAATATTATTGCACACAATTAATTCAAGATCATTCAGCTAGCAGGAGCGACACTTACTATGCATTTCCAAGAAACTACAAATTAAAACCAAGCCATTAAATATATGCAACACACACAAACATACAAAGTAACTGTTAACTAAATACACAAGCTTACACACGCACACACACACAAAAGGCATCAGCTCATTATGAACACAAATGATCCAATTGAAAGAAAGAAAGTGTTGCACGCTGAGATCCGTACCTTTTCATGCCCTGACAGCTAGCAGGAAAGGAAAAAACAAACAAACACAAATGTGACAGTGACAAAAGAAAAAAGCGAAATCTATTTAACTGTATAATATACAGAATAAAAAACATGAACTGAGTGAAGTTGCAAGGTTGTACATTCCAAAAGACTACACACAATGATTGCAATATTAAAGGGAAAAGAAAAAAAAATCACTCCAATGTATCAGTGGTTAGAGCATATATTTTCAATCCATTAAAATCAAATTAGCCCTTAACTAGATTTCCCATTTCTGGCTCTTAATCTGTTTAACAGTGGGTGTAACTTTTCACTTCATTTTGTTTATAATTTGGTATTACCTGAGAAAGTATGGCAGAAGGTTAATTCGGTGTAATGTAGATAATGAGTTCTCCATAGATTCCTTTGATAGACCAAACAAAAGAATATGGGCAAGGCAGCTCAACTGAAGAAAAGCTGAATGTTCAGAAAAAGAGTACAATACGGCCCCCTCGTGACTGGACCACGTAAAATTATGGGTGGGAAAAAAGCAGTTCAAGGCTCTGTCAGATCAAAAGTGTCACTGGAATGTAGAATGTTTGCACCTTTGAGAAATTCAGGAAGTCTCTGAATGAAGTACTGGGCACTCCAGATGCAAGAAAATGCTGAATTCTTTAGGGTAGGCATGGAGAACTGGATCCAGCCAGATTCAATGGGCCATTTTTACATGTGACATCAGGTGGTTCCAAGACAGGGCAGCTGTCTACCTGCTCCATCTGGTACTCAGGCTGAGACCCTACCTGCCTGCAGACTGTCTTGCCAGAGTGGTGCATGGTCTAGTTATCTCCCGCTTGGACTACAGCAATGCGCTCTACGTGGGGCTACCTTTGAAGGTGACCCGGAAACTGCAACAAATCCGGAATGCAGCAGATAGACTGGTGACTGGGAGCGGCTGCCGAGACCATATAACACCAGTCTTGAAAGACCTACATTGGCTCCCAGGACGTTTCCGAGCACAATTCAAAGTGTTGGTGCTGACCTTTAAAGCCCTAAATGGCCTCAGCTTAGTATACCTGAAGGAGCGTCTCTATCCCCATAGTTCTGCCCGGACTCTGAGGTCCAGCTTCGAGGGCCTTCTGGAGGTTTCCTAACTGAGAGAAGCGAAGTTACAGGGATCCAAGCAGAGGGCCTTCTCGGTGGTGGCACCCACCCTGTGAAACGCCCTCCCATCAGATGTCAAGGAAATAAAGAACTATCTGACTTTTAGAAGACATCTGAAGGCAGCCCTGTTTAGGGAAGTTTTTAATGTTTGATGTTTTATTGTGCTTTTAATTTTGTGGGGAGCCGCCCAGACTGGCTGGGGAAACCCAGCCAGATGTTGTTGTCACAGCTACAAGGGAATATTCTTTTTTGAATTCAAATTGAGATGCAAAGGAAGAACCCTGTTGCCTTTAGCTGCAAAAGAGCAGGCAGTGTTTTTCTCTTCTGCAATCTTAGCGCTGTGGTGCTTTTCGCACTAAGATTGGAGATAAGCTCCTGCCTGCTCTTAGACCAC
Organism: Podarcis bocagei; assembly: GCF_964188305.1. Taxonomy (NCBI): domain Eukaryota; kingdom Metazoa; phylum Chordata; class Lepidosauria; order Squamata; family Lacertidae; genus Podarcis; species Podarcis bocagei. The sequence goes on from NC_138135.1 coordinate 68,830,712, forward strand.
AAGTGGCAGCAGGCAGAGGTTTATCTCAAATCTCAGTGCTAAGCACCACAGCACTAAGATCAGGGACAAGAGAGCCTTTATCTCAGATCTTAGCACTTAGATGGGACATGACCGCTCTCTGAGGTTCCTCACAGCTGGTATGTTTTCAAAACAAGAAAACCTGTAATCTGACGGGTAAAATTCTGACAAGGCTGCTGCTGTATCTCTTATTTTTTATCCGAATGTTTTGAATTGGCCCTTGATTCAACTGAGTCTCATAAGAGGAGACTTCAAAGTTCAGACAATCAATGCATAATGGGGTGAGGCGACGTTTTAAATCATGTAATTGCCTTAATCTGGGTTTCGAAATTGTACTTAACCCTCCCTGGCATCTTTGAAAGAAGGGCAAGCTGTAAATCTCAATAAAGGAATACACACTGCTAGAAACTGGGCTATGGCCTTAGGGCAGAAGTCAAAAACAGTTGACCTGCCCCTGTTCCTTTACCATGGTCATAGTATAATAATAATAATAATAATAATAATAATAATAATAATAATAATAATAATAATAATAATTTAATAATAATATATTAATAATAATAATAATAATAATAATAATAATAATAATAATAATAATAATAATAATAATAATAATAATAATAATAATAATATATTAATTATACCCCGCCCATCTGGCTGGGTTTCCCATTGGAGTTCTGACATGGCTACCTGTATAATAATAATAATAATAATAATAATAATAATAATAATAGTCTGCCGTTAACCGTTAGTATGGCAATGGCTGTGGGCAAGATCAGAATTACTGAGGATGTGTACAATCACTAAGGACTTGATGGGGATTATATTTGCTGTGTTATATTGTCATGACTGAGTGAGACTGGGATTGTGACTACTATCCTATGCTGTGACTGCATTGAAGGGGTTGGTCTAGATGACCCTTGGGGTTTAGAACGTCACCCATTAGTTTTAGAGCACCCAATATCTACATTCACGGGGCCTTCTGTTTTTGAAGTGGGAGAGTTGTCAACTATCAAATTCAACCGTGCATATTAGGTCCACAGTCTTAAAAGCCAGCCAGCCAGCCCCTCTATGTGCTCTAGTCACTGAAGTCAAATGGATATCGTTTGGTTACGTGAAAACAAAAAACAAAACAAAACAAAACAAAACATCAAGCTCTATTTACCCGTCTTGATACTGTAGCATTAGCTCTCTCTTTGAGCTGGGGATCTGTAGGCAAGTTTAACCATATGATATAAGGGGTATCGTACTTTGCTCGTAGCCTTGGGCACCGCTTGAAGACAAAGTCGATAAGGAAAAATTTGATTCCTGCATAAAGTCCTATGTAATTGGAAAGACCAAGAAAGAAAGAAAGAAAGAAAGAAAGAAAGAAAGAAAGAAAGAAAGAAAGAAAGAAAGAAAGGTTATCAGTGAAATATCAGCTTAACTGGAATTGTGCTACCGATATAGTCACTGTAAAACCAAAACGGAGATACAGTCATACCTCATGTTATGTTTGCTTCATGTTACGTTTTTTCAGGTTGCGGCGGCCCGCGGCGACCCAGAAGTCCTGGAAAGGGTTACTTCCGGGTTTCGCCGCTTGCGCATGCAGTGCTAAATCACACTTTGTGCATGTGCACAAGCACCAAATCGCGCCGCGCACCTGCATCGATACGGCGCTTAAGGTTGCGAATGGGCCTCCGGAACGGATCCCGTTCGCAACCAGAGGTACCGCTGTACTTCAACCCGTGAACAAAAGGCCAGAAACTAAAGGGTCTGCAAGAGATGTGAGCCTAGAAATTCAAGTGGCCACACAACTGCAAAAGCAGAAGTTAAGGTTGATTTACAGCAAAGCAGCAGCAGAGGTGCAGCTATGGACCTCTTTATCTTGACAGCCATCTTGACAGCTGAAAAATAAGGTTTCCATGACCTATCTGGTAAGAGTTAATTAATGCCTGTTTGGGGTAGGTGGTTTTAAATTGTATTCCTTACAATGTTATAACCCACCTTGGGTAGGCAAAAAACCCAAAACATAAAAGGAAATTACCAGCTGCCCTCTAACACTTCAGGTTGGGACATTGCTGTGTACTGTATGCTAGCATTTTCTGTCCTGTATGGTTGTTTATATGGCCAGCTTAATGATTTTATGCTTTAATTTTATTTGTAAGCCATATTGAGAGGATGGATCTAGAAGCATTTAAAAGAAAATATTCTCATAAGGGGTTACATCCAGCTATGGGACGCGGGTTGCGCTGTGGTCTAAACCACTGAGCCTCTTGGGCTTGCCGATCGGAAGGTCGGCAGTTCAAATCCCCATGACGGGGTGAGCTCCCATTGCTCTGCCCCAGCTCCTGCCAACCTAGCAGTTGGAAAGCATACCAGTGCAAGTAGATAAATAGGTACTGTTGCAGCGGGAAAGTAAACGGTGTTTCCGTGCGCTCTGGTTTCCATCAAGTTGTGCCAGAAGTGATTTAGTCATGCTGGCCACATGAACCGGAAAGCTCTCTATGGACACACGCAGGCTCCCTCAGCCTGAAAGCGAGACAAGCTCTGCAACCGCATAGTCGCCTTTGATTGGACGTAACCGTCCAGGGATCCTTTACCTAACATCCATCTCCAAGCAAGTCTGGCACCATGCAAGTATTTTTTGAAGCATGCCCAATTAATGGCTCATAATGGAAACTTGGTTCCTGGTCAAGATAGATGTGAGCTTCTAGGACCACAGAAAGCGGCAAGAAATCTGAAAAGTGTTACCCATTGAAAGGCCGATGATCCTGTACGGAATACAGCAGGATGCTATAAACGCCGCCCACAGAGCAATGTACAGCTTTTGCGTAACTTCAGGCTGCACCCACATAAACAAGCTGTGAAAGGGAAAAGGAACAGAGAAATAAGTGAGACATTGCGGCACTTTGTTCTCTCCCCCCCGTTCAAATATGCTGAAAATAAATACATTTAAAACTCACTTTTTGATTTTTTCCAGTATGTCTGACATTTTGCCAAACAAATTCTGCAATTGAAAGAGGAAGGGAATGTCAGCTCAGAATATACTGCAGTGCAACTTAAGCTAAAGTTCTATTCTGGGTAGAAAGCCACTGTTTTAATTTATTTATTTTTTAAAAAAAATCAGTTCCATCTCATTGCAAAGGTGGAAGAAAATCTTTATTCCAGTCACAGTATGACACTCATAAAATCTTCACATGCCAGAAATTGCTGCTTGCTCTCTCCCCCCCCCCCCCCGTGCCTTGTATTTTAGGAACCATAAACTACAGATTGCCCAATGGGCAGAATTGCGAATCCTGTGTAAAAAGATTGCTGTTTTGAGAACGTAGAAAACATCCCTTGAACACTGGAAATGACTGCAGGGAAAATGACCGCATTTACACTAACGTTGAACTCCCCCCCCCCTTTTTTTTATTTAGTGGTTGTTGGTTTTTGTGTCTGTTTTTTTTTTTTAACAAAGTTTGCACATTTACCAAAATATCAATCATACATTTGGCATCAACTTCCTCCCCACCCCCACCCCCACCTTCCATGGTTCATTTTAGTTACCCATTTCTGCTGCATATTCCAATTAAGCAGTATTATTTCCATTTTATATCAGTTTTCTTTCTGCTGATGAATTTACTCTAACCCTGCTAACGTCTTTAATTAGTTTACAATAATTATACAAGTATCCTACAAACCTTTTCCAATCTTCCTTTTAAAAAAAACTTTCTTCATGGCCTCTTATTCTACAAGTTAAGTTTAGCCACTTCTGCATATTCCATCAATTTCATCTGCCATTAACATTTCAAACGCTGTACTGTCTACGCCAGTGTTTCCCAAACGTTTTTGGGCAACGGCACACCTGCTTACCGGAAAAAAATCTCGCGGCACACCACCATTAAAGCCCCGCCCCGTGACGTCAGCGCGCAGCGTCACGCCGGGAGGGACGCACAAAAGTGAACGTTTTTTCCCTCCCCCTTGCCGGGGTGGGAGGAGGCAGCAGAGCGAGGGCAGCTGAGGCGGCGGCGGCAGCTGAGGCGGCGGCGGCTGCGATAGCGGGCGGAGGAGGAGCCGTCGCCGGGAGTTGCTGCTGCTGCTGTTGCTGCTGCTGCCCGGACATGCCGGCCTCCTCCTCCTCCGCTGTCTCGCGCTCCTCCCTTTTGCGCGCGCTGCCCCGCCGCTCGGCACCACCACCGCGGAGCCGCCCCCGGCTCGACGCGGATCCTCGCCGCCGCCGCCTCTCGCCGCCGCCTCTCGCCGCCGCCTCTCGCCCGCCTCCCTCCCACGGCACACCAGCCGGTGTCTCACGGCACACTAGTGTGCCGCGGAACACCGGTTGGGAAACACTGGTCTACGCATTGCAAGAGGCAATATTGCGGCATGACGTCAAGAAGAAAAGAGTCTTCTGAAACTGATTTTTCACGTGATTTTTTTTCATTCTTCAATGAGGGTGCACAGGTCAGAGTCACCAAAAGATTTGGGTTTAATTCTCAGTTCAGAAATAAAATTACTGGGTGGCAGCCCTCAGTAGCTAAGAAATACTTTTCCGTGTATAAGACGAGGGGTTTTTTTTTACTCTAAAATTATGTTCAAAACTGTGCCTCGTCTTATACATGGATAGTGAATGGGGTGGAAGGGTGATTGGCTGCAGCTGCGAGCAGGAGCGTGTCAGTGACGATTGTTGGCTGCTAGAAGAGCTGCTTTGGATTGGCTGTTGCTTCTCTAATTGGGTTGGCGATTGGTTTCTGCAGCAAACACTGCTGCGGATTGGCTGTCGCTGCTGCCATTGGCGGCTGCTGTTCTGGAAAGCGCGCGATTGCCAGTGGACAGCTTTTCTCAGTTGGGTAAGAGATTTTTTTGCTGGGGAAGGGTCTGTTTACGATTGGCTGTTCCTGTGGCTAGTGGGCAATTTTTGGCAACCCCCCCCCAAAAAGCCTGAGCCATCTCCCCCTCATATTTTCTAAAATTTGAGTCCCCCAAAATAGGGGGTGTCTTATACATGAGGGCATCTTATAGACGGAAAAGTACAGCAGATAGCAAAAGCCAGGCGTCTGACTAAGAAGCCTGCTGAGAAAGATGTTCCTCAGAGGTGTTTTGTGGGTTGGCACAGGCAAATATGGACCACAAAGAACAGATCTGGGAGCTGACAAGAAAACTTGTGTTATGAACCGCCCTGATATCTTACCCACCAATCCTTTCCATGGGAGGCGCCAGGGATTATATTACCTGTGCTTTTTGTGCCACGTCCAGAACAAGCTGGAATTTTTCTGACACTGTTAGATCTTCCTTTGGAGGTTCCTGAAAGGAGACCAGAAACAAGGCAACAAGATTTTTTTACATGCCCTTCATCTTTTAAGCAAAAATCAGCTTAGGGCAGCAGATTCGTGGCAACACAACGACTATGATATGCCTGTACTTGGGGCTCGCATGACTGAATTTTCCACCATGCAAGCATTCTCTCCCCATAAAGAACCAGATGTCCAGTTTTCTACGGAAATATATCTATTTTTTTAATTACATGGACCACAAGCCTATAGTCTATACTCGGGACTGGGAAGCTGTGGCCCTTCAAATGTGATTGGACTACAACTTTCATGAACCCCAGTTGGCATGGCCAATGACCAGGGATGATGAGAGCAGCACGGGCTCTTGGCTGAGGGCAGCAAAGTTTGCTTGGAGAACTGCCTCAGGGGAATTAACCTCCCCAGTTATAGACTTTCAGAATAAAGCAGCTCTGGAAAACTATTTACAGTCATACCTCAGGTTACAGACACTTCAGGTTGCGTTTTTCCGGGTTGCGGACTGCCGAAACCCGGAAGTACCGGAACGGGTTACTTCCGGGTTACAGCGGTCACGCATGCGCAGAAGTGCTAAATCGTGCTTTGCGCATGCACAGAAGCGCCGAATCGCAACCCGCGCGTGCGCAGATGCGCCGCTGCAGGTTGCGAACGTGCATTCCTCATGGATCACGTTCGCGCCCCGAGTGTCCACTGTAAAAGCCATTTTCTCATGACTCGATGCCTTCAATGGTGTGTTGCTAAGTGCAATATTTGAGTTTTCAATGAAAAGCATAAAAGGAAGTTTGTGGCGCAACATCCCTGAATACTAATCATAAAAAGCTGGTAGAGTCAATTATTACAATGAGCAAAATAGATAAAACGTATCTAGAATTATTTGGACTTACAATGGGCTCAGAAACTTCAGGCACAATACTCCACTGTATTCTCCACCCTCTAAAAATAAAAATAAAAATACTTTAATTAAACAGACTAGCTTTTCCATAAGGCTCAGTGAACAGAGTAAAAGTAATGCTTAAAAAAAGCAACTCGTGTGGGTAGCAGACAACATCTTTTCAAATCTATTTTAATTATCTCCTCCAAATGCAACCACCCAGTTTGTGTCATGCAGCCTCACAGAATCATATGGCCTTGAATATTCAAAAGACTGCCATAGATTACAAGTATGTAAATAATGCTTATGTTTGTTCTTAACCAACCAAACACCCTATCAACTACACAAAGCCATAATTAACATTAAAAAACAACAACCCACACTCATCAATCCTTTGACAATCGGCAGTAATTATGGCATTGCAAGAACGTTCCTACACAAATAATATCCATTCTGTGTAGATTACTGCATTTGGCTTTTTAATTAGGGATTAGCATTCTGCTGGTTGTTAACAAAAAAATGTGATACTTGGCATTTTAGCCTTCTTGCATGCAAATAAAACTAGCCCACTTCATAGGAGGGGGGTTTCATCGGTACAAAGTTCATCAGGAGCACAATGCTGGGTTCTGAACGTCCACATGGAACTGGAAACCCTGGAAGAGGTTCCTTTCTGCAGACATCCCCCTTCTCCAGAAGTGGAGAAGACATGCAAAAATGGAGGTGGAGACAGCAGCCATGGGGCTCCCTAAGCACAACAAACTTGTGAAGAGGGCTTCAGGGACTCAGTGAACAGGATGAAATGCGCTTGCTGGAGCTGAAGCAATTTCAGTTCCAGCACAAGTTTTTTATACCTGCGTTGATGTAAGAATCTGATGGCACACAGGCAGAAACTGTCATGTTCAGTTACCATGGGTAACAGAACTTTGAAATGAGTAGATTTGCATCGTCACTTTTCCTGCTTTAAGAATAATGTTCTGGGTGGGGTTATTGACTTGTCTCCAAAATCAACGTTCGGTAGAGTTCCCTTCCCTCTGCTACAACCTGTAGAGGAGCTGCAGTTGTGGCAAATTGCTTCTCCCTAGGAAGTCTGGCAGATGATATAGAACCACAGAATCATATGAGTTGGAAGGGACCACAAGGAGCATCTAATCCAGCGTTTCCCAAACTTGGGTCTCCAGCTGTTTTTGGACTACAACTCCCATCATCAGAAGGACCAGTGGTCAGGGATGATGGGAATCGTAGTCCCAAAACAAGTGACAAACTGAAACTTCAATACAGAAGAAAGATGAGCGATTACCTGGCTATGAGGTAATTTAGGGATAACCTCAAAATTGCTAAAAATAAGAACATAGGAATGGCCCAGCCATGCCACACAGCATTCATGTAGATCTAGAGTCAGAAGAAGAAATAAAGAATTACAAAGGAAATAATAAGGATGCTTTCATGCAATACCCATGTCGAAAACAATCTCCCAGGACATCTGTATTGATTTGAGATGAATCAATCTTACATTGCAATTCTATGCATATTTACCTGGAAATGAGTCCAGCTATGTTCAATGGGGTTTACTCCCAGGTAAACATGTATAGGAGAGATGGGGAACTTCAGCTGGAGTCTGAAAGGCTACAGGTTTCCATCAAATCCATTTATACTTTTGAACTGGCATTAACTCTCTGAAATCATGCAGACGGCCAAACATTTTCACTTGGAAGCCACCCCCCATGGGTATTATACTGACCCTACAAAGTGACATTCCTGCTTTTTCCCATTCTGTAATTAATTCCCCTTGAAGAAAATGCAGGTTTCTGACATTCTTTCAGCTCCCACGGCAACAAGCTCTCCTCACAAGTGGGCCCAGAACGGCTGCTCATTATCATGAAACGCCATTCCCTATGCAACAATTTATCATCTCAAAATCTCCATTGCTTCACTGAACTAATATTCTCAGTGTATTCTGAAGTCTGTGGTTACTTAAAGGCTTCTGCACAAAAATTGTGCAATTCGGCTTTGCTTGAACAATGGAGTACAACTGAGAATTGCAGATTTAAACTAGTTGCATAAAACTGATATGTATAAGAGGCAGCTACCCTTGAAATACTCTCCCAGATATGTTAGGTTTCTAGAAGCAGGATAGTATTTCTGTTTTGTTTTGAGGGGAGAGACACATTATTCTATCAAGAGGCACAACCTGGCAGGAGACCCAATAAGACCCTGCAAACTCTTAAAAACCATGCCAAACTATATTCTTAAACCCACATTTAAAGTATATTTGAAACAGGGTAAACCAGCCCAGGTGCTATTCTCCATAAAAGCTCTTTGTTAAAGTGGAAGACAATCTGCTCTCTCTATATTATCAGCCCCATCGTGTTCTTTTAACGGATCTTAAGAGATGTTGTTACAGTAATCTGGAAAACTAGACACTACGAATGAACCAGAACAGCAAACAGGTAAAATCGGTGTATCTTTGAAAAATTGGCAAGCATTTAGAAACAGCGAAACTTTTGCAACTCTACACAACCGACACTCCAACAGGCACGCTTGGTGTCACAACAAACGACACTGTAATGCTGATTTGTGTATCTCATTCTTCCCAGCCCTGCGAGTGTTGTTGACTTCTAGGATTCATATTTATCAAGCCAGCTTTAACATTTAGAATTGAGTAGAGTTGCTTCCCCGCCTCCCCCAATAAACTGAGCGAAGTTCATGTCTGTAAGTTCACCTGAACGAGAAAGGACAACTTACAATAAAGGCAATAGCAGAAGTATAGATAGAATACCAGTCTGATAAGGCAGAAAGATTCTTCACAAAATTTGTGACGGGTTTGGCACCTCTCTCTAGGCAGAAGAGAAAATAAACATACTCTAAGAAGACAGTAATGCTTCCAAAGACATAATACTTTGAATTGGAAAGGGGAGAGGGGACCACCCACATGGGCCCAATAGCTGGTGCCTGAACTTTTCAACATCCCTTTCCTTTGGGATTACAAGCAGAAGCGATCTGTGTCATTGACTTAGAATGTTTCCGCAGATAAGTGGTGTATCTTGTTATTAAACACACTCTCCCATAGTCCTTATTTAGGCATGGCATCTCGCGGTTTCTAGGAATTCAGGAAGCTAAGAACTGATCAACACACGCATCAGAATCACTCGAGTTATCGCCCTGTGAGCAGCTGCTGTATACGCAAACAGCCTCCCTGGGAAGGATCACACTCGAGGTGAAATAAGGCCGTGTGGCGTTTTTTATCCGTTTCCTACATGCAAATCACACCTTCGTGTTCTCCAGAGATGAATCTGCCCGTATGAAGCTGCCTTCAGGTAAAGGTAAAGGTAAAGGGACCCCTGACCATTAGGTCCAGTCGTGACCGACTCTGGGGTTGCGGCGCTCATTTCGCTTTATTGGCCAAGGGAGCCGGCGTACAGCTTCCGGGTCATGACTAAGCCGCTTCTGGCGAACCAGAGCAGCGCACGGAAACGCCGTTTACCTTCCCGCCGGAGTGATACCTATTTATCTACTTGCACTTTGACGTGCTTTCAAATTGCTAGGTTGGCAAGAGCAGGGACCGAGCAACGGGAGCTCACCCTGTTGCGGGGATTCGAACCGCCGACCTTCTGATCAGCAAGTCCTAGGCTCTGTGGTTTAACCCACAGCGCCACCCGCGTGCCTTCAGACTGCACCATAATTTAGGAAAGGAATGGCACAGTAGCAAAATAGCGTTTTGCAAGAGGTCAAAGGCAGCTCAAAATATGGGCAGGACTGCAACCACACATCCTGGTCAGTCCAATTTCATCTCCATGCCTGTATTAAAAGGGGAGGTTACAAACAAGGGCAAAGGCTGCATTCTGGCCATTCTTGTGGCGTGAGATGCCTCCGTGTGGGGCCTGCGGAGTTTCAGATTAATCTGAAGCAATTCTAATTCTCATATGCTAAAAAAACAAACAACAACCCCACAAACATTTGACTTGCAGAACTGGTCCAGCTCCATTTTCCCGATAAGGAGCTTTATAAAACTAGACTGAAGCCAGCACAGAAATCAACTCAGCGTGATCATTTTGGAATCGAAAAATAAACTGATTCTGCAGAAGGAGTCTTAATGGCTTGGCAAACAGTAAGAGAATTATTTAACGATGGAACACTTGATTAATTAAAATTTGTTCCATAGTTAAGACTCATTGGGCAGAATAAATCAGAACAAGATCGCTGCTCCCTCTTCACCAGGCCCTTCGCCTCTTGTTGCATGACTAGGCTTGGTGTGCCTATTCTCACTTCTTAACTCAGTTTCCCATGACAGCCACACCATGAAACTGTGGTTTAATAGCTCCTTACAAGCTAGGATAAACCATGGTTCACTAACCCAAAAGCATGACGTCTGAATTGGGCCTATGAGTCCAATTATCACTCTAGTTGTCAGATAAATATATTCAAGAGAGTTCAAGCTTCTATTTCTGTTCAACAGAGCACAACAATAAGCTACTATTGGGGAAATATTGAGTTCTAGGGATAAGCTGAAGAGCTATTTTAAATTAGACAATTAATTAATCCTGCGAATAGATAACACTGCAAAAAATGAATTATTCACAGTTGTCACATCATGCTTTTTACATTTTAGATTTCTGTAACTTTGAATATTAATAATATACTTTATCTAATTCCATGTTATATGTGACACTGAGGTAACAAAATTATAGGGATTTTATTGCTACAAAATCTACTTAAATATTTCTCAACACTGTTTGTATTTTATATACAAATACCATATATTTACACATAAGAGCAACATCAGACACTTACTTAATCGTCTCATATTTTCTGTGAGCCTGGAAAATGAATAGTAGAGCATATGATATGTTATCTTTGAAGGACAAACATATTTCTGTTACTACCTCATATTCAACACAGATTATTCAAAAATTGTGTGTGTTGTGTCAGAACTTCGGCATGTATATTTTTATCCAATTTCAATGCTGCCCTTCACCTGAAAATCAGAGCAGTTCACAACATAAAACTACAAAATGAGAACACAAAATACATTGAAAAAGAATGAAAGCAAAAAGCAAAAACCCTCCTCCCACAAACAGGTTAAAAAAGGACATAGAATGCTAATCAGTCAAAAGGCTGGTTAAAAAGAAATGTTCTGGCCTGGTGCCTAAAGACATGCAATGAATGTGCCAGGCGAGTCTCCCTGGGGAGAGAATTCCACAAGCAAGGAGCCACCACAGAAAAGGCTTGCAATAATAATAATAATAATAATAATAATAATAATAATAATAATAATAATAATTTATTCTTTATACCCCGCCCATCTGGCTGAGTTTCCCCATCCGCTCTGGGCGGCTCCCAATCGAGTGTTAAAAACAATACAGCATATTACACCGAACCTGGTCCGACTTCACTGGCCACCAATTAGTTTCTGGGCCCAATGCAAAGTGCTGGTTTTAACCTATAAAACGGATCAGGACCGCAATACCTTAAGGACCAGCCTCTCCCCATATGAACCAGCTCAGACCCTGCAATCACCACCTGAGGTCCTTTTTCGTGCGCCTCCTTCGCAAGAACTCTGGAGGGTTGCGACCCACCCTGAAAACTATTTGTATAGGGCAGTATACACATTTAATAAATAGTAATAACACAAAGCCCCTTCATGGATCACTGCCTTGCCGTGGCTAAGGGGCTTGAAGAACTCAGAGAAGCTATGAACTATGCCGAGCAGGGCACCCAAGATGAACAGGTCATAGTGGAGAGTTTTGACCAAACATGATCCACCTGGAGGAGGAACCGGCAAGCCACTCCAGTATCCCTGCCAAGAAAACTCCATGGACAAAGACAACAGGCATATAAAAGTTATGACACTGGAAGATGAGCCCCTCAGGTCAGAAGGCATCCAACATGCTACTGGGGAAGAGCGGAGGACAAATACAAGTAGATTCAGAGCTGATGAAGCGGCTGGGCCAAAGCCGAAAGGACGCTCAGTTGCGGATATGCATGGAAGCGAAAGGAAAGTCCAATGCTGTAAAGAAAAATATTGCATAGGAACCTGGAATGTAAGAACCATGAACCTGGGTAAGTTGGATGTGGTCAAAAATGAGATGGCAAGAATAAATATTGACATCCTGAGCATCAGTGAACTAAAATGGACGGGAATGGGCGAATACAGTTCGGATGACTATCATATCTACTACTGTGGACAAGAAACCCGTAAAAGAAATGGAGTGGCCCTCATAGTCAACAAAAGAGTGGCGAAAGCTGTAATGGGATGCAATCTCAAAAATGATAGAATGATCTTGATACGAATCCAAGGCAGACCTTTTAACATCACAGTAATCCAAGTTTATGCACCAACTACTGGTGCTGAAGAAACTGAAATTGATCAATTCTATGAAGACTTACAAGACCTTATAGAAGTGACACCAAAGAAGGATGTTCTTCTCATTATAGGGGATTGGAATGCTAAAGTAGGGAATCAAGAGATAAAAGGAACAACTGGCAAGTTTGGCCTTGGAGATCAAAACGAAGCAGGGCAAAGGCTAATAGAGTTCTGTCAAGAGAACAAGCTGGTCATCACAAACACGCTTTTCCAACAACACAAGAGACGACTCTACACATGGACATCACCAGATGGGCAGCATCGAAATCAGATTGATTATATTCTCTGCAGCCAAAGATGGAGAAGCTCTATACAGTCAGCAAAAACAAGACCTGGAGCTGACTGTGGCTCAGATCATCAGCTTCTTATAGCAAAATTCAAGCTTAAACTGAAGAAAGTAGGAAAAACCACTGGGCTGGTAAGATACAATCTAAATCAAATCCCTTATGAATATACAGTGGAAGTGAGGAACAGGTTTAAAGATTTAGATTTGTTGGACAGAGTGCCTGAAGAACTATGGGTGAAGGCTCGCAACATTATACAGGAGGCAGCAACAAAAACCATCCCAATGAAAAGGAAATGCAAGAAAGCAAAGTGGCTGTCCAACGAGGCCTTACAAATAGCGGGGGAGAGAAGGCAAGCAAAATGCGAGGGAGATAGTGAAAGATACAGGAAATTGAATGCAGATTTCAAAAAAATAGCAAGGAGAGACAAGAAGGCCTTCTTAAACAAGTAATGCAAAGAAATAGAGGAAAACAACAGAATGGGAAGAACCAGAGATCTGTTCAAGAAAATTGGAGATATGAAAGGAACATTTCGTACAAAGATTACCATAATAAAGGACAAGCCACTTCTCCCAAGCCACTAAAGCAATCTAAGGACTTTTAAAATATGTGGCTTTTATTTTTTGTTTGCTTGTTATTATGATTTTTTGTGGCTTTTTTTTACTGTAAAGCACCCTGTGATCCTCAGGTGAAGGGCAGAATATAAATTTAATATTTTTAAAAAAATAAAAATAAAATGGCTAGAGCAATTTATACATGCTATAAAAATCATTGAAATAAGTCACCTAGGTAAGTTTCACAGCTATCCTACTGAGTGTTCCCCACTCCCACCCCAAAGTTGGATTTCCCGAGCTCTTAAAAACAGCAGAATATGGAAAACATGAGAGAGCAATACTTTCTTCTCAGTTTTGTGCAGATGCCCCATAAAGGTTGTGTGAACGAATCACGGCTACTCCACAGTTAATTCCCAGAGTGAAAGCAGGCTCTAACCCTTTAGCAATTGTCCCTACTAATGTGCTTTTTTAGCAGACTGTATCATTCAAATAATTTTTTTTTTAAAAAAAACCTGATATTCCTGTGTGACTTACCTTCTAGCACTAAGTGGTTCTTCTGTTTCAACTGTGTTTTCTTCGGGCTGAAACCTGAAGTCTTCAATATATTCCCCAAATTTGTCATAGACCCACTTTTGAACCCGTGAACACATCATGTTGCTGCGTTTATCTGGCGATAAAAAACCAACGTTTTAGTTCTAAGAGGTCACTTGAGTACAACATATGCAAGCTAAAGCGACTGTATTAACAGGTCTTCACCGTGATACGATGCCCTAGAGCCAATGGGGTAGCCAATGGGGCGAATTCAAGGTATTGCTGGACTACAATTCCCATCAGTCCCAACTCCCATCAGCCCCAACCTGCTTGGTCAATGGTCATGGATAAAGGGAGTTGTAGTCCAATAAGATATGGGGGGGGGGTCCTACAGATTCCCCATCCCTGCTCCAGGGATTGAACTCTTCCATCGATGGAAGGTCTGGTTACATGATCTCTCATGATCAACTGGTCCCACCCATGGCTGAATGCATTCACACACACACACACACACACACACACTCCAAAGAAGATTGGCAGATCAAGTTGATGGACTATGCCGAAGTGGCAAAATTAACTGGGAAGCTCAGGAACCAAGACGAGAAATTTAAAAAGAATGGGAAATGCTTATAATATACCGTATTTTTCCTGTATAAGACGGTGCTTTTTGTTTAAAAAAATTAGGCAAAAAAGGGGTGTCGTCCTATACATGGATAGTGAATGCACAGGGCGGACGTGTGATTAATGGCAGCAGCAAGCAGGAGATTGGCAGCGGCAATTGGGTGGGTGATTGGTGGCTGCGGCAAGGCCTGCTGGCGATTGGCTGTGGCAATTGGGCAGACGAGGCAGGCAGGTGATTGGCGGCTGCAGCAAGTGGGCGGGTGGGCTGTTTGTGGTGGCAAGCAGGCAGACAATTGGCGGCTGTGGTGAGGTGTGTGATCGGCAGTGCCTGTCGCAAGCGATTGGCAGTAGAGTGCAGGAGAGTGAGCGATTGGCGGAAGTGACCTCCCCCATCCCCCCAAAAGCTAAACAACTTAATTTTGGGTTAAAAAAAATAGGGGTCATCTTATACACGGAAAAATATGGTATATACAGAATCACTGTAAACAGTTTAAAACATTAGCAGGATCCTAAATACACTTGTAATGTAATAGAAACTACAGATAATTTAGGATGATGGAAACTTTGGAGAAGTACTGTTATGCAGATGAAAGTAAGAGATCGCGTGGATGGGATGGGGGAAAGTCAGGTGATTCAGAGCAATCTCGATATGTGAATGTGTATGGCATTTTGATGTAAATTTATTCTCTTTTTTCTTTTCTTTTTCGTTTTGAAAACCAAATTAAAAAAATTATTTAAAAAAAACCTACAATCTATTTATCTATCTACCTGAACCCTAGAGACTCATCAGTAGCAATAGCCTGGGGGCAGTTTTCAATGAGGAACCTGTCCCATAGCCTAGAGCGGTAGCCAAATAGTTGGCCATATTGTGCCCTACCAGCCTTGGATCCTGGCATCTTGCCACAGTTTCGAGACTTGACCCTTCTGTGATCCTGAAGACAGGCCTAAAAATATGCCTGTAAACCTATCAATGAGTTAGGTTCGCCAGAATGCAAAAGAGGCACAAATGCAGAGTATGATGCCATGGGGATTTCTCTAATACAGTTCCATTTACAGCACCAATGAAAAAAGGCCACAAGGCAGCGTATTATATGAAAGCACATTGGTAAACTGGGAGAGAGCATCTTGCTTTGCAGGCATGCCTAGCAGGGTCAATACAGATTTCAGGAGAAACATTGGTTTGTGATAGCTTTTAGAACTGAAACCCAAATGGTTTGGGGTGGTGTGTCTTTTCAGCACAGAGCTTCGTAAGTTTCACTCCCATCTCCATGGCACAGCAGTTTCCGAAGTCCGAGTTACGACTATGAAAACAACTTCTCAACTGTTACCATAAACTGCAGCTCGCAAAACGTTGTTCTGACTCATAAAACAGAGTTTGTCAATGTAAACATCATGAGAAACCATGATTTGATTTCCTTAACCATGGTTTGGTGTGATGTCTGAACTGAACACGCACAACGAAGCAGTCAAAACAAACATGATTCCATGGTATGAAATGTCTTGTTTTCGCTTTTATTTTAATGCATATCAAATTTAAGCCGTAAAATTGAAGCTGCAAAGAATGTTTTCACCTTCATCACACCAAAGCAAGCCACCTCTTAAAAGTTTCAGACACAATCTATTTTTTCCTATACTTTCAAATTTGATTTTAGAGAGCACAGTAGGCAGGGAAAAGGGTTTTGTTCCAAAAAGCAGTGGGAACATATTTCTTAAGGCTTGCATAACTAGTGTTTACAGAGAAAGCAAGTCCTAGAGAGAATAACACATTAAAAGATAGGAAAAACAAAAAAAGGGAGCAGCTGTAAAAAGAGAATCACAGGAAAGAGCACAAGATAGGAATTTAAGCAGCTTTGCACTACAGCTAATTTAGAGGGAGGAACTTGAAGCAATAACTCATCCATCAATCCCAACAGTACGTAATAAATCTCAGGAATTTGGGATGTGGGAGGTACTCTGATGTACTTGTACTTTGCAAGGATAACGGATCTCCCCATTTTCCAAAGATCATTTGTGGAACCTATTCTTCAACAACTGTCTATCACCACCCAATGAAGTGTGCCATCTAGTAGCATGCAACTCATAGAACAGTATCTGCAAACAGAGAGAATTACATTTTCTACCACATCAGAGGTTGGAAACCTCTAGCCCACAGACCAACTCTGGCACACTACAGGGTGCAGTTTTGGCCCACGAGGCCATTGCTCCCAAATCACCCCATCTGGTGATCAGCTGGTGTCACAGGGCAACATCAGCTGATGCGCCGGGCGTGGCGGGTATCAATCCTGCCTGGTGCAGAGATGCCGGCAGGGAACATGCTGGCAAAGCAGACTCCTCTCCCTACCAAGTGGGGTCAACTTTGGCAGGTAGATAGTCACCTGCCGTCACCATTTTGCAGGTGACTGACAAGGTGAGTGCTCCCACCCACCTGTCAAAGTTGGCCTGTGGAGTGGGGAGATACAGAACTGGCTCACTCCTGCACTAAAAATATCTTCTCGAAGGTTATACACATATACACACTCTCTCTCTCTCTCTCTCTCTCTCTCTCTCTCTCTCTCCTCTGGCCAATCTCTCTAGGCCTTTCTCTCACACACGTTCCTCTGGCTCAGGTGAAAACCTGACCAAAATCCCTAAGCCAGGTGCCTAATGCATTTTGTTAGAAATTAGCTAGGTGCCAGACGCGTTTCACGACTGGCACTTGTCCAATTGCGACCACATGGAGATCTCTGGATGCAAGTTTGGCAACTGGGGAAATCAAAATGTCACTTGCAGAAGGATCTGAAATATTTTCCTTGAAGATTGAATTTGTCTCATTCTGGATTGTTTCAATTGATGTTTCAATGTGCTGTAAACCAGCGCGGGGGGCGCTGTGGTCTAAACCACTGAGCTTCTTGGTCTTGCTGATCGGAAGTTCGCGGTTCGAATCCCCGCGACGGGGTGAGCTCCCGTTGCTTGGTCCCTGCTCCTGCCAACCCAGCAGTTCGAAAGCACGCCAGTGCAAGTAGATAAATAGGTATTGCTCAGGCAGGAAGGTAAATGGTGTTTCTGTGCGCTGCTCTAGTTTCGCCAGAAGCGGTTTAGTCATGCTGGCCACATGACTCGGAAAAACTATTTGCGGACAAAGGGCGGCTCCCTCGGCCAGTAACGCGAGATGAGCGCTGCAACCCCAGAGTCATCCGTGACTGGACTTAACGGTCAGGGGTCCCTTTACCTTTTTAAAACCATTTTGAGATTCTCTCACCAACCCCCCCTTTAAAATATAAAGCCGTATATAAATGATGATGATGATATCCCACTGCAAACAACAACCCATTGCCCAGACATTCCATCGTGACGACCAGAACCTAGTTTTAAGGAGCCATTGGCAATTAGATTATATCTGAGTTTCCAACATTGTCCCTAGAGAGCTAGTAATGAGTCAAAAGGTACCTGTTCCGTTGGCTTGTGTCTGTGCTTTTGGGGGTTGCGGAGGTGGTGGTGACTCTTCTGTTCTGCAACAAGCCAAACAAACAAAAGCAGTAAGGTAAGCATAGCATCTCCAATTCACAAAAACAAAATGAGTATGTATTTCATATGTGTGTGGGTGTATCTTTATTGGCTTGCTAGAAGAGGAAAGGTAACAACAACAACAACAACAACAACAACAACAACAACAACAACAACAACAACAACAACATGATTTAAAATGTTGCATGACCCCAAATTATTAATAATAATAATAATAATAATAATAATAATAATAATAATAATAATAATAATTTATTATTTATACCCCGCCCATCTGGCTGGGTTTCCCCAGCCACTCTGGGCGGCTTCCAAAAGAATATTAAAATACTGTGATACATCAAACATTAAAAGCTTCCCTAAACAGGGCTGCCTTCAGATGTCTTCTAAAAGTCAGGTAGTTGTTTATCGCTTTGACATCTGGTGGGAGGGCGTTCCACAGGGAGGGCGCCACTACCGAGAAGGCCCTCTGCCTGGTTCCCTGTAACTTGGCTTCCCGCAATGAGGGAACCGCCAGAAGGCCCTCGGCGCTGGACCTCAGTGTCCGGGTAGAACGATGGAGGTGGAGACGCTCCTTCAGGTATACTGGACCGAGGCCGTTTAGGGCTTTAAAGGTCAGCACCAACACTTTGAATTGTGCTCGGAAACGTACTGGGAGCCAATGTAGGTCTTTCAAGACCGGTGTTATATGGTCTTGGCGGCTGCTCCCAGTTACCAGTCTGGCTGCTGCATTCTGGATTAGTTGTAGTTTCCGGGTCACCTTCAAAGGTAGCCCCACGTAGAGCGCATTGCAGTAGTCCAAGCGGGAGATAACCAGAGCATGCACCACTCTGGCGAGGCAGACCGAGACAGTCCGCGGGCAGATAGGGTCTCAGCCTACGTACCATAATACTTAAAAGTATTATGCATTGTCTGTCTGAACCTTGAAGTCTCCTCTTATGAGACTCAGTTGAATCAAGGGCCGATTCAAAACTTTCAGATAAAAAAATAAGAGATACAGCAGCAGCCTTGTCAGAATTTTACCAATCAGATTACAAGTTGTCTTATTTTGAAAACACAGCAGCTGTGGGGAACCCCAGAGAGCGGTCATTTCCCATCTAAGTGCTAAGATCTGAGATAAAGGCTCTCTTGTCCCTGATCTTAGTGCTGTGGTGCTTAGCACTGAGATTTGAGACAAACCTCTGCCTGCTGTCACTTGCGGTCTAAGAGCAGGCAGGCGCTTATCTCCAATCTTAGTGCGAAAAGCACCACAGCGCTAAGATTTCAGAAGAGAAAAATGCGGCCTGCTCTTTTGCAGTAAAAGGCAACAGGGTTCTTCCTTTGCATCTCAGATTGAACTCAAATAAGAATCTTCCTTTGCAGCTATGGCAAGAAGAAGAAGAAGAAGAAGAAGAAGAAGAAGAAGAAGAGGAGGAGGAGGAGGAGGAGGAGGAGGAGGAGGAGGAAGAAGAATTTATTATTATTTATACCCGACCCATCTGGCTGGGTTTCCCCAGCCACTCTGGGCTGTTTCCAATAAAATATTTTAAAAAAATAAAACATCAAACATTAAAAACTTCCCTAATCAGGGCTGCCTTCAGATGTCTTCTAAAAGTCAGATAGTTGTTTATTTCTTTGACATCTGATGGGAGGGCGTTCCACAGGGCGGGCACCACCACCCAGAAGGCCCTCTGCCTGGTTCCCTGTAACCTCACTTCTTGTGGTGAAGGAACAGCCAGAAGACCCTCAGAAGAGGACCTCAGTGTCCAGGCTGAATGATGGGGATATGCTCCTTCAGGTATACTGGGCTGAGGCCGTTTGGAAGATGTACCCTTCTAAGTATCGCTCATCAAAAAAAGTACACAGAAAGATAGCTATGGAGCACACCATATAAAATAGCCTGAAAGCATTTGAAAAGTACATCCGATATCCAAGGTAAGCGGGGGAAATTGCATTCCACGCTGTATTTCTCCCCCACCGATTTTCAGCGCTGTAGACATGAGATAACAGCAGCTTCTTGGCAAGAATCAGACTGAATATTCACGTATTCACCAAATGCTTAATGCTCTATGGTGAAAACTTTCACAAAGTCCCTGGTTTGGCTCCACAGTGCTGAAACAAGATTCTGCCGCTCAAAAAAAAACCAAAAAAAACCCCCACATGTTCTGTGAAGGCAGATAGGTGCTCGGACCTGGATACCTGGGAAGCGCAACATCATGCTATGGGCAATTTCTATTGCTTCCCCAGCACCGCTGAAAGAAAATAAAGCATGGAAACAGAGAAGGCAGAGTCTGCAATAGGAAGGGGAAAGTGGAGTTACAGGTGGCAGTTGCAGTTCCCAGGTTAATAGGCAGCTGGGAAAAGAAGAAGAAGAAGAGTTTGGATTTGATATCACTACCCTAAGGAGCTTTATCACTATCCTAAGGAGTCTCAAAGTGGCTAACAATCTCCTTTCCCTTCCTCCCCCACAACAAACACTCTGTGAGGTGAGTGGGGCTGAGAGACTTCAGAGCAGTGTGACTAGCCCAAGGTCACCCAGCAGCTGCATGTGGAGGAGCGGGGAATCGAACCCAGTTCACCAGATTACGAGTCCACTGCTCTTAACCACTACACCACGCAGGCACACTGGGGCAAAGTGGTGGGGCTAAACCATGAAGAAAGTTTGAAAGAGGGGGAGGCAGTGGGTAGTTCTGCATCCCACTCCCCAATTCTTCCTGGAGAGCCCAATTGTTGGCCTGAAGCCTTCATTATACACTTTTAGGCACCAGGCAAAAAACATTCCTCTTTAACCAGGCCTTTGGCTGATTAGACATCCAGTGCCCTTTTAGAATGTGTTGGGGAGGGGGCTATTGGGTTACTTTTGTTTTTATTATGCATTTTGTGTTTTTAGATTGTGATTTTATGTTGTAACTGCCCTGAGATCTGCGGGTACAGGGCAGTATAATAATAATAATAATAATAATAATAATAATAATAATATACCTTTATTGTCAATGTACAACCTTTGTACAATGAAATTAACAGAGCCTTCCCCCCCACCAAACACTCAATCTCATTGCACTCTGTGTGCTTGTTGCACAACACACCAACCTCGAAAGTCAGTTGCACTATATTATTTTCCATTCAGCAACCTAACAGCTCATGGATAGAACATATCTCCTGCCTGAGGGTAGAAGATTAAAGAGGTGCTGGCCGGGGTGTGAATCGTCCCTGAGAATTTTTCTCGCTCTCCTAAGGCAACGATCCCTTGCGATGTCATCTAGCGGCCTCAGGGGACATGATATCATGTGCTGTGTTCACCACCCTCTGTAAAGAATTTCTGTCCATGGCTTTCAAGCCAACGTACCACAGTGTGATACAACATGAGAGGACACTTTCTATTGTGGACCGGTAGAAGGAGGTCATCAATTGTTGTTTGACATTGTTCTTTCGCAAGACCCTGAGAAAATGAAGTCTCTGTTGGGCCTTCCTAACCACCTGAGTTATATTGTTTTTCCAAGTGAGGTCTTCACTAAGGTAAACTCCCAGGAATTTAAAGGAAGAGACTCTCTCCACACAACCCCCTCTGATATACAACGGAACTAGTTCCCCTCTCTTCCTCCAAAAGTCCAACACCATCTCCTTTGTCTTGCTAATATTTAGGTGCAAGTTATTCTCTAAGCACCATGTAGATACTTTTTGAACCTCCTCCCTGTACGCTGATTCATCTCCACCTGTAATTAGATCCATTATGGTAGTATCATCTGCAGACTTAATAATTACAGTGGATGGATCAGATGAAAAACAGTCATATGTATACAACGAGTACAGGTACACATATCCCTGTGGGGTGCTAGTGCTGAGCTTCAGGGAGGTAATGGTTTCAACTGGGACCTACTGCAGGAATACAGTGGTACCTCAGGTTACATACGCTTCAGGTTACATACGCTTCAGGTTACAGATTCCGCTAACCCAGAAATAGTGCTTCAGGTTAAGAACTTTGCTTCAGGATAAGAACAGAAATCGGGCTCCGGCGGCACGGCAGCAGCAGGAGGCCCCATTAGCTAAAGTGGTGCTTCAGGTTAAGAACAGTTTCAGGTTAAGAACGGACCTCCGGAACGAATTAAGTACTTAACCTGAGGTACCACTGTATAAGAGCTGGTGCCAAAACGGCTTAAGGGCAACACTGAACCCAACCAAATCTTCCATACTTCCCCTAGTTGACCTGCATTTTAAAACCAGGAAGACTCCAACCCATGACGTCACATCTGCCTAACGTCTTAATTTTCTTAATTGATAAAACGATGTTTCTATCAAATGCGCTGGTAGCGCCAGCTCAAGCCCGTTTGTATTTAGTCTCACGGCAATTAAGAGTAGCGTGAAACGTCGCTCAGAGCCGGCCGTGAGCGGCTAATGGCATGTAATTTCACGCAGCAGCAAAGTGCAGGTTTGCAGACTTCCATTCAACTCCAACCCACAGAAACACCCAAGGAGCAGTGCCAAGGAATTAGCAAGCTTTCTTATTTTTACAGCTGGCGCCCCTGACGCACCAGCTGAAAAGGAAACTTGACCCAAGATGCACTTGTTATTTACGCGGGCAGGCAGCCTTCAAAGAGCACCACAAACAAGGATCCCAAGCAGGGGCTGCGTGACAATCTGCTCTGTTAAAAATGTCCTTTCTAACCTTTGTACCTTTTCAAAACCCTAGGCTAGCCTTTCCCATCCTGACATCCTTCGGATGCCGCTGGACTCCAACTCCCATCCGACCCAGGCAGCATGGGTCTCTGGGTCAGAGATTATGGGATGTGCAGTCCCAACAACATCTGGGGAGCTAAGGAAGGCTGACCTAGATTCATCAGATGAAGTTAACTAAAATTCAGCTAGCAAGGACATGCAAAATGTAAAATCTCTACCGTAAGTGACAGCAAATTCTGCCAATAAGCTACTGGTGGGTTTACATTCACTATTTCTGTCCACACCAAAAAACAAAAAAAGAGTGGTCACCTTATATCCAAGTTTTTATTTTTATTAATACTATTATTATTATTAATTTCATTTCTATACCACTTTGGGACGGGCAGCGCTGTGGGTTAAACCACAGAGCCTAGGACTTGCGGATCAGAAGGTTGGTGGTTCGAATCCCCGTGACGGGGTGAGCTCCCGTTGCTCGGTCCCTGCTCTTGCCAACCTAGCAGTTCGTAAGCACGTCAAAGTACAAGTAGATAAATAGGTACCGCTCCGGCGGGAAGGTAAACAGCGTTTCCGTACGCTGCTCTGGTTCGCCAGAAGCGGCTTAGTCATGCTGGTCACATGACCCAGAAGCTGTACACCGGCTCCCTCAGCCAATAAAACGAGATGAGCGCCGCAACACCAGAGTCGGCCACGACTGGACCTAATGGTCAGGGGTCCCTTTACCTTTACCTATACCACTTTATATTTTTAAGTTTGTGTATTTGAGGGCACTTACAGATTCAAGCAGGGCTTTCTTTTCAACCAGAACTCCCCTGAACTCAGTGTCCGGCACCTCTCAGGTCGGTGCCATAATAAAGTAATAATCATAAATAAATAAGAATAAAAATGTGCATCCCACCACCATTGTAACTATCCAACCTCCCAAAATTTCAACACCTCCTGCGATGGTTTGAACCCTTTCTGTTTTAACGGGACAAATTCTACAAACACCCTCGATATCCCCTCAAAATCATTTCTCCTGCATATTCCCCGTCTTATCTTAATGGCACGTGTTAATTTATCATAAATAGCTGTATCCCACACCTCTTTATGCCATTCTTCCATTTTCTATTCTGCTTGCCCCTTGCACTTCCTAGCTATAATAATTTGTGCTGCTGTCAATAAATTTGTGAGCAAGTCCTTCATAGCCTGCGAACTTTGCCATTGCCTTTATAACAGAACAAGCACATCATTTTCTAGAAAAACAGCACTGGTTTCAAGGAGATTTCAGCATTTAAATAGGTGCAGAAATAAACTCTGACAGACATGAGTAATCAGAGAAACCACTCCCAAACGGTTTGTGCTAAACACATTTGTGTGCTATACATAGAGGAGCTGATTTTGCCTGGATTTTGAAAGCAAAGCTCTGAAGTTGGGTCAAATGCTTGTCAGCTTTAGCATCTGCTAGGTTCTGCAAAAGGACCTTTAACCGGTAAAGTTTTAGAGCAGAAATAGCAGGCTGCACCAGTGTTGCATTATGAAAAGCATGGTTTTTAGTTAGGGCTGGGCGATATATTCATATATCATCCAAAACAGGTTAGAAGTCCATATCGTGATATCAGATTCATAATTTTTGAACTGGCAATATATCGCGAATCATGGTGTGGGGGTATGTGTGCACTATGCAAAAATCACGATGTGGGGGAAACCGTGAAGGCAGCCAATGTCTCTCCATAGTTCCATCCTTATTTCAGAAATTGGGATATATCAGTATATCGTGATGTTTAGTTGGCGATATATCACAATGTTAAAACCAGGTATCGCCCAGCCTTAGGTCAGGGCTTTGTTAGCCAGTTTGAGAATCCAGCTCTGGTGAAAACATCATAATTTTATGGGGTTTATTGGGGGGCGGGGGTTCAAAACTCTCTGCTAACCTTTTGGCAGACCACCTAAAAAGGAGCTCATGGGCCATAATTGGTCTGCGGTCCCCCATATGGGAAACTATTCTCATATTTTTAGCCTTGCAGATTGCCTTGCACTAGGTATTACGTAAACAGTCCGCAAAAATAACTGAACCAGCATTTGTTTACAAATTAATAACTTGCCTAGGAAATATGGGGATTACACAAAAAAGACCTATTATACCCCCCCCAAAAAAGTACGCAAATTTAGTGCCTTATCTTCCCCTAATCTACATGCCCATGTAGGTTAGGAAGCTAATGGGATGTTAAAAATATCTCATTACAGGACAAATTAATTCTCAGGATGAATTAATTCTCAACAGTAGCCGTTCTACATGCAACATCAGTGTTTAATGGCCTGCCAGGCTATAAATAAATGAGAGAGAGAAAATCAGCCAGCCAAGGGTCCTGCTGATTAGTGCTGCAAATTGCTTTAAAAAAATAATAATGTTGAATTTAAATTCTCCTGTTCAGCTAAACTTGCATATGGACAAAAGACAACATAAAAGCAAGAAAGCAATTTGCTGAAAAAGCGAAATAAAAATAAAAATGGATGCTTCATGTGCTTATCCCGCTAGCCAGTAAATGGCACTGTTCCTAAACTCACAAGAACCAAAACAAGAATATAAATTGCATATACAAAAAGTAAAGGTAAAGGACCCCTGACAGTTAAGTCCAGTCACGAACAAGTCTGGGGTTGCGGCGCTCATCTCGCTTTACTGGCCAAGGGAGCCGTTTGTCCACAGACAGTTTTTCCGGGTCATGTGGCCAGCATGACTAAGTCGCTTCTGGCAAAACCAGAGCGCACGGAAACACCGTTTACCTTCCCGCTGGAAGTAGACCTATTGATCTACTCGCACTTTGATGTGCTTTCGAACTGCTAGGTTGGCAGGAGCTGGGACCGAGCAATGGGAGCTCACCCCGTCGCGGGGATTCGAACTGCCAACCTTCTGATCGGCAAGCCCAAGGCTCAGTGATTTAGATCACAGCGCCACCTGCGTCTCAACTACAATTGCCCCAAATGCTAACCACAGCTCCACACTGGTGGCTGCCATCAACCCAACCCCTCCTTTAACTACTGCATTCCAGAAACCAGGCTTTTCAGCTGGAGTATAGAAGAACACTTAGCAGTGGTCAAGCAAGTGGAAAGCATATTAACATTGGGGAGATATTTTATTGATCTTTCTAAAAGGATGCTCGGGTCACTTAATATTTTAAAGAATATCTGCTCAGCGCACGGCATAAAAACAGCAAACATCTTTAAAGCGAAAGTACAACGCATAGCCAGTAAAACAGCACTATAAAAACAGGGCTGTGTGCCGAATTTGGCCGAGGCTCGAGCGAAGGCACATATATGGGGAAGGCCTTGGATGAATGGACAGCTGTGGGTCGCTGCAAGTCCAGCTGGGCTGGACCAGAGTGATCTGAAGCTGTTAGTGAGGAGTATCAGGCAGGAAGAAAGGCAAGCAGGATGCAAAAACTGTGGGATGTAATCCACTGGAGCAGTCAAGTACAACCAGGGGGCAGGCAGGTGTAGAGAACTCCCTGGTCCTGAATGGGGTAACTGTGCCCCTGAAGGACCAGGTGCGCAGCCTGGGAGTCATTTTGGACTCACAGCTGTCCATGGAGGAGCAGGTCAGTTCTGTGTCCAGGGCGGCTGTCTAGCAGCTCCATCTGGTACACAGGCTGAGACCCTATCTGCCCACAGACTGTCTCGCCAGAGTGGTGCGTGCTCTGGTTATCTCCTGCTTGGACTACAGCAATGCGCTCTCCATGGGGCTACCTTTGAAGGTGACCTGGAAAATACAACTAATCTAGAATGCGGCAGCTAGACTGGCGACCGGGAGTGGCCGCCAAGACCACATAACACCAGTCCCGAAAGACATACGTTGGCTCCCAGTACGTTTCCTAGAACAATACAAAGTTCTGCTGCTGACTTTTAAAGCTCTAAACAGTCTCGGCCCAGTATACCTGAAGGAGCGTCTCCACTCCCATCGTTCAGCCCGCATACTGAGGTCCAGCTCCGAGGCCCTTCTGGTGGTTCCCTCACTGCGAGACGTGAGGTTACAGGGAACCAGGCAGAGGGTCTTCTCGGTAGTGGCACCTGCCCTGTGGAATGCCCTCCCATCAGATGTCAAGGAAATAAACAACTATCTGACTTTTAGAAGACATCTGAATGCAGCCCTGTTTAGGGAAGCTTTTAATGTTTGATGTTTTATTCTGTTTTTAATCTGTTGGGAGCCGTCCAGTGTGGCTGGGGAAACCCAGCCAGATGGGCAGGGTATAAATAATAAATTATTATTATATTATTATTATTATGGGAGGCAAGTGCTTTCTCACTCGGACTTGGAAGGTGCAGGGCAAGCAGTCTGCGGCAGAATCACTTACAAACCTCACCCTGCCCTGATATTCTCTCTCTTTCTCTCACACACATTTCTAGACTGCCACATCATAAAATATCAGGCCGGTCTACAACAAAGCACTAAAAACTATGCAAATAATAATTAAAAGTGACTGGCTAATTAAACAGCTGCAAAAGCTTGTTGGCGTGGACTTCAAGAGACAACTGAAAGCAAAAAAAAAAACCCCTCCTGAATCCCTGCTGGAACAGGGTTACACAGGACAGTTTTGGTGAAACTAAATGGTTGCTTTCCAAGTTGGGTCCCTATACAGTGATACCTCTGGTTACGAACTTAATTCGTTCCAGAGGTCCGTTCTTAACCTGAAACCGTTCTTAACCTAAAGCACCACTTTAGCGAATGGGGCCTCCCACTGCCGCCGCTGTGCGATTTCTGTTCTCATCCTGAGGTAAAGTTCTTATCCCGAGGTACTGCTTCCAGGTTAGCGGAGTCTGTAACCCGGAGTGTTTGTAACCCAAGTTGTTTGTAACCCAAGGTGTTTGTAACCCAAGGTACCATTGTAACACAAGGGGCAACTAACAGCACTCCTCCGGATTATATCATGATATATAAGGGAAAGGAATCAGGAACGCAACCACTAGCTCATTTGTAAAATGTCTACGTTGCCTTTCCAAAGCAAGTAAAATCGTACCTCGGGTTAAGAACTTTGCTTCAGGATGAGGACAGAAATCATGCGGCAGCAGCAGGAGGCCCCATTAGCTAAAGTAGTACCTCAGGTTAAAAACAGTTTCAGGTTAAGAACGGACCTCCAGAACGAATTAAATTCTTAACCCAAGGTACCACTGCACTATCTTCAGCAGAGGCATGTTAGTGACAGCCTTCTCAGTGGTGGCACCCCCAATTTGGAACTTCCTTCCATCATATAGCTGGCGCCTACCCTTTTAAGTAAGTTTTAGAAGCCAGCAGGAGACCTGGTTATTCACCCAGGTTTTGAGTGGAATCCAATGCCAGTACTGATGTTTATAGTTGCTTGGTATTGCAACTTGCCTGGCTTGTTTTTCAAAATAATAAGACCATTACTAAAAAGTTTTAATTGTAACCTACTCCAAAACTGTTCTGTGGTCAAGTGCAGGTAATACAGAAATGCATAAAAGGTTGCAAACCATCTTAAATAAAAGCAAAGGAGAATGCTTATACATGGCAGCAAAATAATCAATCCAGAAAACAGAGGCTACAGAGCAGGTCTGGGGGACCTCTCCCACCCCTGGATATGGATAACTACAAGTCTCTTATCCCTAACCATTGGCCATGCTTGCTGGGCCTTGAGGGTGTCGAAATTCAGCAACTGTAGGGTCAAAGATTCCCCTTGCCTGCTACAGAGGAAATGCAGTACTTTTCTGTGTATAAGACTATGCTTTCTTCTGTAAAAATTATGCTAAAGAGTTGGGGTCATCTTATACAGTGGTGCCCCGAAAGACGAATGCCTCACAAGACGGAAAACTCGCTAGACGAAAGAGTTTTCCGTTTTGGAGCTGCTTCGCAAAACGAATCTCCTATGGGCTTGCTTCGCAAGACGAAAATGTCTTGCGAGTTCCTGCGGGTTTTTTCCCCTCCCCCCCTTTTTCTAAGCCGCTAAGACGCTTATCAGCTGATCCGATAAGCCGATAAGCCGCTAAAAGCGCTAATCCACTAATCCGTCAATGGGCTTGCTTCGAAAGACAAAAAAACCGCTAGACGAAGAGAATCACAGAACGGATTCTTTTCGTCTTGCGAGGCACCACTGTACATGGGTAGTGCATAGGGTGGACGTTTGATTGGTTGCTGCCGAGGCTGTCAGCAGCTATTGTGCATGCTGTTGGTTGCTGCTTCAATGGGTGGTGTTGACTGGCTGGTGCTCCAGCAGTTGGGCGGGCGATCTGCAGCTTCTGCCGGCAATGGGACAGACAGGAGTTGGATCTAAACCACAGAGCCTAGGACTTGCCAATCAGAAGGTCGACGGTTCAAATCCCCGCGACGGGGTGAGCTCCCATTGTTCCATCCCTGCTCCTGCAAACCTAGCAGTTCGAAAGCACGTCAAAGTGCAAATAGATAAATAGGCACCGCTCCGGCGGGAAGGTAAATGGTGTTTCCATGTGCTGCTCTGGTTCGCCAGAAGCGGCTTAGTCATGCTGGCCACATGACCCGGAAGCTGTACGCCGGCTCCCTCGGCCAATAAAGCGAGATGAGCGCCGCAACCCCAGAGTCGGTCACGACTGGACCTAATGGTCAGGGGTCCCTTTACCTTTACCAGGTGAGCGATTTTGGGCAATCCCCCCCCAAAATAGCTAAACAACTCTGGGTAATCCTTTCCAACTCTGTGCCATCTCTCCCCATTTTCTTAAATTTGAGTCCCCAGAAACAGGGGTCGTCCTATACATGGGGTCGTCTTATAGACGGGAAAGTACGGTAGCTCCCGTTTGCAAGGAACACACTGCTAGCGGTAATTACAGTTTGGTTATGCGATAAAACTAGCTCACAACTTGTAAACCGCAGAAGTGACAGAATGCAATTTGCATCAGACAAATGGCTGATCAGACCATTTCAAATCATTTAGACATTTGTTTCGTTGGCAACGTGCCTCTTGTAGCAGATGCTATACCCAGCGCTAGACAATCCCTGAGCATCCTTATAGATAAATCTATGAAACTGATGCTATTGGGCTTGTTTAGTATGTCTTCTTTACATGGGCGTGATAGGAGCTCTTGAAAAACGCAGAGAAAAGAATTACTTTCCACTGGGGCAACCTGTTCTCCTTGTCACATAATATATGATTCAGCGATGCTTAATATGTAAGTTGTCTCACAGGCAGACCAATTCATTAGTCTCTGCTTTTCCTACAGAGGAAACATGAAACCACCCAAAAACACCATAGACTTCACCTCTCTGTGAAGAAAGGATCTTCCCACCAAATAATAGATTTGAGGCCAATTGTCGCTGCTTAATTAATGGTTAGCAGGCTTTCAATGAGGATGGATTCAGTCTGGTTAACTGTTTTTGTGGCTTCTGACACTACGATGTCCGAAGTCACCCACATGTCGCTAATAAGGGCAAAAATGCCACTTAGATGGGAGAGGAGGACAGCGCTTTGAGACCCAACCAGGAAACAAATGACACAATGCATCTCAGCTGCTGAGTATGACCATGAAAATGTTTTTTTAAAACGAAAGATATTGAATTTCTATACAGAGATTGGACTTTCTATACAGCCTTGTATGGATTCTAGAAATGTCACTACTTCAAAATCACCGAGTACCAAAATGAAGAAATTTCAGGTTTTATTATTCATCATTCCCAGGGCGAAATGACCTAGAGAACAGCCTGGTCTCTTAAAAACAAACAAAAACCCACAACGCGCACACACACAGCTGTACTGCACCTTGCAGGTTTGCCTTACCTGGTTTTAAGTATTTCATTGACTTTTTGCTCCAGTTCTATCCTTCGTAGACGTTCTTTTTCCAGCTCTTGTTTCAATGTTTCAGCATTCGTTTCTTCTCGCAACTTCCTGAGCTCCTCCTCTGTTAAAAAAAGGGAGGAAAGATAAAATAAGGGGGTTGTCCTTGATAAAAAGGTAAAGGTAAAGGGACCCCTGACCATTAGGTCCAGTCGTGACCGACTCTGGGGTTGCGGCGCTCATCTCGCTTTACTGGCCAAGGGAGCCGGTGTACAGCTTCCGGGTCATGTGGCCAGCATGACTAAGCCGCTTCTGGCGAACCAGAGCAGCGCACGGAAATGCCATTTACCTTCCCGCCGGAGTGGTACCTATTTATCTACTTGCACTTTGACGTGCTTTCAAACTGCTGGGTTGGCAGGAGCAGGGACCGAGCAATGGGAGCTCACCCCGTCGCGGGGATTCGAACCGCCGACCTTCTGACCAGCAAGCCCTAGGCTCTGTGGTTTAATCCACAGCGCCACCCGCGTCCTTGATAGCCAGACTAAAATCAAGCACCAGACCTAGGAACTTAAAAGGCTGAATGGGTTGTTCATGTTCCCCAGGTGTACTCTGGAAGAGGAATAGGCTTGGACAGTGGCAAATACAGTGGTACCTTGGTTCTCAAACGCCTTGGTTCCCAAACGCCAAAAACCCATAAGTGTTCCGGTTTTTGAATGTTTCTTGGAAGCCAAACGTCTGATGCGGCTGTTGGCTATTGTTTCCCAGACGCCTGCACCCATCAGAAGCTGAACCTTGGTTTTCGAACATTTTTGAAGTCGAACGGACTTCCAGAACAGATTAAGTTTGGCGCTTTTGTTTTTACTCTTTATTCTGCGTTTTTGAGGCTTTTTCGATTCATGTGTTTTTGTGACTGTGTGGAACCCAATTCAGCTACTGATTGATGGTGTGACTGCGGAAATGAATAAAAGGCCCACATCCAAACAATGATGGATCACCAGTGCAGGTAAGAAATAGTAATAATTTTAATTTTTATCATCTACAATACTGTCCTATTTATTTTATAGTACAGTACATTGATTATTGCTTTCATTATATGGATCAATGGGCTGGTTACATAGTAAAATTCGGATTTCCGGAATGGATTAAATTTGAGAAACAAGGTTTAGCACAAAGATGGAAATTACAAGAATTACCAACGATTGAGGAGTGGCAGATGATGATGATGGAATGTGCAGAATTGGCCAAAATGACTGTGAGGATTCGGAACCAAGGCGATCAGAAATTCCAGAGAGATTAGAGTAAATTTATTGAGTATTTAAGAGATTATTGTAAAAACTTGAAGATACTAGCAGGACTGACATAATCCCTGCAACATAGGGTAATTATTGACCATTAACAACAGAAGGACTCGATTTGTATTAAAGGACAGAAACTGACATTAGAAAGGCGTGCATAACTTATGAGGAAACAGAAAACCAGTTCAAGGGAGGGAGGGAAGCCACGAGCTCATGCAAATGCATTTGATTGATTATTGTAATGTTGTTATATGTTTTATTAATGAAAATAATAAAAATTATATCAAAAAACGTTTGAGAACCAAGGTACCGCTGTAGTATTATATGGGTCATACTTGTGAAGCGAATATTCCTTCACATCTCATAGATAGCTTGCATGCATCCAGTGAAGAATACGATTGGTAATGCAAAGCTCATTCTACATTAAATGCCTTTGCCATTCTAAAGCCGTACGCACAGGATTTTTTTTGTTTTTTGCTTTTTTCTAGGAAGGAAAGTGCTTCTGACAATACTGGCTTACTAATAATGCAAGCTATTATTGCTTTTAAAGGTCTAGCCCGCCGGATTAACATAGTGCAGTGCTCATGCTAGGTTTATGAAAGGCTTCTTTTGTACATTTGCCTTCATTTTATTTTTAATGACCTTTTAAGAATTGTTTGCACAGTCACTCAAACTAATGCAGGTGGGTGGGAAATGAAACAGCGGGCGGGGGGGGGGGAGAATGGAGGATAACTTTGAGTCATCCAAGGGTTTGTACACTCTGGTTTTAAGGTAATTATTCAGATGCAATGCTGGCCTCAAAAGCTTTCCTCATTGTTCTGTGGAGGAAGCTCTTAAAAAACCCCACAAAAAACACCAGAGGGAAGATGCAACATCAGGTGATTTTTATGCTACCGTATACTGTGTACCTTTTTATTTATTATAATTACTTTATTTATTAAATTTCTAGACTTCCCTTCATCTGAGAACCACAGGGTGGTTTACAATATAAAAACACAAAAATGTGTAACGTAGTAAGAAACCAAAACAATACACACACACATACCCAGTTTGAAAGACTGTTTAATTAACCAAAGGACTGGGAGAAGAGGGATGTTTTTGCCTGGCGCCTAAAGATATGTAAGGAAGGTGCCAGGTGAGTCTCCCTGGGGAGAAAATTCTAGAAGGCATCGCAGAAAAGTCCCACTCTCTTGTTGCCACCCTCCCGACTGTTTGTGAAGGAAACACCCGAATAAAGGTCTCAGGTGATTATATCTCAATTCTTCAGCGAGATCTGGAAAGGAGGTACAGTGGTACCTCGGGTTAAGAACTTAATTCGTTCTGGAGGTCTGTTCTTAACCTGAAACTGTTCTTAAGCTGAGGTACCACTTTAGCTAACGGGGCCTCCTGCTGCTGCAGTGCCGCCGCGTGATTTCTGTTCTCATCCTGAAGCAAAGTTCTTAACCTGAGGCAATATTTCTGGGTTAGGGGAGTCTGTAATCTGAAGCGTCTGTAACCTGAAGCGTCTGTAACCTGAAGCGTATGTAACCCGAGGTACCACTGTATTCTACTTGTAATGGTTCTAGGGGTTGCTCGTGCGTAAAACGGCGCCACACCTGGCTGGGTTGCCTGAGTGAACCCTTTCTGTCTGGACAGCCACTCGCCCGTGGCTGTCTCAATCGCTGGCAGAATCCGTCAGTGGGCGTTTCTTGAACGTCTTCCAGCAAAGAAGCTCTTTGACGCCTAGTCTCCGCCTACTTTCCCTGCGCGGAAGCCTTCTGCGCAGGGAGGGTGTGGGCATCGGAGGACCCGAGCTCTCCCCACTGGTCCCCGGCGAGGAGTCTTGGAGCCACCTCGCCGATTCCCCCATCTGCCCCCCTTCTCCACTGGTGCTACGCTGATTTCCTTCCCCAGAAGATGTGCTGCTTCTCTCCCTCCTGGGACGCTCTCCGGAATTCCTCTGGAGCCCTCCCTCTCCCTCTGGCTCCGATGGCAGTTCCCTGACACTACTGAATACTTGAACTTCTTCAAGCTTCACATCAGGATAGGATTCTTGTTGGGTTTCTGATAACTGGAGATTTTCCACACCTTTGATAGCTTTTCCTCCACCATTCTAGTTGCAGGTACTTTATAACACTGGAACATATCCTACAAATATGGTTTTTACCCTGGTGCTTCTTGCATTGGTACCATATTTTACTTTAAATGTTGCATCGTTGCTCCTGAATTTCAGAAGATCATACACGGAAGCCAGGTTTGTGTGACATCTAACATGCAGATTTGTGATACTTAAATATAATAGTCTTATATACCCCATTAGTCTAAATGTCAAGGGGTGTCCACAATCTCTTCTCTCCAAACAGGTCACCACTTTCTGCCCCGATGGATCTGGGGTGATGCATGAAACTGAAAATAATAGCAACCCCCTTGGTCGCCCACAGAATTTCACGTGCTCGCTCTTCCTTAAACCATAGCAGGGGCATAGCAGTTGCACACATACAGAGCTCTTTCTGAAACACTTAAGGCAACATTTCAGAATGAGGCACCCACATGGTTGTGATGGGAAGAGTGGAAACACTTGTCTCTTGCTCTTAATGTATCTGTGATGAGTAAAAATCAGTGTTTCAACTCCTCCAAAGTTGCACCTTCCCCTTCTTGCAATATGTGAGGTCAGAGGTGTTTAGGAAACAGTAAAAAGCCCCACCCTTCCTTTAATTTTCTGACCTTTTTACACTAGTACAATGGTACCTTGGTTCTCAAACCTAATCCGTTCCAGAAGTCCATTCCAAAGCCAAAGCGTTCCAAAACCAAGGCGCGCTTTCCCACAGAAAGTAATGCAAAATGGATTAATCTAGGCTTTTAAAAACAACCCCTAAAACAGCAATTTAACATGAATTGTACTATGTAACGAGACCACTGATCCATAAAATGAAAGCAATAAACAATGTACTGAAGCCACACAATCAATCAATCAGTAGCTGAACTGGGTTCCACAAAAAGCCACAAAAATGCAAAATAAATAGCGAAAAAAGACAGGCTCAAAACGGAAGCGTAACACTCAAAACGGAGCACGTTTGGCTTCTGAAAAAAGTTCGCAAACCAGAACACTTAATTCCAGGTTTGCAGTGTTTGGGTTCCAAGTTGTTCAAATACCAAAGCATTTGAGAAGCGAGGTACCACTGTACTGAAGTGTATTACATTTCAGATAGAGAAGACAACCAGAAGCACTTTGCATGATCTGTTTCCCACCCAAGCAACATTAACACAGAACTGTGCAAATCAACGTTCTTGAACCAGATGCCTTCCAGATGTTGTTGGACTACGGCTTCCTTTATTCCTGACTAAGTTGGTTCCGGGAGGCCTCCCTGGAAGACCAGACATTGGAGACAAACAGGACCATTATCACCATGCTTTATTTGTGAGCTGTCAGTAAGCATCTCATTGCCCTTCACAGGGAACAGAATGATGGACCGTTGGGCAATTGGCCTGATGTAGCAGAGCTTATCCATTCAAACCTATCCAGTAGAAAGAAGATTCCACCTAAACATTAGGAAGAACTTCCTGACAGTAAGAGCTGTTCGACAGTGGAATTTGCTGCCAAGGAGTGTGGTGGAGTCTCCTTCTTTGGAGGTCTTTAAGCAGAGGCTTGACATCCATATGTCAGGAGTGCTCTGATGGCGTTTCCTGCTTGGCAGGGGGTTGGACTCGATGGCCCTTGTGGTCTCTTCCAACTCTATGATTCTATGATTCATTCTGAAGGAAATCAGCCCTTAGTGCTCACTGGAAGGACAGATCCTGAAGCTGAGGCTCTAATACTTTGGCCACCTCAAGAGAAGAGAAGACTCCCTGGGAAAGACCCTGATGTTGGGAAAGATGGAGGGCACAAGGAGAAGGGGACGGCAGAAGACGAGATGGTTGGACACTGTTCTCGAAGCTACCAGCATGAGTTTGACCAAACTGCGGGAGGCAGTGGAAGACAGGAGTGCCTGGTGTGCATGGAGTCCATGGGGTGCCTGGTGTCCATGGGGTCACAAAGAGTCGGGCACGACTAAACGACTGAACAACAACTACCAATGAAACAGCTGTACATTGCGTCCTACACAAGCTGGAGCAGGCACTTCATACCTGTGCAATGTTCTGACCAGAATGAAAGATGACAGGATAATTAGCTGAAACTAATTGAGAGTCAAACCCATAAGCTTAAATTGAGAGTCACCAAAGCAGAACTGCCGGTATGCTATGCTTGCAGAGGCCAAGTTAAATAATGAGGCCACTGGCAATTTTAATGCCGTCAGCTGGCTGCGCGGATCAATGCTACTATTTCCCTGTGTAAACACAAGACAGAAATAGCTTTACTAAGCCCGTGTTAATTATGGCAAATCTCTTTAGAGGCTCTTTCCAAAATAGTATTTTGCATCAAGAGTATTGTATAATTGGTACAGACTGATCAAACCTCACACACCGTCCGACTTGTGGGCAGAGCCTTCACCTGTAATCAAAGAAGCATTTGCTACTTTTGATAATGCCATTTACATTCAGAATTAGCAAATGGACATAAGATGATTTCTCGTATATGCACCGCCAAACCATAATTTAGCACCAAAGCAAAAACCGAGCCTGTCCTTCTCCCCTCATCTAGCATGACCATGAAAAGGAGATTAAGAAATAATAATTTTATTTATGATTCTCAATTTTATACATTTCAATAATTTTACAATCATTTTAACATTTCAAAACTTGGTCCCTTTCCCCTCTTTCTGCGGTTTCTTAAATTTATTTTTAATGTCTCTGCATATCCAAATTAACTTAATTTGCTCAGTTATCCATCTACTTTAAATATAGGTACCCCTGACCGTTTGTGTCCTGATGCATTAAATGAACCACCAACTTTTCTACGGCCCTCAAGTGAAAATTCCCATGAAGCAAAGAGCAAGGCATCCTCTGGGATTTTAACAGGACTCCGTATGGCGAGGTGCCAAGCATTAGGGAGCCAAAAAAGTTAATGTAGGTCAGCACAGCCTTGTATCATTATGATTGGTCTGTTCGAGACTCTTAGCCTGTTTAACCAACCCATTGGAGAGCAGCACAGTAGATCTTAGCAAAGCCATCCAGGAGTCAGCTGAAACAAAGGGAGCTTTGAACAAATAAAATGTAATTGGACAGGACTGAAAAAATGTGCTTACCAAGGGTTGCGGTGGGGAGATCAGATTTGTATGCTGAAGGAGGGTGGAAAATTTATGAAGGTTGTGTTATTTATTCATTTGTAGGATGATACATACCCTCCTTTTGGCTTAAAAGGAGACCTTGTGGCAGTTCACATAGTGTGTGTGTGTGTGTGTGTGTGTGTGTGTGTGTGTGTATCTTAACCTGAAACCGTTCTTAACCTGAGGCGCACTTTCACTAATGGGGCCTCCCGCTGCCGCCGTTGCGCAATTTCTGTTCTCATCCTGAGGTAAAGTTCTTAACCCAAGGTACTACTTCCAGGTTGGCGGAGCCTGTAACCCAAACTATTTGTAACCCGAGGTACCACTGTGTGTGTGTGTGTGTGAGAGAGAGAGAGAGAGAGAGAGACGCGGGTGGCGCTGTGGTCTAAACCATTGAGCCTTGGGCTTGCCAATCGGAAGGTCAGCGGTTCGAATCCCCACGACGGGGTGAGCTCCTGTTGCTCGGTCCCAGCTCCTGCCAACCTAGCAGTTTGAAAGCATGTCAAAGTGCAAGTAGATAAATAGGTACTGCTCCGGCGGGAAGGTAAACGGCGTTTCTGTGCGCTGCTCTGGTTTCGCCAGAAGCAGCTTAGTTATGCTGGCCACATGACCTGGAAAAACTGTCTGCGGACAAACGTCGGCTTCCTCGGCCAATAAAGCGAGATGAGCGCCGCAACCCCAAAGTCGTTTGCGACTGGATTTAACTGTCAGGGGTCCTTTACTATCTATCTATCTATCTATCTATCTATCTATCTATCTATCTATCCACACACACACACACACACACACACAAAACCTACAGTAAAAATCAGCATACATGCATAAAGAAAAAGTGTTTTACTAATATTAACATGGCTGCGTTTTTAGTAATAAAAAGGTAACGTTTTGGTAATATTATTGATATTACAGTGGTACCTCGGGTTAAAAACTTAATTCATTCTGGAGGCCCATTCTTAACCTGAAACTGATCTTAACCTGAGGTACCACTTTAGCTGGGTCTCCCGCTGCTGCTGCGCCACCGGGCAATTTCTGTTCTCATCCTGAAGCAAAGTTCTTAACCCGTGGTACTATTTCTGGGTTAGCGGAGTCTGTAACTTGAAGCGTATGCAACCTGAAGCATATATAACCAGAGGTACCACTGTATTTACAATTTAGTTAGAGATCTAAAAAAACCACTAATGCTAGAGATTGCTTAGCAGGCCTTCTTAGGCAGGAAACTCAATGAAAGTGCAGCCACTGAGAATGTCCTCTCAAAAGATGCTGATGAGAACTGCACTTTCAGCACTGCGGCATTTCCCCAAGAAGATCAAATCAGAGCTAACCGAAGACCCCCTAACAGATCAGACTCTCCTAAATGACACAGAAAGATGTGGCCTTTCCCATAGCTCTCGGGAGACACCCATGTCCCTTTTCCTACAATCTTCACACCGAAGGTCAGAGTACAAATTTCTTCACAACCTGTCCCAGCTGCTGCACTTATAACATACGCAAATGGCAACCCCACTTAAAGCGGTGGCCTTTTTTGGCAGGCTGCCTCTTCACACTCCAGGAATAACACGGATTACGACCACCACACACAAAAAACAGCAGCGTCATGGCAAATGAAAATGATCCAAGGTTCCCGACGCAGAGCCTTTCCCATGTCATTCCGCTCGCCTGCAAACGGACAGGTGGAAAAGCACTAAAATGTTTATATGGGCAGACTCCCCGCTAACTGCCATTCTCCTCCCTCGACCGCAGTTGCCAACTCATCAGTGCCAACGTTAACCACAGTCTCCTGAAAGCCAAGACCTGAAATGGAGTTTGAACTGGGTTTTGTAGCTACGGGAGGGCTGCCTGGGTGGCAATCTTGCATTTATCACGTGGACTTTGGGGGCAGGGACAAAGGGCAAGTCGAATTGCCAATTTTCCTCTTTCACGGGAAGGCTCAAACACTTAAGAAAATGCGAGGTGCTGAGATATGTGGATGTATTTTTCCCCAAAAAATTTCTTTATTATTCCAAAACCAAAGAGAATTACAAACATCAAATTCAGAATCCATATTTGTTTTCTAACATAAACCTATTACATAAATTGCCTGAATTAAAACATACCTAATTACTCTAAACTTCCCTTTGCTGTATATAAATACAACACGATTAGAAAATTTATATTATAAATGATATTATAATTCCCATATACCCCCACTCCCCTTCACCCATGTATGATCTCAATTTTTTACTTCTTCCATCTTGTTGTGTTGTTATAATTTAATACCCGTTCAATTAATTCTGTTGTTATTTTCTTACTTAGCCCTGCACGTTTTGCACATTATTTATTCATACTTTGATTCCGGAACCATATTTTTTATGTATTCCTTCACTCCATTCCACTCTTTAATTATTCTCTGATTTGAGTGGCCTCTAATAATTGCCGTCAATTTTGCCATTTCTACAAACTCACAGAGTTTATTTTGCCATTCTAATACTGATGGGATTTTCTCCCCCTTCCAATTCCTTGCAATCAATATCCTGGCTGCTGCTGTTGCGTAGAGGAATGCATTTTTCTTGTCTCTGGGGATGTCATTAGATATTAGCTAATATCTAATATCTAGAGATATGTGGATATTTGACCCCCTCCTGCCTGCAAGATACTTACGATCAACAGGTTCTCTGTGGAGTTTAGCTCTTTCCCCTGCCAATGGAAACAAGCTCTCTAGTTTAGAAGAAATGCCAAACTGTAAAATAAAGCACACAAACTGAGCTTATTCATGGGGTCCAAAGGATAGCAGTGTGATACGTTTGGCACCAGCTTAGTTGCAGGAGTTGCCAAAGGAGCCATACAGGGCACCATCCAACCATCTTAGTGTTAGAATTCCTGCTCCATGACTGCAGTCATGGGATTGTTGTCTATCCCTTGACAATATATGTTTTGACTCCACAGAGTGGGATGCGACGGAGACAGGATGTTTGTGTTACTGTGTTCCGTGAAGTGGGACGATTGTCCTTTGTTCTTTTTTCTCTTTGCTGCCTGATGCTAGAGAGGGAGCCATGTTGCAGTGCTCCATGTGTGTTTATATGTAAATAAAGTAGATTAGCCAAAATGCTGAGTTGCTGAGGGCTGTTACGCAACTGCTCCTCACACTTAGGGACTCCACTCTGGATTTGTGTAGGGTTTACTCCAGGCATCCCCAACCTTCGGCCCTCCAGATGTTTTGGACTACAGTTCCCATCATCCCTGCCCACTGGTCCTGTTAGCTAGGGATCATGGGAGTTGTAGGCCAAAACATCTGGAGGGCTGCAGGTTGGGAATGCCTGGTGTCCTCCTTAGCCGCCTCTTCTCCTGAAGGTGCCCTGCAAGGCAGCAGAGGTTTAGGAGCAGAGCTTTTCTTCAGCTCGATGGGCTACCTTCCCAGGTTGACGAGCGCCATCTGCCCTTAAATTACACTGGCTCCCCAAATTTAGCACTGTTCCCTTGGTGAACGATGCAGCGAATTACAGACCACATTCCCAAACTGCGCGCATTTATATGAAGTAGCTACACACAGGCAAGCGCTGCCTTATTCTCTCCAGTACTGAGAAATGTTGAGGAAGGCTTATTGGCTTTTGCCATTAATTTGCAAAATTATACAGGATTACAGGTCCCCTCCTGATCACAGTCATAAAAACCAAACTGGTCAGGTCACAAATAAGGTGTCATGATAGAATTCGGATGGAGCTGATAGGACCTATTCAATAGGTGCTTACAAACCACCAAGCATTACATTTATTTTTTATTTTACTCACAAGGTGTTTCACTGATACTATTTTACTCACAGGCTATTACAGGAACGATGACAGATCTATCCCGCAACTTCAGCAAGTCTGGCATCTTTTATACACTAGAGATGTCACACAAATCCCTCATCTGTTAAGGGTTTAACAGAGTTCACGGTGACTGGCTAACCTCTGAAAAAACCAAGACGTGCTGTTCCCAAAGAGGAGTGAAAAAATTATCAATCTAGGCTTGAGTACGCGAGAAACGACTTCTGCAAGGGGGCTGGGACCAGTTTTTATAGCTCAGTCATCAGAAAAGCTCACTGTAACTGGGAAAAGTGGCAGGTGAACTCAACAGCAAGGCCTTGTTAGCTTTGCATCCTTTCTCCTGTGCAAAATAAAGACAGGCTGTTATGCCTGTGATGCTCAGAAATCCACATGGGAGTGTTTTGCACTGGATGTTTCAACAAGCAGCTAATTGCATTGTTCTTCTCAATGCAACAGGAGATTTTGTTTATTTTAACAGAGAGCTGTTTGAAAGGGTGCAGAGCGCCCTAACTCACATTTTACCATTGCTAACAACACCACTTGACAGTTGCAATTATTCATCCCAGTGAAACGTCTCCTTTCAAGATTCCTGGGTTTTTAAAAATGGTTTATTAAGGGCAGAATCAGGAGAGCTTTTTCTGCTTCACAATGACTTAGTTGGAGGCATACAGCTAGCTTCTCTTAAAACAACAGCATCAGAAGAGACCCGTGTTTTATGGAGCTTCCGTTCTAAGCGCATGCTTTTTGCAGAACCACCAAGTGGATTTCTGCAAGGCAGCCCCCAACAGAGGTTTTGACTTGCAGGTGTCTGGCACCCGGGTGGAGCTGATGGCAAAGCTTTCGGTCTGCTTTTGCGGCTGAAGCAGGCGGGCAGAACACTCAGCCCACTCTGACTCAAGGTGGGAAAGGTGTAAAAGGAAGAGGATATCGGAACAACTCTCCACATTTCCCCTTGTGGTGCTAATTTTGCAACCACTAACACAGCATCTTCAGTACTAGGGCTGGGCAATATAGCAATATATCATCCAAAACCAGTTTGAAGTCCATATATGGTGATATCGGTTTGACACTCTCTCTCTCTCTAACTTTTATTTTAAAAAAAGTTTTACAATTTAGAATATTCATTTAGACAACCTTTAAATATCAATGACTTCTTCGCTTTCCATGGTTCATTTTGAATTGCATAAATCCCAGCATGTTTCATATACAGTGGTACCTCTAGTTGCGGACACGATCTGTTCCGTGTGCCGTTCGCACCCCAAAAAGTCCGCAACTAGAGCAGCGCTTCTGCGCATGCACAAAGCACAGAGAACACTTCTGCGAACGCGGCGAAACCCGGAAGTATACACTTCCAGGTTTGCAGCGTTCACAAGCCAAAAAGGCGCAACATGAACCTAACGCAACATGAGGTATGACTGTGAACTAAACCATTCAGTATTCTATTGTCACTTCCATCAAAACTTATTTACACTGTTGAATTTATCTTAATGCTGCCAATGTTTTCAAAGGTACACAATTTCCCCACATATAAT
This sequence comes from Podarcis bocagei, assembly GCF_964188305.1. Lineage (NCBI taxonomy): Eukaryota > Metazoa > Chordata > Lepidosauria > Squamata > Lacertidae > Podarcis > Podarcis bocagei. The sequence continues at coordinate 68,872,892 of NC_138135.1, forward strand.
CAATATAAACATTTTTCCAATCTTCCCTAAACGAATGTTCTTCTTGTTCTCTTATTCTATACATTAGATCCGGTCGGTTTGACCATTTTTGACCTGGCAATAGATTGTGAATCATGATGTGAGCGGGTGTGCGCTAGGCAAAAATCACGAAGTGGGGGAAACCGTGAAGCCAGTGGATGCCTCTACAAAGCTCCATCCTCATTTCAGACATCATGATATACCATGATTCTTAGCTGGTGATATATCATTATTCTGAAAACCAGGTATCGCCCAGCCCCATTCGGTCCTAGATGGCCTCTGAAGGAGAACAATAGAAGAAGAATGCATGTCTGTTTTGGATCCTTAATGGGCTGTGCAGCTCAAAGAAGGAACACATGCAGAATGAAAATGATGCTGATTTAATTCTGGGAACCAGTGGGAAATGAACGCTCCTGACCCTCGCTTTAATACATAGGTGGGGAGCCTCAGGCCCAGGGCCCAATGCGGCCCTTCAGACCCCGCAAATCTGGCCCCCAAAACTCTCCCCAGACCACGCTCCTCACCAGTCCCGACTCTTGCCCCTGACTGCAATGTTGTCCTTGGACTTCAGTGGTCCCTCTCACTTGTCTGGAGGGAGGCAAGACAGTGTGAGTGTCTGCAGAAACCAGCCTTACTGTACAAAGGTGAGAAACAGCTCAGTTGGTACAACATGAGATTCTTAATTGCAGGGCTGTGGGTTCGAGACTCACGATGGGCAAAAGATCCCTGAATGAAGGGGGCTGGATTACCCTCGTGGCCCCGTCCAACGCTACGATTCTACCAAAGGTAGCGTTCACATCCATTGCTCCGCCCAGTTTTGTCTCTGGCCCCACCCACCGCTGTCATGCGGCCCTTGAAAGATTGCACAGAGAAGAGCACAGCCTTCGGACAGAAAAAGATTCCCCATCCCAGCTCTAATGCAAGAAATGTTTCTGCAAGGTGACTAAATTTGGCCTGTTCCAGGACTGCTGGTATGTCCTTTGATCTACAAAGCTCCCAGTCTTTCTCTCTGAACATTAAAGGCTTCCAGTTTTCTATTAGCACCAGAGGCAAAATCATACGCCGCAAACTCGTTCTCAAGAGTGAATTCTTGTGCAGCCAAAATGGCAAAGCGATGCAAAAGAGGATTGCATAGGGTGTAGTGTTTTCTATTTTATCTGTGTATTTTATCTATAAGCCACCTGGGGAAAACGTAGGATGATGATGATGATGATGATGATGATGATGATGATGATGATGAAGAAGAAGAAGAAGAAGAAGAAGAAGAAGAAGACAGAAAAAATATTCAGAGAAAAAAGCCCTAAGGGTGAATTTGCATAGATACAAATGCATTTTCCATCTTCCACATTTAGCTGCATTTCCCCCCTAAATGCAACCTCATTTTTAGGTGGCAATACAAGTTTCCAATTTTGAAAAGAGGCTCATAACTCTTCAAAGTAACACACTGAAGTCATGTCTTACGAACTTGCTGTTTACTTCCTCTTTATCATGAAAATACTCAAAAACCAGACCAACCAACTCCTGCACCCCCCAATAATACACTAACAGGCTTTCTTTGTTTTCGTTTTTAATGCTGGCTGGAAAATATTAGCACACATGACTCCCTCAACACAACACTTCACACATTCTTTTCTACTAAACATTTCCAAGACTTCTCAACAGCTTTAAACACATGCAAAACAAAAACTTCCAATTTGCTGGATTATATTATCCTACAAAGCATTTTTCTGTCGAAGATAATCCCTTACGTTCCTTAATATAGGCATTTTTTTAAAAAACACGAGGCAGCAGTTTTGAAACACTCTTATAAATAAAATTATAAAGTAAGTACTATACCATGAAACAGGGGGAAATTTCCCTCCTTGCTGCAGTCTCAAGCATAGTGTTTTGTTAGCATCCTAATTACTTCTGTTTTCTAGCTCGCTTCCCTTTTGGTTCCACAACTGAAGTAATGGACTTGAACGGCTACAGGTTGCCAAATCTCAGAACTTGGGCAGACGATAAGTGAGGGTTGCTAGTGAAAAGTGACAACCCGGAAGCAGAAGGGTGAGTGTGAGCAGGCAACTGAAGCTCTAACGGGAGAAAAGGAAAACAAATATACCCGAGGGCAGGCGAATCGCCTCCCTTTTTCTCCTCTCTGTTAGGAAGGCTTTAGGCAGGGTGCCTACGATTTTTCGAGAATGCTATTTTAACACGGCGGCGGCGGATAAAGTGCTGTGTCAAGCTGTCTTCAACAACTGTATATATTACTAGGTCATGCATGGATCAGGTATCTAGACCCGTAGGTGCTCTGATGGTATCTGTCAGGCATTTGTTACAGCATTAGCCTAGCACCAAAGGTCCAGAGAAGAGCAAGAGGCAGACAACTGCAGATACTGGCTCAGAAAGGAATGGGGCAGACCCAAAGGACATCATTTATAGGCTTCTGAATCACGTTGTAGCCTTGAGCAGGACTAGAAAACTCAGAAATATAGGCTAGGTTCCTTAAACTAAGGTCACAGTCACTGAAACGAAACGTCCACTTGCTATTTGGGGGGCTCTAAAGTCTTATTTTTCAAACAATGGACTGATTGGGATTTGATTCTCAGTTAATAATATTAGTAAGAATTTTGTTATTTATACAACGCCCATCTGGTTGGGTTTCCCCAGCCACTCTGGGCGGCTCCCAACGGAACACTAAAAACAGAATAAAACTTCAAACCTTAAAAACTTCCCTAAACAGGGCTGCCTTCAGATGTCTTCTAAATGTCTGGTAGTTGTTTATTTCCTTGACATCTGGTGGGAGGGTGTTCCACAGGGCGGGCACCACCACCAAGAAGGCCCTCTGCCTGGTTCCCTGTAACCTCACATCTCGCAGTAAGGGAACCAGGAGAAGGCCCTTGGAGATGGACCTCAGTGTCTGTGCTGAACGATGGGGGTGGAGATGCTCCTTCAGGTATATTGGGCCGAGGCTGTTTAGGGCTTTGAAGGTCAGCACCAACACTTTGAATTGTGCTTGGAAATGTACCGGGAGCCAATGTAGGTCTTTCAGGACTGGTGTTATGTGGTCTCGGCGGCCGATCCCAGTCACCAGTCTAGCTGTCGCATTCCGGATTAGTTGTACCTTCAAAGGTAGCCCCACGTAGAGTACATTGCAATAGTCCAAGCGGGAGATAACCAGATCATGTGCCACTCTGGCGAGACAGTCTGCGGATAGGTAGGGTCTCAGCCTGCATACCAGATGGAGCTGGTAGGCAGCTGCCCTCAACACAGAATTGACCTGCGCCTCAGGCGAAGAACGTCAAGAGCTTAAAGAAGAAAGGTCTCTTTGATCCAGGGACAGTTCACATACTATACTGGCCTATTCCGACCTCTTTTTCTGTAGCAGCTCAGGCTGCACAGAAAAAGCAATTTGGTTCCATAAATTCAATCCAATTGGGCAGATAAAATACTGCTGATGGAATTCTACAGTGTGTGAAAACAGTCCCGATCCAATGATCCCCAGGCATGTACCTCCAGATAGTGATGACAGGCGCCAGATTGGCACCCAGACATCTTTACTTGGTGGGAAACGCACCTGGCGCTTGGCTAATTTCAAACACTGGTTGAGGAAACACAGAGGTTAGATTTTCCTTCGACACCATGGGGGAGGTCTTTGGTGTACACAAAAGGCCTCTACAAATCCACAGGCCAGCAGCTGTCGAGAAACGCCTCTGCTTACCAGGCAGGAGAAACTCTCCTCCTTGCAAAGTACAGTGGGGCCTCGGGTTAAGAACATAATTCGTTCTGGAGGTCCGTTCTTAACCTGAAACTGTTCTTAACCTGAGATACCACTTTAGCTAATGGAGCCTCCCACTGCTGCCACGCCGCCACCGGGCCATTTCTGTTCTCATCCTGAAGCAAAGTTCTTAACCCGAGGTACTATTTCTGGGTTAGCGGAGTCTGTAACCTGAAGCGTCTGTAACCCGAGGTACCACTGTATTACAATTACAAGAGCTCTAATTCAAGGCCAAGTGAATCACTTCGAGCGAGGTGACAAAATTCAAAGCACACACAAGTCTAAACCAACACTGTCAAGCTATGCTTTGGCTTGTTTATCCGCTGAAAAGGAAAAAAAAGCAGGCCCTCAGCTCAAGGCCACTAGGGCAGCAGCAGACAGAAGGCACAATACAAAGACTTGTTTGAACTAAGCCCATGTGATACAGGTAGAAGCTTTCCAGCCCCGCTAGAGGCAGCATGCAAAATCCTCAGTTGGATTAGGAAGCATGTGTGCAAAATTTGCATGGTTCGGCTGGCAGACTGGAACATGCAAATCCCCAGGTCGGTAAAGGGCTGAAACTCAGTGGGAGAGCATCTCATATACATACAGATGGCCGCATGTCCAAATGCCGACATCTCCTGGCAGCGACCCCTGTCTCAAAGTGCAGGGGGGCCGCTGCCAACCAGTGTAGAGCAGAGTTTCCCAAACTTGGCTCTCCAGTTGTTTTTGGACTACAGTTCCCATCATCCCTGACCACTGGTCCTGCTAGCAAGGGATGATGGGCATTGTAGTCCAAAAAACAGTTGGAGACCCAAGTTTGGGAAACTCAATCCTAAACTAGGTGGAACAATGGTCTGACTCTGTATAAGGAAGCTTTCTGTAGTCCTCTAGCACTTAAAGAGCTGGAATCTTACGAATCCTAAAACGGAGCTGGGCTGGGGGGAGGAGTCAGATTCAATCTCCCTGCTCCCCCCCCCCCTTGCCAAGTCAGCAATCGGTGGGATTTTGTCATTCTATGAAGAGCCGTATGTGTGCCACTCCTGTTAAACACCATGCCCTCTGCTGGATTGGAGCCAGATCATAACTGCCTTGGGTTTCAGGACCAGAAGGGACAAGCCAGAGGGTTTTTATTATTGTTGTTGCTGTTGTAGTTTTGTTAGTTGCTTGCTGCATAGCATGCCTCCAAGCGGTCTGCAATTGTAAAACACACACACACACACCAGAAACCAAAGGAAACAAAGCAGCATTATTCACACACACATAAAAGCTCATCCTGCACCATGGAGCAAAAGCGAGCAGGGTTAAATCAGAAACACCCTCTTCAAATTGCTCCTCACCTTGTGCTTAGTCACTGTGCAAACTGTTGCCACCCAATGTGTGCACAAGAGGGCGGGGGAAGCACCTTTTCACCCCCCCCGGCATGTTCCCACACCTGACAGGCGACTCTTGGCACCCTAGCCATGTGCCAGGATTGTGTTTATTAAGCAGAGAAGAGAGTGCCACAAGCCTCGAGATCACCAGAATCATCATCATCATCATCATCATCTTGCGTTGCAACAAACAGCACTCCATGCTTCCAGGGAAGAGGCCCCACCCCAACCAATATTTCCTGATTGACTGGCAAGCAGAAAGGAAGCTCTCCTCCTAATCGCTCAGTATCGAAATTTGTCTCCCCTATTCAGAACAGGCTGATGTAAGAAGGCGCTAGCTTTCTGCCGCCAGAAATTGGAGATGCTTCCTCACATTTGCCTTGATATGCTGAGCCCGTGGGTTGTTTCTCTGGCTTGCAGCGAGGCAGTTAAAAAAAGAAAACTTGCCTAGTACTCCTACCCATGTAAACAAGCCCTCCGGCGATCTATTTTTATGTACAGTCGCTGCTTTTCACCTTAATTGTGTCTTGCTCAGAATGAGCTGAACAATGGCTACGTAGGCGTGTAAAGCCAAACCATGGTTTAGTGTTACATGCACCATCAGGAAGTAGTCTTACGGCTCATGCATTTTCGCCTCTCCCCCGCACCCTTTGGCAAGGAGGAGGACTCTACCAGAGTTTAGTTTTACCTTCTACCTGGGCCAGGGATCGTGTTTTAAAATGAACTCTGGTTGGTTAAAAAAAAATCAACCTTCAGAAACTGTGGTTGACATTTCCTTCTTTTGAAAATGGCCAGTTTGTTTTTAAACTATGATCCAATGACATCAAGCTAACATTTTAGGAAACTCAAACTAAATTCTGGGTCATAGCAGCTCCTTTCTGCTCACGCGTGTAAAGCTGTATCCGTTTTCAGTTTCCACAATCAGACAACTAATGGTGAGCAACTATTTTTTAGATGTTACTTGATTAATTCAAACTCACAGTAGCACCCACAATACCCATCTGTCCTTAACACTGGGGAGAACAGATTATTATTATTATTACTAATAGCCAGCCCATCTGGCTGGGTTTCCCCAGCCACTCTGGGCTGCTCCCAGCAGAATAACAACAACAACAGAAGAAGAAGAAGAAGAAGAAGAAGAAGAAGAAGAAGAAGAAGAAGAAGAAACATCTGTTCACATCTGTCACAGTTCTACAGCCTGCTTATTCTGAACGCATATACAAATGTGACCTCTGATTGAAACCAAAATACTTTGGTTTTAGTTATCGTAATATAACTGAAGCAGTTTGACCACTTTATAAACAGTTTTGCATTATAGTTATCCAGCTTACATCCTTCAAGCAGAGGGCTGCGTCCTAACACTACCATCTTCCATTCACACAAAGGAGTTTCTATTCTTCCCCGCCCCTCCCGCAAGATCCCATGTCATCAAAATCTGCACTGGGAAGGTCCCCTGACTCTTTGGAGTGGATGCAGGTAGCAGGAAAGGAAAGGGGACAGAGTAGAAATTCAGTATGTGCACATGGACACACAATAGAATTTGAAAGCAGGCAGCTGCTGTGTTTATAGGACTTGATAGAAAAACCTTGCTATCCCGAAAAGGACCACACTGAGGATTCCATCTGAAAAGGAAATTGTTCTTTTCCCTCCCTGCAAAGCGCACCTCCATCTCTCCATCAATAGTTAGAAGCTTCCGAGCCGCACAGCGCCTGACTTGCTGAAAATAAGCTAGTGTTTGCCATCATCCTTTGCCTAGATAAGACATTTCATCACTCCCTCTCCACAATTAGCCGATTCCTAAACACCTCGTCGCTCCACATTTATAAATCTGAACTTTGAAAGAGTTTGCAGCTATCGAAACAAGTGAATTCACGCCGAGTGGTTCTTTTACATTAACAGCTTGTCATAAGATGAGCCAACATTTTAAAATCCACGTTTCCTACAGTCCTTCGCCCCCACCCCCCATTTCCTGGCCATGCACCAGATCATTGCTACATGCGCCACTATCATGCCATAAAAACATTCCTCTGTACTTACGTAGAAAGTGTTTTTCCAGTAAGGCAATTTCCAGATGGCCTTTGATCTCATTTAATCTATCCGACTCCGTTCTGTTGTAATCCTGGACTCCCGAAGCCATGTTAATGGTCCCAGGACCAGCCTACACAGGGGAAAGGCAGAGAGAACAAAAACATTGGTGGGTAAGAAAGCAGCCTCTCTCAAGGGGTTGTCTGCACACTCCAAAAGGGGAAAAAAAACTCAAAGCAATTCATAAAACGTGGGTGCGGATTATTGAAATTTTTTTTTTAAAGCAAAGTGCAGAGCAGATCGACAAACCTCTTATTCAGCATTAGCTCTCTGAAACAAATCAATAGGAGCTAAAGAAAAGAAACCGTGCCTCTTCAGTCAGCCGTCTTCGGACACTGCGCATGCTCGGGCTCTCTGAGAGCTATAAGGGAAAGCATTTGAGTTCTGCAGCAAAAATCATCACCATCAAAACTCTTTTCTATTGGGTGGAAAGCACTTTTCAAATTATGGGCATTCCAAGTCAATAGACCTGGGGGTTTTTTCCCCCCTCCTTCAAAGAAAGTATTTAAGCAATTATCAGCCATGTAAATTAAAGCATTTGCTGAACACTGGCTGACGCTGCATAAATCCCGTCTCATGTATATGCTAATATATGATGGAGCGAGCTGTAACAAAGAAGGGACTGCAGTCCTCGTGCAAGGCAGACAATAGAGGGGAGCACCCATGTTCGGAGCATATGAGAAAAACCTGGCAAGTTTAAATACCTAGCACGCGTTGTGCAAAAATAAACAGTGAGAAAGATGCGGCAGTGCAAAGTTCAGGAGGCAGACAGCATTAACTTCCTAGAAAAGAGAGCTGTTTTCAAGGAACTGAGAAGCTAGATAAAGCGTAAACAAAGGAAAATATATATACACACAAAAACCAGAGGTATGTGTGCGGCTATCTTTGACAAAGTGGATTGCTAAACCGCATGAAATGAGTCGGCAGGGAGCTAATAAAGACATCACTGGGTCAAAATTATCAAACTATGTCAGGATGAAGAGTACCACTAAGGACTGATTATATATAGTAGTATATTGGTTATCGTTTGCCCTGCAACAAATGACATTTCTGGATGCGCACCGTCAACACATATTGCTTGGAAGTAAACAAGGCGAGAATAAAATATTTTTTTACAAAAAGAGTGGCCAATTAACTTGGCATTGCCAGAAGACACCTGCCCTTCACTTTCCTCTTCCGCACGGGCAGAATCTGCCTTCTGGACTGTGGGAATCACGGTTGTTCTCCTCCTCTCCACCAGGGCTTGACTTCAGGTGCAGCAGAATTCCCCTTTGGAGGTCTTTAAGCAGAGGCTTGACAACCATATGTCAGGAGTGCTCTGATGGTGTTTCCTGCTTGGCAGGGGGTTGGACTCGATGGCCCTTGTGGTCTCTTCCAACTCTATGATTCTATGATTCTATTATTCTATGACACGCAATGCAACAACATGCTGAAACTAAATGTCAGGGGACAGAAGACCCATTGCTTTGCCCATTGAGTTCCATGGAAGGGAGGAAGGTGAGATATCAATGGAATTTAAAAATGGCTCACGGGCTAATTTTGTCGCCAGTCAATTATGTAGCTCCCCTCCAAGCCAATTTCTAATCTGTCTTTCCAACACAAGTTTGTGCGATAGCAGCTACGATCGGCTCACCACCTTCACTCAATAATAGATTCTGAAAACTTTGGCAGAGTCACATGCAAAAATGACAGATGTAAATTATGCGCTGCAAGACAATGCAGGCATCAAAAATTATAAAATCCCTGCTGCTGACAACTAGAATGGAAGGTATACACTGGGCATGGAACGAATCTGAGCAGCAATCTTTAATAACCCAGAACAAGACAAACAGTATTACTTGTGGAACTATGCCAACGTATGCTAAACCAAATGTAGTTAAATAGCATGGCAAGCATGACTAAAATGCTCTCCGTCAGGTATTACTACAATAGCTTCTTTCTGAGCCACTCCTCAGAGCCTGTTCCACAATTTTAAAAGGATTTTCTGCCATGACACAGTCCCTGAAAAAGTTTCATCCGCATCCATCAGAGTTTTCATGAAAAATCGGGGGGGGGGGGGAGGAGAAAAATGCAAACTTTTCTCTCTTAAAATTCTTGGCTCCAACGTCTCAAAGCACATCCATGTTTCGGTTCCATCGTCAAGTTTCCAAAAAAGCAAAAATTCCGACGACGTCACCAGAATTTCCCTGCGTACTTTTTCCTTTCTAATATTTACAAAAGGCAGGCTTTTTATTGCTAAACACCAGCTGTGTTGCAAAATATTGTAAACCTCCCTTAAAATGTGCTCGCTCCTCTGGGGAACTCACATGGCAATTAAATATAGCCAAGCTGAACCCAGAGCTAAGTGGCAAGGCTTCAGTCACAGAAGGTTTTGCATTAATCATGACGTATTTTGTCAGTGCACACTAAATGGGTTGTGCCTATCTTTGGCATTTAATCTTCACAAAAATTGTATTCGATTTTCCAATACAGTGGTACCTCGGGTTACATACGCTTCAGGTTACAGACTCCGCTAACCCAGAAATAGTGCTTCAGGTTAAGAACTTTGCTTCAGGATGAGAACAGAAATCGTGGTCCGGCGGCGCGGCAGCAGCAGGAGGCCCCATTAGCTAAAGTGGTGCTTCAGGTTAAGAACAGCTTCAGGTTAAGTGCAGACCTCCAGAACGAATTAAGTATTTAACCTGAGTTACCACTGTATTAGAATAGGAATTTGTAACACGCAACGCAATTACAACATTTTCCATCGACAAGCAACACTGAGCATGCTCACATACTCATTGTCTTTTCAACTGGATCACCTAAGCATATAGTAACTATAAACTACAGTAGTTTTCTTCCAATTATAGCAGTTTTCTAAAAGCAGCTGTTGATCTGCTCACCTGTGGCGAATACAGTGGTGCCCCGCAAGACGAATGCCTCGCAAGACGGAAAACTTGCTAGACGAAAGAGTTTTCCGTTTTGGAGGTGCTTCGCAAAACGAATTTCCTATGGGCTTGCTTCGCAAGACGGCAATGTCTTGCGAGTTCCTGCTGGGTTTTTTTCCTCCCCCCCTTTTTTCTAAGCCGCTAAGCCGCTTATCAGCTGATCCGATCAGCAGATAAGCCGCTAAAAGCCGCTAATAGCACTAATCTGTCAATGGGCTTGCTTCGCAAGACGAAAAAACCACTAGACGAAGAGAATCACAGAACGGATTCTTTTCGTCTTGCGAGGCACCACTGTAATGCTAATGTCTTACAAGGTTGACACGAAACAGTGAGCAGACAAGGTCGGCTAATAGTTTCTTTACAAGGCCGTGTAAAATGGTGCTGTAACTACAGACTTGGCCGAAAAACCGGAACCGCAAATTCCTATTTTGCTGGAATCTGTGTTTAAAGCAGCAAGGGTCGAAGAGTCGCCTTAAGAAAACTCTGCGCTCTACACAGTAATCTAGAAAGAACTGCATAATGAGATATAATCTCATGAAACTGGATACTATGCAGGTAGCCTGCTCAGGTTCCAACATGTATTAACTACGATGAGAACAACTTGCATCTGGCCTTTATTTCTATCCATGTAATGTACATAGTTATGCACCTGAAATAACATTTCATTTCATACGTAATGCAAACAACAACATGGCCTTTTGTATCGTGTTTTCTAGATGCAGCAACAGATGAAACAAAAATAGTTTTGAATTATAAATGATCCCAACAATTGGGGGGGGGGACCGCACCAACAGTGCGTTCCTGTATGTGCCTACACAAAATCCAGCCCCTTGGATTCAATGGGATTTACTCCCAGGTAAGTAGGCACAGGGTGTCATACGATATGTATCCACACCGGTGAAAGTTGTGGACAATGTATAGAATTGCGACAAATATATGTTGGAAATGTAAAGGGAAGGAAGGCACCTTTTATCATATGTGGTGGACGTGCAAGGCAGTAAAAGCATTTTGGGAAATGATATAAAATATTTTTCCGTGTATAACACGCCCCCTATTTTTGGGGACTCCAAATTAAGAAAATGGGGGGAGATTGCCCATAGCTGTTGAGCTTTTTTTAGGGGGGATTGCCAAAAATCGCTCACTCGCCACTCACACGCTTTGGAAAAGCCACTTGCGTGGCGAGTTCCCGCCCCCCCCAGTGGAAATAATGACACATGACACAATTATTAAGGTTAATGGGCTAAATAAGGCCACAACTTTATTGGTTACAGGTGATGAGCGGTATTGGCTTAGGCATTGGTCCTAACCAATTATATCCAACTTCAGCCTGTCCGCTTGAAGTCCGGGAAGGGTTAACTACCAGTATGGGGAGTCCTGCTGAAGCACATCAACTAGGAACTCCCCCGGGGTCACCGCTAGGGGGCGTGCCTTGGGCCCTCACCTCCATAGGAACAGCTTGCAGGCGGCAAAGAGGGAGATCCCCGGTCGCGTCCTGGTTTAAATAAGGCAGGCCACACCCCCAGAGCCAGCCAATTGGCTGGCCAGGAGGTGACGCAGCCGGGAATCCCCCCAATCACGCGGGGGCTGGGGCATGAAGCCCGCAACTCCACCTCCTCCAAATGGCGGAGTGGCTCTATCATCTATCCCCAAGCCAGCGGAAGCCAACAACCGCCCACCCAATTAATGCAGCGACAACCAATCAAGAACAGTCTTTGCTGCAGCTGCCAATAACACGCCCAATAGCCACTGACAATCTCCGGCTCGCGGAAGCAACCAATCCCATGTCCCCCCAATGCGCTACCCGTGTGTAAGGCAACCACCAATTTTCAACGTAATTCTTTAAGAAAAATACATCGTCTTATACACAGAAAAGTACGGTATGAAACAAAAAAAAAATGTTTGAAATAACGTTTGTGGAAAAACCAGAAGCATTTTTTATTAGGTGCAGAAATACCACAGGAGCAGAAAAGACTATTCATGACAGCAGCGCGGATAATTCTAGCCCAGAGATGGAAAGAAGAAAAAGTCCCAATAAAGAAGAAGGGTTGATGAAGATGATGGACTACGCCAAAATGGCGAAAATGATCAGGAGGATCAGAAACCAGGAAGATAAGAACTTTAATAAGGAATGGGGGGAATTTATAAGTTATCTTGGAGAACGCTGCAAACAACTGAAAACATTGGCAGGATTGTTATAACACTTGTAATGTAACAAGAACTATGGTAAAAGCAGTGTTTTAAGGAAAAATGGAAGAAGTTGTAAGATGCAAATGAAAAAGATTAACAATGGGACCCATGAAGGGGGGAGGAAAGTCTAAGGATTTTGTTTAAGATTATGATTGATATTTCAATGTAGATATTATCTGTAAAACAGAATAAAAAAAATTATGAAAAAGAAAAAAGAAAGTTGTGGACATAACCAGGAAGTAAGGTAGGAGTAGCTGCGGGACAGCAGAAACTAACCATACTACTGGAGGAAACCTGCCTCAGGCACCTTGTTAAGAAGGATTAGAAAAACCATCTTAAAAAACAGGTCAATTGGCAGCTCTTAGGCATGGTGGCTAAACGAACCTCCATTCTCAGAAGCAATCGTAAAATCAGAATTACGGAATGGGAGCCTATGAACTAGGTTATACTAAATGATCAGGGAGAAAAAATAAGATTATCAAACCTCTAGGACTATAAGTTTATAAGTGGACGGGCAATCGATATTTGGAAAGCAAACTTGGTTTGAACCCCTCAGGAGCTCCTTTGCACTACAGGTGAACAGAAATGGTTGTGACTCAGCTGCCTTGAGCCGCGTTTTAATTCACACGTCAAGGTCACACAGCAGAGTCAATATAACAACTCTAGAATCCACTCCTTTTTTTGTGGCATGGCACAGAGCAGGTTATTTTTAACTCAAGAGGCTGGAACAAGCAAGTCTACAACACTTGAGAAGGGGCCATCAGCAGCCACCAATATCTGCTCATTGCTTTCACCACGTTGCAAGTCACTGACTTGATTGCGTTAGTGAACTTCAACGGCCTCCAGCAATTCCAGACTTAAGACCCACCTTCAACACAAGGTCCCTTTCAATCTACCATGCGCTGTCCTTCACTTTACTACATCTGTTTGTCGAGATTTGTCCTTCTACAGAGCTGAATTTATAGAAGCTGCCAGTCGTAGAAGTTTGAGGTCTAAACTCGGGTGCATGGAGCCTCTCTGTATTAACTTGTGGCCAAAACAATGGAGATGTAAAAGACCCAGAACGAAATCACCTAACATTTTTGACATGTAAGCTGCCCTAGAAACCTTCCCGTTTGATCATAGGAAAGGTAGGCATAGGGACTTCCCTGAGCTCTAGTGCCTCGCCAGCCCCAGGTACTGACCCCCGAGATAGAAAACAGACTTTTAAGGGGAGATTTATGTCAGAAAAATGGTGCAAGGAGGAGGGTTAAATCTACCACCTCCCAGTGCATATACAGTGGTGCCTCGCAAGACGAAATTAATTCGTTCTGCGAGTTTTTTCGTCGAGCGAATTTTTCGTCTTGCGAAGCACGGTGTCAGAAAAGTTTTGGAAAAGCTTCAAAAATCACCAAAAACCTCAAAAAAGGCTACCACACCGCGTTCTATGAGTTGCTCCTCAAAGTCAAGTCGCAACTGTATTAACGGTGTTAAGAAAAAGGAAACAAACTTGCAAGACGTTTTAGTCTTGCGAAGCAAGCCCATGTGGAAATTCGTCTTGCGAAGCAGCTCAAAAACCGCAAAACCCTTTCATCTAGCGAGTTTTTCGTCTTGCGAGGCATTCGTCTTGCGGGGCACTACTGTATGCTCTGATCCCATTCAGTTGCTTTTAAGTAATTGCCTAGGTCAGTGATGGCCAACAGGCAGATTGTGAGCTACTGGTAGATCACGGGTTGTCTGTGGTAGATTGTGGGACCCCTCCCCCCAAAAAAAAGCTCAACAACTTTCGTCAATCCAGTGGGTAGATCAATCACCGCCAGTTTTTTTATAGTGGGAGTAGATTGCAGTCTCTTGGATGTTGGACAAGCATGGCCTATTATTATTATTATATAATACTAATACTAATACTAATACTAATACTAATAATAATAATAATAATAATTTATACCCTGCCCACCCCAGGCATGACTGGGCTCAGGGCGGCTAACACTAGGTATAAAAACAATTGATTAAAATACAACTTAAAAACAAGATTAAAATACAACATTAAAATTAAAATGCAGCCTCATTTCAGTAGAAACTCAAATCAAAAACTTTTGGGGGACGAAAACGTCAAATCTTCACCAAGGCCAACTATCCAGACTGGTCCTACATGGGCCAGAAAAAAGCCAGGGAAGTCCCCAAATGGGAGTTCCATCACAGAAGGAGAAAGAAAAAAGGAAAGAGGGGGAGGGAATCAAGATCTACTTCATTCCTCAGTGGGAAAAATGCGCTCTGCGGCCAATCAGGGTAGTTTTAATATACTCTTGGTATATTCCAGGGCTGTCCTGGCTCACTGTGGCTTTTTCTGCATTGAACATCATCATCATCATTGTTATTATTTTCTGTGAAGCATCTCAAAGCAATTTCATAATGCAACAGAAACGTATATAAATTAAAACAATTGCATCTTTAAAACCACTTAAAAGCAATTTCGAATCCATTACAGATACTTGAGTAGGATAGGAATCTCCACGGGGATGGCTTGTTGAAAGAGGAAAATATTTCGACAGGCACCGAAAGGACAGAGAAGGTGGCGCCTGCTTGATCTGTAACAGAAGACCAATTCCATAGGGTGGGTGCTGACACACTAAAGGTCCGTCATGTGGTGCAGAACTCCAGGCAAGATGGCGCCTGAATGAAGCCCTCTCCTGCAGAGCAAAGTGTTTGTTGGGGATATAAAGGAAGGAGACGAGCTTTCATTTATGCTGGTGCCAAGCTGAAGAGGGCTTTGTACATGAATCAATCCGTGTAGGGAAAGGGAACCTTGTCAGATCTTGGCGAGCTGTAGCAAGCAGGGTGGATTTGATTTAAGTCAAATCAATTTAAATCATGATTTAAATCACTAGTCAGTAAGATATGATTTAAATAATTTTTCCCTCCCAGAAAGACTCATTCTTGCTGGTAGCCTCTTAATATTTGCAACCGTTTTTGGAATAATAATTTTTCAGAGTAGTTTTTACAGTTATATCAAAAATTACTGATTTGGTTATACTATTAGAAATACATAAACCGATAATTATTAAATGAAGGCAAGGTTTAGTAAGTTAAATGTTTATATTTGGACAACTTTTCTGCTGTACTTTATTGGAAGGAGAAAAGTGATCATTTCCTTAATAACAATTGAATCAATTTATTTACCTAAAACAATAACATTATAGCATATGTATCCATGTTTGTTAACTGATATGGTTAAACATTTAAAGAAAGAAAAAAAGACTGAGTTTTAGCACACATGAAAAACTGAAACAAATCCTTATTTCCTGATGGACTATAATGTAACTTAAATAGAAAACTATCTTTAGAAAGATTTTTCCTCCAAAAGCATTTTATTTTAAAAATCCAATTTAAATTATAAAAAATCTTATTAACATTTTTAAAATATGATTTTTTATTTTTTAAAAAATCCATTGATTTTTATTCAGCCCTGGTAGCAAGTCGGAGCAGGCAGCACACCGCTAGACCAACCAAAACCTAGGCTTTTCCTCTTCCCCATCTTTCCGTCATTCTTTCCCCCTCTTTTCATTCCTCCTCCAGAAGAGGATTACACGGCACCACTAGGATAAGCCACCTCAAATAAGGTCATGACACAGTTGCTGTTGTCAAAATCTTGAAGGCTAAAGGCAACTAGGTTGGGCTCTGATCAACAGCACCCAAATTGACAGCCGTTCATTCACAATCTGTCGTCCTGCCTACACTGTCAGTCGCTGCCCGAATTAAAATGCCAACCCACCCGTCTTAAAATACTGGGTTAGTTACAGGGTAGTCACATGGGTAGTCACATGGGTAGCAGGCCGTTTGTATAAGCTGAACACACAACACGCCAGCCCCAGGGATTAGATACTGGCAGGAGCATCTAAAACAAAAGCTGGTGCTGCGGAAGAAGCCAGAAGACCATATTGGCTGCAAGACCTGCTCCCTGCCTTGCTGGGACTGACTCCAGCTACAAAAAGCTGAGGCTGCCAAACAGACTTTGGGGTTAGGGTGTTCTTTCGGGAGTTTTGTTGGGGAAAGTTGTTGCTGTTAATCGATACTAACTTTTTGTATTTTTATTTTTAGATCTAATTACGATTTATGTGGAAATGGTTCAATTTGGTTGTGCACTTTTCTTTTCTTTTTTTCCAAAAAATAAATAAATGCCGAATTGCATTGAACTTGTTGCATGTTCCACTTCCTGTCTTGTAATTAATCCCTTTAGTAGGATCTTTGGTTGTGCACTTTTCAATGTGTTTTATTTATTGTTTACAACTACTTTTGTTATGTTTGTAATTATGTACAGTGCTACCTTGGTTCCCGAACTTAATCCATTCCGGAAGTCTGTTCTTAAACCAAAGCATTCTTAAACCAAGGCGTGCTTTCCCATAGCAGAAGGGGACTCAATTTACAAACAGAACACACTCAACAGGAAGCAGAACATGTTCTGCTTCCAAGGCAAAGTTCACAAACCAAAACACCTACTTCTGTGTTTGCAGCGTTCTTAGTCCAAGTTGTTCATAAACTAAGCTGTTCTTAAACCAAGGCACCAGTGTAGATATTTTTATGTAAGAGGTCCTGAGAATGGTTTTAACTCTTTGAAAGGCAGCAAATGATAAAATGATGACAATAATGAAAACAACGGATCAGATTTAACTCCACTTCCCAGTGGCCTGGTTCAGATATAACCCTGAAATTTACACCCTTCTCTGATTAGGATCTCAAATGTCTAATGAAATCATAGTTAAACTCAGAGGATAGGTACACAGAGACATGACAGTTATTTCTCACCCTGCAGACAAGAAGGCAGAAGAGGGAAGTAAATTGCCTTCACCATGGACCACTTTGGTCCAGAAGTATTACTGAACAATGGTTGACAAAACTCAAAAAAGCTCTTGAAACATTTCACATCCTGATCTGTGGCTAATTTTTAACTATGGGTTAAATGTGGGGGGGGGGAGATCTGCGGCCCTCCAGATGTTGTTGAGCCACAAATTTCCTTTTCCCTGATCACTGCTGGTTTCTGGAGCTGATTGGAGCTGGGAATCTAACAATAATGGGAAAAACCACAGGTTCCTCATCACTGAATTAGACGTTCAGATATGATCCGTCCAGAAAACAAAACCACAGTTAAAGCATTAAGTGAGCATGGAACTAATAAGAAAAACCAAATAGAGCATAATTTTCGCGTTACAAACACTTAAAATGTTTTTCAAAATAAGAAAGTGACCACAAACAGACACACATCATTAGCCCTAGACAAAAATTCCTCGATTACATCCTTTGCTCTCTTTCCAACCAAACTGCCGTTGAACAAATCTCTATTTTGCTGGCTAGAAATAATGTATTTATTACTGCGCAGGTTGCAAAATTTGCCTTGGCTGCAAGTAAGTTGAGAGCTAGGCACCAAGACAAGTATCATAAGGGGGAGTGTGAGACATGGAGTGCTTACTTAACTTATGCAGGTGTGATTTTTGCATTTTTGTATGCTTGCTTTGCTGTTCTTGTTGTTCAGTCTTAAATCAATTGTTTGTATCCTACGGATTGTGACCAATTGTGACAGCTTATAAAGGTAAAGGGACCCCTGACCATTAGGTCCAGTCATGGCCGACTCTGGGGTTGCGGCGCTCATCTCGCTTTATTGGCTGAGGGAGCCGGCCTACAGCTTCCGGGTCATGTGGCCAGCATGACTAAGCAGCTTCTGGCGAACCAGAGCAGCGCACAGAAACACCGTTTACCTTCCCGCCAGAGCGGTACCTATTTATCTACTTGCACTTTGATGGGCTTTCAAACTGCTAGGTTGGCAGGAGCAGGGACCGAGCAACGGGAGCTCACCCCGTTGCGGGGATTCGAAACGCCGACCTTCTGATCAGCAGGTCCTAGGCTCTGTGGTTTAACCCACAGCGCCACCCGCATCCCATGTGGCAGCTTATAGCTTTTAGCAATAAAGATTCATTCATTCATTCAGCCAGGAGTGCCATCTTGGCCCCGGGGCCGTGGGTGCCACACAGCGTGCATGGCCCTGGCACAGAATTTTGTGGGTGCCCGGCCCCTCCATGGGGAATTTTGTGGGTGCTCGGGCACCCAGGGAGTTGGCACGTATGTCAATAGCGCAGATACTTACAGGGTCTCTCAATTCATCGCTGTCTTTGCCTGCCGTACGAGGTATTTTCATAGGAATTTCATCTCCACATTCAGTGTCGGAAGCATTAGGAGACTCTGCTAAATCGAGGAACTCATCTCTCTTGTGACCTCTGAACCTTATTTTGTCTAACCTCTTTAGCATGTTCAGCACTGCTCCTTTCTGCTTTATCTTAACATGACGGTTGGAGTCCCTGCAAAACACAAAGGGAAGCGGCAGAGACAAGGGAAAAAGATTATTTTCGGAGGACATGCATGATAAACATTATAATTATACAGAGTGCTCTTATAATCACGCATTGAACGCTTGCGGCAGAAATAGTAATCCCGTTTCCGAAAGAAAGAAAAAACACTCTAGCTTACGTTTCAAAATCCTTTTTAAAATAAAAAAGTGACTATTAATAGAGAAAGCATTTTGTGGAACAATCATTTCCACCAGATGGACAGTATGAGAGCACTAAGGAATAGAACATGACAAAGTTTTGTGTCATTTGCTTGCGGAGCAAAACCCTTACCAATTCTACGTTTCAGAGAGGTTGACAAAATAAATTCTTATTTAGGAAACAGAGCTCTGCAAATCAGCTGGGAAACGCCGGGTTCAAATTTCAACAGTAATGAACTCAATAATGGGACTTTGAATACAGAGATGATGATTTCAACCTTACGGGCTACTTGGTAAAGTTGACTGGGATAATGTATGTGGAGTTATTTGATGACTTGAACAAGCTATATATAAATACAAATCGTTTTTAAACTGCACCCCCAAAAAAATGACAGCAAGAAAGCCAGAAAGCTTAGAAAGCAATAACCCTGATACATATTGAATCCTAATAGAGTCGTACCTGGGATCCTGAACGCCTTGCGAGTCGAACGTTTTGGCTCCTGAACGCCACAAACCCGGAAGTGAGTGTTCCAGTGGCGAACATTCTTTGGAACACAAACATCCAACACGGTTTCCGATTGGTTGCAGGAGCTT
The DNA here is from genome assembly GCF_964188305.1 of Podarcis bocagei. Lineage (NCBI taxonomy): Eukaryota > Metazoa > Chordata > Lepidosauria > Squamata > Lacertidae > Podarcis > Podarcis bocagei. Next base: position 68,892,323 of record NC_138135.1, read on the forward strand.
CCTGCAGCCAATTGGAAGCCGTGCCTTGGTTTCCAAACATTTTGGAAGTCAAATGGACTTCCGGAATGGATTCTGTTCGACTTCTGAGGTACCACTGTATTACAAAGCCAGTATGACCTAGAGTGAAACGTTAACAATTAGCAATGCACTGAATCAGTAATATCCCCTTGAAACTACCGGTAGTTAATGTGTGGGAAATACAGTGAGAAGCGTCCCCACCAGTAGCCATTGCAACCTCTTATATTAAAATTGTTAAGAAAGGAAATTAACGCAAATCAGGAGTGCCTCTTGCACATTTACAGATCTGCGCAAATGCTTTTGCTGTGCCCACGTTGGGAAGCAATTCCCACACTCCCCAACACACATATGCAAACTCCTATTACCACAGCATTCTCATAGGTGAAAATGTTCCCAAATGGAGACAAGCCTGTATGGTGGCTCATTTGCCGGCAGTAATGTATTTAGCGTTAACTCTGGAAGTGTATATTCTCGATTCTGACCAAACTAAGCCTTTTGGTGTATATTTTGCTCTAGGAGGCCTAGTTTGATCAGAATCGAGTCTACATTTCCAGAGTTTAATGCTAAATACATTACTGTTGGTAAATGAGCCACCATAGACTCTAGAGGGCCATGAAAATTTGTGTCCCGGGCTTTTTGGATTCCTCTACCCATGTACTATCTGAAACCAAAGGGGTGCATTTGTTGCCAGATGTGTTTTTTTGTTTTGTTTCAGCAATCCGGATGGGTTAGGACAAACATGGTTCTCCAGCTGTTGTTGGACTACAATTCCCATCATCCCTGACCACTGGTCTTGCGAGCTAGGGAAGATGGGAGTTGTAGTCCAAAAACAAGTTTGGGAAGCACTGACAGCACTGAAAGTTGGGCAGCATGAAAAGTGGGGAGAAAAGCGAGGCATTTCACAAAAGGTGGGATGGGAAACAAAGGCCACACCATACAGAGAAGTTCTGCAGTCCCAAACGGTGACTTCATCCTGTCTGCCAACTGTGTTAACAGATTCTTGGAAGGGGAAGATTTGAGATTCGAAGAAACAATGCAGACGTCAATGGATGGAAAAGTCTGCCTTGCAACATAACCACGGAGAAGCTCGCAAGCCGATTCCGTCAGGCTAAATTTGCGCTTCTCCTTCTGGAAGCGGAAACCACACCAAGATTACGACACTTTGGGTGTAAAGGAAATCTGTGCACACTTTAGCTCAGAGGTTTTCAACCTTTTTGAGTCCAGGGGTCCCTTGAGCAACTATATTCTGGGGGGCTCAGGAGCCCAGTTACGTCACCCCTTGCCTGCAGAGCTGGCAGCCTCTCACGCTTTTTTGAACACGCTCCCTTGTGGAGTGTTCCCTCAGCCTCCTCTCCTCTCCATTGGTAGTCCTCTGGGCAGCCGCTGTCACTGCCACTGCCCCTAGTTTTTGAGCTGCCCCCTCTGCCCCAAAGAGAGGTGCCTCCTCACACTGCCCCACAGGGACCTGAGACTTGTCTGTCCATTCATAACAGCAAGGGCTGGCGGACTGGCTGGCTGGGCTCCCTCACCCACTTGCTTGCTTGCTCCAAGGCTGGTTCAGCCCCTGGCAACCAGCCCCCCCTGGGCAGCCCCAGAGGCACCATTCTATGACCCTCACCCACAATGCCCCTTTTGGCACTTAAAATAGTTTGGACCCCACCCCATCCACAGGCCCATACCACAATCTTAACTGCTTCATGTATTTACAACCTGCACCTTCGTAAAGTGTATCAAAGCGGCTTACAACATTTGAAAGATAAGGATAAACGGTCCACAAATATCCACAAAATGCCATTAAGAACATCAGTAGGCACTGCTTGGTTAAAAAGAGAAAATCATGTTGTGAAGGCCTATCTAAGCAATGCGGTTTTCAGAAGGGTGGTTCCTGCCGAAACTCTAGTGGCAGGGAGTTCCACAGGGCAGCGCTTGCCACACCAAAGGCTTGCTCCCCAGGGAAGGCCAACTGAACCTCAGGAGTGTGAGAGAGCTCTTTGGATCTCCCGGGAGATGCAAAGAGCATCCAATGACTATAATATCAAATCACAAATAAGACACTACAAACAGAGAGCTTTGAATATCCATCTCACCTCAAGCCACGGTTTTTGAAGACATTGAGCCAAGACTCACCAAGTGATGTGGCAGCGAGTAATGAGATTATCTATCTATACACACACATATGAATCAGCCCTGAGCAAAGATGCAAGGTGACGTTTGCTGTGCTCTGAGAAGTGTGGTGCGTTACTAACGTCATCCGACGTGAAATTAAGAAACAAAACAGCATAAGAAATGTGGGCAGGTACCTGCGCGTTTGGTTTATTACTCAAATAAAAAACAAAAACACCTGAAGAACTGCCTTTCGTTATTTCTTTTTAATCAACCGTCACATTCATGCATCGAGGCTCCCATCATATTTACATGTCAGCTAGAAATCGTGACTTCCTGTGAACAAGTGAGTCACAACTGTCTCACACATATATGGATTCATGTCAGGAGGAAACAAACCACAATTCCTGGCTTGCTGTTATCTCCAAGTCAATGCTTGTAGTTTGTTCTCGCTCCCCCAAAAACCACAATTTGTTCCGCCAGCAAGGAGGAGGCAAACCGCCCATTGTGGTGGACGTGTGTTAGCTGAGACTTATACTCATGACATGTGAACTGGGTTTCCAGAACATTGGACAACTGCTCTCACCCTCTGTGATAGCCCAGAAGAAGAGAAGTCTCACTTCCAGATAAACAGCTCCTTTTCCATCTCTTGTAGGCTTCTGCAGATCACAAGTCCCATCTCCTTTGCAACTGACATGGTTCGTGAGTAGCATGTGCAGAAACTAGCTCCACCAGTTGCTTGGTGTGCCTACCTAAATGCTAAAGGCAAACTAGGGACGCGGGTGGCGCTGTGGACTAAAACCAGTGAGCCTCTTGGGCCTGCCAATAGGAAGGTCGGCGGTTCGAATCCCCACCATGGGGTGAGCTCCCATTGTTTTGTCCCAGCTCCTGCCAACCTAGCAGTTTGAAAGCATGCCCATGCAAGTAGATAAATAGGTACCTCCATGGCGGGAAGGTAAACAGCATTTCTGTGCGCTCCAGTTTCCGTCACGGTATCCCGTCATGCCAGAAGTGGCTTAATCATGCTGGCCACATGACCTGGAAAGCTGACTGTGGACAAACGCTGGCTCTCTTAGCCTGAAAAGTGAGATGTACACTGCACCCCATAGTTGCCTTTGACTGGACTTAACTTTCCAGGGGTCCTTTACCTTTTTTAAATAGGTAAAAGTTAAAGGACCCCTGACAGTTAAGTCCAGCAGCAGACGACTCTGGGGTTGGGCGCTCATTTTGCTTTACAGGCCAAGGGAGCCGGCATTTGTCTGCAGACAGTTTTTCCAGGTCATGTGGCCAGCATGACTAAGCCACTTCTGGTGCAATGGAACACTGAAACTAGAGCAGCGCACAGAAACGCCATTTACCTTCCCACTGGAAGGTATATACCTTCCCACCTATTTATCTACTTGCACTTTTGGCGTGCTTTCAAACTGCTAGGTTGGCAGGAGCTGGAACCGGGCAATGGGAGCGCACCCCTTCGCGGGGATTTGAACCGCCAACCTTCTGATCGACAAGCCCAAGAGGCTCAGTGGTTTCAACAGAAGCCACGGAATTTAATTTGCCGATACGCATCCAGGAATTGACACCCCCCCAAAAAAAATAGTTAGTTTGTTTTTTCAATAAAGTATGTATGATCATAGAAAACTAGGAGAAACTTTCTCCAAGGCCACTTTTCATAATGTATACATTAATCATAACCAGCATTAGGAATTAGCCAGGCACCAGGCGCATTTTGTGAGTGGCATGGGTCCAACTGCGACCACATGGAGATCTCTGGATGCCGGGCCGGCAACTAGGGGAAAACAAAACGTCACATAGAGAATGATCTGAAATATTTTCCTTGCAGATTGAATTTGTTTTGATTCTGGATTGTTTTATTTGATGTTTCAATGTGTTGTGAACTTCTCTGAGATTCTTCTTTGAAATATAAAGCAGTATAGAAATGAAATTATTATTATGGTAGTATTTTTATTGCTAAATCCCATGGCAAAAAAATAATAATGCCTAGACATTCCATTGTGGTGATCATAACCTAGGTTTATGGGCAACTAGACTATATACCTGAGTTTCTATCAGCGAACATTAACAACAAATACTGATTTAATAAACATATATCAGTACAGACCCAAATTTAATTACTTTATGTAAGCTGCTTTGGAGATCCATCTGGGCCACGAGGCAAGGTAGAAATATGTAATGGTTCTAGGGGTTGCTCGTGCATAAGCCGGTGCAAACACCTGGCTGGGTTGCCTGAGTGAACCTTTTCTGTCCGGACAGCCACTCACCCGTGGCTGTCTCAATCGCTGGCAGAATCCATCAGTGGGCGTTTCTTAAACTTCTTCCAGCAAAGAAGCTCTTTGACGCCTAGTCTCCTCCTACTCTCTCTGCGTGAAAGCCTTCTGCGCAAGGAGGGCGTAGGCAGCAGAGGACCTCTACTCTCCCCGCGGGTCCCCGGCAAGGAGTCATGGGACCGCCTCGCCGCTTCCCCATCTGCCCCCCTTCTCCACTGGTGCTACGCTGATTCTCTTCCCCAGAAGATGGGCTGCCTCTCCCACTCCCGGGACGCTCTCCGGAATCCCCCTGGATTTTGCTTTCTCCCTCCGGCACTGATGGCAGTTCCCTGACATTATGGTAGTATTTTTATTGCTAAATCCCATTGCAAAAAAACAATAATGCCTAGACATTCCATTGTGGTGATCATAACCTAGGTTTAAGGTGCCATTGGGCAACTAGACTATATACCTGAGTTTCTATCACCGAACATTAACAACAAATACTGATTTAATAAACATATATCAGTACAGACCCAAATTTAATTATTTTATGTAAGCTGCTTTGGAGATCCATCTGGGCCATGAGGCAAGGTAGAAATATATAATGGAATAAAACAGGAAACCCCCTTGTGCAAAGGAGCCTTTATAGGGTCAAGGTTAGGAGTCCTGTAAAAGTGTTCCCTGATCTATTTTTAGGGTGCAAAGGGATCCCAACAATTAAGAGAAAGCCCTTCAGGGAAGCTGCAAGAGGATGTGACTCAACTCGATTTAGCACAGCAGGAGAGCAATAGCAACAGTGGCGTCTCAGTGCTTTTTTTAAAAAAAAAAATCTCTCAAGTCTTCCCACAAACATCCTACACACAGTCTATTTCGGTGTTCAAAATCTAGAACTTTTCCCTATACAGATTATTAAGAGTCATCCTAGCTTATATAAAACATTCATAGGAAGCCATTCAGATATTTGAGAACACCATTCATCTCATCTATAACACAGTTGTCCAATGTCCATGCAACTGAATCACTGGTTGTACTAGACAAGCAATTTTTTCTTTAAAATGATATATCCGCTTATTATTACTGGACGTGGTGGCGTATTTGCTCCCTCTATTTCCCCTTTACCTTCTGAAATAGCTTTTTTTTAAAAAAGGCGGTTGACCTTTTAACATTAAAACTGTCCTACAGAACTCATGTGATGACATGTGGTTTAAATAACCCATCTTTGGATCTTTTATCCTTTTAATAGCACCCAAGTGACAAGCCGGATAAGTGATGAAACTCAGCCATTTTCAGCCTCAAAAGGAGATGGGGGCGGGGAGGAAAAGTTCAAATTTCCATATATCATACCAGCAAAAAATAATAGTAAATCAGTACTTCTACACTTTGGGTATGGACTGCTAGGTTTTTATATACGGACGTTGCTGTTCTGATCCTAAAACGATTTTTGTTTCTGCCAGAAGCACAACACAAATCTCTAACAGACATAACGACTGAGCTGAATTTTAGACGGAAAACCAGTACAGTGGTACCTCGGGTTACGTACACTTCAGGTTACAGACGCTTCAGGTTACAGACTCCACTAACCCAGAAATAGTGCTTCAGGTTAAGAACTTTGCTTCAGGATGAGAACAGAAATCGTGCTCCGGAGGCGCGGCAGCAGCAGGAGGCCCCATTAGCTAAAGTGGTGCTTCAGGTTAAAAACAGCTTCAGGTTAAGAATGGACCTCCGGAACGAATTAAGTTCTTAACCCAAGGTACCACTGTAAAGTGGTACCTTGGTTCTCAAATGGCTTAGCTGTCGAACAAATCGGCTCCCGAACGCCGAACACCCGGAAGCAAGTGTTCCGGTTTGTGAATGTTTTTCGGAAGCCGAACGTCCGACACGGCTTCCGCTTGAGTGCAGGAAGCTCCTGCAGCCAATCGGAAGCCGCGCCTTGGTTTTCAAACGGTTTCGGGAGTCAAATGGACTTTCGGAACGGATTAAGTTTGAAAACCAAGGTACCGCTGTATACGGCCCTCAAAGGCTTCCATCCATTGTCACGAATACAAAATACAAAATGATACACGTGTTTCATGTATTTTGAAGCACATAGATCATATTCAGAAGAAATACAGTGGTACCTCGGGTTACATACGGTTCAGGTTACATATGCTTCAGGTTACAGACTCTGCTAACCCAGAAATAGTGCTTCAGGTTAAGAACTTTGCTTCAGGATGAGAACAGAAATTGTGCTTTGGCGGCGGGGCGGCGGCAGGAGGCCCCCCATTTGCTAAAGTGGTGCATCAGGTTAAGAACAGTTTCAGGTTAGGTACGGACCTCTGGAACGAATTAAGTACTTAACCCGAGGTACCACTGTACTGAAGACAGAAGGAATTTTCGCTCCCCCAAGGTAAGGTCCTGGTGGTACAATCTATAGAAGCCTAAGTTTGGTTGGCACTGCAGGATGAGAAGGGCACCGGTGCTAGTCAGCTCTTGGATTTCAGCAGCAGCTGCCAAAGCCATTGTTGGCTGAGCGATGCCAAGGCAAATCACTTGCATTTTGGCGACAGCAGCACACTCTGTTGTGTTAACAGTGGGAAGCAGAGACTCGCCGTGGAGTCTTCGAGTCACATGCCTGAGCACTGCTTTGCCACTGCTGTGCAGCACTGAAACATGCCAAAACTCTCAGACGTGTCAACCAAGAAATACACAGAGGCCGTGCGCGCACACAGGCAATGGGCAACACGATACTATCCTCACAACAAGCAAGATTGGCTAAGAGACTAAGATAGGCCCAGCAATGTTAGAAACTCACAATACATAAGCTAGGTGCCAAACAGCTCCTTTAACCAAGGTTGCAGTCACCAAAATGGAATGTCTAGTTGCCATTTTGAGGCAAGACGGCTCTAAAGTCTTATTTTTCAAACGATGACTGTGATGGATTCTCAGTTAAACATCTGGGTAGTTCAGATGACAACAATGAACTAGGTGAGAGAACTTAAAGAAGAAAGGTCACTAGAACCATATATTGACCAATTCCAGCCTCCTTCTCCGAATGGTGACTGCTCCTGGCTCAGGGTGAGCAGAAAAAGGCATTTGGCTTCCACAAATTTAGTCTGATTGTGAGATAAAATATAACTGATAGAATTCTACAGGATGCGGAATTAAGTGTATGAAATCAGTCCAGATCCAATGATCCCCAGATGGTAGAGACGTCAGGAACCATCTTGGCACCCAGGCATCTTCACTTGATCGCAAGTGGCCGACAGGTGCAAAATGCGCCTAGTGCCTGGCTAGTTTTGAACACTGAGGCCGAGGGTCACACAGTGAGCTTTTCAATAGATGTACCGTATTGGCCCGAATATAAGCCGCACCCACAAATAAGCAGCACCTTTAAAATTTGGAGGCTTGGGGGAGGCTTGGGAGCCGTGGATGGGACGGGGGCTGTTACCCGGCACTCCCGGGCTGCTTCCAGGGGCGGGGAGCCACGCCACTTTGCTGGCAGTGTAAGGTCGTGAATATAAGCCGCACTTTAACTTTTCACAATCAGAGTTGGGGGGGGGGAGTGTGGCTTATATTCGAGCCAATATGGTACTCATGTTACGATATTCCAATGTCAAGTTCCCGTCAAAGTTCTTCCTTTGTAAGAGGACTTTAACATAAATCAGCGGCAAATGGTATGAGTGAGGAATGTTTTGGCTCAGGAAAAAAACCACACAGTGCTACCAAGAAGCAACAGGCAATGTTAGCATCGTCACAAATCTGGTATACAAAACGAAACCGGCCTAAGACCCATGTCAGAGCCGCAATGCTTGATGCCCTCGGAATTTCAAGGGACAGAGCTCAGGCAGGCAGACTCCTGTAAGTGCGACTTAAGTCCAGGAGAAACCCCAAGATCAGTGCATGTTCAATAACAGATGTTATAGGGCTGGCATCTCTGATCCTTGAGCTGACAACCTGTGGTCAGGGTAACAAAGAATGTGAGAGGATGCGACTCAGGCACCTAGCAGCCAGAGCATCTAACCATGGTTAACTATGCTCAGAGATTACAGTCAAACCTTGGTTCCCGAACGTTTTGGAAGCCGAACAGACTTCTGGAAAGGATTGCGTTCGACAACTGAGGTTGGACTGTACTCTCATGTGATTTTGAACTGTATCAACAAACATGATGTTCTTTCCTCCATGCAAGATTCTCCCCTAAGTTATTCCTGAATAGCAGGAGGTTGAACTAGACGGCCCTTGGGTTTCCTTCCAGCTCAATGAGTTATTTAAGGTTGGGCTTTCATGTATGAGGGATGCAGGTAGTGCTGTGGTCCAAACCACTGAGCCTCTTGGGCTTGCCAATCAGAAGGTCGGTGGTTCAAATCCCCGCGACAGGGTGAGCTCCCGTTGCTCGGTCCCAGCTCCTGCCAACCTAGCAGTTCGAAAGCACATCAAAGTGCAAGTAGATAAATAGGTACCGCTCCGGTGGGAAAGTAAACGGCGTTTCCTTGTGCTGTTCTGGTTCGCCAGAAGTGGCTTATCGTGCTGGCCACATGACCCAGAAAAACTGTCTGTGGACATATGCTGGCTCCCTCGGCCTGCAAAGTGAGATGAACGCCGCAACCCCAGAGTCATTAGCAACTAGACCTAATGGTCAGGGGTCCCTTTACCTTTCCATGTATGAATTGCTCGCTATGATAACAAAGCGGCCAAATAAATGTACACTGGTTTTGAGAAAATTCAGCTTTAAAAGGCAAGAGCCAGTCCACCACTCACAGTTTAAAGCTGGTGTCCAACCAAGTCACACTCAGAAGATTTAAGTTAGCCGTAACTTAAGCCAGCTGTTTTCAACAGACCTGCTCCGAGTATACCATCTTCAAATGCAATCTCTAGGTTACAACTCACCTGTAAGCAAGTCCTACAGCAGTAAGCAAGGCTTACTTGCAAGTAGACATGCATAAGGTTTGCACATACCAACTTCTAATTAGGCCACTCTTTCCATGACGGACAGCATTTAGACTTTCTTCCTGGCCGATGCGAGGGCAGACATGGAATTTGAGAAGCTTTGTCTTCTTTGCAGAAGTACCTAGCCACTTCCTTACCCACAAAACCCCATAGCTCATTTTCTTAGTAAAGGAATACGTGTTTCACTTCTTCCGCCTTCTTAGAAGCACCAACGTTCTTGCGGGCCTTTCTCCGGCAAAATTTATATGCAAACCGCATTAAGGAAAAAGCCAGAAGGCTCTCAAGAGAGTTCGTGAGACAGAGAAATCTGAAGGTGTGGAGGCCTAGCTTATTTTCAAAACAAGCATCCACTTTGACAAAGGATTCCCACGTTGTGTTTTATTTTACTTGCGTTCATCAGGAACTGAACGGAGTGATGGTTGGGGAAACTTTTGTTGGGGTGGCTGGGGAAACTTTCATTAAATGTGTGGGAATAGTTTGCACGTCCTCTCCTGCAAGAAATTCCAGGAACTGTAGTTCTGTGGTGAGTAAACTACGGTTCTCAAGAATCTTTGAAGGGGAGGTTGCTTTGAAGCTACAATAGGTATAGAGCAGTTAACACATCCATCCCAAACTTTAGATTACTCTGAATTTCCTTTTATAGCTCCTCAAGTAAACACTGCCTGTTGTGAACTGTGGATAATTGTCAATAAAACCCACATTTTGAACACTTATCCCAACGCTATGCTAACACCACCACCACCACGTTGGTAAACCTGTGACAATCAAATATCCTTTTTCTTGCCTCAAAACAACACAGCTGGAACTTCTTCTTTTTAATGCTTTCCCCGATTTAAATCACTTCAGCCCCTATAGTTGCCACTAGCCATGTGAAAAGAGAAGATAACTATACGTGTTTTATTTCTTTTTTACCTCTTCAAAGGCTGAATAGCAGCTTTTACGGGGGTGGGGTTAGTGTGTACACTCAGCACCAATACAAACCCTCGCAGCTGCTTTTAGACAAAGAAAAATCTATCATGGTATCATATTATAGATCTTACACATAGTTTGGCCCCAGGACAAATCATGTAAAAGGAGAAGGCTGGATGCTAACTATGTGCTTATGACCAGGGCTGCAAACACCCTGGACCTTTAAAACACATTCAAAGCACATCCTCCGCCTGCAAAGAATTGTGGGACCTGTAGTTTAAGGGTGCTTAGACTTGTAGTTCTGTGACAGGTAAACTACAGCTCCCATAATTCTCCCTTTTGGGGGGGGGGTTGCTTTGAATGTGCTTTAAAGGTCTGGTGCGTACGCAGCCTAAGTTTCAACAAAATGCTTTTTCCTCCCATAACCAGTGCAAATACTGTGAATATCGGGCAAATACTCAGAGTAGAATCGGTGAAAGAAATTTCAGTTACTCAGGTTTGCTGATTTCAATGGGCCCACTCTGACTATGACTATGATTATCCGCATTGAGATCACATTATGTTGGGCTTCATAAACGTTGCTACTGAAAATCTGCAAGATAAAGAAATATTACAGAGTGCATCGCTGACTCTGGGTGGGACTGGCATTCCGTCCTTCCTCATTCAGCCCAGTTGGCAAAACTTGAATTTTTTGCCTCCTTCCCACACACGTCGCTTGTCAAATATGCGCAGCAGATGGAAAATAAATGGAAGAGAAAGGCAAGTTACTAGAATACACATGGCACCCAACTCTGTTGCACACAGAAAGTCTTAAAATAAACATATTAGGGTGTTGTTGTTTTTCTTCCTTGCAACTAACACGCCTGCAAAGTGCCACGAGGCAGATAAGTGCCCCATATGTTGTTGTTTAGTCGTTTAGTCGTGTCCGACTCTTCGTGACCCCATGGACCAGAGCATGCCAGGCACTCCTGTCTTCCACTGCCTCCCGCAGTTTGGTCAAACTCATGCTGGTAGCTTCGAGAACACTGTCCAACCATCTCGTCCTCTGTCGTCCCCTTCTCCTTGTGCCCTCCATCTTTCCCAACATCAGGGTCTTTTCCAGGGAGTCTTCTCTTCTCATGAGGTAGCCAAAGTACTGGAGCTTCAGCTTCAGGATCTGTCCTTCCAGTGAGCACTCAGGGCTGATTTCCTTCAGAATGGAGAGGTTTGATCTTCTTGCAGTCCATGGGACTCTCAAGAGTCTCCTCCAGCACCATAATTCAAAAGTATCAATTCTTCGGCAATCAGCCTTCTTTATGGTCCAGCTCTCACTTCCATACATCACTACTGGGAAAACCATAGCTTCTACTATACGGACCTTTGTTGGCAAGGTGATGTCTCTACGTTTTAAGATGCTGTCTAGGTGCCCTATATACTGCGGCTTAATTCATCCAGGCTGTTGTCTACTGCTCATCCTAGAAAGTTTGGCATCTGTTAGTATTTTCAGCAGCATAAGTTAGAACTAGATTTAATGGGGGGAGCAAAGAAAGATTGAGGAAACTAAGAAGAGGCGAGAGGAAGTGGAATATAAAACGAACCAAGGAAGGCAAGGAAAGGAAGTCTGTCAATGACTGTATTTTTGTTTTGTTTTTATTTAATTTTACAAATATAAATTTATAACAAAACCAAGTACATATCCATATGGAGAGATTTCTCTGAATCGCAAGACTTCTTCCCATCCCCTCCATGGGTCCTATTGCAAACGTTTTCAACTGCATATTATTTCATACAGTGGTACCTCAGGTTACATATGCTTCAGGTTACATACGCTTCAGGTTACAGATTCCGCTAACCCAGAAATAGTGCTTCAGGTTAAGAACTTTGCTTCAGGATGAGAACAGAAATCGTGCTCCGGCGGTGCGGCAGCAGCAGGAGGCCCCATTAGCTAAAGTGATGCTTCAGGTTAAGAACAGTTTCAGGTTAAGTACGGACCTCCGGAACGAATTAAGTACTTAACCTGAGGTACCACTGTACTCTATATTTTACATCTGTCCATATTATCCACAGTATTTGTTATATTACAAGTGACGTTAAAATACTGCTAATGTTTTCATCTGCTTACAGTGGTCTCCAAAATAAATTATAATTTTTTCCCCACTCTTTCTTGAAGTTTTTGTGTTCTTGGTCCCTGAGCTTTTGGGTCAGTTTTGCCATTTCAGCACAGTCCAACAGCTTGGTTTGCCATTCCTCTCTGGCAGGGACTTTCTCTTCTTAATGACTGTAATTTTGAATGTAATAGAATATGTGATATGTAAGTCTCTCTTTTCCTATTTTTCATTACTTTCGGGTTTTTCTTCTATTGAAATGTATCAGAAAATGAAGTTCAGCATCAACATGTGGGGCGGGGAAAATCTCTGGTGCTTGTTAGCTTCAAGATGAGACAGCTACCCACTCTTGCCTGTAGGAGGGTAGACAAGCTGTGCTTGGAGTATGCAAATGAAATCAAGTTAGTGCCATTCTCCTCCTGCCTGGTCAAGGCTGACTTCTATCAGCTGGGCCCTTCGCCAGTGGAGCTAATCGATGTGTCCCCTCAGGGAAGGCAGGACGCCAGATGGATGCTAATCTGCAGTCATTTGGAACCTACTCAAAACTCGATGCCAATTCCCCCATCAGTTATCAATCTATTTCTCTTTTCTGGGGAAGATTTTCAAGCAGGTGGTCATTACGCAGCTCCAGACACCAGTTCAGGCAATACTGTCCCTCTGGTGCCAGATATTCTGGCGTTCAACCAGCTATCCATCCATTGATCCAACTGGTCCTATAAGGTCATCCTACAGTCTTTGCTAATAGGGACGTGGGTGGCGCTGTGGTCTAAACCACTGAGCCTCCTGGCTTGCCGATCGGAAGGTCAGCGGTTCAAATACCTGCGATGGGGTAGTTTGCAATTGGCGCAGGCGCCCCGGAAACAATAGCCGTCAGCCGCATCAGACGTTCGGCTTCTGAAAAACGTTCAAAAACCGGGACACTTAAGGCCAGGTTTACAGTGTTTCGGTTCCAAGTTGTTTGAGTACCAAGGCATTTGAGAACCAAGGTACCACTGTACTAGATACACTCAAATGATCCTACATACCAAGAGACAAACATATAGCACCAATAAATTAAATGCAGTCGTTCCTCCCCCCGCCACCCCACCCCAAATCTCAAAAGAAGAGGTACATCACCAGCATGGATCATAAGGCAGCTAAGCTATAAAATAGTAAAACAGCAGTTACCGTATTTTTCGCTCTATAAGATGCACCAGACCACAAGATGCACCTAGTTTTTGGAGGAGGAAAACAAGAAAAAAAATATTCTGAACCTCAGAAGCCAGAACAGCAAGAGGGATCGCTGCGCAGTGAAAGCAGCAATCCCTCTTGCTGTTCTGGCTTCTGGGATAGCTGCGCAGCCTGCATTCGCTCCATAAGACGCACACACATTCCCCCTTACTTTTTAGGAGGGAGAAAGTGAGTCTTATAGAGCAAAAAATACGGTATTTATTCCAGACAGTGTAAAAAATTAATGGATTAAAAGCACAGGGTGCAAACCCACTATGAAAAGAACGTTTAGAAAATGAAAAGAAAGAGGCTCTGATAACAATGGGGTGGGACAATAAGAGGAACAAAAGCAATTTTGCACGGGACAAAGTTAAAGAAAGCAGAACACAAACTCTGACAGATTCCATGATGCACGACTATGATCACTGGTCTATAGAAAGAAAAAAATGCCAGGGAAATCAAAGGGTCTCACTCCCAACTAAACCTGTTTGGGACTGCACTGCACATCTATGTTACACTTTCTAAATCATTTTAGTTTGCATTTATCACTGTTCTGATCCACTGGATTTTAATTGCAGGCATTTAAATGCATGTTGTCATTCATTCTGAAACCGCATGATAAAGGGGGGAGTGGGAGAGAGAGATGGAATCCATAAATACAAGTATTGCTCTGCCCCTAAATTGCCTGCACATAATTCTGGCATGCGCTCTCTCACTTACAGCATTAACACAGGGTAATGGAATGCAAGTAGCTTTCTTCACTGGTGCCATTCAGAACCGTTTCCAAAGGAATTTTATCTAGCAGCATTCATTTGCAGGCAGTACATAACAGCACTAAAAGCACGCTTTTAGACTATTGAAAAATCTCCATCATTAGTCAACAGGGGAAAAAATAAAACAAGCAGCCTAACAAAAAAAAAAAAAAAAAAAGGTAAATGGATGCTCTTGTGGCTATGGGACCTGAAGCTCAGTTATATGAGCTGCTCTTTGTGTTCTTCCACACACAGAGTTTCAGACCTTGTGGCTACAAAAAACGAAAGTGAGCAACCGAAGAGCTTACATAGGAAGGAGACAGCGGCTGCACATTAAGCAAGGTCAGACCAATGCTACTCTTTCGATCCACGGCTTTGGTGCTGAAGCCTCTTCTGCAGAATCCCCCTAATAGTCCCCCAAATGCAGTGGTACCTTGGTTCTCAAACACCTTGGTTCTCAAATGCCTTGGTTCTCAAACACCTTGGTTCTCAAACACCTTGGTTCTCAAACACCTTGGTTCTCAAATGCCTTGGTTCCCAAACGCCAAAAACCAGGATGTAAGTGTTCCGGTTTTCGAACGTTTTTCGGAAGCCGAACGTCCGATGCGGCTGATGGCAATTGTTACCGGGGCACCTGTACCAATGAAAGGCTGCTCCTTGGTTTTCAAACATTTCGGAAGTCAAACGGACTTCCGGAACGGATTAAGTTTGCTGCGCTTTTTTTGCTATTTGTTTTATGTTTTTGAGGCTTTTCCTGTCAATTTGTTATTGTGATTCATTTTATGGATCAAAGGCCTCGTTAGATAGCAAAATTCATGTTAGATTGCTGTTTTAGGGTTGTTTTTAAAAGTCTGGAATGGAATAACCATTTTGCATTACTTTCCATGGGAAAGTGCACCTTGGTTTTGGAACGCTTTGGTTTGGGAACAGACTTCCAGAATGGATTAAGTTTGAGAACTAAGGTACCACTGTACGAATCCCCCAAATATGAACACTTGTATGCACAAGTGTTAAAATGATTATGTGTGTGTGTGTATATTGTTGGAATTCTGCTTGGGTCAGAGGAATGTGCCACAGCGTAGGCACCGGCAGATATTCCTGTCGACCTCCCCGCGTCTCCACTCTGCTGATAAGCAGGCGAGGTCCCGGCGATTCATCTCAGATGTGTGAGAGGAACACACCGTTCACCCTCTCTCCCCTTTGGTGTCCCCCAGGAGGGGAAAGAAGCAGACAGAAAACTATTTACATCTTTTATTTCTGTCTCTCATAGCAGTACAGAGAAACATGTCTGCACTCGACAACAGCAAGAAGAAAACTCCACCCATGTACTTCCAGTACGGGTCATATGACACACACACTGAGCTAACATCCGGTGCTCAGTACGGATTGGACTGCCCCTTTGTTACCATGGCAACAGTCACAAACATCCTGTCTGGCTTTCCAGCCACAAGCAGCTGACTGAGCTGCTGGAGCCTTTGCTTGCTGCAGCATTGGTGCTTTATGGTAACATACTCCCCCTAAAGTATCAATGCGTGCTGCGAGCAAAGCGTCATCCAGAGAAGAAAACAAACAGTTGTTATACTTATAACATTCCCCTGTTGTTTCAGTTCCACCCTTGGAACTACCCGCCACTGGTTTAACCAATGTACCTCTCTGGTTGTGTGACTTCACATTTCCTTGGTTAACAACTCTCTGTTGTGCCTTTGTCTCTGACTCAGACACAGCTTCAATCTGTCCTTGATCGTTTACAACAGCAACATATGCAAGGTTAGCAAACTCCTTTGAATACCTCTTGGGTTGTACACCCTTCGTTGCTCTCTCAGACCTACGTAAGAGCTGCTGCTCTTCCCTGCTTTCTGGTTCAGCCTCTGAACTCTCTGGAGAACCAGTACTAAGCTTAATCAGTGGTTTATCCTCCTCTTCTGAGGGTCTAGTCATTATTTGAGATTTCCTCTCAATGACTGTGACAACTGAGCTGTCTGAGCTATCAGTGTCATCATCATCAGTACCACTGAACTCAATAAGATCAAACTCATCATCATCATCATCAGAATCATCTGTGGAAAAAGTTTGAACAATCACTCTCTCCTGTTCAGGAGCACTCTCTAGAAATTTTGTGAGAATCACCTGACCAGATTCAGACAAAATTACTCTATAGAGACCTTTTTCATACCCTACAAAGATGCCTCTGGCATTCTTTACCCCACTTGGAGCTTCTGTTCTCACATGAGACCCGAAAACCTTGAAATAGGCAACAGAAGGTTTTCTATTAAACAGCTTCTCAAAAGGAGAACATCCCAACTCTGTTGAGACCTTTCTCAGCCACACATGAAGATAGGACGCTAGCGATTCGGCCCAATATTCATGTGGCAAATGTGAACTCAGCAATTGCGCATGCATCCCCTTTTGCAATTCTTTGTTCACCCTAACACAGACACATTTCTTCCATGCTTCTTCGGAACTAGCAAGTTTGTGTCTTATTCCTTTTCCATCCAGGAACCTCTGGAAATCCTGTAAAAGAAAAACTGGCTTGTCATCTGTGAAAAGACAATCAATGTTAGCATCATGCATACTTTTAACCTTGTCACAAAACTCCTGAAACTTTTCTAAAGTTTCCTGCGGTTTCTTCATCAAGTAAACCCAAGAATAATTAGTGTAACAATCAACACACACAAGGTAATATTTTGCACCGCCTCTAGATGGTTCTAGAGGACCAATCACATCAGCATACACCCGCTGAAAAGCTCTGTCGACCTTCTTAGATACCTTCCTGGTGCTCATACTGGTCACACCTGCAAGAGAAATTTCGTTAGAATCAGAAGTATTACATTTCATGTAATCACTTTGATCAAAAGTCAACAAATACAGTCCATCTTTCTCTTTGGCAGTAAGAAACAGTTCTCCATCTTTGTAGATCTTGCATCTTTTAGCATCATAGTACAGTTTTAGTCCCCTCTTTGCAATCTGCGAAGCACTCAGCAGACTAAATTTCAGTTCTGGAACCAGGTACCATAAAGCACCAATGCTGCAGCAAGCAAAGGCTCCAGCAGCTCAGTCAGCTGCTTGTGGCTGGAAAGCCAGACAGGATGTTTGTGACTGTTGCCATGGTAACAAAGGGGCAGTCCAATCCGTACTGAGCACCGGATGTTAGCTCAGTGTGTGTGTCATATGACCCGTACTGGAAGTACATGGGTGGAGTTTTCTTCTTGCTGTTGTCGAGTGCAGACATGTTTCTCTGTACTGCTATGAGAGACAGAAATAAAAGATGTAAATAGTTTTCTGTCTGCTTCTTTCCCCTCCTGGGGGACACCAAAGGGGAGAGAGGGTGAACGGTGTGTTCCTCTCACACATCTGAGATGAATCGCCGGGACCTCGCCTGCTTATCAGCAGAGTGGAGACGCGGGGAGGTCGACAGGAATATCTGCCGGTGCCTACGCTGTGGCACATTCCTCTGACCCAAGCAGAATTCCAACAGTGGCAGCCTTCGGATGGTTGCTGTTTTCTTCGATCCATCGGACATCTGCATGAGAGGCTGATTCTCTGCAGCCAGAAGCTGACCAGAAGAAGCTGACAGCCAAGCCGATACCCAAGGTATGAGACTTTTAAGGGCTTAGAAGTGTGAATGCAGATTGATTCATTCACTGCTTCACGGACAGCGAGTGTGGGAAAACAGCTCCAACTTAGAAGAGGCCTGCATACCAGGCATTTTTGTGGTTTCCTGTCCGAGGAAAGGAATGCGCTGTTGCTAGGCAACGTCCTTCAGAAGGCTGTGCCTCAGAGAGGAGAAATGGAAAGCTACTCGAGAGGGCTGGACAGTCAGACTATGCCTCAGAGAGGCGTAAACAAAGTTTTGTTATGACTAGGTCCTCACGAACTGCTCAAAGGGACTTTCCAACGCAGCCAGTGTCAGAGTTGCCAGGTGTCAAGAGTGTAAACAAGCCAGCTATTGGATTTTAGAGGCTTGTCTTTTAGAGTCAATGCAAGGACTCAAAATGGATGCCAAGAAGGGGGGAGGCTTGCCTTCTCCACCCCTCCTGACCAATGACAATTATTCATCTTGGTCTGTAAAGATGAAGGCCCTGCTGCAGAATCAGAGACTGTTTGGGGTGATTGAGAATCCCATCCCAGCAGCACCAACGCGTGCTTGGGAGTCACAGAATGTGAAGGCTAGGACTGCTATAATTCTGTGTGTCTCAGATGAGCAGCTTGTGCATATACAGCATTTGGAATTTGCGCAAGAGGTTTGGAACGCGCTGCGTACAACGCATCAGAGAGATGCTGGTTCTTCAGCGTTGCTGTATTTTGAGAAGTTGACCAATCTGAGATTAGCGCCTGATGGAGATGTTCAAGCGCACCTGACAGAAATGAAGTTCCTGCGTCAACAGATGGTGGAACGCAATTTCCGTCTACAGGAGGAAGTGTTTTGCTTCATGATGATAAACAGCCTTAGTCGCACCTATAAGGTTGTTGCCAGTCAGCTTGGTTCCCTACCGGCGGCTCAGCTAACCGCGGAAAGAGTGTGTGCTGTGGTCCTGAACGAACACGACAGACTTGCTGCACTGGAAGTGAAAGACAGAGGGAGGCAAGAACAGAGTTCAAATCTTCCCACTGCTGAATCTACTGGAGAGCATGCCATAGCATTGAGTGCCGTCCAATGCTATAATTGTGGACAGACTGGGCATAAAGCACCAAATATGAACACTTGTATGCACAAGTGTTAAAATGATTATGTGTGTGTGTATATATATATATATATATATATATAGGAAGGACCCTGAGGGTAATCTAGTCCAAACTCCTGCAATGAAAGAATCTCAACTAGATTATTGACGACAGATGGCCATCCAACCTCTGCTTTAAAACCTCCAAGAAAGGAGAGCCCACAACCTTCTGGGGGATACCATTCCACTGCTGAACAGCTCTTACTGTCAGACAGTATTTCCGTATGTTTAGTCGGAATCTCTTTTCTTGAAACTTGAAGCCATTGGTTCCAGACCTACACACACACATGAATTTCCTGGATGCCAAGATCCAAGTCTGGGACAAGTACTCTGGTGAGAGAACCACAACGGTGGTTTGAAGTCACAAAACATGGAAATACAGTGGTACCTCTGGTTGCGAACGGGATCCGTTCTGGAGGCCCGTTCGCAACCTGAAAAGAACGCAACCCACATCTGCGCAGGCCTGGGTCGCGATTCGCCGCTTCTGCGCCTGCCCATGACATCATTTTGCGCATCTGCACATGCGGTGAAACCCGGAAGAAACCCTTTCCGGTACTTCTGGGTCGCTGCGGGACGCAACCTGAAGCAAACATAGCATGAGGTATGACTGTATAGGCCGTAAGACCTTCAAAGTATACCTTTTCAAGTTATTTCCAAAGTTCTCCTCTTTTAATCAGTTGAAGAAGAAGAAGAAGACTTGTTTAACTGAGAAGTCCGCTCCACTCCTCAACCCAGAAAGTCAATGGCTAGAGTCAGTTACAACAGCGTCTGTGATGTGAGCAAAGGCTTGAGGCGACAGAAGCTTAGTAGAAGCTCTACTCAGCTGGCAGGCTGCCTTGCACACAGCATTTGAGAGAACAACACAACTGCATTCAGTCTTGCCTCATGCGCCCTTTGCAGCCTTCTTATCTAAGGGGAAAAGATATAGGGAGCAGCTCAGCTATGCAAATGCAGCTTTGACGCCCAGTTTCACTGTGACACCCAGTTGCAACAAGCTGTGCCCCTGGGATGACACATCTGTTCAGGAGATACAACAGCTAGTAGGAGAAGCAGAAGAAATAGCCAAGTGTCTGGAGGGCAGAGAAGAAACCCTGAACCCCCCGCCCTTCACAACTGGAAGCAAAGGGCCCTTGTGCCTGCCATTGCTAGGAGACGACTCCGTGGTGCGATTTTATTTATTAACGAATTTGCATACGGGCCTTCATCCAAAGATCTCAGGGTGGGTGACAGCCTAAAAATGCAAAATTAAAACGCTAAGCAAGAACAGAAACAAAAGAAACCCACAACCCCCCCCCCACAATTTCAGAAACGATGGACAGCCATTTTTACAGAGTTGCGAATGATTCCAGGGAATCTTTGATCGGCATGCCATTTCTCATCCCCCAATCATACTGTATCTCAGGCTTAAAAGTGTCGCGTTGCACCCAAATCTTGCTTTCTACAGTGGACCTGAAGGGGACGCGGGTGGCGCTGTGGTCTAAACCACTGAGCCTTGGGCTTGCCGATCAGAAGGTCCTGGTTCGAATCCCCACAACAGGGTGAGCTCCCGTTGCTCAGTCCCAGCTCCTGCCAACCTAGCAGTTCAAAAGCACGTCCAAGTGCAAGTAGATAAATAGGTACCACTCCAGCAGGAAGGTAAACGGTGTTTCCGTGCGTTGCTCTGGTTTGCCAGAAGCGGCTTAGTCATGCTGGCCACATGACCCGGAAAAACTGTCTGCGGAAGCGGACAAACACCGACTCCCTCGGCCTGTAAAGCAAGATGAGCGCCGCAACCCCAGAGTCGTTCACGACTGGACTTAATTGTCAGGGGTCTCTTTATCTTTATAGTGGACCCTTGTGTAGTCATGGACCTCCTAGATCATAGGTAGGCAAACTAAGGTCCAGGGGCTGGATCCGGCCCAATCCCCTTCTCAATCCGGCCCGTGTTTTTACATGAGTAGAATGTGTCCTTTTATTCAAAATGCATCTCTGGGTTATTTGTGGGGCATAGGAATTTGTTCTCTTTTTTCCCCAAAATATAGTCCAGCCCCCCACAAGGTCTGAGGGACAGTGGACCGGCCCCCTGCTGAAAAAGTTTGCTGACCCTTGTCCCAGATCTTTTCCAGATCTGCTGACTAAGCTATAGAGTAGCTTCTATGGCTTCATTCATTTCTGAAACATTTCTGGCACAAAAGGTATTGACCCTATTTCCCTGCACCGGCTCTCCGCTTTCAAAAACGCCACGTTCTTATTGATTTTGGAAGAGAACCAGTGGACTGAGTGGTATCATTCCTAAGTATTCTCATGACACTTGTGTCCCAGCTGTTGGCAATGGCATTGACAATGACTTGAATTTATTATGACTAAATATTGGTTCTGCTGCTCTAGGGTGGATGGATGGATGGATGGATGGATGGGTGGATGGATAGACAGATAGAGATAGATAGATAGATGATAGATAGATAGATAAATAGATACACATACACACACATCATTTAATTACAGTGGTACCTCAGGTTACATAAGCTTCAGGTTACATACGCTTCAGGTTATACACTCCGCTAACCCAGAAATAGTGCTTCAGGTTAAGAACTTTGCTTCAGGATAAGAACAGAAATCGGGCTCCGGTGGCACAGCGGCAGCAGGAGGCCCCATTAGCTAAAGTGGTGCTTCGGGTTAAGAACAGTTTCAGGTTAAGAACGGACCTCCAGAATGAATTAAGTGCTTAACCTGAGGTACCACTGTACTATACTTCATGTGATGATTGGTGTGGCCAACCTTCCACAGATTTAGTATCAGAGAAGGAGCTCTCGGCTACACCCAATCTCACCTCAAGCAACCCTTGCTAGCTTGTTTGCAGTCAGCCATCAGTCATCAAGCACTGAGTAATAGTGACACGCAGGTGTAAAGAGCTACATGTGAACCTTCCGTATCAACAAGCAGTCGCGAAAAGGCTACAGGGAACAAGCCATTTTCAGAACGTCGCTACTTCTTTCAGGAGACAAAAGGGCACAAGTGGAGGAGTGTGTTTATTCTATGGGACACACAACCTGGTGCCTTCTGAATTCCATCATCTCTTGACCACTGGCCATGCTGGCGTGGACCGATGGGTCTTGTAGTCCAACGCATCTGAAGGGCTCCAGGTTGCCTACTATAGATTCAACCCAAGAGTTGAAGGACTCCCGCATTATAACAGAATGTGTGGCGCATCTCATAGGCCTGCAAAATTTACAGTCTTATCAAGCTGAAAACAGCCCCTGTGAATAAACCTTCGATCCCATCACACGCCTAAGGGGATCAAGAACCTGGAAGGCACAGAAACATGGCTGGCGGGCTGGATTTGACTTGATCCTTCGCAAAGCACATAGGCTTTGGGCACAAGATTATTTGCAACAAGAGAAATTAAACACCAGCCTGGAGGTTCTTGGAAGGTGCCACCACCCTCAGATTATGTCAAGATGGAAGTGTGGTGGTACAATACAGTGCATTAGCAGTTGCTAATTCTCTCTTGAAGATCTTACAGAATGACAAGGAAGAGCAATGGGCCTGATCCCTCCCTCTCCCATCCACCTGCCTGGCCCTGTGCTAACCATAAACTCTCAATCCCAGTTCATTAGGTTCATTAAAGGGACCCCTGACCATTGGGTCCAGTCGTGGCTGACTCTGGGGTTGCGGCACTCATCTCGCTTTATTGGCCGAGGGAGCCGGCGTACAGCTTCCGGGTCATGTGGCCAGCATGACTAAGCCGCTTCTGGTGAAACCAGAGCAGCGCACGGAAACGCCGTTTACCTTCCCACCAGAGTGGTACCTATTTATCTACTTGTATTTTCATGTGCTTTCAAACTGCTAGGTTGGCAGGAGCAGGGACCAAGTAACAGGAGCTCACCCCATCGCGGGGATTTGAACCACCGACCTTCTGATCGGCAAGTCCTAGGCTCTGTGGTTTAACCCACAGCGCCACCCGCGTCCCTTAAAGCAGTACAAAAGAACTGTCTAGTGATGGTGGGCGGCAAATTTTCCAGCACTGTGTTTTTCCCGTGAACATTTTTCCATTGCTTAAGTTCATCGGTAACAAACGGATGCCGACTACAAATACAGTATTAGACAAGCTTGGTGGTCGCAAAGATTTTTAGCTTTGCTTACTCAGTACAAGTAAAACATAACGAACTACGTCAGAGAGCTCTCTGAGGCACCATAACAACATCCTTCGCAAACTGCCCTCATTTCCAGAAAACCAACATCAATGGGGAGGCCATAGTCATTTACCTCTTGGGAACGCTCCATTTGACAGATATTAAGAACCCTGCACCAAATCAGCCTTTGTGGGAAACAGACAGAACCCCACAAAACTGTGCTCTTATTCTCACTGGGGATTTTTGCGTTGTGTTTTTATTTTGCAGGTGCAGGAGCACAGTATGACCTGGTATAAATAAGACAGTTTTTATACTCATCCCTCGAGAACAGCACTGTCTACTCTGACTAAACCCAGCTCTCCAGAGATTCTTCTCCACTGCCTGCCACTTTGTACACACACATGCTTGCAACACACACTTTGGCCCTTCAGAGAAAGAACCTATGGGGTGGTTGCCTAGCAGAGCATGGTTGTGTGAACACTTAAGTAAGAGTGGGGTGCAAATCTCCCTCCAAAGACAATGCAATCTGTTAAAATCCTTCTTCTCCAAGTTGACATCTTCTTCCACTGCACCCGGTCACATTGTGTATCTCCTGGTTCAGCTAAGTCAACATTTTATCTCCACCAAGCTATTACATAAGTGTCCATTTCCCCTTGACTCCAGAAAAGAACACAGGCTCCAAAGAAAAAGCTCAAAGGAATCCAGCAGCGGCAGCGGACTCACATGATCACAACTTGAGAAATGAAGGATTAGGGAAAACAAGACCAGCAAGATTTAATACACAGCTTTCCAAACCGGCTTCCCCCCCATCAGGGATACTCCCCCCACCCCCAGCTTTTTGTACAGCACTGCAATTTTGAAACTAACACTGGACTAACCATGGGTAGAGTACCTGCAAGTCATGGGTAGGCAAACTAAGGTCCGGGGGCCGGATCCGGCCCAACCGCCTTCTCAATCCGGCCCATGGATGGTCCGGGAATCAGCATGTTTTTACATGAGTAGAATGTGGCCTTTTATTTAAAACGCATCTCTGGGTTGTTTGTGGGGCACAGGAATTCATTCATTTTCCCCCCTTCAAAATATAGTCCGGCCCCCCACAAGGTCTGAGGGACAGTGGACCGGCCCCCTGCTGAAAAAGTTTGCTGACCCCTGCTGCAAGTCCTCTGTATGCGTTCATATTCCCATCAGTCCCAGCCAGCAAGGTCAGAGAAGTTAAAGAGCTGTGATCCTACAACTTCCCCATCCCTGCCCCTCGCTACAGTGCCACAGGTCCTAGAATTGTCGCCAATGTGTAGAAAGCACCATTTCAGCCCTAAACCCTGGCAGGCTGGGCAAGATTAAGTAGCCTTTCTCAAACTTGGGTACCCAGGTGCTGTTGGACTACTACTCCCATCATCCCTAGCTACCAGGGCCTGTGCTCATGGATGATGGGAGTTGTAGTCCCAAAAAAACCTCTGAAGAGCCAAGTTTGAGAAAGGCTGAATTAGGCAAGCCCATTGCTGCAAGGAGTATATCTGCTCATCATGCTGGGAGTTGACCAGGAAAATAAAAGAAAATTGTGTCCCTCCAACTTTAATTGAGCAAAAGACTACGGGCAAGTATGGCAATTATTTAAAGCTTCTAGATTAATCTAGCTGCTAGGGCCTGTGTCTCACTTGCTGTGGTTCTTTGCTTGACCACCAGGCAAGAGCAGAGGAGTCTCTATTTAAAATTGACCGTGTGAATGCAAAGGAGTACAGTGGTGCCTCGCAAGACGAAAAGAATCCGTTCTGTGATTCTCTTCGTCTAGCGGTTTTTTCGTCTTGCGAAGCAAGCCCATTGAAGGATTAGTGGATTAGCGCTATTAGCGGCTTATCTGCTGATCGGATCAGCTGATAAGCGGCTAAGCGGCTTAGAAAAAGGGGGGGAGGGAAAAAACCAGCAGGAACTCGCAAGACATTACCGTCTTGCGAAGCAAGCCCATAGGAAATGCGTTTTGCAAAGCACCTCCAAAACGGAAAACTCTTTCGTCTAGCGAGTTTTGTGTCTTGCGAGGCATTCGTCTTGCGGGGCACCACTGTATATCCTGTCTTTTAACTGATAGATAGAAGGTCTGTTCACTCTTATGGGAACAAAACTCTGAACATACAACAAAGACATGCCAACTATGAGGCTGAAGAATCTAGGAACTCAGTTTCAACCCAACAAGTCTGCTAGGAACTCTATCAGCAACCCCCTCAGAACTTATTCTTTAGATCAAGGCTGTGATCTAACTAGATCTAGAACTGTGTTTTAGAAGAACTTTGTGCAGACAGTGTTTGCGATGGAAATCCTATCCACTGTGTGAACTTAATGGAGATCTGTTAAGAGTGCTCTACTGTACAAGAAGACACTTTAAAAAACACACCATTAACCACAAAAGAGCATTACAAAGAACGTCATCCACCAAAGGTTCAAGCAAACTCCTCTCCAGGAGTGCACACACATACACAAATAAATTGTTCAGTCCGTAATCATGTGACTACATCTGGCAAGGGGGATCAAGCAGCTCAAGCTTGCTAATAACTGTTAATTATGTGTGACGTTAGTATTCCACTCCTCCTCCAATAAGGCTGAAAGATCACAACAACCTTGTGAAGTAGGGAAGGCAAACCAGTAGTGGTTCTGCCCAAGGCCAATGAGCAGCCTCCATTCATGAGTGCATCCAGAATCCTTCCAGCTATCAGGGGATACAAGGGAGATAAGAGAATAGATCACTTATCTACAAAAGGCATTTACAACTTTGATATCCAGCTCACGGGACACTGTTCTCTTAAGTCACTGGCTCATAGGCAAGATTTTGCCATCACGTACAAGCTGTGGCAAAAAAGTCCCCTTGCTACTAATGCGGAGAGTGACAATGTCACACCCCATGGGGAAACAAAGCAAAGCAAAATGCAACTTTTAATGAAAGGGCACGCCGGCCTTTCGTGTTGCATGGGGAGCGGAGGAGAAGACAGGCAGGGATCAGACCCCTTCCACCAGGAGCCAAATCGAAATAAACCAAAGCGCCACTGACCACAGCACGCCTTCCCTGACACAGATTGAATCTCCCCAACAAGTAAACAATTCACATGCAACCCACAAGAGTGTCCTCCCTCATCTCATTCCCTGGAGCAAAATTCAAAATAACCCCACATCTACCACCAGCCCTTTACACACACACACACACACACACACACACACACACTTAACCCTTCCTATTCCAGAAGAGCACAACCTTATTAACCACATGGCAAAGCAAGGAAAAAAATATCACAGAAGAGAGGGGGGAGACAACTGAGAGGCACAAAATATGGACAAAAGGCATTATTATTATTATTATTATTATTATTATTATTATTATTATTATTATTATTATTATTATTATTATTATTATTATCCCACCTATCTGGCTGGGTTTCCCCAGCCACTCTGGGCGGCTTACAGCACATAAGAACCAGTGCCTCCACTAAAAGGAGAAGAAATGACATTCCTTCCTGAAAACTGTATCACCAAGATATTGTCCATCATTCCTACAGGGGTTCAGGAATGTAATTCTTTCTAAAGAGGATGGTGGGGAGGCGGAAACTCAGCCATAGGCAAGGCATAAGCTACAATTGTAACAAGGGGAAGGGAAGACGATATGGCTGAGAAGAGGTCAAAGGAGGAAAACAGAAAAGCGGTTCCCAGGAAACCGATGAAGCTCCTTGCTTCCGACAGAAAGAGGATTCAATCCTCTGGAAAAACCGAGGCTTTTTTTTAGATGGTTAGGAATGGGGTTTCCCCTCCCCAACCTTAATAATGGAGGAAATGGAAGAAAAGGGGAGCGTAGCAGCGGATTAGAAAGGCTTAGCCGAGAGCCGTGCGTAAAAGCAGGGGGTGGGGATTGCTTCCTTGAGCCGACCTAAGGAACTTCGAGAGACCCACAGAGCGAGTGGGGCGATCCCAAGACAGATGTGGGGATAAGAGTCAGTCGGAGGGGGAAGGAGGGGGGGTCTCACACTAGCAGGCTCGGTTTTGGGGGGCATTAAAATGTGGGCCTCTCCAAAACTGCCTCGGTGCGCATTGGCGCTTAGGGAACAAAAGGGGGTACCAAAAAAGGGGGCTCCTTTGGGGTCGGGAAATATTGTGGGGTGGATGAGGAAGGGGCTGCAGGGTCCTTCCCACATCAGGAGGAGGCAAAATAAAACACAACCCAGAGAGACGGGGGTGGGATTGGCGGGCGAAAGTGGGAAACAGGAGCGCTTTGTTCCTTACCCGGCGCGCAATTCGGACCAAACTTTCATTCACGCTGCCGCTCCGGCCAGGTCCGCGCTCTCGGCTCCGCTGCTCCGGCTCCCGCTGCGCCACGGACCCCTCGGCGGGGACAGCAGCAGCAGGTGCCCGCCCGCCTCGCCTCCTGCTCCGGCCGCCAGGCCCGCCGCCGCCGTGCCAAGGCCGTGCCGTGCGCCCTGCGCAGCCGCCGCTGCCGTCACCGCTCGCCCCCTTCCTTCCAGCGCTCGCAGCGGCAGCATCCTCGGCGCGCAAAGGGGGCCGGCCGGCCCGCGCGCCGCTCCGCCTCCTCTCGGGTGATTGGCGAGGCCGCGCGCCTCCGCTACGCGCCGCCGGGAGGAGGAGCTCACCTAACGCGCGCACACGAACGCGCGCTCCAAGGGACGGCTGGCTTTGGCGGGAAGGGAGCGGCGGGGGTCGGTGCTGCCCCATGCCCGGGGGCGGGTGGGGGGAGTCGAGGGCTGCTCCCCCATTAAAGGAACCCCAGCCTGTTAGTTGCATGATGAGTTCTTGATCCTTTAATTAAACGGCTGTTAAGGGACGGGTAGTACCACGCATAGGAGCTAGGGGTCTTCGGTCCCCCACGTAAAATATTTGAGGGGCTGCCTCCCCCAAACTTGATGGGCGTTGCCATGCAATGCGGCGATTGTGCAGGGCGGGATTTACCTGGACACCGCCCCCCATATCCGAGCACAATTCAAAGTGCTGGTGCTGACCTTTAAAGCCCTAAACGGTCTCGGTCCAGTATACCTGAAGGAGCGTCTCCACCCCCATCGTTCTGGCCGGACACTGAGGTCCAGTGCTGAAGGCCTTCTGGCTGTTCCCTCGCTGCGAGAAGCCAAGTTACAGGGAACCAGGCAGAGGGCCTTCTCGGTAGTGGCACCCGCCCTGTGGAACGCCCTCCCACCAGAAGTCAAAGAGAAAAGTAACTACCAAACTTTTGGAAGACATCTAAAGGCAGCCCTGTTTAGGGAAGCTTTTAATGTTTAATAGATTATTGTATTTTAGTGTTTTGTTGGAAGCTGCCCAGAGTGGCTGGGGAAACCCAGCCAGATGGGTGGGGTATAAATAATAAATTATTATTATTATTATTATTATTATTATTATTATTATTATTATTATTATTATTATTTATTCAAATTGGCACCCCTGGTAGTGTGGGCAGGGCCCCACCCTAAATCAAGTAACTGATTCTGTCTGATCTGCGGTAATTTGTAAAAATCAATAAAAAATAATTGGCAAAAATGAATAAATAAATAAGTAAGTAAATCAAGTGAGTAAATAAAAAAGTAGAAATAATCAGAATGCCGTATTTGAAATGTTTTCACCGATTTTTCTGAGCACTTGAGGTCAAAAGAAAGTAGTTTGAAATAGCTGTTGTTGAGACAGTACGTTCCAAATCCGCTAGGCAGAGCCAGGCTGGATCTACACACGGGGGAAATGTAATAAGTCAGACATTATTAGATTTTATAACAAAAGAGAAAAAATCCCCATGGAAAATCGCGTTTTAAAATTTCCTGCTCTCTGGCGCCATCTGGTGTTGCCTGCTTATAGCGCATTCAAATTGCTGTTTCTTTACTATTGTAGCTGAGTCCCCAGACAAAGGGTTGATGACAGGTGTGTGTCCTGCCCCTCCAAAAAAAAATCCGGCTACACCCATGGGTAGTACCTTTGGTGGGGGACATGTCCTGCTAATGGGCTCGCCCTGGAGCAAAATACAGGCCAGCACAGGACTTTTAATTTTGCCGCCGTATCGACCCAACTAAAAGTACTCATGGTGTATCAAGAAAAAAAATATGCAAGCCAACTGTCCCCCTGCAGCCTCAGTCCCAGGGGCATGTGGCTCTCCCAGCCTTTGTATGTGGCCCTTGGAATCCTCCAGGCCATGCCCCTAAGTGGTTCTGCCTGCCAAGAATGCCTCTTCTTGTCTGGATGGAAGACAGGAATGTGAATGTAGAAACTAGCCTATGGGGTGCTATGGGGTGTTAGGGGACAGGTACTGTCTCTGGTGTAGGACATGTCATGTTCCTTCTGGAGTAGTTTGTCCACCTTTGGTCTGCACTCAGCTCTCACCTGTGGTTCCTAATAATAATAATAATAATAATAAATTTTATTTATACCCCTCCGTCCCTGGCCAGAGCTGGGCTCGGGGTGGCTAACACCAGTAAAATTACAGTAAAAACATAATAGGGGGAAAAACCAATTTAAAATACAGGTTTAAATGCAACTTAAAATGCAGCCTCATTTTAAAAGTAGCCCATAGATCAACCATAAGGGGAGGGAAACATAAGGGTCAGACTGAGTCCAAATCAAAGGCCAGGCGGAACAGCTCTGCCTTGGAGCTCTGCGGAAAAGTGTCAAGTCCCGCAGGGCCCTAGTTTCTTGTGACAGAGCGTTCCACCAAGTCGGGGCCAGTACTGAAAAGGCCCTGGCCCTAGTTGAGACCAATCTAACCACCTTGCGACTTGGGACCTTCAAAATGTTGTCATTTGTGGACCTTAAGGTCCTCCGTGGGGCATACTAGGAGAGGCGGTCCCTTGGGTACGTGGGTCCTAGGCCGCATAGGGCTTTAAAGGACAAAACCAGCACCTTAGACCTGAACCTGTACTCCACCGGGAGCCAGTGCAGTTGGGAAAGCATTGGATGAATGTGATCCCGGGGCAAGGACCCCTTAAGGAGCCTCGCTACGGCATTCTGCACCTGCTGGAGTTTCTGGTTCAGCTTCAAGGGCAGCCCTGCATAGAGCGAGTTGCAATAATCAAGCCTGGAGGTGACCGTCGCAGGGATCACTGTGGCCAGATCAGGGCGAGAGAGGTAAGGGACCCACTGCTAGAAGCTATCAGTATGCAGCAGCGACCACAATCCCGGGAATAGCTTCGACTGGCTGCAAAGACGGGCTCTAGTGGATTGAGTGGACAAGACCAATAGCCAACGGTCAAGAGGGACTTTTCTGCAAATGGGAGGGTTACCTGTGAAGGTAACCCATCTGGAGGAAGGAAAACTCTGAACCTAAACGTCTGCTGCCTTGCGAAATCACTTCGGGAGAAGGAAAGGTTAAGGAGGAAACCCTGCACAAATCCAGAGTGGAGTCCCTAAGGCAGTTGGGTGGTGCCTTGTGGGCCTTATTCTGGCAACTCCTGCAGCCAAGCTGGCGCCAAACGTATTGCTCTGCTTTCCTTCAGACCACACTAGTGAGGCCAAGGGGGGGGGGGGTCTTGTTTTCTGGGCAGCCCAGGAGCTCCATACAAGGTCACTCAAGTTCTGGTTTGACTTCATCCCAGAAGGCGCACTCCATTGTCTCTCCAGACAGACGGATGCCAAGCACTGCGACTATATCGGTGTGCATATCTCAAGTGGATGGGGCAGCCCTTCAGTTTCGGATGGTAGCAGGTATCATCTTAGAAGAAATCTTTCTGCAGGGGAGCACATGAACTTGTGTCCAAAGTACATGAGTTTTTCAAAGGTCTGCCGTCTGATTAAATGGGAAGTGCATCTTCCGAATTCAGCAGAAGGGCTTTAGCCATTAATGCACTTATTAGACTTGCAGCTGCCCTAGAGCCATAGCCCTCAAGCATGATTGATGGAGAGTGTTATTTCGGGGGGGGGGGAGGGATTAAGGCAGATTGAGAATACAGTGGTACCTCGGATTACAGACGCTTCAGGTTACAGACTCTGCTAACCCAGAAATATTACCTCGGGTTAAGAACTTTGCTTCAGGATGAGAACAGAAATTGCATGGCAGCAGCGGGAGGCCCCAATAGCTAAAGTGGTGCTTCAGGTTAAGAACAGTTTCAGGTTAAGAATGGATCTCCAGAACGAATTAAGTACGTAACCAGAGGTACCACTGTACCTCCATTTGTAGATCCTACCCATCGCTTTCTTTCAAAGCCACCTCAGCCCAGGTATGTGAAAGTGAACTACCAAAAAGTTCTGCTTACCAGAAAAAGGGCAACAGCAAGCAAACGAAAAATCATTTTATTAGTCCAAGTGTGGAGAATGAAAATTATTAACAGGCAGGGGGTGCTGGCATGTCAAGGTTTGCAGAAACCAGTGATTACGTTTTCCTATTCTGTCCTGGAGAGGCATAAAGTGTTCCAGGTGTGTGACCTCTAAATACAGATTATTTTGCTTAGTCATGAAAGAGCAGCACAACCACATGATACATCATTTGCATTTTCTGGATGTGAAAAATAAATGATTTATGGCTAGGGAGGGCATGTGTTCTTTGAGAAAGCTAGCTATCCTATTTTCCCATGTCTCTTTCCCAAGCAATCTAGATTAGCCCCGATTCCTGCTTAGTCACAGTGACTCCAGGATAAATGTGTTTATTTTATCTAATGCAGGAATGTGGAACCTGTGGCTGACAGAAGTTGCTGGACTCCAACTCCCATTAGCCCCAGCCAGCATGGCCTTGTCTCATGCAAGGGGCAGCGAATTCCAAGAGCAGGCGCTGGCAAAAATCACATTGCGGGAGAAACCGTGAAGCCAGCCAATGCCCCTACATAGTTCCATCCTTATTTCAGACATCGTGATATATCACTATGTTTAGCTGGTGATACAGCATGATGATGAAAACCAGATATCGCCCAAAACAGCCATCAACTCTTAGGATGAATTCTGTTCCCTCAAGCAACTTATCTGCCCTTGCTTTCAGATGACAAAGGAAGTCGTATGAAATATATATGCTGCGCTGTGCTTTTATGTGAATTCAAAACCCATTGTCCTTTATCTTTTATTCTGAGGTTGCCTACAGGTATGTGCTAACAACATCTAACCATCTTGCTGGTCCCACTGAGAGAGAACATGCCGTCGCCGCTAGCAACCGACAACTGGAAAGCTGACTGCATAAAACCATCATCCCCCAAAGGCTTCCCACTGGGCTCCCAACATAGCTCCTGAAACTTCCACCCCACCACCAAAGAACTATTTCCCACCTCCGCTACTCAGCCAAGATTCTCCTCTTATTAATCCCCTCTTGTGCCTAAAGTCAAGACACAAACAGAAGGGAATGAGCCCGTCAAATAGATAATTGGGGGGGGCGCACCTGTTGCTGTTCTCCCTTCGCTTGCATCTTGGCTCCTACGGGAACTGCCCAACATCTTCAGAGATGGAGGGAAGCACACTGTGGCCTTTGCCACCGACCCGAGGACCAAGGGTCAGCCAGAGATGGCACCTCCTACCTCCCAGAAATAGCATCACGGCAAGGGGAAGACCGACCTGGCCCCATCCATCGGCCACGCGAGGAGCAACGGCTTCGCTTCTTGTGCCAGAAAGAACACTCGGCTCCAACTGTCAGTTGTCTCTGCCAGAAGCAGGAGGCAGGGAGAGAGATAATCTGGCCCCATCCCACCAGCCGAAGGAGAAAAAGGCACCAGCAAGGGGAGATCGCCCAGGAGTAGAGGCCAATATATATAGATCAAGACTTCATACCAGCTTAAAGAACTATTTTCCCCCCTGTCTGCCTTTCCCTTCTACCCCTTTCGTCTCTTTCAGTCTTATTCTCTCTCTCTTTTATTTATATCTTATATAAATGCATCTATAATAGATGCGAACAATAATTGTCTGGAAAGCGGCATAAAACATGCTAAATAAATAAATGAGAATGACTTGATTGGGGCAGGGGAGCCAAACCTGTTCCAAATCTTGTTTTAAAATACTGTATATGCCCCCCCCCCAAAAAATGAGTTGCCAACTAGAAATGCCCCAGCCCAGCTCAAGTTTGTTGTTATCGTTTAGTCGTGTCCGACTCTTTCTGAATAAATCTACAAGCTTGTACTTACTTCTGAGTGGACATAAGCTTGCCCTGTTAATGCGACTAACTGTAACTGGACCCAGGGCCCTGCGTTCTATACTGCATATTTATTTGATGTTCTATATTGCATTGGATGACACAGTGTTCAACTGATCATACACAGACAAGCTCAATTCAATCTAAATCCCGGTTGCACGTTTGCCATGCAATATTTGCCGCTTGTTAAAATACGCTACATTTCTCCTGCCCCTCTCTAGCGCCCGCTGCTTAGGCATAGACAATATATTTCATCATTTTCACCTGCAAACTGTTTAGCTAACAGTTCCAATCCCACACATGCCTACTCGGAAGCAATGAGTTCAGTGGGGCTGACTCCCAGGTTACTTTGATTGCAGCCTTAATTTGAGTAAACAATAAGCCATACCTCATTATTGGGTTAGATTTAGCCTCTGGTCCTGCTTGTTATCTGAAGTGATGTATCCTTCTGTCCCTGTGCAGGAAGCGGTCCTGTCATCTTTATATTTCTGCTTTCTCGGGACAGTGGGGATTTCCCATCCCCACCCACCCACCTCCACCGTGACGCTGACTCAAAATGTTCCCGTCCTCGGGAACGCTGTCGGCTTTCATAACACATTGTGTCCTTTGCTCACATAAAATCCTTGCGTAGTAACTTCATAAGGCAGTTATGAATTAAGCGGCAGTAAGAGAGTGAGGGCAAGCAGGCTCTGAGCTACTCAACTGGGGAAGAACAAACACAGAGAGGGAACGTTGAGAACACCACCTGTCACTTACAAACATGTTTTCCTTCGGTCTCCATTTGCTGTTAGTAAAGCTCACGTTTCTTAAACTGGCAAATCAGCTTATTTGGACTGTCTGGATCTTCACTCCAATGTTTCAGCGGCTATTTTCCTCCCTCCGATTTGCTTCTCATATGTCACAGAAACTGTCCCCCTTGTAGAAAGAGCTTACTAATGTCCCTTGTGCATTCCCCGTACCCTTTCCCTTTGTTCCCAGGGTCTGACATGCAGAGAAATGACAGCTTATTTGCCTAACAGTGCATTACATCTATTTTTTATATAACAGAGCTTTCTTCCTTTCCTCCTTATTCATTCATTTAACTCTGCATTTTTGGCTGCCCAGCAGCATAAGCTGTCCAAGTGACTCTTGGAAATGTCAAATAATAAAATACAATACTAAGTATTGTTGCACACTGCCACAATCTCCGAGCAGCGTGCTTTTTTGGGGTTCCATGCGCTCACCTGGGGTTCATGCTTCCTTTTCGAATGAGGCACAGCAGAGACAGTGGCGTCTTTATGATAGATGGTTTATTTGCACACACACATACAACCTGAACGTATGGTGGAGGAGTTCACAGTATCAACAGGATACTTCTCCCGTAGCTGCAACCTCAGATTCAGACAGGAATTCAACATTGCTCTCTGACTCTCTGCTTGCTGCTTTGCTTCTAGGTTGTGCCACAGCAAACTCTGGTCTAAAACTTTGTCCTTCTAATAAAGAGTTGAAGGAGGGGTCCCACCCATTTCACATCTGGCACAGATCCCCCCATTCCCTTTGTGGGGTGGGGAACACATAGCAGTCAAGTACAACATTCCTAGAGTGAACATGCTAGGGGATGCTTTGTGCCAGCCAGGAGAAAACTTCCTGTTTCCTCCTGAGCTGGGACAAACTTCCTCTGCATGTGACTAGAGGAGGATGTGGTCTAATCTGGCCCTCTCTCTGCCCGGGAACAAGAGCAAGACAGGGAGTACACCTCTCTCTTTCGGCTCTTCTCCATTTTGTTTTTCTGTGTGTGAGGAGAAGTGACTGCTTGTTTGTAGTCACTTAGGAACTAACTCCCTTATGGGATAGTTCCACATGTGTATATACTTTTGTAACATAAGTCTGCCTTCAGGGATCTAACTGTGAACTGAATGAATGTGAGTAAACTACTTTTATATTCACTTTAATAAGGTTGTTGTGTATATTCTTTTTAAGAGGGACAAGAAGGAATCTTATATAGAGAGCTTCAGACAAACCTGCAACAAGCAAACCACTGTGTGTTTAAAGGGGAATCGTTAAACTCTGCTAAGACATAGAACTTGCTAACACAAGTTAGGAAGGATATCATTAAACAATATATCCTCTCCTGCCTCCCATAACATTCCCACACTCTTTGTTCTTTTAATGGCTCATCACCCAGGTGATCATCTCAACAGGAAGCTAGCTTGGTTTATATGTTAACACTTGCTGGATCCAGGGATTAGAGGAGTCTGGCACCCACAAACTCTTAACATAGAACAAAAACAGTAAAAAGCAGCACAGAAATGGTTCTTTAGCAACAAGACTGAGGTGCAATATAAATGGAACTTACCTCATCCCATTTATGGGGGTGAGGAGAGGGCAGGGTGTATGTGTGAGCTGACTCACACACTGAATGAATTTCTCTGGATCTTATCACGTTCTAAGAATTGTCATCAATCAAGCCACAGAAAACAGTCTTTTTGTTTTTATAGCAGGCCAGCCAGATAGAGACAACGTGACCAAGCGACAGAGAGTATTGCTACAAAATTTTAGCAGTATGTCAGATTTAGCCAACTGACTTATTAGAATTTACCGTATTGTGCAAGTTCTTTATCTGAAAAAAAATTATCTATATTTTGCATTAGCCGATTAGCATCTAGATAAGCTGCTATTTAAATCTCATATCTTTGGAAGAGGCATATCATATATCTGTTTGCATATCTCAAATTTGTTGAGTATGCCAACCAATTGAAAGATTCTACTATAAAGAAGTAAAGCTAATGGTGGAACCCTAGGAATTAATCCTTTCTTATCCCAAATCTGGGGGGTTGAAACAAGGTATTTTATCCGAGAAGGAACCTGAAGACCTCCAAAGGTTCTCAGAGTACAACTCCCATCGTCTCTGACCATTGGCTGTGGCTGGAGCGCAGCAACACCTGGAGTGTCATGGTTACCCAAGGGTTAAAGGTCAGGATTTGTTACTCAACCACAGAAGTATTCCGACCACATTACATTGTTCAAGATACTCATCTCACCTCTTAGCTGAGTCAAGATTAAAGATGTTAATAAAGCTCCATAATAATATAGTATTATGCTCAGAAAACCGATTCCATATTTTTCTTTTTCTTTCTGGAAAACCTATGTAATTACTGGGGGTTGGGAGGAAGGATCCTGCTGTAATAAATTGTGATATGCTATGTCATTATCACAGCGCACTTCGTGAAATAGAGAGAGAGAGAGAGATCAGCTTTTGCGTAAACCTCATTTTTGCTTTCCACAGCCATAAAAATACTGCATTGGTTCTTTGCATCAAGAGTCCTTCTGATATTCTGAATGACAGATGTATTATTTGTAAATACATTATCAGGGTTTGAACTGATTTTGATCTATAGATAGCTTTATTGGGGAGTCCCTTCCCCATGATATATACAAGCACACACATACACACATTTTTATAGAAACATTTGCCACAGGGGGAAAGAAATTCTCCATAAGCTCTTAAACAAGTAATGGGTTAAAAACAACAACCATCCTATACATCTCAAACTGGACTGAAAATTGAGGGGGCAAGATTTAGTTTTATTCACAGCACGTGGAAATTGTATGATTTGTTCTTTCCTTGTTGGCATCCGTCTGTCTCTAAATTCTATCATTTTATGATTCTATGTGTGCCTTTGACCTGTCCTGGAGATCAAAGACTACCTTGTCTGTAGCAGCTCCCTGTTGATGAAATTCCTTGCCCTGGGAGGTCTGCCTGGCACCAACTTCGCCATTGTTTTGGTAACAGGGGTAAATATGCTATTGTTTACCTGCACAATTGGGCAGCACCAGGTATTCGTTGCTTTTACTTTGATACAGTTCAATGTTTCTGTACTACAATTACAGTATTTTATTTGTTCTGGACTAGTTGTTCTGGACAGCATCTTAAAAAGCAGAGACATCACCTTGCCAACAAAGGTCCGTATAGTTAAAGCCATGGTTTTCCCAGTAGTGATGTATGGAAGTGAGAGCTGGACCATAAAGAAGGCTGATCGCCGAAGAATTGATGCTTTTGAATTATGGTGCTGGAGGAGACTCTGGAGAGTCCCATGGACTGCAAGATCAAACCTATCTATTCTTAAGGAAATCAGCCCTGAGTGCTCACTGGAAGGACAGATCCTGAAGCTGAGGCTCCAATACTTTGGCCACCTCATGAGAAGAGAAGACTCCCTGGAAAAGACCCTGATGTTGGGAAAGATTGAGGGCACAAGGAGAAGGGGACGACAGAGGACAAGATGGTTGGACAGTGTTCTCGAAGCTACAAACATGAGTCTGACCAAACTGCAGTGGAAGACAGGAGTGCCTGGCGTGCTCTGGTCCATGGGGTCACGAAGAGTCGAACACGACTAAACGACTAAACAACAACAGTTGTTTCAAGAAGCAATACATCAGTTCAATAAACCAGGGCACCCTGGCAGAAATGGTCCAGTTTCTTTTGAGTGACAATAATAGCTTTGTAACAGAGACCACTATGCTCCAGCTGCAGAAAAGAAAAGAAAAAAGAAGTCAGGAAAAAAGGAGTTAGAAAAAAATCACTATAAATTGTTGTGATGATTCAGAGGTTTAATTTGAAATCAAGTTGGAGGTGAGTTTGTTGGTGTATCAGGTAACGTCACTCTTACATCATGGATGTTGGCTCATATTATGGATGTATGAACTGTATTGTTTTATACGTACTGTTGCTACGGGTTTGTCATGGCTTTTGGGTAGAACAATAAACTAACGTTATTAAAAAATAAACCTAATTATTGGCATGCTAGCTGGGGCTAATAAGAGCTGAGGGGCAGTCTAACAGCATCTTGAGGGCCGCAGGCTCCCCACCCTTGTGATAAACATAACCTAACCTCTACCTTTTGGTATGAATCCACACTAATTTCTGCACGTACATATGAAACCAACAAGAGGTCTCCCCTCTGACCCACACCCCTGAGACGGAGAACAAAATCATTTACAGGTGGAGGGATGATGACTTGTAGGGCCTCTGAGGGTGGATCTACACATAGGGGAAAAACACTATGAATAAGTCAGAAATTATATCGTTATAACAAAATAAAAATCCCCTATGGAAAAATGTGTATAAAAATTTTCTGCTCTCTGGCGCCATCTGGTGTTGTTGCATGTTTATAGTGCATCCAAATCATCGTTTCTTTACTAGTGTAGATGAGTCCTGAGAAAGCCTGCTGTTTTCCTATCATTTATATTCATTTATACCCCAACTTTTTCCCTAATGGGACTCAAGGTGGCTTACAGAAAAAAACACAAGAATTGTTAAAAACCTAGGAAAAACAACAACAATTAAGTTTTAATGGAATTAGAACTATGCACAGATATAAAGTCTGTCTGGAATAGGCATAGGCAAACTCGGCCCTCTAGATGTTTTGGGACTACAACTCCCATCATCCCTAGCTAACAGGACCAGTGGTCAGGGATGATGGGAGTTGTAGTCCCAAAAAACATCTGGAGGGCTGAGTTTGCCTATGCCTGGTCTGGAACATACCAATAATTGCAACAAAAATAGCACAGCACCAGCCCTTCCATTAAAAGCAGTCAGTTCCCAAAAGCCTGTTGGAACAAGGAGGTCTTCGCCTGCTGGAGGAAGGACAAGGTGGGAGCCAGTCTGGCTTCTCCAGGGAGGGAGTTCCAGATTCTGGGAGCCACCACCCAGAAGTCCCTCCATTGCGTTCCAACAAATCATGCCGGTGAGGCGGGCAGGACTAAGAGAAGAGCCTCTGCTGAAGTTCTCACAACCCAGGCAGGTTTGTATGAGGGAATACGGTCTTTCAGGTATCTTGGACCTAAGCCATATCGGGTTTTAGAGGGCAGTGGAGCTGCTTCAGCAGGGAGTTGTATGCTCCCTATAACAAGCCCTGGTCATCAATCTGTCTGCAGTTCTTTGAACCAGTCAAAGTTCCTGAGCACTTTTCAAAGGCAGCCCCACACAGAGCGCCTTATAGTAATCCAAAAGGATTGGATCCAAGGCGTGTCGCTGTGGCAAATTCAGACGCCTCCAGGCGCAAGCACAGCTTGCACACAAGATTTAACTGTGCAAATGCACTCCCATGCCAGGCCCAGAGACTGCAGGAGCATCATCACTGGCGTTATTCAAATTTCTGCCTACCGTAAGTGACACACGCAGCTAATATATCACTTCATGTATTTATTTTCCGATGAGCGAATGAAAACCAGCGATATTATTTTCCTACACCTGGCACAGGCAGATGAGGAAAGTCAGGTCATGTTCCAGGTGTGCAGTCATTTCTGCTTATCCAGAAGAGTAGCACAAGCACCTAATAAATCAGTATTCTGCTCCCCACCCCACGATGCGGAGGAGAATATAATATATTGGGAGATGCTGGCCTACAAGACAGAGAAATCCAGCTATTATATTTTCCTATGGTTGGCCCAGAGATACCCCAAAAGGCAGGAAGTGATGCAGGTTTGTTCTCAATTCAGAGCAACTTTTTCTTCCCTTCAAGAGCAGCACAATAATAATAATAATAATTTATTATTTATACCCCGCCCATCTGGCTGAGTTTCCCCAGCCATTCTGGGCGGCTCCCAATCAAGTGTTAAAAACAATACAGCATTAAATATTAAAAACTTCCCTAAACAGGGTTGCCTTCAGATGTTTTTTAAAGATAGGATAGCTGCTTATTTCCTTCAGATCTGAAGGGAGGGTGTTCCACAGGGTGGGCACCACTACCGAGAAGGCCCTCTGCCTGGTTCCCTGTAACTTGGCTTCTCTCAATGAGGGAACCGCCAGAAGGCCCTCAGCGCTGGATCTCAGTGTCCGGGCTGAACGATGGGGGTGGAGACGCTCCTTCAGGTATACAGGACCGAGGCCATTTATATGCACAAGCATATGATGGCTGGCTTGGAGCTAGTGTGCTGGTCCCGTGGGTTACCCAAAAGGCGAGGTCCAAGTCCGGTCCATGGTCAAAGGTGCAACGCGGAGGCAGTCCGTAGTAGCTGAAGCTGGGTGCAGGACAGGGAGTCAGTTGAAGTCAGTAACAGGCATGCAAGCAGGAGCCAGGGCAGGACAGGAGCTCTGGCAGAAAAGTGGGACAGGGTTCAGGCAGGAACTAGCAACCAACAATGTTGCTCCTGCAACTTGGGACTGGGGCTGGCAGGCTTTTATCTGCCCCGAGGCATAGGGCGGCCCCGATCCTCTGGTGACTCGTCTCTCCTGGCCTGGAGGTGAGCACTCCTCCTGCAGGAACTTAGTTCCCTCCACCTCTCTGCCCTGAGCCTCTGTAGCTCAGGAGAGGCTGGAGGGTTACTGGACCTAGAGGCAACCTCAGCTTCCTCTGACGGGGCTGAGAGTGGAGCACCTGCAGGCGATGGGTCCTCCATCACCTCAGGAGCCAGAGCAGGCTCAGCTGATGCCTGTACCTGAGGATCCAGCACAGGTGAGGACCCTTCAGGCTCAAGCCCCGCCCCCGGCTCAGCTGGTTCTGGAGGCGGGGACTCCTGTGCAGGCTGGGATTCCTCAGGTTCAGCATCCGAGTCCGAATCCCAGGCCATCACAGCTAGTCATCTAGATGTGACCAGTCTAGAACAATGCCATATATTCACACATGCAGATCCTATTTTACAGGGACAGTCCCAGAAGCTGTATCAGTTTCTGATTTGACCCCAGAATGTCCCACTTTTCCTTAGGACGTCCCTATTTTCCTTGGAGAAAGGTTGGAGGGCGTGCACATGCAAACACACATACTTTTGAAAGTCCCCAACAAAATTAGGAGGCGTTTTGGTGACTTTCAGGGAGGCTATGGCAGAATCTGATCCCACCATATGTCTTCTTTGGTGATCACTCATAGCTGAGTAAGCTTGCCTTCCATGAACACGGTCTTAACAGTGAGCCCATAAGTGACTGTGGAGACCAGTTCTGGATCCGCATGTCTTTCCACAGTGGGGACATAGGTTTCTGGGTGGGAATTGATCATGGTAAGGGTTTGCCAAGCATGCCTTCCTCTTAGCACGTTTCTCCCTTGCGTCCTGAGTTCGAGTGTCTTCAAAGCCCATGACACCTTTGGTAAAGGCTGTTCTCCTCCTTGGGCTGTTTGGGGGAGTTTTTCTGCCCTAGGCAAAAGAGATTTTTTCATATTTCTGCAAACCTTGGGGTTGTCCTTAGCGTGTTAAAACCACCTTCGTGTTTTTCAGGTTTGGGTCCATTTCTGAAGCCATTTATTCTAATTCCCCATTTGAAGAAAGTGGTATTTTCGAAGTAAAAAAAAAAAAAAAAAAGGCCTGTGGGAATTTATCCTGGTGGCTATTTGTCCTGCGCCCTTCATGGGTCCTTGAGACTTCTTCCTCAGGCCCTTGACCATAAGCTTGAGCAACCAGGACTCATTGTGACATGAATTAGCACAAGATATGCCCTCAAAGAGCTGCTTATTGCTCCTTAATTGGCTGTTTACCCTTTGGAGCTTTGTATGGCCATCCTCGCAGGAACAATGGCAGGCGTCCCAGTTGTGCAAAGATACCCTTGGCAAATATTAACTTCCTCTTTCTCCATCGA
Organism: Podarcis bocagei; assembly: GCF_964188305.1. NCBI lineage: Eukaryota > Metazoa > Chordata > Lepidosauria > Squamata > Lacertidae > Podarcis > Podarcis bocagei. The sequence continues at coordinate 68,934,026 of NC_138135.1, forward strand.
CTTAAAACCTTCACTCAAGCGAAAGCCAAGGATATCTGTACATTTTCCAGGACTTGCCGATTCACGGCATCGTTCAGCCCAGACACTGAGATCCAGCACCGAGGGCCTTCTGGCGGTTCCCTCATTGCGAGAAGTGAGGTTACAGGAAACCAGACAGAGGGCCTTCTCGGTAGTGGCACCCGCCCTGTGGAACGCCATCCCTTCAGATGTGAAGGAAATAAGCAGCTATCCTATCTTTAAAAGACATCTGAAGGCAGCCCTGTTTAGGGAAGTTTTTAATATTTAATGCTGTATTGTTTTTAACACTTGATTGGAAGCCACCCAGAGTGGCTGGGGAAACTCAGCCAGATGGGTGGGGTATAAATAATAAATTATTATTATTATTATTATTATTATTATTATTATTATTATTATTATTATTATTATTATTTCAAGCCAGACTCAAAGAGCTCAAACTGCGAAGTGAGAAGACCTCAGGTGAGCCGGTCAGGGAGGCTAATAGGCCCGCCCTGGAGAAAAATGCCAGCCAGCCCAGGACTTTGATTTTGCCACAGTATTGAGCCAACTAAAAGTACTCATGGCATACAGAAAAAAATTGCTAACTATCCACCTGTAACCTCAGAGGCATGTGGCTCTCCCAACCTTCGTATGTGGCCCTTGGAATCCTGTCCAGGCCATGCCTGAGTGGTTTTGCCTGCCTGATAATGCCTCTTCCTTGCCTGGACCGAGAACACGGGTGGAGAACAGCATGTGAATGTGTACACAACTATGGGGTGTATGGGGTTGTGATAAGAATTTTAAGGTCTTCGATATATAATAAATGTTCATAAATGTACCAACCAAGCACATACATAGATCAGCACAGGAAGACCGACCTGAAACCATTTTGACTCCCAAACTGACCCAATGTTTTCTCTGCAAGGAGGGAGAGAGTCAGGGAGCCTTCCCGTTGTCTCAGGAATTGAGTAATCACCATTTCAAAGGGTGACAGACTACCGGGAAAGGCAATCAGATAAGGCATTATCAGATAACCTGGCAGACAGGAAAAACAACAACATTTAAATTTCTGTTTTAGACCACCTTTTCTGTGATGTAGGTATGTTGTTTGCGGGGGGGGGGGTGGTCTTGTGTTACACCCCTTCTGTGATGTATGTATGATGTATGGAGGGGTGGTCTTGAGCTCCAGGGCTGGGAATTTAAAATGTCTATATAAAGGCAGGCACACCTTGGTTCTGGGTCCTCCTCCATCCTCCTGCGTGAGAGGGGAGCATCCTGTTGCAACAGCTTTAATAAAGATCAGGCTTACTAGCTGGTTTGCTTCTCAATATTCTCTGGTTGGCCTCTGTTATTTTCTCCTACCAATAGGGAACCCATGTAAGGATTCTACGGGCTCTTGGATACCCCATAAGGGAAAAAGGGCATATTTTGTTTACAACAGGGTATGTACTTTTTGTTAAGTTGTGGGTGAACATATCAGACGGCACAGCGATTCTCCAAACAGCTCTTGTTTATTCACAGGTCAGAACAGAACTGAACTGAAGGGTTCAGCCAGCCTGCTTATATAGAGCTCCAGTACAACGTAACTGTAACAACTTTCTGTAATTATCCAGTCAGTGAACGTCACTTTCGATCCCTTATTTGCATATGTGGACCTGAACTATCTACAGTATCCCCCTGCTGGCCCAGGGTGAGAACTTCAGTACACAACAATTTTGGTAGGGGACAGTTCATGCTCCATCTGGAGTTTTGTCCACCTTTGGTCCCCTTTCCCTGCACTCAGCTCTCACCTGCAGCTCCTAGAAGCTTGCAGCATGCAACAGCAGCCACACCCTGGAATGGCTTCGACTGGCCAGCTAAATCTGGTGAGGGTGGCCGATGGGTCTCAAACCCTCCGTGAGTTAGGGACTTCCCCTGCCTGTGAAGACAGGCATCGGCAGACTGAGCGGAAGAAAAGGCACAAACCATTTCTCTTAGGTGTAATGGGTACATATATACCGAGAGATTTGAGGAGGGTATTCATGTACGCAACCACCGCCACAAGAACAATTAATAGCCAAAGGTTGGAAAGGAGAAAATATGGAACAAAGAACAAAAATGGAATGGCAGGCAAAATTACTGGATTATGTAGAATTGGCGAAAATAACAGGGAGAATTTGGAATCAATCAGATCAAAGGTTTAATAGAGAATGGGATAAATACATATTATATTTAAAAGAACACTGTAATCATGTGAAATCTTTGGCAGGCCTAGAATGACTCCTGCAAAGTCACATAAATTACAGATGTTTTAGAAAAACTGAAGTCAGGCAATAAATAATATACAGTTGATATAGAAAACTTAGAACCCACGATGGGGAGATCAGAAGTCATAATAGGAAACTCTTATGTATAAAAATATACTGGTTTTGGGAGTTTTTTTTATATAGGTCATTTGTTATTTGTTTTTTTAAAATGTTTTTATTTGTTTTGATAAAGTGTTTAAAATCAATAAAAATTATAAAAAGGGGGGGGGGGAGAGAAAAGGCACAAGGCAATCTCTCATGAAGACTTGACTGAACTTGGCCATCCCAGGTCCCCTCTCAAATAACGTACCCGTCTTAAGGTTGCACTCTTGCTTAGGAGTAAGCCACTGAATTCAGCACACCTACTCAAGTCATTCTTGTATGGTGTCCTTATTTTGTTTTTATGTTGCCATCATTTTTAAGGATAGAGGTTCTAGAATGCAGTCTGTGTAGCTCAGTACACCAAACTGGTTCACAAGACCGCTGGATGTGCAGGATCCCAGAGAGCTTTGCTCCTTCCCAGTCCTTCTTACTGCCCCCACCCCGGGTCCTGACCTAAACCAAGGATTGGCTTAGGGTGCTCTCCAAACTTGGGCTCAAGGTTAAGCTCTCTCCTTCCTAACCATGAGCTGCAGTCAATGTCTCACTCAGCCACTGTGTCTTGTTCATTGTCTTTAGCAGCTGCACAACGGGTCAACATAAGCAGGCGAACCTTTCCTTGCTGCGTTTATCACTATTCTGGAAAATATTTAAGCTGCTGATTTGTGTTGTGGCTATGCCATTACTAGAGGGTCGGATCCTTTGGCTTTGATCCACACATAGCGTTGCAGCCAAAGAATCCTAACATCACCTCAAATGTACAAAATCTCCATCTTCTTTTGGTGAGCTAAGAAATTCAAGGTGCAAGCACACCTGAACTCATTTACTTTCCGTTTCATCCTTCAAAATCTGAAGAATACGGTCAGCTAAGTTGTGTTTTGCCCACTCTAGGGTTGTTTGGAATAAGGGCGGTCGTTTTCCTTTACTGAGCAATGAAAAGGTTCTTATTGTGCAAAGAAAAACCGACAGAGCCATAAAACATGTAGCCTAATAGCATAAAGAAGGGAAATATCTGCTGGGATCTTGTCAAAGAACAGTACACTTGCTTCTGAGCAGAGCACTGAACATGGAGTACAGCTGAATGCATTATGGGTGCTTGCACACTGCCACTATTTAGCTGGAAGGCTTCAAGCGCAGAGCAGGACTTTAGGTTTGCACAATTAAAGCAAATCAAAGTGTTCTGTTGCCTAAGTGCAACTACGCCACTTAAAAAAGAAAAGAAAAAAGACTTTGGTAATTTGAAAAGGAAATGAAAAGAGGGAGGAACAAATGGTTAATGAGAATAGGAATAAGCATCCTGCAAACAAATTAGTGTGAATGTTCATTGTCATATAACTGCCCTGCAAACAAATCAAAACGAATGCTCAGTAATAATAAATACGGGCATAATGCCACCGTCATGCAAGGTTAGTGCTAGCAGACCAGGATGAACGCTGAATGAACAGGTTGTTCTTTGACTGGCAGAGTTAACATGCAAGAGTTGAATGCCCTTTACTGAAGGCTATTTTAATGTGCTGTGATCTACACAGAACTAATGCAATGTGATGTACAGAGGTAAATGTCTTTTATTTCTTTTGTATTATGCGGTGCAGATGCTAGGCGGCCACGTTTACTAAAATGGTGTCGTAAGGCTCTCAGCAAAACAATGCAAATCATCATTTATTTATTTTTGAATTCATTTTTATTTGATTTTACAAAAATAAGTTTATAACAATACCAAATACATATCCATGTAAAGAGATTTCTCTGAATCTCACAACATCCCCCATCCCTTCCAAGTGTTCTAATGTGAACATTTTCAGCTACATATTATTTCCTAATCTATATTTTGTATTCATCCATATTATCCCTAACACCTGTTTACATTACAAGTGATATTAAAATCCTGCTAACGTTTTCATCTGCTTACAGTGGTCTCCTAAGTAAATTATAAATTTTGCCCATTCTTTGTTAAAGTTTTTGTCCTCTTGGTTCCTGAGCCTTCCAGTCATCTTTGCCATTTCAGCATAGCCCATCAGCTTAGTTTGCCATTCCTCTCTGGTAGGGACTCTTTCTTCTTTCCATCTCTGGGCGCAAATCATCATTAACTACAGGGAATGTATCCCTTGTGAGATGGACATTTCTCTCCTGGAGAAGGTTCCGAGCTGTTGTGAGCAGTGCGATGTGCAGAAAAATGACTTGGACTTAGTTTGGGATTTGGGAGCTGATAAAACAGGGTCATGCAAAAATACTGGCGCGGTCACCTGGGACTGAGTTTCGTCCCTAGTGGATGGCACAAGTTTATCTCGCAGTGGCCAACCAGATGCATCCAATAAAGCCTACTGATAGGGTAAAGGTAAAGGTAAAGGGACCCCTGACCATTAGGTCCATTCGTAGCCGACTCTGGGGTTGCGGCGCTCATCTCGCTTTATTGGCCGAGGGAGCCGGCGTACAGCTTCTGGGTCATGTGGCCAGCATGACTAAGCCGTTTCTGGCTAACCAGAGCAGCGCACGGAAACACCGTTTACCTTCCCGCCGGAGCGGTACCTATTTATCTACTTGCACTTTGACGTGCTTTCGAACTGCTAGGTTGGCAGGAGCAGGGACTGAGCAACGAGAGCTCACCCCGTCGCGGGGATTCGAACCGCCAACCTTCTGATCGGCAAATCCTAGGCTCTGTGGTTTAACCCACAGCGCCACCCACGTCCCTATTTAGGGTACAGTGGCAATGATTCTCTCTTGCTGTGCTCCAACAACTGGCATTCTGCATCCTGACTAGCAGCCACTGGCAGTCTTATCCTCCATAAATCAGGCCCCTTTTAAAGCCATCTAAATTGGAGGCAGTCGGCACATCTTGTCAGAGCAAAAGCCACAGTTTAACTCTGCACTGTGTGAAGAAGGATCTCTTCTTTGCATGCCCTGAGTTGCCCACCATTTAGTTTCGTTGGGTGACCCTGACCAATTATGTGTGTAGCACATTAACTGATTTACCCCATGAAAGAATAATATATACATTATCCTATATATTAGACACAATACATATATGTTTAATTATGCATTGGAGTTGAATGGAGTTGAGAGATGACCTAACCTGGGGAGAAAACAGCAAAGACCTGATGAAGAGAGCACAGCAGAGGTTATATTTTCTGAGAATCCTCCGGAAAAACAATCTCTCAAAGGACCTGTTGATGGCATTTTACCATTGTACTGTGGAGTGTATTAACTTATGGTCTCTGTGTGTGGTTTGGGAGCTGCACGGCCAGGGAAAAACCAATGCTGTCCAGGGTTGTAAAGACTGCAGAGAGAATAATTGGGTGCACTCTTCCCACCTTGGATCAAATCTATGCTGTCAGGTGCCATAAGAAAGCAGCAGAGATAGCGCAGGATAGTACGCACCCCGGAAATGATTTCTTTCAGGTTCTGCCTTCTGGAAGAAGGTATAGGGTTATAAAGGCCAGGACTAGCTGCCTGAGAAACAGTTTCTACGCAAATGCAAGTCTGGTTCTAAACACAACATAAGGAGTCTCTATAGTATATTGTATTTTAAAATGGGATTTCAGAGTTTTTAGGGGTTTTTGAATGTTTTATGTAGTTTTTCAATTTCATTGTTCTGTATGGAACATTGACAATAAAGATATTGTATATCGTATGTCATATTGCATTAATAATTTACCCCATGAATATCCTTAAATATACTACAGTGGTACCTTGGTTTAAGAACAGTCCTGTTTACGAACGATTCAGTTTATGAACTCCGCAAAACCGGAAGTAGTGTCCTGGTTTGCAAACTTTACCTCGGTCTAAGAACGGAATCCGAATGGTGGAAGGGCACCAGTGGCGGGAGGCCTCATTAGGGAAAGCGTGCCTCAGTTTAAGAACAGTTTCAGTTTCAGAACGGACTTCCGGAACGGATTAAGTTTGTAAACCGAGGTACCTGCATTGCAGGGGGTTTTACTAGAAGACCCTCACAGTCCCTTCTATGATTCTGTCTGGCAACTTATGCCAGTGAAGCAGATTAGCCAGGAAGGAAGGCTCATCGTCTTCCGAACACTTGTTACTCATTTACACAAAAAAGAACGATGTGTGGCTTAGCCAGGTGCCAAACTCAGCCAAGTGAAAGATGCCTTAAGCAAGTCATGGGTGTTTCAGGGTAAAGTTGGAAACTGGTTCTGTGCAACTGAATTCTTACAGATCAGTAGTTGCTGACTATTAATCATCTTGGCTTGTGACCTCTGCAGTTCCAGTTGTGCTCATGCAGCTATAAATAGAGATCAGATGTCTGTGCTATGCAGATGAATGTAGTTGCAGGTAATCTTCCAGATCCTCCTTATAGTACAAGAATGTGGGGAAATTCAGCAGCCAGAAACATCCTAGCCAGACACTGGAGAGACCTGTCAGGAGTAAGCATGGACCAATGGTATCAAATGGTATGGGAAACAGCCTTATTAGAAAAACTAACCAATAACCAGGGGTCGGCAAACTTTTTCAGCCGGGGGCCGGTCCACTGTCCCTCAGACCTTGTGGGGGGCAAGACTATATATTGGGGGGAAATGAATGAATTCCTATGCCCCACAAATAACCCAGAGATGCATTTTAAATAAAAGCACACATTCTACTCATGTAAAAACACACTGATTCCCAGACCATCCGTGGGCTGGATTTAGAAGGTGATTGGCCCGGATCCGGCCCCCGGGCCTTAGTTTGCCTACTCATGCAATAATCGGACACAGGGACAAATAGAAGAAGATGCCTTCACCCCGGTATGGTTCCCCTTTATCACATACACAGCCCAACAAGACAACAACAAGAATCTGCCGACAGCATACAAATCAATCTGGCTAACCTGGCTCAAAAAGACACATTCACACGCCGCTCACACATAAAAACAATTCTCAATACAGCTAACCAAAAACAACCACACCCTAAAGGTAAAGGGTAAAGGGACCCCTGATCATTAGGTCCAGTTGTGGCCGACTCTGGGGTTGCGGCGCTCATCTCGCTTTATTGGCCGAGGGAGCTGGCGTACAGCTTCTGGGTCATGTGGCCAGCATGACTAAGCCGTTTCTGGCTAACCAGAGCAGCGCACGGAAACACCGTTTACCTTCCCGCCGGAGCGGTACCTATTTATCTACTTGCACTTTGACGTGCTTTCGAACTGCTAGGTTGGCAGGAGCAGGGACTGAGCAACGGGAGCTCACCCCGTTCTGGGGATTTGAACTACCAACCTTCTGATCGGCAAGTCCTAGGCTCTGTGGTTTAACCTACAGCACCACCCGTGTCCCTCAACCACACCCTAGGCTACCCATAATCTCTCTCACCACCAAGGAAACGCAACGAGCAAATAGTAAGAGAACCCATACAAGTAACGCTGATACAAAACCCCACACATACACTAAGGAGAAGAACAGAAGCATAACCACCTGACACCACCCCTCTTACCATTCCCCTCTTCCCCTCTCTTTTCTTCCTAATTGTTCAAACCAATTCATGAACCAGGAACTTATACATTGACCACTAATAATGAACCATAAGTTGTAGATATTACTCCACATTTATTATGCTATATTTGTGATACACAATTGACATAAGAAAACTTTATATTTATATTAATGTTATACTTGTTTGCATAATATTCTTGTTTATAAAACCCAATTTTTAAAAAAAGAATGTGGGGAAATGAAATGGAGGAGGGTCTTTGCTAGTCCCCTGCTAAATGTATTCTTTCGCATGCAAAATAATAATAATAATAATAATAATAATAATAATAATAATAATAATAATAATAATTTTTATTTATACCCCGCCCTCCCCAGCCGAAGCTAAAATGCATTCAGTATTTTACCCACTGTATGCAGTGGGGCTTCAGGGATAATGTTATTTTTACTTTTTACTTTAATTTTTGTGCCCGACTAGCTGGACCCTGTCTCCTGGCTGAGCTCTGCCAGTTGTCTGCAGCTCAGTCTTGACTGCCTAGCAACTCTTTCCAGCAGCACAGTTTAGCTTTCTTCCCTCTCAATGAAGCCGTATTGCCTAGATTCTCTTATTGGAGAACAGGAATAGGAACACATAAAGGAAATAAATGCCAGCTGTCATCACAGCAGTTCACATAATTGCTCAGGTGTCAGGACTGTCTCTGAGTCCGATGCATTTTCTGCGGGGACCAAAATGCCCAGTGTTAAATAGTGGATAGACATAGCAGATGACGCAACGATTTCTCCAAAGCAGCTCTTTATTTGTAAGCTGGAAGAGAACTGAACTGAAGGGTTCAGCCAGCCTGCTTATATAGAGCTCCAGTACAATGCAACTGTAACAACTTTCTGTAACTATCCAATCACTGAATGTCACTTTCAATCCCTCATTTGCATATGTGGACCTGAGTGAAAACTATCTACAGTATCCCCCTGCTGGCCCAGGGTGAGAACTTCAGTACATAACACCCAGCACAAGAAAGTATCATTTTTCATGGGTAGAAAATGTGCAAAGATTTCCAGCTTTAGCCTAATTCTGCCATTTGCTACCCTCTTAGGAAACGGAATTAAAGCTTTCGATTAAATGCTTGGCTATTGTTTGACAATTCCTAAAAGCTTTCCTTTTTACCAAAGCAAGAGGTTGTTTGCAGCTTCTAACTCCTATTTATGGAATTAATGTTTCTACTTGTGGTTTTTGTTTGTTTTAAACATGTATATTATTTGACAGAGGAATTGTTTTGTTGTTGATTCCTTAAATTGCTTTTTGTGCTGAGAAGGGAGTCTCTAAATATTGGGAATGAACAAATAAGATTTGTTCTGTTCTCCTTTCTGAACTGTCAAACGCCAATCCTGCCTCTTCATCTCTAATGATCCCATACAGAAATACATCCCATTGAGTTAAGTGAGGCTTATTCCCATGGATATATAGAATTTCAGCTTAAATGTTTAACTGTGTGGTCCGATGGATTTTTACTCTGAAGCAAGTGTCAAGTGAGAGTACAAAGAATGGCGGTATCTGACAGTTAGATGCTCTGTTTCAAAGCCGGAGGTTGCTTGCAGCTTCTAAACGGATGCTGAGTAGAGGTTAACATGAAACTCCTGTGGTTAGAAAGCATTTGCTGGGTTGACAGGCCTGTAAATTCCAAGGTGATGACTCCTGTCACCTACATTCTCAGCTGCAACTCAATCTGCTCCAATTCCTCATTGGCCTGGCGTTAGCTTGTTGACAACTGCTGACTCATCGCTGTCATTCATATTATTTGGAGCGTCTCTCCCCCACCCTCACCCCTCCATCTCATCTACGGAAGCAGAACAAAACGTAAGAAGCAACTGTTCCCTCCGTTCAGATCTCCAATAGCAATAAAACAGCCACAATGGAATTAAATTACCATTGTCAAAAGTCCTGCAGTCGTGACCGGAACATCACCGGAGCTTTACACTAGACCAGCTCCTTCAGACAAGGTCGGTTCTCAGATTGATCATAAAGGTCACAATACAGTTCAGTGAACCCAGCCATTTATGCGAAACCTTCCTTTAGGAGTTATGAGTTAGCGATCTGTAATTCTATGTATAACATCATCCCCTACTGGTTTGACGTGAAAATAGGTTTGCAGTGCTATCGATACCAAATGTTGATCGTGCATTTCTCAGCTCAGAACAGGCAAATATTCAGAGGGTACCATGCTGAATAATCAGAGGTAGACAACATGGTCGCCTCTGGATGTGACTGGACTCCCAGCTTCCTCCATTCTTGACCTTGGGCCATGATGGCTGGGGCGTTGGGAGTCCAACAACAACATCTGCACAGCGCCATGTTGCCTACTGTTTATTCTGTTTGCGGCATATATAGTTGTCTTTCTGCCAATGCAATCAAGGCGGCTGTCTGCAATTTAAATTATTTCATGAAAAATAAAGGTGAAAAAGCATTTTCTTTTCTTTTCTTGTTAAGGCAGAATTCTCTCAGGCTGTTTGGTAGTCTTGCCGGATGCAGATGGCAGGAATTTGAAGGCCCGGGCCTCTGCTCTTGCTGTCCCCTCAAGGTGTACACTACAGCCCATAATTTTGCTGGTCTCATTACTAGAGTGCGTGGAAAGGTCATTACTATTTCTGTAACTGCCGATGAGGGAATTGACTCATTGGCTGCATTTGGACAAGCATGCCATGGATGGATTTAAAGTTGGTTTCATATCCTGACTTGTTTGAGGGCCATTAACCATAGTTCAGATGTGATGGGAAATGGGGAACTATAGTTAACTAAAGGCTTCCTGGCTTCTTTCCCAGCTTCTGCAAAAGGAGCAGCAAGGTAGCACACAAGGCTTATTCCTTAAAGCACTTTGCTTTCCCAAAAAAAGACTGGGAACTGGTAATTTGCCCCTCACTGAGCTACAATTTCCAGCACCCTTAACAAACTACGGTTCCTAGAATTCTTTGGGGAAAGTTGTGTGCTTTAAAAATAGGGTGTGTCTGCAGCTCATATCTTGGTTTAGGAAGCCAAATAAGATTGTCCAAGTGGCACTGGGAGAAGTCTCAAATATGTGGAAGATGGTCTTATGCACTCCAGCATAATGCGGATCAGCTTGATGAAGACAAACAAGAGCACCACCATATCCTGAGTGCACATTTGAAGCATCTCTCAGTGAATCAGTTCCCTTTTCACTATTAATACAAGTACTGATGACTTCCTTTTTCAGTAGCGTCAGAGACAAATCCATTCCTGTGATGGCAATCAGCCTGAAGGAGAAACCTGTCCAAAGCATGGTGCCATGTTTCATCCTAACATACAGAAACTCTGATATGGACATCAAATAAACCGGCTAAGCCAAGGGTGTGCCTGTTGGAAAGCCAGTACTGTATATCACCGGTTTCTTATAGAGTATACCTAACAACAGGGCTGGCCCTATGTTGAGGCAAAGTGAGGCAGCTGCCTCAGGTGGCAGATGCTAAGGTGCAGGGAAGCGACAGAGCTGTGGGTACCATGTGGCCTGCCCTGACACTCCTATGCTAAAAGAGGCTCCTGGGAGGCCACTGGGACATTGCTGGAACAACTCTTGGGTTGGGGCAACTGGCTAAAAGGTTTTTAAATGGTTTAAACGGTTCTAATTTTGGTTTGTCTGTTTCATTATGGTCGGGGTGGTGTTGGTTAAATGTTTAGTTGGGTTTGGCTGTTACTTTAATTTGGGTATAACTGTAGAATGTTTATTATTGTTGTTAATATTGTTGCTATTGGTGTTATTGATTTGTTGGTTTTCTTTTATAGGATATCTTGTTTTTTAATGTTTGATGTTTTGTTGTGCTTTATGTTGTAAGCCGCCCAGAGTGACTGGGGAAACCCAGCCAGATGGGCAGGGTATAAATTAAAACTATTATATTATATTGCTAGCCTGCTGCCCTCAAGTCCCGTGGAAGATACTGTTATTTTGCCATGTTCAACTACCAGTCAAATTGGCTTCTGTATGTGCCTTGGGGGAGGGAGCTATCTTGTCTTTGCTTCAAGCAGCAAAATGTATTGAGCCAGCCCAACTTAACAAATTATTTTCACACGTTGTGATGATGCACACACAGTTTCTTGCTTCTCCATTATATATTCCAGTTAAAATATAAAAATAAAAAGTCGTGTGTGAAGCAGGCCTTAGCTTTCTCTCTTTCTAGGACTCAGCTGCCATCTATAATATGGGGATAATACTACTGGCTTAGTTTATAGGGTTGTGATAAAGATTAAATATAATGCATGCAACGTGCTTAGGAAAAACATTGTATAAATACCGAGCATTCTACGCAATGGGATGCTGTTGTTGGAAGCAGACAGAAAACCAAATATAAAATAAACGGCATGGATACTACTGAATATGAACATTCCTGCACAGGAACACTAGCAGATAACTCAGTCTTCCAAGGCAGGCGGGCAGAATATGTTTGCAAAAATAGCAAGAGTGGGGAAAACAGCTTCCCAACAGTGTGGCTAAGCTTCAAAGAACGCTGAAAGATTTATCGCAAATCCGAGAGGCAAAGAGAATGAAAACATAAAACTGTCGATATTGCTGCTTTTGTTGACACAACAGAAAGTGAAAATTGCTGATGAAGACCCTGCAGTCTGAAACTTAATCCAGATTTGGATACATTAGAGAATATATTTGAAGGAAATGGAGCATGTTTGAACAGCTATTATGAAACAGAATAAGGCCGGAAGAACTGCTCATTCTGGAAATATCAAGTGCAGTTTCATAGGTTGTTAAACACTAACATGGAAGGACCATTTTAGCCTTATTCAGACATAGAGAAAGAATTCTCTGGCAATACATGATAACTGATTGCTTACCTAGAACATGGAATGCTTCAGAATTCTGTGGTCAAGTTTCCCAGTGCATCAGACCTGGTCATGATTCCTAAATTTGCCTCTGCTTGCCACAACTATGATGTAGAATGGAAAGCGAGAGGTGAGGGGCACCAAATTCTGGCATTCCACAGGGGCCCACTGCAAACAGCTGGAAAATGGAAGTGACTTGAAAAGGAGAACCGCCTTGTTACATTTCAAGCTTCTAACATGCACATCGTTCAATATACAAAAGGGATCTACATCTGGTAGAAAAATCCACAGGCAAGTCAATCACTTTTAGTCATTCCACCTGTGCAATGGGAATAAGAGTGACCTCACACAAGGTTTTCACAAAAGCCAATGAGATATAACTTATCAAATGTACATCATACTGATGTACAGCTAAGGAAAGCCCAGCAGAATCCATCTAATTCAGCACCCGCTTTTCCACATTGCTCAATCAGATTTTTGGGAAAGCTCACAAGATTATAGTAGCACCTTCTTGCTTGTGTTCCCATGGAACTGGTTTGTAGAGGCATGCTGTTTCCGATTCTGGAGAAAGCATACAGCCCTTATGATGAGCAGTCATGTCCTCTGTGAATTTATCTAATCCACTTTGGAGCCATCTCCTGTTTGCTACACTGGCTAGCCAGATCTTTGGGTGCTCACAACTAATGCTCTAAACCACCTGCCTCACACCTGACATCATAGGCAACATCAGGTATGGGGCAGGTGTTGAGATGGCTACAAAGGAACAATTGGTAGCTTAAAGTAAACCCACCGGTAAAATTGGAGTAAAAAACCCAAAAACCTCTGCTTTAGCAGCAGTTTCGATTAGAACTGTTTTGCACTATCAATCACCTGATGACATAATCTCATCAGGTGATTGACATGTGGGTTGTCCCATCCACCGGTCAAAGTTGGCCTACAGGAGTGGAACCAGTTAAGGATCTGGCCCACTGGGGCAAAAAGTTTCCCCATCCTGGTCTTTGGCACCTGACATGTACTGTGCTTCTCAGAATGGATGTCCTCAGGGCTTTCTTTTGGCCAGAACTCACCAGCACCTCTCAGGTGGGAGCCATTGCCATTACAGTGGTGCCCCGCAAGACGAATGCCTCGCAAGACGGAAAACTCGCTAGACGAAAGAGTTTTCCGTTTTGGAGGTACTTCGCAAAACAAATCTCCTATGGGCTTGCTTCGCAAGACGAAAATGTCTTGCGAGTTCCTGCGGGGTTTATTTCCTCCCCCCCCCTTTTTCTAAGCCGCTAAGCCGCTTATCAGCTGATCCGATAAAACGATAAGCCGCTAAAAGCCGCTAATAGCGCTAATCCGCTAATCCGTCAATGGGCTTGCTTCGCAAGACGAAAAAACCGCTAGACGAAGAGAATCACAGAACGGATTCTTTTCGTCTTGCGAGGCACCACTGCATGAGAGAACAAGGGAGGTGTTTGTGGTGAAGTTCCGGCATCTCTTTTTCTAGAAAAATAGCACCGGATGTTCCATTTAGATATCATAACCCTGTAACTATCAGTTTAACCAGTCCTCCATGAATTAGTAAAAAAAAACCCTCATTTAAACCCTAACCATAGCATCTCATAGTGGCAAATTGCACAACCTATTAATGCAATTAGCACATTGTAGGCTCCGAATGCCACATAAAAGATAGACAATAGGCTGCCCAGGACAGCTTTGGAACTCGGGCAGAGAGATTTAGCTGGGGATGGTGGGGGAAAGTTGGTGGATAATTTCCACCTCTTCAATAATGGTCTTCAGACTCTGGCTGAAATCCCAGTGAAAACTGGACGTGCGTATGCACAAGAAAGTGGAAAGAGTCTGAGTGTCCATTGTCCCTCTCTTGCTTCCCCCGGGGGATCTTTCACAGCGCTGAGTAAATATTAATTTTGGCACCGGCCCTTCTGTGATGTGGCGATTTCCCACTCTAGCTGCCTTCTTGAAGTCACAGTGCCTTTCAGTCTGTACTCCTGGGAAACGGAGAAGGTTCACCAAGAAATGAACCTCTCCTTTTCATAGCAAACAAGTTTGGAGGGGTGGTAGCCAAGAAGGCTGTAACCAGATCACTTAATATTTCAACGGTGGTGGGGCATATCATTCAGGAGAGAGAGAGATCAGCAACTGTTCCAAAGGAGATGAAACCGACAATATAATTCCATCAGCTCTACAGGGCGTTTAACCCACTTAGCAGCCAATTAAGTTGCTTCCCCACTGGGTTTTGTTTCTTCTGGGAGAGCCCACAACCCCAAAGTAGGTGCCTGTGCATCAGCAAGCAATCCGTAACATACTAGCTCAATTTCTTAGCAATCCTGTGCATAATTAGCTAGCATTGTACAGCTGAAATTCTTCTTAATCGTTTTCTGGGAGTAAGTGCTCTTGAACTGCGTGGCAATTTATTATTATTATTATTATTATTATTATTATTATTATTATTATTATTATTATTATTATTATTAATGTATACCCTGCTCATCTGGCTGGGTTTCCCCAACCACTCTGGGCGGCTCCCAACAGATAAAAAACACAATAAAACATCAAATATTAAAAACTTCCCTAAACAGGGCTGCCTTCAGATGTCTTCTAAAAGTCAGATAGGTGTTTATTTCCTTGACGTCTGATGGGAGGGCATTCCACAGGGCAGTTGCCACAACCGAGAAGGCCCTCTGCCTGGTTCCCTGTAACCTCACTTCTCGCATGAGGGAACCGCCAGAAGGCCCTTGGAGCTGGACCTCAGTGTTTGGGCTGAATGATAGGGGTGGAGACACTCCTTCAGGTATACTGGGCCGAGGCCGTTTAGGGCTTTAAAGGTCAGCACCAACACTTTGAATTGTGCTCAGGTCTTTCAGGACTGGTGTTATATAGTCTCAGCGGCCACTCCCAGTCACCAGTCTAGCTGCCGCGTTCTGGATTAATTGTAGTTTCCGGGTCACCTTCAAAGGTAGCCCATATAGAGCGCTACCTTTGAAGGTGACACAGAAACTACAATTATTTCTTACTGCATGGGCCCAGCTTGTAAAACAGTGAGCTTCAACAAAGATATTAAGCCAGCTGAAATGCGACTTTGAACTGTTAGTGCAAAGGATTAGAAGCGCAAAAGATTGTTGGCAGAGAGCAGGTGTGAAGCAGGGACCCCATTTATAAAAAGGCAAGAAGTATGCAGCCTCTGTCTAATTCCCCTCCCTCATTCTCCAGCTTCCTGTATTCTAATATGTCCCAAACAACAACAACAAAGCTCCATTATCAATCACTAGCCAGAGCAAGGAGAGTCCATCTGTTGCTCTGGTGCTCCAGCAGAGGATCATCGTTGCTCCTGAAAAATGTCCCACGTTCCTCCACTAAGCTGCCCTGATGATCTTTGGATCAAAAGGCAGTGGACGCATCTTCTGACTTAGGGATGGGGAACCTGTGGCTCTCAGCTGTTGGACTCCAACTTCCATCCGCCGCTCTCCAACATGGCCAGTGGTCAGGGTTGATGGGAGTTGCAGTCTGAGAATATCTGGAGGGCAACAGCTTCCTCACCCCTGTCACTAAAACAAGTGCTGTCACATTCAGGGAAACTAAACCCTTTAGTGCCTCTCACTGCTCCTGATATCTCACCACCCTCCCTGCCTCCTCACGTGTTCAGAGAAGTGGGGATCAGGTAACGATATCTAGCCAGAGTGCTCTCCTGTTTATGATCAGAGAATGCTATAATATTTCATTGTATAGTACATACTGCTCTAGGGGAATTTTGATTTCCGGTTAATTGCTTTACTTATTTTCTTTAGCAGCCGAACCATGGTATACATCTGTATGTAAACTAAATCAATACAGGTTTTTTAATGCCTTGGAAGCATAACTAGATAGCTGGAGCATGATTTATAGGAACTGTTACTACTCCCTTCTGTGCAAATTGATGGTATAATGAGATTTGGACTGTAATTCTAGATGCACTTACCTAGGAGTAAACTTTACTGAATTCAACAGGAGTTGCTTCTCAGAATCCAAGAGATATGTTACTTTCATTTTCCTTGCAGAGGAAACGTCTGCATCGATGAAACCCATAGGGCTTTCGTGAAATGTTTGAGTTAGAGGAGCAATTTTCTAAGAGGTTTTGCTTCTACCTAGTGGTAGAAATGTGAATTGTGCAAAAGGCTGCCCCCGCTTCCTTTGTTTGTAAAGGATTTGGCACCAATGAACTGTGAACTCTGCCAGCTCAGAACGTAGGAATACATGCCTTGGCTCTGAAGCCAAGCTCTGAAGAAGATTTATACTCTCTGAATCATGGTACATAAATAGCCACTTTCCCAAGCAAGAAAGAATTGCTTCCAGTCAATGGGACAGGGAAGTTTTTCTAGAGAGACCAGTACAGGTATTTGTGGGCTAGCAATTTTTGATGACTTATTTGCAGTCTGTAGGACTGACCTGAAATACAGAATCACTCTGACTAGAGATTCAGAGTTCTAGATTATCTCCTCATTGGCCAAGCTGCCTGCTCCTCCCGCTGGCTCCCAAAAGCCACTGTGATTGGGTAGGAAGAGTTGGCATCCTTCTGTCTTGGGGAACAACAGAGGAGTGTGCCTTTGGGGGTGAGGTCAAGCTGTTGGAAAGTTGCAGCTCCTGCTGTGGCTGTGGAGACTGATACAGGAGAGACATGTTTTGTTGCAGCTGGGGCAGATGAAGGTGCCTAGTTGTGCTGCTGCAGATGCACCATTGTGTTTCTTCTCCCTGCGCTCCTCCCAGTGGCCATTTCTCCGCTGGTCACTTCTGTGGATGCACGACCTGTCTATCTCTAAGCACTGCGGTCCTCTGCAAGGGATTCATTCCCACACAACAGGGTTGACGTTGCCAGCCTTCATGTCATGTTTGCAGACATCTTTGTAACACAGAGTTGGTTTGCCAATGGGCCTGGTGTCTGAAGCCGCCTCCTCAGAGCACGTCCTTGGGGATCCTGCCATCTTCCATTCTGTGGGTATGACCAGGTCAGTGTAGACATCGCTGAGATAGGAGTGCAAACTTGCTGGGAATATGGGCTTAGGAGAGCACGTCTTTGTTTGAAACTCTATCCTGCGGTGTGGTACCCAAAATTTTCCTTATGCAGAGCATGTGGAAGGCATTGAGGCATCGCTCCTGGCAGTTGTAAGTTGCCCACAGCTTACATCCATAAAGCAGGGTGCTCAACACACAAGTCTGTTAGACCTTCATCTTGGTATTCATTGTTAGCAACACATTCTCCCATACCCTTTTGGAGAGGTGAGCAATTGCAAAATGACCTCATGAAGCCAGGACCATTAAGGGCCATTGAGGACCATTGGCAATGCAAGAGAACAGTCTTGCCCCCCACCCTGAGCTGTGAACACAGACAGGAGATTTGGAAGGTTGCCTGGGTAACTGGACGTGATGTCACAGGAAGAGTTTGGGGCCTCTGACATGAGGCTTGGGATAGCTGAGGAGAGGCCAGACCAACCTGGGCAAGCTGGTTGAAGGGAGGCTGGGAGAGATGCCTTGGACTACTGTCATCTTGAGATGACCATGCTGTGAGATCTGGACTCCTCCCATCTAAATTCAATATGTGAATAAGTCACTTTTCTTAAAGCTATGGGAACCTCCACTGCACCTTCAATTCTCCAAAGGGGTGCAAACCCTGGGCGAGGACCAAGACCCCTGGAATCGCATGCATGGCTCAGCAGGGATTGGGGTGGGCTTCTGCAGTGCCCTAATCTCTTAACCTGTTCCTCAGTCTAAGCAATTTGTCTGTGATGTGGAGGCACTGCCTAAGCAGCTCTTCTTTTCCATCTCCTCTATTTGGTTGCTGCTCTGGACTTGTTTTGGACCTCTCTGTTGTTGTTGTTTAGTCATTTAGTCGTGTCCGACTCTTCGTGACCCCATGGACCAGAGCACGCCAGGCACTCCTGTCTTCCACTGCCTCCCGCAGTCAAATTCATGCTGGTAGCTTCAAGAACACTGTCCAACCATCTCGTCCTCTGTCCTCCCCTTCTCCTTCTGCCCTCCATCTTTCCCAACATCAGGGTCTTTCCCAGGAAGCCTTCTCTTCTCACGAGGTGGCCAAAGTATTGGAGCCTCAGCATCACAATCTGTCCTTCTAGTGAGCACTCAGGGCTGATTTCCTTAAGAATGGAGAGGTTTGATCTTCTTGCAGTCCATGGGACTCTCAAGAGTCTCCTCCAGCACCATAACCTCTCTGGGATGCTCTAAATGTGAGGTGGGTGGGGGGAACCTCTCAAAGAAAGAGTAAGAGGGCATGCCTTTCTCTGCTCCTCAGCTGAGAATGATGTAATCTGGGTGTCTGTGGGTTTGTGTTTGTGTGTTTTTTTTTAAAGACAATAGAAACTGAAGCTTGAACCCGTTTCCCCTCAAGTCCACATACTGTCTCTCTTCCAGCCTGCAGCCTCTGTGTCTGATTCCATTATTTAACAAAGACCATCCCTAAAAAAGAACAGTGCATAACAGGAAGTGCAGGGAATGGCTCCTGTTATCTTTGGTGTTGCTATGAGTCCCCACCCCCTGCTCCACAAATGAATCGGGTTGCCATGGTCTGCAAACTGTGCATCCTCACTTATTTTTTTTTCCTTAAAAAATTTTTTACAAAAATTTTATTTTGACAAATTGATAATCATAAATAAGAATAAGAATGTGCACTACCACCAAGACCATTACGTTGCTAACTATCCAACTTCCCAAAATTTCAGCACCTCTTGCGATGGTTTGACCCCTTTCCATTTTAACAGTACAAATTCTACAAACACCTTCCATATCTCCTCAAAATCATATCTCCTGCATATTCCCAACTTACCTTAATAGCACATGTTAATTTATCATTAATAGCTATATCCCACACCTCTTTATACCATTCTTCCATTTAATATTCTGCTTGCCCCTTCTACTTCCTAGCTGTAATAATTCGTGCTGCTGTCAATAAATTTGTGAGCAAATCCTCACTTATTCTTAGGACAAGAAGAGATAATGCTAAATATAGGACATGGATTCCAGGGTTAGGTGAGGAACGGGGAGAGGGATATGGTGCACCCTGCTTTGCCCATTTGGGCAAACACTCACAAAGTACTCACCCCCCCAACACACCTAGCGCCACATTTCTTCTCTGGTTTGGGCTGGCCAGTTTGTTTTTGTTCTGGAAAGAAAAAAAACATTGGGGAATTTCCTAGGTTATAATTGCCCAAGATGACATAATTATAGCTAAACTAACAAGCTTACACTTTAACGCACATAGCTGACAAGCAACGCAGCAATACCAGTTCAATTTATTAAAAGTGGGAGGGTTGCTTCCCTCTCTGTTTATGAAACTTTACTGAGTGATCCCTTTTAATGAAACGATGCAAGGTGCCTGAATGATCTGGGTAGCAAGTACAGGCTTGGATTCAGGTGCATATATAACAAGAAGAGAGAATTTCCCCAGTCTGACGAGCCCGTCGCAAGCCTCTTGCTTGTGTATAGGTGGATTTTCTGGGCTGAAGGCAAACTATATGGCACATCCCAAGAATGCCCTGTATTTCCCTGCTTCCTTGGTTTCGCAGGATAAAGGACAAGGAGAGAGGCTGTGCACATGCAGGGCAGTTTGAAGATGAATTTGATGCATCCCATGTACCGGTATGTGTATTTTTCACATAGAAGAAGAAGAAGAGTTTGGATTTGATATCCCGCCTTTTACTCCCTTTAAGGAGTCTCAAAGCGGCTAACATTCTCCTTTCCCTTCCTCCCCTACAACAAACACTCTGTGAGGTGAGTGGGGCTGAGAGACTTCAGAGAAGTGTGACTGGCCCAAGGTCACCCAGCAGCTGCATGTGGAGGAGCGGAGACTCAAACCCGGTTCCCCGGATTACGAGACTACCGCTCTTAACCACTATACCACACTGGTATACCACACTGGCAGCCACAAGACATTGCCCTGCACTTTCCCCCTATTTAATTGGGATTTCCCCAATCCATGCAGTAAAGGAATCCAACACAGAATCACATGTTATCTAAGGCACTGAAATGGATTGTATAAGAAGCATTTTTCTACATGTGGTGGAGTTTTCCTAGATGCCATGTAACGTCCCTTGCTTCCATTGGTGAGGCTCCTTGGTGGGCTGCTGGTGGAGTCCAATGTGACATACACTTTAAAAATCATTTTCACCCGCTCTTTTGTGCAAATCTGATATATTAGAAAACTTGTATCTCAATTTTTTTATTTTTTTATGCCTCTGCGCAGGTAAACGACGACCTGTGCATATGGCCATGATGGACCTGAAGTTTCTGGAACTCAATGAGGGAGGGCAAGTTCTAACTAAGGAGAGGGGACAGAAATGAGACAGAATTCAGTTGAAAGCATTTATGCGTGGATGAACGTGCCCCAAAGTGTACATGGAAAAATTGGATATGTGTGTCAGGCTGCTGCCAGCGACTCCCGGCCGGTTGCCAGGAACATACAAAGTCAAGGAAATGATTCTTACCGTTTTTTTTATTCAGTATTTACAGAAAGAGGCTATAGAACCCAGCCTCTTGGATAATGGCGTTTTCCCAAGTGAATCTCCACCCTCAATGTCTCCCCCACTTCTTCATTCGTCACTTCTACGGGTGCAGCTAAGTGCCCTCTGCCTTTGAGCTATTCGCTCTCCTACTTTTAAGACATGCCGGGTTCTGGGAGATGGAGAGTCTGGAATGCTTTCTAAAGACACTGTGTCCATCAGCTGTTGCCTCTCTGGTGCTTCCTCCTCCTCCTCTACAATTATTTTCCAACTTTTCCCCTCCTTTGCCTCTGAGCTGTGACCTCCCACAAACCCCTGCTGCAAATCTCAACTGTCTTCCTCCTCCTCCTCCCTGGAACAGTCAAGCTGGGGAGGCGGTCTCTGCCATTCCTCCCCTGCCCTGTCCCTGACAATGTGTGGCCCACAGGTACATTAACAATCTGCTGAGTGTGGAGCCAGAGTGCTATTGCCACTTAATAAATTGCTCCTCTGTAATGGACTATGAAGTCTGTCTGTCTGTCTGTCTGTCTGTCTGTCTCTCTCTCTCTCTCTCTCTCTCTCTCTCACACACACACACACACACTGCCCTTTATTTGCAAAACAACAAGTCAGAGTGAAGGGACAGGATACCCAAATCCTGTCTGAAATGACCCCAGGCTTCAATAATCACCCCAGGCGTCAAAACTATCCAAAATTCCTTTTGTCTTCTAAAAATCCAAAACAGCTTTTCTCTGCTCTTCTCTGCTTATTCTCACAAGATGCTGTGCATAGGCAAAATGTTACTTTTAAAGGCTAATGAATAGACTCTGTCAATGCCAAGAATACTCAGGCCTGAGAACTGAATCTTATCTCATTCGGCTGCAACATCTTGGACATGCTGAACCACCAGGGCTCCTCGACCCCTTGGCTCTCACCCCCCCCCCTTTCCTGGGAAGGGTGCCAAGAGTCCAAGAGTCCCAAGACAGCTTTCTGTTCATGCTCAGAGGAACTCATGGGCAGGACTCTGGAAGGAGGAGAAAGGGGGAGGGAACTGGAAGGGATATATATGCTCTGTGCACATGACTGTGAACCCGTGCATGCTTTTTGTGAGTTATCACACTTGCTCCTTCTACCAGTTCATGGATGGTAGAAATAAAGCCTTTTCTCCGAAACTATTCCTTGAGTGTCTGTTGACTCCCATTCCCTTTCCCGGGCACAATAATTTTCCCACCCAAGGGCAAAGCCTCATAAGGCTACAAGAGCAGTTCACAACAACATAAAGACATTCCACCACCAACCATGAGCCAGACTATACCGCAACCTTGATATGAATGGTGGTCCGTAAATGCTAGGTGAACAGATGAAAAGACATTCAGGAGCAATTGTCAATGACCTAATGAAGAGAAGGTTGTCACACTGCTGCCCCCAAAGTAGAAATCTAATTGGGGAATTGTTAACATGCTCCTCTCCACATGGCAGGATGTTAATTCCTTGCTAAGGGCTTACCAGTGGTACCCACACCACCATGTTGCAGCATAAGGTCACTGTTTAACAGAGTGCTCCTGTTCAGGATGGCAGTTATTTTGCTTAACAAAATTGGTGCGGAGGGTGTGGGGGTGTTTGTGTGAAGGTAGCCCATCTATGAGAAGGAAAACTCTGGTCCTAAACCTCCGCTGCCTTGTGGGATATCTTTGGGAGAAGGCAAGAGTAAAGCCCTAAGACCAGGCACAGGCAAACTCGGTCCTCCAGATGTTTTTGGCCTACAACTCCCATGATCCCTAGCTAACCAGTGGTCAGGGATGATGGGAATTGTAGTCCCAAAACATATGGAGGGCCGAGTTTGACTATGCCTGCCTAAGATAGTTGGATGGCAGTTGCCTCCTTCCAGCAGCCCAGCTGGAGCCAAACCTATTGCTCTGCTCCCCTTTGGACCGTATCAACGAGGTCAACAGGGCGGGTCTTGTTGTCTGGGCAGCCAAGGACATCCATTACACACTGCCCAGACTCACGCGCTGGAGAGGTCACTTTGGTGCTGCTTACACTGCTTTTTGACTTCACCCCCAGAGGCTCACTCCATTGTCTCTCAAGGCAGACAGATGCCAACAACAAAAACCATCTAAATGGTTTATAAGGGGCAATCTAAACTATTCAGGAAAAATACAACAAAATACATTAAAATGAAGTTAACATTTATAAATAAAATCATCAAACTTAAAACCATTATATATGATCCAATTATTTGTTATTATAAGCTACATGAGGCTCAGGTAGGCCATACTGCTCCCCGTTCACCGAGTTTCCCCTTCCACCCCCCACATTCAACCCCTCAGGGAGTTTTTCCAGCTGATGAGCGTGGTATAAATGCTCTGAACGAATAAGCAAACTTTCCATGTCTACCGGGCATGATCAGTATCAGCGAGATGATTAATTAGTTCTTTTTCTTAATTTAAAGTTAGCTCTGTAACATTTGGAGTTTCCCAAAGCATGCCAGTACCTCCCTCTTGTTTCTCCCAGACTGCTGGGTAACTGTCGGGGGGGGGGATTCAATCACACGCTGTTAAATTCAGCTTGCGTAATTTAAGCTGATTTGGAGGTCTTGTGCAGCAAAACCCCTTTCCCAAAACATTGGACTTTTTGTAATATGGGAAGCAAGGGGAAAATGAACTTGGGGGGAGGGGGAGCGCAAAGAAACCCGTGCAAAGTCAAACCAATCGCAACAAATGTTTGTTGAATAGCTAGTGTCATCTAATATCCCTGCAAGCAAATTAGGACGAAGGCTCAGTAAACAAGTTGCCTGGAAGTGACCTCAGTGAGCCTGCTTTTGCTTCATTCCTGTTGGCACTCAGCACCCAGGGTGGGTATTGGAGGGGCTGGAATGCACATGGTGGCCGAGTTTCCATTCTTTAAATGGTCCCCCAATGCTGTTTTCTCCAGGGTGCTACTCAATGGTGCTTTTCAAATGTTCCTCTTTGGCTTCTCAATCAACTTTGCTGCACAGATGCAGCCCCCCCCCCAAATGCATAAGGCTCTTTCTATTAATAAAGCATCTCTGAAATCGGTCCAGCTGTGCTCTTTTGAGTCTCCTAATTATTTATTTGTGCTGAAGCTGTTCCCGTGGAAGAGATCGCTTACCCCATCCAAGCGCTATAACGAATGTGCATTAACTCACATGCATTTTTGCACAATGTTATAATGACCTACCCACATTTATCTTCAAGATGCTCCTTCCTCCCTTATATGGTGTTTAAAAGTTTATGAGAACTGTTATGTCCAACTAGAGTACATTTTTGGTGCTGCAATGGGCAGGCTATAAATGATTTAAATAAATAACTTAGTGAAGCTGGACACAGTAACACTGTAATTGTATGAATGTCTGCTCAGGAGTCAATCCCATGGAGTCAAATAGGATTTATGCCCAGGCCCAGGTAAATAGGTATAGGATTGCAAACGAACAGTGGGGATGACTCTGAGGTACGTGTGTATAGAATCACCCAGCCCCCAAACCAAGTCATGCTCAGCAAAGACTCGCTGAAATCAATGGACTTAAGTTTGTCATGATTAAATAAAGACCTGATTACTTAAGCTCACTGGAAGGACAGATCCTGAAGCTGAGGCTCCAATACTTTGGCCACCTCATGAGAAGAGAAGACTCCCTGGAAAAGACCCTGTTGTTGGGAAAGATGGAGGGCACAAGGAGAAGGGGACGACAGAGGACGAGGTGGTTGGACAGTGTTCTCGAAGCTACCAGCATGAGTTTGACCAAACTGCGGGAGGCAGTGGAAGACAGGAGTGCCTGGCGTGCTCTGGTCCATGGGGTCACGAAGAGTCGGACACGACTAAACGACAAAACAACAAAACAACAACAACAACTTAAGTGAATCTACTCTGAGTAATGGCTAATGTGAATGCCACATACAGTACCCCAAGCAACAAAAAAAGTTATATGATCCCAAGGATTGTGTGAATGAGCTAAATCTGCTGCCCACAAAATGAGCCTTCGGCGCCCTAACCTGTGGGGTCACGGTTTCGCCAAAAACTCGATGTCGTCGGATTCACTCCAAAGCAGCGCCAAACACTTGCAAAAGACCCTCTGAAACGTCTGGCAGTAAAACCCCCATGTTTCACGACGCCACAGAAAATGAGCCAGAGGCCCCCTAACACGCAGGGTCACCGTTTTGCCAAAAACCTGGCATCATCTGATTAACTTGAAAACGGTGCCAAACACTGGCAAAGGACCCCTGCAACATTTGACAATGCAAACCCCATGTTTCATGATAAGCCATAAAATGAGCCAGAGGCCCCCTAACACGCAGGGTCATGGTTTCGCCAAAAAGCCGACATCATCCGATTCAATCCATAGCAGTGCGAAGCGTTGGGAAAATGCCCCCTGCAACGTTTGGCACTCAAAACCTAACGTTTCACGACGCCCAAGGAAATGAGCCTTCCGTGCCCTAACCCAAAAACCCAATGTCCTCGGATTCACTCCAAAGTGGTGCGAAACACATGGAAAAGGCCCCTTGCACCATTTGACGCTGAACAACCCATGTTTCGTGCCACCCCACAAAATAAGCCTTTGGTGCCCTAACCTGGGTTTGCCTTGCAGGCCTTTTCCACCTGGCCTGGGAATGTGGAGCTCCTGATTGACTCCAGCTACAAAAGTGGAGGCTGCTGAACAGACTTTTTGGCGGGGGTTGTTGGACTGGGGGAGGTGATCGTTGCTGTTGGTTTTTTTTGCTGCTTTTTTAAAAGATTTTGTTGTGATTTATGTGGAAATTGTTCAGTTTGTGTTTTGTCTTTTTTAATGTTTCATTTATTGTTTATAACTAACCTTTGATATATATTTTTATCATGTTGTAAGCCACCTTGATCATGGTTTGAACTGTGTGAAGCTGGCATACAAGTAAGTATGTATGTATGTGTGAAAAGGGAAAGCAATAAATCCCCAGGATCTCTTGCGAATCAGACCACAGGGGGGAAAGACATGATATTTTCTTTCCCCAAATAAAGACATCAATCAGGAAGATCCCTGGCATGAGCAAAGCCACCCAAAACATCATCTAAAGCAAGTTTTATTG
Source organism: Podarcis bocagei (assembly GCF_964188305.1). Taxonomy (NCBI): domain Eukaryota; kingdom Metazoa; phylum Chordata; class Lepidosauria; order Squamata; family Lacertidae; genus Podarcis; species Podarcis bocagei. Next base: position 68,960,198 of record NC_138135.1, read on the forward strand.
GTCATAGCTCCATCCCACCTAACGGTCATTCGTTGGCTAAGGTCACTTCCAAATGACCAATTTATTGAGCATTCATCCTGATTTGTTTGCAGGGAGGCTAGATCACATTGGCTATTTATTGAGCATTTGTTCCGATTTGCTTGTGATATTACACAAAAACATTATCCCACACTTTCTGGAGCACTTCTCTATCACAAAAGGTCAGATCTTCTGAGAAAGCAGGTTTATTGCACATGACCTCAAAATCAACTTGTGCAATCTGAAATTGCCGGTATGTAGCTGGATCCCGCTCAAAAATACCAGCAGGCTGGAGTTGCCCTGAGAAAGACAGTGTGATAACAGAGTTGTGGGTTGTGAGTGAGGGGCTTCTCCCTGCGTGGTCTTAGGCTGATCAGTCTCCATTTCTCAGCTCAGCTCATGGGTTTTTTGACGATAAAACGGGGGGGGGGGGAATGTGGAGCCCACTCTGCACTTGTTGGAAGAAGGGTGAGATGCAAATGTAAATAAATAATTGCTGCAGACATTGATAGCACAAAGGAAAAGGAAATGAACAAGATTTTGTGCACAGAAACAAAATAAGACCACTTTGTGCTGCCAATGAGGGATTGAACAAAAATGGCAAGGTATACCTACTTGAATGCATAAATCTGACAGTTGCACAATGTATCTTGTAAGTTTCTTTACAACATTTGTTCATACATTAAAGCGCCAAGGTGCTGGCTACAAAATCTGATTCAGGGGCTTATTTTTCCTGCAAAAGAACTCCAGGGCAGCCTTTGTGAAGTGTCTATCTAGATGAGAGGCAATTCTGGGAAGAGAACATGGCTGGATTAATTGGAATCAGCCTTTCAAGAGATCCAGACAATTAAACAAACATGAATTGTGAGGCGATAGTCTGAGCATAGATATAAGCCAGACTGCTTGCAGCTAAATTGAGCCCTGCTAAGCATTCTCTTTTAAGTTTTAAATGTCATTAGCATGATGTTTAGATATATTCCTTACTCAAATCTACTCAGAGAATGAATAAATCATGCTTCCCCAGTAGCAGAGACTGAGACCGCGCTTCAGAGTTGCTTATTGTCTCTGTTTAATTAATGCTTTTGTTTCAATGCAAGTTTTAACTTGTGTATTCCCCCACTGATATATGGGGAGGCGGGGTGTTGACCTTCATGTTTAGAGTGTGGAAAATTCACAGGTATTGCTAACGCAGGGTGGAGAGGGCCTCCTGAGGGTACATTCAGCTTAGAAGAATGTCATCAGGTTTAAAGACATAAATAAGTTAATTACAGCCAATGATAGCCTTCGCCTGTGCAGTTTTTAAAAACAGCAGCCGTGCTATTGGGTGAACAAAATTTACAGCAGGAGAGTCGCAACTTGTTTCTTTTCAGGTACAAGGCTGGCTGGTGCGCTGCCAAGATGTCTTGCACAAAAAATCTTGGCATAAGGGCTGTCAGCCGTTGAGAAAACTCTTCCTGGCTTTCAAACAATACAAGTCAGTGGGAGGAATTTTGCAGAGCCATTCCCAAAAACAGCGATAAGATTAGTGCTTGGTTCTTCATACAGATGAAGCGTGGAGCTATTCCTTCTTAGAAACAAACAGGAGAGCAAGTAGGCTTCTTGCATCTTGCTAAAGTCCTTCTCTTGCAAGCCCTGCTCAGCCAAGAGGTTAACTGGGTGATCTTGGGCCAGTTAAAGCCTATCACCTTACCTGCCTTACCAGGACATTTGCAGGGAAACCAAAATGCTTGTTCACAAAGCTATTGTACTACCAACCTTACTGTATGCTTGTGAAACATAGGCTACTTATAAATGCCATCTCCAACCCCTCGAAAGATTCCATCAACGGTGTCTCTGAAAATTTTTACACATCACTTGGGAAGACAGGCGAACTAATGCCAGTGTACTGGAAGAAGCAAAGATCACCAGTGTTGAAGCAATGATTCTTCAAAATCAACTTTGTTGGACTGGTTGTGTTGTTCGGATGCCTGATTATTGTCTTCCAAAGCAACTACAGTGGTACCTCGGGTTAAGTACTTAATTCGTTCCGGAGGTCCATTCTTAACCTGAAACTGTTCTTAACCTGAAGCACCACTTTAGCTAACGGGGCCTCCTGCTGCTGCCGCGCCGCCGGAGCATGATTTCTGTTCTCATCCTGAAGCAAAGTTCTTAACTCGAGGTACATTTCTGGGTTAGCTGAGTCTGTCACCTGAAGTGTATGTAACCTGAAGCGTATGTAAGCCGAGGTACCACTGTACTCTATTCCGAACTTAAAAATGGAAAGCATAATGCTGGTAGTCAACAAAAGAGGTTTAAAGACTCTCTGAAGGCAAATCGTTAAAAATGTAGTATAAACACCGACAACTGGGAAACACTGGCCTGTGTGCACTCCAGTGCTTACCAAAGGTGTCATGGGCTTTGAAGACGCTTGATGAAAGGGAGAAACGTTCTAAGAGGAAGGCACGCTTGGCAAACCCTCACCATGATGAACTCCCACCTGGAAACCTATGTCCCCACTGTGGAAGGATGTGCATATCCAGAATTGGCCTCCACAGTCACTTACGGACTCACTGCTAAAACTGTGTTTATGGAATGACAATCTTACGTGGCTATGAGTGATCACCAAAGTAGAAGTCCTGCCTCACAAGGTTCTTGCAAGGATAAAAGGAGGAAGAGCACAGTAGCTGTAGCTCAGTGTTGGAATATGCATTTTGTGTACAGAAGGCCCCACGTTTCCCAGCATCTCTAGATAGTTCTGGAAAATGCCCCTGTCTGAAACCCAGGAGAGCTCATGCCAGTCATTGAGAACAACACTGAGCTTGATGAAGCAGAAGTCTATCTGTTTCAATGCATGCTTCCTATGTTCTTTCATAGACAAAACAGTAGAGATCTATTTTTCCATTCCAAATTTTGATTGCACCTTCATTGCACCTAACTCCAACACACAAACCCCAACGTTCCTTCCTAACCAATAGATTGTAAATATTGATAGTGACTGCAGCAGGAGAATTCATCACGGGAGCAATTTCATCAAGGACAGATATTTTTGAACAGCTACCTTATTAAACACATTGTAATTTTCCCATGACTTCCACGGCAGATGCAATCCATAGAAACCTAAGTGCAATCCATTAAGGAGAGCATGTGCACATTCTGTTGAAATCAGTGGGAATTGATTTTTTTTTCTGAAAAGAACCATGGATATAAAGTATTTTAGGGATAAATACAGGACGATATGATATGCAGTGGAAAATGGTTATTAGCAGACTCCACAGAGGGGAGAAAGTCCAAGATTTCGGAGAATTCTACACTTTTTGATTCTATTTTATGTGTGAATATAAAATTAAACTGTAAAACCAATAAAAATTTATAAAAAAAGAAATCTTTTTCTGAAGCAGGTTTACTCAGACACAAACCCTACTGAGTTCAGCGGAACTTACTTCCAAGTAAGTATACTGCAGCCTTGTGAATGACTGTATTTGACTGATTTTAACAAAACTTAGCTCAACTGAACTTTGCTTCTAGTGATCTAAATGAAATTTAATTTCACATAACTATGCTTATTTTGCACCATAAGCAGTCCAATAAAATTGTCAAGCAGTTTTTTTGAGTATCACGATGGCCAAACATCCTGTAACACAGCTTTGTCTAATAATAACACGCAGAACGGCTTTAAAATGAATTCAGTTGGAAGGCTGCGCAAAAGAAACTCTCTCATTTGCCACTAGAGGCCACTGTAGCAGCGGGGGAAAGGTGCAGCTCAAAGAAGGAAATTCAGAAGCAGTTGGAATTAGGATATATTTAAAATACCTCCAAGTTGTGTATGAGGGTAGAAGTTCTGCATCTCAAACAGAATAACTGAATATGGTGCATTGTGCTGTTACAGCATGATGCCATAGAGATCTGATTTGGACATATGGAAAATCATAGAATTGCAAGGAACCCCGGGGGTCATCTAGTCGAATGCCCTGCAATGCAGGAATCTCAACCTCTGCTTAAAAATCTCCAAGGAAGGAAAGTCCGTTCCACTGTTGAACAGCTCCGTTAGAAAGTTCTTCCTGATGTTTAGTCAGAATCTCCTTTCTTGTAACTTGAAGCCATTGCTTCGAGTCCTACCCTCCAGAGCAGGAGAAAACAAATTTGCTTGATCCTCCATGGGACAGCCCGTAAGATATTTGAAGATGGCTATTATAGCTCCTCTTAATGGGAAGGTTGGTGGTTCGAGCCCACACAGGGATGGCTGTGGGCAGGATTCCTGTATGCAGGGGTTTGGATGAAATGATCCTCAGGATCCCTTCCTACAATTCTATGATTCTATAATGAGTTTACCAGATCAGGCTTTACATCAAAGAGTTATCAGGAAGTGGCATTTCCCTGTTTGGTTGTTGCTTTTTACACTGCTTGATAGCCTAAGGCGGCCTCAGCCCTGTATACCTGAAGGAGAGGGAAGCTTTTTAATGTTTTTCTGTATGTTGGCTGGGGCAACCCAGTCAGATGGGCAGCGTACAAATAATAAATAATTATTATTTTGAGCATGGCGCTGATAATAATAATAATTTCATTATTTATACCACACCCATCTAGCTGGCTTTCACCAGCCAGTCTGGGCTGCTTACAGAACATAAAAAAAATTGCAAAACATTAGACATTAAAAAATTTCCCAATGCAGGGTTGCCTTCAGATGTCTTCTAAAAGTCAGACAGTTGTTTATCTCCTTGGCATCTGATGGGAAGGGGTTCCACAGGGTGGGTGCCACTACCGAGAAGGCCCTCTGCCAAGGTTGCAGTAAACTGGCAAAATGTATAAATCCAAATCAAATAAGTGTTGGAAATGTAAAGAGAAAGAATGTTCTTTTTATCATATGTGGTGTTCTTGTTGTAAGGTTAAAGTTTACTGAGAAATGATATATAATGAATTGAAAAGGATGTTTAAAATAATGTTTGTAAAAAAAAAACCCCAGCTTTTCTTTTGGGAATTGTAGGGATAGAACTAGCTAAACCATATAGAAACTTATTCATGTATGCTACTACAGCAACAAGAATGTTATTCACCCCAAAATGGAAAGAAGCAGAAGTCCCAGCAAAGGAAGAATGGATACAAAAACTTATGGAATATACAGAAATGGCGAAACTTACTGGAAGAATAAGAAATCAGGAAGACCAAAATATTAATAAGGAATCGTTAGCAGCATTAACACTTGTAGTTTAATGGTGAATTTTGGATATAATTGAGATGTAAAATATTTGGATTATTATAAAAGATGCAGGAGGAAATTATTAATAATAGGACCCACAAAGGGGAGGAGGGCAGTCCTAGAGAGTCTTTGCAATCTTGTCTTTATGTTGTATGTTTGTGACTATAAAATTTCAATTAAAAAAACCAAATAAATAAATGTTTGTTTGTTTTTTAAAACAGGAAGAATGAGATATCAAGATCAAAAACTTTTTATAAATGAATGGAAACGGTTTATTGAATATTGACAGATAAATTGTAAACAGATAAGAACATTGGCAAGATTATTGTAATAATCTGCAGCTATATATATATTTAAAGTAGATGAATAAATGAGCAAATTAAGTTAATCTAGATATGCAGAAGATATTGAAAATAAATTTAAGGAGAAGCAGAAAGAGGGGGAAGGAAGTCAAGCTTTGATTCAAAATTAGTGAAATGTATAAACCTGAATTAGTGAAATGTCTAAACCACAGAGCCTAGGGCTTGCCGATCAGAAGGTCGGCGGTTCGAATCCCCGCAACGGGGTGAGCTCCTGTTCGGTCCCTGCTCCTGCCCACCTAGCAGTTCGAAAGCACATCAAAGTGCAAGTAGATAAATAAGTACCGCTCCGGTGGGAAGGTAAACAGTGTTTCCTTGCACTGCTCTGGTTCAATCCCCCCCCCCTTGGGACAGCTGCATATTCTTGCACCACAGTGGGGTTGGACTCCTGATCAGGGCTGGACTGAGATTTGATAATGCCCTAACTACTGAAGGTAATGGGGCCCTTTATATGCCGAGCTGTCCTTTGTCAACAACAAATTGTCACTATTTTTTGGGTTGACTATATGCTGTATGGTAATTTATGGACCTAATAGGTATCTAAAGCCATTTGCACATAACCAATAGGAGCCTACACAACCTAAAACACTTGCTGTATGCAAGTTTGATTTTATTTGTTTTTTATCTTATATTTTGGAAATGTACATCGAGGGTTTTTTTCCTTTAATTTTTTTTTGCGCCCCCAAGAGTGTGCGGCCCTAAGCTATAGCTTGTTTAGCTTATATGTAAATCCGGCACTGCTCCTGATCCTCAAGGTGCTTTCTGACCATCCTCTCTGGGCATCGGAAATTAATGTTTATTATCTATACGCCGCCCATGTGCCTTCCCGGCAAACTCCTGCCCTGCGGACGACAGGGGCCGCTGCCGACCAGGCGAGGCAGAAGGGGCCCGAGCCGCCCCGGGACCGCCTCTCCCTCCCTCTCGCCGGCAGCTCCTGCGTCCCAGATTCCCCGCCTCTCCCTCGGCGCAGGTTGCCTCTGCTCCGTTGAGAGCAAAGGCAGGAAACGCCTCCTCGGGCACCGACGGCTGCCTGCCCGTCCGATCGCCTGCCTCCTCCTGCTCGGGGGCGGCTTTTGCAGCGGCCCATCTCCCTAGAGATCTCCGGTGGGGAGGAATCAGCAGCGACAGGAGAGGCGGAAATCCAGCGACGGGCGGCGAACTTTTTCCCGAGCGCACGTGCCGGGAAGCCAAACTTACCCCGGACGGATCCGTCGCCGGGGATCTGCCGCAGGGGAAGGGAGGCTGCGATGGCTCGGTGAAAAGGGGCGAGGAGATCGCGCAAAGGCAGGAAACTCCTCCTCGGGCACCGACGCCTGCCTGCTTCCTCGGGGGCGGCTTTTGCAGCGGCCGATCTCCATAGAGATCTCCGGTGGAGGAATCAGAGGCGGAGAAGCGGAGATCCAGAGCCCGGCGGCGAACTTTTCCCGAGCGCACGTGCCGGAGCCAAACTTAACCCCGGACGGTTGCGAAAGGCTTTTTTCTCGTCGCCGGGGATTGAAAGTCTGCGCTGGCTCCGTGAAAAGGGGCGAGAAGTGGAGGAGATCGACGGACTGGGATCCGCCAGGGCACTGGCGGGGGAATCCTGTCCCCGAGTCCCGGGCGCCTGAGGGAGCGATGCTTCGGGGCAGCTGCTGAAAGGAGCCGCCGGCAACGCCGCCGCCCGGGCTGAGGCGAGAGGGGCAGGTTCACCTCCGGTGGCGGGATACGGGGAGCCATTTTGAACTTTATATAAAAAGGAAAGTTTGCCCTCCTGAGGGGGCACATAAGCCGGCGCTCATGGACGCCGCCGCGGCCGCCGGATGAGCAGCAGCGCGGCCGGGTGGATGGATTTTGTCGCCCCGCGGCCGCCCTGGAGATGCCGCGCCGCTCGCCCGTGGCCGCCTGGCTGCCGTGGCTCGCGCTGCTGGGCCCCGCGGCGGCCGCCGCCGCTTGGGAGCTGCACGTCGACGAAGCCGCCGCTGCCGCCGGGGCCCCGCTGCTGGACGTGTCCGTGGGGCCCGGGTGGCTCTATGCGCTGGACGAGGCTCGCACGCCGCGCGCGCTGAGGGAAGCCGTGGAGGTGACGCCCGGCGGGCTGCTGAGGAGGACCGCGGTGCCCGCGCGGTGCGACGGCGGGGCGCCCAACCCGCTGCCTCTGCGCCTGCGCTTGGTTTCCCGCGCAGGCGGCGTTTCCCTCACGCTGCGACTGGCGGCCTACCTGCACGGGCCCGGCTGCCTCAGTCGCCGACGGGCGGGAGCCCCCGCGCACCTGTCCCTCCCCGACGCGGGCCCCGCGCTGAGGCGGAGGCTGCGCGGCCGGCCTCGCTGCCCCGCCGCCCCGGAGCCTCAGGAGGGGACGGAGGAAGAGGAGACGCCGCTGCTGGAGGCGCTGCGGGCCTTGACGAGTTTCCCACGCTGCCGGTGCCTCGACGGGCCTCCCCTCAGGAGACCTGAGGGAAAAGGCGGGGAAAGCCTCAAGCTTCTTTGTCACGTGACCAGGGGCCCCGGGGAGGTCCTGGTCGAGTTTCGCGGGCGCCATTTTGAGGGAAGGGAGTGGGCGGCAGGTGGGCCAGAAGGGCAGCACAGGTTGGGTAGGAAGAGGCGGGCGGCCTCTCAGGAATGGCAAATGGGCAGGGAGGGTGGCCGGGGTTCTTGGCCCCGGGGTCCGCCATCACCGCCACAACGGACGCTGAGGAGCGCCAACTACCCTCCACAGTTCAAGCTGCCCAACTACCAAGTGTCCATTGCGGAGAACCAGCCGGCGGGAACGGCCGTCATCACCTTGGAAGCCCACGACCCGGATGAGGGCGAGGCGGGCCGTCTGACGTACTCCATGGAGGCATTCTTCGACAAGCGCTCTGATGACTACTTCGCCATTGACGCCGACACAGGCGTGGTGGTCACCACCCGCAGCCTGGACCGCGAGACGAAGGACACCCACGTCCTTCAAGTGATTGCGGCGGATCACGGCGTGCCGCGGCACCGCTCGGCCGTCACCTTCCTGACAGTGACGGTGAGTGACACCAACGACCACGGCCCGGTGTTCGAGCAGCCGGAGTACCGGGAGAACATTCGGGAGAACCTGGAGGTGGGTTACGAGGTGCTGACGATTCGTGCGACGGACGAGGATGCCCCGGACAACGCTAATCTGCTCTATCGTATCCTGGAACCGGGTGCCGGGGAGGGAGTCTTTGAGATTGACCCTCACTCTGGTGTCGTGAGGACCTGTGCCCCTGTGGACCGAGAGGAGGTCTCTGAATATCATCTTGTGGTCGAAGCCAACGACCAAGGTAAAGAACCCGGTCCTCGAAGCGCCACAGTCACGGTGCATATCACAGTCGAGGATGAGAATGACAACTCGCCGCAGTTTAGCGAGAAACGCTACTTGGTGCAAATCCCAGAGGACGCCCCGGTAAATAGCCAAGTGCTGCAGGTGCAAGCTACAGACCGAGACCGTGGCAACAACGCCCAGGTGCACTACAGCATCGTGAGCGGGAACCTCAAGGGACAGTTTTACATCCATTCTTTTTCCGGTTCCATTGACTTGATCAACCCCCTGGACTACGAGACTATCCGAGAATACACACTGAGGATCAAGGCCCAGGATGCCGGGCGGCCTCCACAGATAAATTCTAGTGGGATGGTGTCCATTCAAGTTCTGGACGTCAATGATAATGCCCCCATTTTTGTAAGCACCCCTTTTCAAGCCACTGTGCTAGAGAACGTCCCTCTGGGTTACTCAGTGTTACACATTCAGGCAGTAGATGCTGACTCTGGGGATAATGCCCGCTTGGAATACAAACTCATTGAGCTGCCTCACCCTTCTGCACCGGTGTCTCCAGGTGGGGACATGGGCTTCCCATTCCAGATCAACAATAGCACCGGGTGGATTACAGTGTCAGTTGAGCTTGACCGGGAGACTGTCGAGAACTACCACTTTGGGGTGGAGGCCAGGGACAATGGCGTCCCTGTCATGACTTCCTCAGCCAGTGTGTCCATCACCGTCCTCGATGTCAATGATAACAGCCCTACTTTCACTGAAAAAGTTTACCAGCTCAGGCTTAATGAGGACGCAACAGTAGGCAGCAGTGTCTTGACACTGACAGCGGTGGACAAGGATGTCAACAGTGTGGTGACCTACCAGATCACTAGTGGCAACACAAGGAACCGCTTTGCTATCACTAGTCAGAGTGCAGGTGGCCTGATCACTCTGGCCTTGCCACTGGATTACAAGCAAGAGAGGCAGTATGTGCTGACTGTCACTGCTTCCGACGGAACTCTGTTTGATACTGTCCAAGTCTTCATCAATGTCACAGATGCCAACACGCACCGACCAGTTTTCCAAAGTTCCCACTACACCGTGAGTGTCAGTGAAGACAAGCCCATTGGCACACCCATTGTAACTATCAGTGCCACTGATGAGGATACTGGGGAGAATGCTAGGATCACTTACATCCTGGAGGATAACATCCCTCAATTTCGCATCGACCCTGACACGGGCACAATCACAACTTTGATGGAGCTAGACTATGAGGACCAAGCCTCTTACACACTGGCCATCACAGCTCAGGACAATGGGATCCCTCAGAAATCTGACACCACCTATGTGGAGATCCTCATTTTGGATTCCAATGACAATACGCCCCGTTTCCTTCGTGACCGCTACCAGGGTTCTGTCTTCGAAGATGTGCCCCTCTCCACCAGTGTCTTGCAGGTGTCCGCCACTGACCGTGACTCTGGCCCTAATGGCCGCATCCTTTATACCTTCCAGGGTGGTGATGATGGTGATGGTGATTTTTACATTGAGGCCACATCAGGGGTGATACGGACGCTGCGCAAGCTAGACCGCGAAAATGTGGCTGTCTACAGCCTGAGGGCTTTTGCTGTGGATAGGGGCAGCCCACCCCTCAAAGCCTCTGTGGATATTCAGGTTACTGTGCTGGATATCAACGATAATCCACCTGTATTTCAGCAAGATGAATTTGACATTTTTGTGGAGGAGAATAGCCCCGTGGGTTCCATTGTAGCCCGGATCAGTGCTGTAGACCCCGATGAGGGAACTAATGCACAAATCATGTATCAGATCGTGGAAGGGAACATCCCTGAGGTCTTCCAGCTTGACCTTCTTAATGGCGATCTCACAGCCCTGATGGATCTAGATTATGAGAGCCAGACAGAGTATGTAATTGTGGTGCAAGCTACTTCAGCCCCACTTGTGAGCCGAGCCACCGTACACATACGCCTTCAAGATCAGAATGACAACCCTCCTGTGCTGCAAGACTTCCAGATCCTTTTCAACAACTATGTCACCAATAAATCTAATAGCTTCCCTTCTGGAGTGATTGGCAAGATCCCTGCTCATGATCCTGATATATCGGACCAACTTGATTACACCTTTGTCCAGGGCAATGAGTTAAATCTGCTGCTTTTGGACTCTGCTACTGGAGAACTTAAGCTTAGCCGTGACTTGGACAACAACAGACCCTTGGAAGCCATAATGAAAGTGTCGGTTTCAGGTAAGGAAGCACATTGTTTGTTTTTAATTTTGGTTGACTACAGATAGTAGCTACAAATGGTGGCTGAAAGTTGTTTAGTGGCCAAATATGTTGGCATAGGCAAGTGTGGACTTTGTGCCTGTTTGTGCCTCTTTGATACCCTGAGACTTCTTTTGAGGGGGGAGGGTAAATTTTTGGAGAGCAGCCATGGAAACTTGAAAAGCTGTGTGCTTTGCCCTGACATTACTTTGTAGTGGAATTTAACCAATCTTATTTTGATCCACAGAAACATTTCTGTTTAGGAAGAAAACTTAAATGTGTCTGCATTCTTGCTGCTGGGTAGGATTAAGCTATTTGAATGTTGAGCATAATACTGGTAATTAATTTAAACCTAGTTACAGTTTTTGATATATGTTCAAGGCTGTAGTCAAAAGAACAGTTAAATTAGTAGTAAGAGGAAGCTTCACTGACTTCTCTAACAAGAGATGTCTGCCTGTGTTTGGATATTATATATATATATGAAGATTAATGTGTTTTAAGATTAATGTGTCTTAATATTGCATAAAAAATGTCTCTTACATTGTAAAATCACAGTGGGGTATTACACAAAGATATGAAAAATGTATGAATTTCTTTTGCATTCTTAGCATTTTAGTAGCCAAATTTGTAAATATTAATGGTCATACTTATTATTAGTTGTCAAAATACGAAAGCAAAACAGAAGACTCGCCAGAATCAATTCCTTTTGTACATCTGTTGCCATTCTTTCCAAACACATCTTAGTAAGAGGATAATACTTCAAGGCCAAATTCCATAGCATCCTGTTTGATGATTAACACAGTAGATTCTGCTTAGCCAAAGTGAATCTAAATGCATTTGCTATATTAGTGAGGATTAGACTGGTGCTGCTGTGGGAACAATGCACCACTAGATCTGAAGCAGAGAAAAGAAGAAGATTGTTCACATTCAGAATTAAATGGGCCTCTAGAAATACTCTGAGGCAATATTGGATCTTGAAGGACATTTTTTTTGGAAGAGTAGTCTTGATCGCCTGTTGCAGAAAAATAAAGTGCAATGGTTCTTAAAAAGTTAACCATACTTGTGCCAAGTTTAAGCACATTTTGATATCTCTTTTTTTCCATGTGCAGGTAACATACTTCTGTTGAAATAAATAGGATTTAAAAGTGCTTAATCCATGCTGGATTGTGTCTTAATAAATGTATTTTTGCATATGATTTCATGGGCAAGACCTGCTCCATCAGTTGTATTTGCTTCCGAGGCTTGTTACCAGCAGATCGGTTTGAAGTTATAGGTTTGATTTGCAATGATTACACGAAATTGGCTTTGAATGTAGTTTCAGTAAAGTCTGCACTCTGATCCAAGGTTAGGAGTTGGTAAGAAATGGTAGAAGCGTTCTTAGAAATGACAGATGTGATTACCAGGTGCAGGGGACAAATGTCAGGAGATGATTATCTCCTTTGCGCTGTGTTTATGAGTTTCCTGGGGACATCTGGCTGGTTAGTGTTAGGGGGAAAATGTCTTTGGTGTGATTCAGCAAGGCAGTTTGTGTGCTGTTTAAATAGCCAAGTATAATATGCCTGTGTGTGTGTGTGTGTGTGTGTGTTTGTGTGTGTGTGTTCTATATGCTAGCAAGCATTTATTGTGTTAAAGTGCTATGCTTTTAAATGATTCAGTGATTTTGATGATATGCTTACAAGTTGCAAATTTTTATTTGAAGGCTCATTCCCTACATTGGTATTTTGAATAACCCTTTAAAAAAGTTCCTGGACAAAAACTTGGCCCTTAAGCTCGGCTTTCATTTTAAACTGTGGACTTACCTCTTTATAAATCGAAGCCCATACTGTGCATCAATAATGCAGTGCCTAGCCTTTTGCAGTCCCTCTCCACACTGTCTTTATTGCAGGTCTCCTGGGCAGCTGCAACTCTTGTTGACCTTTTGAGACCCATTGTGAACAGGATCTTGTTAGTAATGCTTTTCACTCCAGATAGTCTTTTCACTTTTGGGAGAAATGGCTTCGGCATGTGCAAATAACGTTTTGGGAGGTGTTTCTCTCTGGCTGCTTTGTCCTGGAAGGTTACTCAAATTAGTCTGATTCTATCAACACCTAATTAGAATGTAGCGCTTGTGGATTGAATGGCCATACTGAGATCAGTGGCACAAGTCACACCCAAATTCAGTGTGCTCCTCATATTTGCTGGACTAGTGAAAGTGGTGCTAACAACCATGCTATATTCCACTTGACAACTGACTTAGGTTTCATGTCCAACTTTAGAAGTGACTAATTGTGGTTAGCACGTAATTGTTACTTCCCCGCTAGTTAAAGATTTCCAGAGATAATACACTCGATTCTCTGGGCTTGCAGTGGCTTGTATTTGGGTGACAATCACAGAGCCATCAACAAGCTGAATCAACTGATAGAGAAAAGTAGCTTCTTATCTAACGTCAGAAGATGAAGAGTAGGTCATAAAACAAACCTCAGATGCCTCTGCTTGGGGTAATAAGACAGGAAGGAGCTGTTTATTAGTGTTCACACTATAATAATTCTGAAGATTTCAGTGGGTGGACAGGAAGCATATCATCTTGATTCCCATTGCTATCCAAAGAAAGCTAAACATGCTAAGGTTCCAACATTATCACTTAACTATTGTACAGTGGTACCTCGGGTTACATACACTTCAGGTTACATACGCTTCAGGTTACAGACTCCGCTAACGCAGAAATAGTACCTCGGGTTAAGAACTTTGCTTCAGGATGAGAACAGAAATCACGCTGCATGGCGGCAGCAGGAGGCCCCATTAGTTAAAGTGGTGCTTCAGGTTAAGAACAGTTTCAGGTTAAGAACAGACCTCTGGAAAGAATTAAGTACTTAACCCGAGGTACCACTGTACACAAATCTATTGATCTCAATGTATTTGGCTCTCTCTGCTTGTATCCATAGGTTTGGCCCATTGACCTAAACATCTTCATGCAGGCCCAAAACAAGGGCTATGTCAGACAGGTTAATTTTTACATGGAAAACATTCCCATATTGGGGGGTGGGGTGGAGCATGAAGTCTTTGATTAGGTGTGACCATTGCGCGCGTGCACACACACACACACACACACACCTTTTTTTCTAAATATACAAAGGATCTTTGTCCAAATCAGGTATCACAGTGCACATATGTAGAGTGAAACACACAAAGGTGTATTTGCCTCATCAGCTGTCCTTCATGTTTACAAAAATCATGAGATCCTGTCACCCTGATCCCAGTGTTAGAAACTCACATATGAAAGCTAATCTCCAAATGGCACCTTAAACCTAGAGGTTGTGGTTGCCACAGTGGAATGTCTAGGTGCCATTTCTTTTCACTTGGATTTATTATCATTATCATCGTTTCTATACCACTTTATGTTTTAAATAACAAATCTCATAGTTGTTTACAACACAAATCATCAAATAAAATAATCCAGAATAAAGCAAATTCAAGCTTCAAGGAAGATATTTCAGACCCTTCTCTAAGGGACATTTTGCTTTGCCCAGTCACCAGCCTGGCATCCAGAGATTGTGGTCACAATTGGACCTGTACCAATTTCAAAATGCACCTGGCACATTTCTAACACTGCCTGATCCTCTACTCATGTATCTGTCTACAAACATATTCTTAGAGCACATTTCTAGAAATGTTTATTCTCAAGTAAATTCCACTGTATTCTGAAAGCTGCATAGGATTGCAGCCTGTCATACCACTGCAGTGTTTTAGTTCATGAATCGCTAAGGTGTTGTAAGCATTTAGATACTGAAACATCAGTTCTTGGACCATTGGATATTTGTTACACCTTCAACATAAACTTTAAAAGTAAAATGAAAACTGACAGGAAATGTTAAATATCAGCATATCGGCAACATTTGAGCCCAATAAGTGAGTTGGCATAATTCTTGCTTTTCATAAAACCATCAGGTACATTAAATCATATTGAAACTGAATAACCTTAATAAACTTATTGGATACTTGATCTGAAGCTTTGTCAAGCTGAAGCTTGCCCCGTGCTAAAAGGCAGAGAAAAATTTAAAATATTTCATCACAGAGAGCTACATGAAACACATATTACTACATTAATTAAAAATGTAGTTAATTTATGAGGAAGTTACTGAAGGTACATAATACTTCTGAAGCCAAAACACATCCAAAAGTTTGGCACACAATTGGACTATCACTTTCTTGAAATATTTTGCCTGTTTATTCTTTCCTTGATTTTAAGTGAACATCTTAAAAAGAAGAGAGAGACCAAGCAGCTACAAACTGCAATTCCAGTAGAATTCTGTGAGAAACAGTTGTTTTTTGAAAACGGTATCTGAGGTGATAAATTAAAATGTTGATTAGTTGCCATGTAGTCACCATGTATTATCTTTTGAATTATTATATTTATTTGATTTTAAATCTACCTACTGGTTGCTGCAAGGCTGATTTATTCTAGATTCTGAGAAGTTAAAATTGTATAATATAATAATGAATATTTATATGTGAACTGGGAACTAATGTAGCTAGTTATATGGGTATTCCAGTACAAATCCTCTGCAAAAACACTATTCTGACAGAAAGGTGGTGTCTGGTGGCTCACTGTATGAATGTGATGTAGAAACCAGCAAAGATCATAATGGGTTAGGTATTTTATTTTTTCTTTCGCACTGAACTCCTCTTCTGAAAGTACTTTTGCTTTCATTATTTGGGTACAGCACAAAAAAAAACATACCCTAGGCTCTGTACTAAAAAGACCTGCTTGTACCCAATGGGGCTTAAATAGGAGTAATGCTTGTGGCAGGGGGAGGGAGCGTACTTTCAATGCTGTTTGTGTTTTCAAATAAAACCCAGTTAGGTGTTTTATTTCCCTTCATAGAGGTAGATCATATATTAGACAGAGCTACCCCTCACTGTTCTGGCACCTCCAGTTAAATTAGTTACACAATTTCTCTATGCTCCAGTTGAAATGCATCTCATCCAAGTACTGATGTGACAAATTAATGACTTCCCTAGTTTGAAATAGGTTTGTTTGTTTGTTTGTTTGTTTGTTTGCTTGCTTGCTTGCTTGCTTGCTTGCTTTAACAAATATCTCCCTAAATATTGTTTTGTTGTGGTGAAAGTGACTGGAACTCTAATGCTACTGAGTGAGAAATGCAAGAAAGTTAGCATGAACAATGGGGAGGGGGGTATCCAGACTACGTTGCACTGAGCGCCCATGGAAATAAATACTCATGATTAGGCATGGCTAACTTAAGTCCAATTGATTTCAATGGGAACTGTTTGCAGCTAACTTTAGATCCCACCCAGTGCCTGAATCTGATTTACGGGTACAGATTCGTTATGAAAATGCTCTGGCCCTCATCCAGAGAACAGTGAGTCTCAATTCAATTCCCCAAAAGTAGAAATACCAAATGTTCAGATTTATTGCTGAGTTCCTCTTTTCCTCCCAGTTCTTTCAATTTACTTGAACTTCTTGTTCCTACTATTCCACCCACTTTTTCTTGTATTCCTCCACTTCCCTGAAAGGGTCTTTTTGCTGTTTTGTCTTTTCCTTCCTGACAGTAAGCAAGATTGACACATAATATTTTACCTTTACGCACCTGTAGTGTGTTTTCAGCCATTTACTATTCTCCATACCAACTACAGTGGTACCTTGCAAGACGAATGCCTCGCAAGACGAAAAATGCGCAAGACGAAAGAGTTTTCTGTTTTTTGAGTTGTTCCGCAAGACGAATTTCCCTATGGGCTTGCTTCGCAAGACGAAACATCTTGCGAGTTCTTGCGAGTTTGTTTCCTTTTTCTTAAAGCCGCTAATAGCCGCTAAGCCGCTAATAGCCGTGCTTCGCAAGACGAAAAAACCGCAAGACGAAGAGACTCGCGGAACGGATTAATTTCGTCTTGCGAGGCACCACTGTATAAGCAGAAGGAGGCAGAATTTGTGTGGTGGTTACACACCCAGAATCAAACTATGAAATTCTCAGTTAAATGATCTCAGGCAGCCTGGTGGAAAGTCTCATCTGCCTGAAACCCTGGAGGGCTACTATCAGCACAGAATCCGTGGTTGGCAGTAGGGGGTTTGACAGACCATTGATACGTCTTGTTAAGCACCAGCTCCTGTTCAACTGCAACAGACTCTGGCTTTATGTAAGTGACCTTGCTCCTGTTTCAGTTATTAAATTTTTGGGCTGCAGTTCCATGGAGGTGGTGAAGGCTTGTTTTGATAGAATTATGCAGAGCAACCAGTTCTTCTATGATTGACATATCAGCCTAATTTTGCAAGGACTTGTTTTTATAGTTCACTGTTACCTTGTTGCTTGGGAAAGAAAGGGTTGGCTTCAGGTGTCAACAAAGGAGGGATTAAAACATAAATGGTTCTAGTAGCCTCCTCCTTGCCGCTAGGGAAATAAATTCCATAAGTGTGGAACATCGTTGCCATGATATCACTGCAGGTCATACAATTATTGGATTATCCTACCCTTCTGAATGCATGATGTATTTTACACTTTTGCCTAGATAGTGATGTCCCCCATGCAGGAGATGCTGATTTATCACCTGCTGTGTAATAAATATAACAGGGGGGGGGGGGGAAACCCCACTGAATTTAATTCTATGACATGATAGACTTCTACAGGTGTTCAAATTTTTGTTTAAGGAAAAACTGAGAAAGAGACTTAAAATATAGTAGTAATTTGAAGCAAAAGTGAATGTTATGGCTTAGGTGCAGGCTGCTGGTTTGAATCCAACAGAGCAATAGTGCAAGTGGAAGCCACCTCTGTTGGTGCAAGAGATGGGCCCTTTGATTTCTCCCCATTGGTTGAAATCTATTGAACTACATTGAACATCATTACACAGGGTCCCTGCCACTCAAGAATGGCTTTCACAAGGTTGTGCAACATTATTGGTCAACTTCACAAGGTTGTGCAACATTATCGGTCTCCCATAGCCACGGTTACATTAAACCAGGGATGGCCAAACCTGGCTCTCCCGATGTTTGGGGACTTCAGCTCCCATCATCCCTGACCCCTGGTCCTGTAAGCTAGGGATGACGGGTGTTGTAGTCCCAAAACAGCTGGAGGGCCAAGTTTGGCCAACACTGCATTAAACTGTATGAGGTTAATTTGGTGAAAGCAAAATTAGTAAGTCTGAGAGCAATTTTTAAAAGATGTGATTAGATCTTCCTCCTTTTTACTCTGGCAACTGCAAATTGAATGCATGAAAAGGAAAGGAATTTGAACCTGGAGTATAGAATAATCGAATTGTAAAGTTGGAAGGGACCCTGGGGGTCATCCAGTCCAACCCCCTACACAATGCAGGAATCTCAGCTAAATCATGGCCATCCATCCACTGTTTTAAAAACCTCCAAAGAAAGAGCATCTAGAACTTCACATGGGAGTCTGTTTCACTGTTGAACTGATAGGTCTACAGTTGTTGATAGGTAGAAAAATAAAATAAAAGCATCCCGCACACTGGCCAGTAGAACTGACAGTATTCAGCTGCTGTGCTGACTTCACTGTTCTTATCATTCCTGGCCCCAGTTAGAATTGCTCTGTACATCTTTTATCTAACTTACCAATTAATATTTCTTTAATCGAGTGACAACCCTAACAGAAATCCACTGTGTTAAGGTTAGAATGTTGTGTTTTATTTTTTCAGCTTTCAGAGGTGCTTCAGAAAGAAGGCACTTTCAGGACTATCGTCTCTTTTTTTAAAAAGAAAATATTGCAGTTTATTTCACCTAAGAAGCAGTGAAGTGGATGCGGTAATTTTGTGGCAAAAACTTTGCTTGGTAGCACTGGAAAAAAGGAGGAGCTAACAATTCACTTGCAGACTCTAGGAAAATGAAGGGTGTTGATTCTCCCAACATTTAAAGTTGTAGTGCTATGGTGATGTACTTTGTCACCTATGAGAGACAAGCACTAAACAGCAATCACAGGAAAAGTGAAAGACCGGATAGATCTATTGCTGCCGACATATGTAATCATGAACATATAATCCTTATCATGTACAAAGCAAGTGATGTAGAGCCAAACTCTTTTCAGCGCTCTTTGGGGAAGCATGATTTGTCTCAAAACCATCTGAGTGGCAATAGAGCCCAAAACATTTCGGCAGTACAAACGGGGGGGGGGGGGACCCATCAACAACACCCAAGATCTACTATGTAGGTGTTATGATGATAGGAAATTTTGCCACCGTAAATAAAAGGTTTAATGGCTACTATCTATATATGTATTGGTAGATGGGAGCAAAACCAAGTAAAAAAGAGACCTGGAGAAATAAGAGTTAGAGGGCAGAAACTTATTGCTTGAACTAAGAACCTATAATTTAGTGGTAGAGCATGAGTTTTGCACACACAGAGCTAAGGCTTAACCCTTGGCATACCTTAAAAGTTCTAGAACAGTGGTTCTTAAAGGGTGTGGTGTGCAGGAGTATGGCAGGAGATGATGACAAGTGTGGTGGGAATATTCAAGGACCATCAAAGAAGCATTAACTGTTTTAGTGTAGTGTAGTATAGTATAATTTATTTATCAGCAGAATATGGATATTTTGGGAATGATTCATATTCTTATGTAGCTGCATTGTTTTATACTTTCTGGATGTCCCATAATAATATTATAAAGTATTTTTGTTCTATGTTGTAAATCAAGCACTGCTAAAAGTTGTTTCTTTTTGCTTTCCAATTTATTTCTTATCAATAACAAATCAGAGTTTACCTCTAAAAATTTTATTCTGACAGCGTGGCCCAGAAAAAAAAAAAACATTTGAAAACCACTGTTATATTTTGCTAGGGTAGTTAATTTTGCTTGGATTTGTTTGCTATACTTGAATTTGCTCATATTCTTTCCTATAGCAGTCTACTGTGTTGCTGCACCAGGACGCCTGCCTTTTATCCTAATTTAATCTACTAGCTTTTTTAAGTATGTCTGCACAATGTTTCATTGCAAGCTGACATAAATTACTTTGAGAATGTGTTGCATCAAAATACATATATCTTGCAATATCCTCATTACTCAGCAAGAATTGCTGTCAATTACTCTACTTGGGCATTCCTCACAGTAGGAACTCAGCACCATGTTCCAGGATGGTCATCCAGAAGCTTGTCTGTCTCTTGTCAGAATTAGTTTTCTGCCTAATTTAATATGCTACAGGAGGCTTTATATCAGTAAAATGGCCTCTTTTTTTTAAGTCTCACAGCTTTATTAAGTCACTCTTGGCTTTGTTGGGCATTTTATGTCTAGTGAAGTGCTGAGAAAACAAGAAATAAGGGACTTTTTTTTATTTAAGTACTGCTAATCCTCATTACTGGTTGGCCTGTTGGTAATTTGCCGGCCTGCCACAGCTTGTTTCTTGGCATAGATGGCTTTGCCAGCAGTTCCCCAAGTGATGCCTGCCTGATACATTTCGTAAGGATGCTACAGGTTTTTGTCGATAGTGACTAGGTGGAACCATCCTTGGGGGGAAATGACTAATGTGTAGGCACACAAGCAGTTTGAAATAGGGGCTTAAATATATGGCACATCCGCATTCAAAAGGTGAACGTAAGCTTATCCTAAGCTTTTGGAAACTGTCTGGTATAAGTGGAGCATATCACAGAAATTGCTCTCTCTTAAGCTATTGAACAAGTATAATTTGAATAGCATGAAATGACCTTACCATCTGGCAGATAATTTGTTTGCTAACTTAAATCCTCTCTTACACCTGACTAGAAGGTCCTTGGTGTTTGTTCAGTTGTTTTCAACTTTCTTTTATGAATTGCAGCTGATTCTTAAGAGACAGTTGTTTATATAATATATATAATAACACATGCATATTTTAAACAAGGCAGCTTGCTTTATTTTATTAATAATATTGCATGCCATTCCAATCTCCGAGCTGTGTAAGATTTCAGGCACTCACCAATGGTTTCTGCATCCTTTTGGAAATGAGACGCAGCAGAGACTGTGGTGTCATTATGATAAATGGTTTATTTGCACATATATTCAACCTGAGCCTATAATGGCATCAACACCACCTCAAAAGGGTGATCTTTCTCCCATAGCCGCGGCCTTTGAGCCAAATAGAAACCATTGGTCTCAAACATTGCTTTGACTCTGTCTCCAGCTTACTGCTTTACTTCTAGCTCACAGCACTGCAACTTTCTGCTCTCTTCCTTTGCCTTTCTAGCTAACAGCTGAGGGAGGGAGGGCCAGTCATTTGCTCTCTGGCACAAAGCCACTCATTTTGTTACCTTGGGACCCATATTTAGTGGCTCATTATAGCCTGGCTCTTCCACCCATTGAATCTGTACTGGATCCAGGAATTAGAAGCCAGGCTCAGGCATACAGCCCTAAAATAAGTAATGTTTTTGTACTTATTTCAGTCAGCTCATCTTTTCATAGACATGTTTAAGGTAATGTAAACTGTGGTGTCATTGGTACTCTGAAAATATGTGAACATGATTGTGCTTCAAATTACTTAATAGTTAAAACAGATGGTTATGAGGGAGCTTGATGTCATACGGTGTATAAAGGCCAGTTCCAATATAACACATGTATGGGATAGCTTTTGGAGTGATTCCCATATTGTTCTCTGAATATATGAACTATGCTAGTCAGAATATGTTATTTAGGTATCAGTGAACTTTTTTTCTTTATCCAGCTTCATCACCTGGGATTTTATTTTGCAAGTCACATAGTTCCTGTTTCGTAATTTATCAGAGTTGAGGTTTTTTTAAAAAATAAAAAAAATTATACTGCTTTACACTATCCTAATGTTTTATGAGATGGTGGTACATGAATACTTTTATTAAGTAAGTAAGTAAATAAGAACCAATATATGAGATGATCAGACTGTCAGATAAATAGTTTGCTAGAATCCAAATGTAGTTCTACAGTATAAGGCCTCAATCCAAGGTGTGTGTGGTATGCATTCTACTACTGCGTTACAACTCTCTAGTCTGCTGAATTTCAATTTTTTGGGTGGTCTTTCTGTTTTTCAGAATTAATCCGACTTCACAAATTCACATTTTTTTCCAGTTTGTCAGACTTTATATTTTGGAGAGCTGATGTGTATGTTTCTCAAATTCAAGTGCAATTTACACATGTGCCGCTAACATAGGCTTGGGAGGGGTTTTTTGTGGGTTTTTTTGTTTAAATCTAGTAGTACTTTTGGAAACTACGGCTGCGATGTAAACATGTGCAATTTAGAACCTGTGCGTGTTGATTTTGTTTGGGGTATTTGTTTCGCTGGAATTTTATTCTACATAGTGCAGTCATACAAGGTCAAGTACAATTTCATTAGACATATGTCTCACATCTGGTAGTTAGGGCCTTCTGGAGCAAGGCTGATTAACAATGCAGGGAGTTATCTCTGAGAGTTTCTGCATAGTTGGTAGACTAGCTATGGAACCCTTGTGCCAAGGTAAGATAAAACTATCCAAACGCTTTGTTATCAGTAATGGTTTAGCTGCAGTGCCTTTATTTGCTGTGGTAATTCTTTCGTTGCAGATAGTGTCACCTGCCACTGAAGTGGTGTGAATTATTCCCTTGTTCTTCCTGTTTCTGTCTGTCTTGTCGGACCCCACCACTGACTGTCAAAATATGAAATTCAAGGCCTGCAGGGGGAAATCAAGTGACAGCTCTCTAGTTATGCCTGATGTCTAATTATTACATGTATAGCCAGAACAAACAGTTCTGTAAACATCTGTAAACAAGCTTCCTCACAAGATGGTGTGACTTACGTAGGCATTCTAAGATCATGTTTTGCTAGGATTCTTGTTCATAACAACATGTGTGGAATGTTGCTTCCCTTGGCATTTTAGAAAGCTTGTCCAAACTGGAACAGCTAACCAATAGGAAACATAGTAATATTCCCTGAATTATAGAAATATAGTAGAATATAGCTGAAACTAATCTCAGTCAAGTTAATATATGATGGCAGTTCTTAACAGAAGCATAAAACCTGGTAGGTTTTTTATGTTTTTGTTTCTAAGATGTGTTGTATGTTTGGACCACATGCTGTTCCTTGCTACAGTGAGGAACTGTTAGTGCAGCATCTTTCTTGGGGAGAAGCACAGACACTAGAGAAGAATCACGGCTTCCTGAGTGACAAAACTAAATGTATTGGTACCTTGGTTTACAAACTTAATCTGTTTCTGAAGTCCGTTCTTAAACCAAAACTGTTCTTAAACCAAGGCACGCTTTCCCTAATGAGGCCTTCCACCGTTCGGATTCCATTCTTAGACCGAAGTAAAGTTCGCAAACCAGGACACTACTTCCAGTTTTGCGAAGTTCGTAAACTGAATCGTTCGTAAACAGGACTGTTCTTAAACCGAGGTACCACTGCAAATAAATCTGATATGAAGTAGGATGAATGCCATAATCCTGTAAAGAACATGCCTAAGCACATTTATTTCAATGAGTTTAAGTGCCCCCAAAGCCTATGTTGTATTGTGGCCCTGGTCTATAAAAGGGATGGGGGACATCAGACTGAGGCATGAAATGTGGCCTACTAGGTTTCCACATGTGGCCCTTGGAATTATCCACAAGTCACACCCCTTGGTGGTCCTTCCCTACATCGTCCTAGAGTGTTTTTATCTGACTGGGATGTGTCTTTGAATTCTCACATCTCTTGCTAGTTGACAGAAGTGAGCAGCAGTAAATTATACCTAGCAAGTTGGAATTAACTCTTTATTAGCAAAAGCAGGATCTGCACAGGAGTGTCATGCCTAATGAGCACAGGCTTAATAATCTCTGGCAGGTCTTGTCCCCATGAAGCAGTTGCTGAGACTTAAGGTCCCCGCCTCCCCAGTCCTCTCCTCTCCTGGGTTTTCCTCAATCAGTCTGAGACTGGACCTGCATGAAGCTAACTTCTTCTCTAGCCTCTTCATGTCTCTCCTGGTTCTGAGAGACCAGGAGGGAGGGGAGCTTGTTGCAACAGGCGGGGGAGACACCTGTGCCTCTTTACCAGCCAGACTAATCTCTGCCTCTTGCACCCCCCCCATCTCTGCTTCTGCCTCTGATTCTGGGCTGCTCTCTGCCACAGCCTCTTCCTGCTCACAAAGCCCTGTTACCTCTTTCCTCTTCCCAATCTTCTCCCTTTGACCTCTTATTGTCGTCCCACCACCAATCCCCTGGCTCTGAGCCTTCTTCCCTTGGGCGTTCCCCAGCTGGTTCCTCCCACCATTCCTCTGCATCCAACCAGTCCATGACGCTAATCAGGATGGAGGACAGAGAGAAGTGTGTAGAAACTAGTCTGCCTCACAAATGTAGGTTGCTTCACCCACTTTTGTCTCTGGCCCTGCCCACCACTGGCATGTGACCCTCAGCAGACTACCCAGAAGAGAAGGCAGCCCTCCCTCTGAAAAAAGTCCCACCCCCCCTGCTCTATAATTACATCACTGGTGAATAGTTGTGTGTATTTGGTATCCCTGGCTGTGTTGTCCCTGGCCAGCGTTACTCCCAACCCCTTTCCCTGGAGTTTTTTTTTTATCTCAGTACCAAGAAGCAGGACATTTAAAATGGACATGTACTCAACATTAGTCTACGAACTATGGATGTTGAGTCACAGAAACAGGGTAATATCCATGTCATGGTGTGTGATATTGGGCACTGAGCATTTATAAAAAACCCTGTATGTCAGAGAGCAGGTCCACATTGGGAGAGAATACGGAATGCATTTTCCTTGCCTATTCTTTCAGTCAACCTGTGCTGCACTCTTGACTATTGGAGATTATTACTCTCCTTGAGAGATAAAAACCTGATAGCTGCTTTTGATACACCACTTTGTTAAAGCTGTAGAGTACGGTAATTTGATCATTTGGGAAAGCAAGACAATTAATAATTTAAGAACACCAACAAAGAAATTTTCTTTGTGTTCTTTCTTGCATGCCTTACACTTTAAAAAATGTTTTTAATTCATGCTTTGTCATATTTTAACAGCTAATGAATTACAGCTTTTGATCATATTATTGATTATATTATTATGATCTTCAAAAATCCCCCTTGCCATTGGGAGGCAGCAATTATGTATGGTCTTTTCTGTTATTCTTCCTCAAATCCCTTTGAAGAAAAGGAGGCTGAATGACATTAGTAAATTTATAAATGGAGGAGGAGCCATAGCTCAGAGGCAGAGCAGATGCTCTCTATGTATGAATCCAAAGGTATATCCAGGTTAAAGAACTCCAGTAAAACAGTTTGTGGGGGAATGTCTCCTAAAAGGTTGTGTGTCTGTGTGTGCGCACACGCACACCACTTGATTGTTTAAAAACCTCAAAGCGGTTTACAAAAAAGTGTATTTTTAAAAATTAAATTTATATACTGCCCTTCATTTGAAGATCTCAGGGCAGTCAACAAGATAAATTTTATTTTTATTATTATTATTATTATTTATATTCCGCCAATCCAGCTGGGTTTCCCCAGCCACTCTGGGCGGCTTCCAACAAAACACTAAAATACAGGATAAAAGCACAAAATAAATAGTTAAAAGAAAACAATACCACCACCCTACAAACCCATTTAGAAGGCCATAGAATATTAATTAGCCAAAGATCTGGTTGAAGAGGATTGTTTTTGCCTGGCGCCTAAATATTTATAATGAAGGTGCCAGACGAACCTTCTTGTGGACAGCATTCCACAAATGGGGAGCCGCTGCAGAAGAAGTTCCGCTCTTGTGTTGCCACCTTCTAGACCTCTTGTGGAGGAGGCACACAAAGAAGGGCCTCGGATGATGATCGCAGGGTCTGGGTCAGTCCATATGCGGAGAGGCAGTCCTTGAGGTATTGCACTGCCATACTAAAAAAAATTTATAGGACCATGTATCTGTCTCTATGAGAGATAATTAAAATGGACAAAAAATTAGCATAAAAATGGTAACTCCCACCTCCCATTTCCCTAAATTCATCCCCCTCATTTTTCCATTGGCTCAATCCCTGCAGCAGAACTGTGGGTTTCTACACAAATACCAACAGTTAATTAATTGACTCAGATTAATTAAATGTTGCACAGATTTCCCCCCCCCCCCCAGTTTCTTCTAATCTTAGAGCATGGAAATGCACAAAAATTGACCATATCCCAAACAATTCTCCATTTTTCTTGCTCACTGAAATGCTTGGGAGAGCTAACATTCATCAAGTTTGTCTATCATGTTGGGGGTGGGGTGGGGTTGCTGGTGAGGAATGCTCTTTCACCAAGATTCGTATCTGAGATGGAAATTCTAATGAACACTGAGCAACAGGGATATACATTTACCTATACCATAGCTATGTGCGGTCAGTATAGCCATTGACCTTGACTACCTGCATATGGTTAAATTGTTCCCAATCCTTTTCATCACTAGGATTTTATATCAAGATGGTTATCTGGGAGGGAAAAACATTCACATTATTTAAAAAACCCAACCATAGACAAACCCCTTTCTTAATCTGTAGACTTCAGTAGGAATGGGCATAACCAAAAGGCAGTGGGATTTGCAAAGCCTTTGCTTGCTGTCCACTACAAACCCAAAGTCTCATTCCTGGTCAGTCACTGCCAGTTCATACCCCTTGAAATTAAGATTATTATTTTTTGCCCTGACATCCATCCCTTTACACTTGTTTACCTTAAATTGCATTTGTCATTTTACTACCCATGTGCTCTGTTTGGAGAAGTCCTTTTGGAGTTCTTTGTACTCCTTGTTTCTTATAACAACCCTGAACAATTTAGTATCATCAGGAAACTTTGGCATCTCACTGTTCACCCCTAACTCTAGATCATTTATGAACAACTTAAAAAGCACAAATCCCAGTACTGATTGTTGGGGGACCCCACTTTAGACATCCTCCGTCAGGAGAACTGTTCCTTTATTTCTACTCTTTGCTTGTTGTTATGTAACCCATTCCTGATGCACAACAGGACCTCTATAATTATTTATTAACTGCTAAGATTACTCAGGAGTGAGGCAATTTGTCAAGAGGTTTTTGGAAGTCTTAAGTACACCATGTCAGCAATATCACATACGGTATATCTATATGCTTCTGGAAATTCTCCAAGAACTCCTATAGGTTGGTCAGATAAGACTCACTTGAAGCTGGTTCTGCTTCAGCAAGGCTTGTTCCTCTATATGCTTTGTTATTTTAGCTTTAACAATACTAGTTTTCCCAGGACTGACTTTAAGCTAATTGGCTTGTAATTTCCAGGTTCCCCCATGAATTCCTATTTTTAAAAAATGGTTTTACATTGGCCACTTTCCATTCCTTAGGCATGGGGGCTGATGTGAGGGGACAAGTTACATATTTTTGTTAGAAGATCAGCAATTTCACCTTTGAGACATTTGAGATCTCTTGGGCTTGGTGATTTGTCAGTTTTGATTTTGTCTCATTAGGACTAGTCTGGCATCTCTCAGTTCCTCAGACTCCCTTTTTGCAACAGTAGTTCAGGCACTGGAATCTGCCCTACACTTCCATTCCAAAATAAGATGCAAATAATTCATCCAACTTTTCATCCACGTTAGACTAAAATGGCTCACCCTTTGCAAATAGCTAGGGATCTTGACCTCCCTTTTAGGATTAACTTTCTAAGGGTAGATTAAACAGCCACTTTGTTTGCCCTATGACTACTTCTTGAAAGCTTAGTAAAGATTCCCATAGTTCTTCATCATTCAAGCAAAATGCTCTATAAATGTGGCTATTGAAGATTGACTCCCATATCCTACCCAACCTAGAGCTGCCATGACCAAAATTTGAATGGCTGTCTAGAGCTAAGTAACTGGAATCAAAGGACAACTTTCCAGAGAGATGTCTCATCTCCCTCCCTCCCAAACAACACCCACAGGAAGAACTTGCAATGCACCTGAAAGGAGAGCTGCTTAAAGTGTGGATGGGGGCCCTGACATTCTTTCACTTGCTGTGGTCCCACCCTACTCAGTTGCCCACCTTTTCCACATTGAGCAGCAAAGGTTTGCAGGGTGCTTCAATTTACTTTTGCTTCAGTATGAGTAGAATGCTTCATGTGATTGGGGACCCTGCATTAGATACAGAAGAGAAGAGATGAACTTGCATTGTGGAGAGACATTTGGAGTTTCAATTCCAGTTCTCACTTGAAATAGGCAGTCAAGCTCCTGTAATTACGCTAAGAAAGAAAAAGGGGTGGGGGATGTAGAAAGCTCCTATCATGAAATACAACAGAGATTTTATGACTAAGACTTTTTAAAGAACTCATTTCTCTTTCTCAAAGGAGTGTTCAGGTGCAGTGTGAATTCCTAGTTTGTGACTTGGTGGTATTGATATTAGCCGATAAGTAAACTTCCTTCTTTTACTTTCAAAAGAAATGGCTGTGCAACTCTGACAGGTAAATAATGAAAGAGCCTTTCTTGGCACATTTCCTGATTGTGGATGATTTGTTTCTATTGCAACAGACTACAGCAGATTTATGCTGTGTTTCTGATTAAACACAAAATGCGTCTGACTAGAAAGTCTGAAAAAGTGTGACTTCTAATGAAAAAGAAACTGCTGTGGTGATGCCATAAATTGTGACCAGAACATTAAAAAATATTTGCAACAAAACAGCAGAAACTGTATGGAATATAATATGCAGTAATTCCTGGGTGGGTGTCCGTGTATGTAAATAAAGGCTAGCTAAATAATTTTTGAACTTGAAGTGATTAACCTTCAAGCACTTGCACATACACAGAGCAAAAACCCTTTAGCCTCAGTCCTAATAATCTTACTCATAAGACTATATGAGAAAGACTTATAATAGTTCAGTTTGTACGATCAGCCTTGCCTTCCTCATACCTTTAGGACAGTTCTTCCAAATGAGGTTCTTCTACATGGGACATCAGTGGGCATTTGCAGGAAATGGAGTATAACTAGGACACAATCAAATGAAGGGCAAGTACAATACATTATTGTGGGCAGAATTGTTAGGGTTCTGGAAGGAGGCAGCCAGTGTAAGTGATTCAGAATTGAGGGCAAGCAGCAGCCTCAGAGCAGAGGCTCACAGATAGGGCACAGGGCAAACAGAAACAAAGGTCCACAATAAATAGACAAGAGAGAGAGAGATCTCACTGTGGGGATCAGTCAAGTTGCTCTGATCAAATGCATTGTACCACATATTGGAAGCTTCCTTATGCATGGATTGTTTGAAGAATGGGGCTGACAAGATTCTCAGGGATGATTGCTACTCGTGAGGAAAGATAATAGCAAGGAACTACCGGTACTCCCTGCAACTGCCACTGTCACCTGCTTGAAGCTGAGGTGCACCTGAAAGCGCAGACATGTAGTATGAAGGAAGCTCAGCCAGGTTTGGGGGCATTCATTGTCTTCTACCCTGTGGGGACAAGGAAACTGTTCCACCCCCAACTTCCAGCCCTGCCAACCTTTATCCAAGTTTTTGATACCAGTGCTGGAATGGGAGGCAGGGCCGGGCTTGTTTGCTGTTGGCCCCTTCTGCCTATCAATTCCGAAAGGTATTTATTCACATAATATGTTCAAAGAATGCACTAGCTGGCATGCTTGCTCTGTCTACAGGAGAAAGTCTCGCCAGTGCGGTTTCCTTCCCTGGTATGAAGTGGTGAATTATTCAGCCAGCATTTAAGAACTGACATGGAAGATTACAAGAGAATTCATGACAGTTGTCAGCGTGGAGTGAAATGTGCTACTGCAGAAGAAGTGGACAGCTCAGATTGCTTGAGGCTTTGCCAAAGGGCTGTCAGCTTTGTTCCTTGACAAACAAGGGGCGTTTTTACACAATTCCCAAGGAAAGTCTGTTTTAATTCTACTAAACTATACTAATTCTGTATTAGCAGGGTTGTATCTCAACCACACTTCTTCTAGACAGGTACTTTGAATTATTAAAGCTGTATACCACATAGTACATGATTCCTCTCACCATCTTAGGCAAAATGTATTTCACACACATACACAAGAACCTTCATAGAAGATTTGCAGTTACTCCTGCTGAAGTGAGAAGCAAGACCCTGGTTATCAAAACCAGAGAGGGCTTCTGAGGCTATCCTAGCTGAAGGTCAGCAAGAATTTAAGAACTGCATTATGGGCTCCTTTGGGAGGATGAGAGGGACATAAATTTGATAGACCAGTCAATTAATCAGTCATTACCAGAGCAGCTGGAGCAAAAGGGTGGTGAAATTGCACCCCCCCCCCCTCTTTACAATGAAATGCTGGACCTACATTTTTTGAGGATATGCTAAGTATATATTAACATGGGCGAACAACTCTGGGGTTGCGGCACTCATCTCACTCTATAAGCCAAGGGAGCTGGCATTTGTCCGCAGACAGTTTCCGGGTCATGCGGCCAGCATAACTGAACCAGAGCAGTGCACGGAAACACCATTTACCTTCCTGCCAGAGCGGTACCTATTTCTCTGCTTGCACTTTGATGTGCTTTCGAACTGCTAGGTGGGCAGGAGCTGGGACCGAACAAGGGGCGCTCACCCCGTTGCAGGGATTCGAACCGCCGACCTTCTGATCAGCAAGCCGTAGGCTCTGTGGTTTAGACCATGTATGGTAGTAGTACAAATAATAAGAAATAGTATTTTTGTCTCAGTTCAGACCACTTGAAATATGAATGGCTTCTTGGGATACAAATTCTGACAAGGAAACAGTAGCAGTTAAGAGCTAATAAAGATAATGGCTATTAGCAAGTATGATATGGAAACTATAAAGATGTAGCAATCCTGATTCCTCTTGTGTGCTCTTCGTCTCTTTGTAGTTGCTTTTTGAGGTAGCATTTGTTTGGTTTTGCTTGTGGTTATAAAATTGCATGGGATGAGTTTAGATACAGTTTCAGGGACTTTTCGAAGCAGACAGGTACAGCAAGTCCTCAAAGCAATTCTGTTGGCATAGACCTCCCCTGCCTCCCCAATAGCTATTTGTAATTGAAATGAGCTTAGGCCAGAAGGGTGCTTTGAAGAGCAGCCTTTAACAGCTTTTTCTAGATTAGGCTTCCTGAATCAAGTAAATGGCAGAAGAAACTGTATTGCAGAAGAAGCAGATCTGAAAATGGGCTACTGTGAGCTGAGCTGAAATGCACATTCAGGAAAAAAATACAGGCTGGAAATTGCATGCTTGATCACTCTACCAGCAAGTAAAACAAAACAACCAATTGCATGAAGAAAACAAACAGAAGGCTGAGGCTAGAACCCCTCTTCCTAACATGCTGTCTTTTCTAGGCAGGGGATTTCTGAGGTAGGATAATATTCAAACACTAGACTGCTGTTTGACATTTTTAAGTGTCCTAAGAGAGCTGTATCACGTGCCTTCTGATTGTGTAGTGACTTTTTTCCTTTGGGCTTTCAATAGGTAAAACATTAATTAATGTTGTCCTGCTTGATAGACTTGGGGGGTTGTGGGGACAGCATTTTGGTGGCATGGAGCATAGGGAAGAATAAACAAAAACTCATGCCTTATAGTATGTTGGGCCTTCAGTGCAATTACTCCTTTATTTATGGAACCTATTTTCTTGAAGAGGCGATGACAGCTATCCTCTTTGAAGTTTTTTTTTCTGAGCACGCCTCTTTCCTCAAGCTTTTGATTGACAATATTGCTTTTGATACTGTTGCTTTCTGTGACTGTTTCCACATTGCTGTTGATATGTTTCTATTGACTTCACGTTGTATTTTTGTTGTTGTAAAACTGCCTTGAACTCAGTGAGGTAGTATATAAAATAATTTAATAAAATAAAAACACAGTATATTCTGATAAAATTCTAGTTAATTAATTCTTGGAATTCTGAGTGTGCACATCTGCACTGGCGGAGGAAGAGGGGGCGGGGGGAGCTCGCCGCCCCCAGCAGTGCGATCCCGGTGGGGTTCCATCGCGGCTGCCCCCGCAGGCGGCACACCCCACCCCCAGAATGTGACGACACCCCTTTGGGCAACGTGCCATGCCCCCAGGACGCGCACCAGCCCTGGCCCCCCGCCTACTCTCTGCCCCCGGTGCCGGAGCATGAAGCTCCGCCACTGCACATCTGCAGAGGGTTCTCAAAATTAGAACATGAGTAACCAGTTCTGTTCTGAACTCTTATGCATTGAGACCTTCCTCACATTGTCCTTCTTTGGATACTAAAAACAAAACAAAAAAACCTTTGCTGTTCCAAACATGTTCTCATCAAATGAACAGCAGTGAATTATTATTTTTTGTACTGTACTGTACACATCTGTCAGTAGAGTATATTACTTTTCATAGCACTACTTGTCTTGCTACTCTTCTGGTAAGAGTACCTTGCACATAAACATTTTGATTCCCCTCCCCGTTTCCTGTGTTTAATTAACTCTGTTAAATTCCTTTTCTAATTGATATGTGGTGCTGCAAGCACAGCCACAAGTGAGAACCGTGTCTTAGGCACGAGGCCATCCTTTCTCATTAAATATTTGAAAGATTCTCTTTAAGTGTTCTCTTACATATGTATAATCTCTCCCCTTCCCATTATAACAGGCTGGTGACATTTTCCAGGCTTCTGACTCTAGAACAGCTGATAGAACTTACAAAATTAATAACATTCCTGAGGTATTCCTCCTACAGATTCTTACTCATTGTTAATTACTTCTGCAGTTGGTCTTTGAATGAGTAGTTTGTTGATTAGGCTTTCAGAGCAAATCCACTCACAAAAATCATACTGCCGCCTTTTTAACTAAAACCACTTTACCACTTATCTGGTATTTATAGCAAAATACACTGGACACCTGCTATCTATGTGTTTGTGTAACTGTATGACAAGAAATAATAGGCTACAAAAACTAGCTGCATATTAGTATTGCCCTAAAGCATGCTCTTTTATTTAGCACACTAAAGATTGCTGTATGGTAAGCTTTGTTGCTTTTTTAATCTTTCTGGTTATCTGTTGATGGGCTTGTAAAGAAAGTTCTATCATAAGGATCTAATTCATTCTAGGACTTGTGAGAGTCCAGCTCTGGCACCATTATTACACGCCATGTCTCAACTATGGAATGCATCAGCCTAAGGTTAAATTACTTAAAAGTAGTTCTGTGCATGACACCTTTGCCTCACAGTAGAAATTTGGACTGGTGACAGGTTGCAATAGGGCCAGGCTGTAGTAGGGCAGGGGTAGAGAAACTTTTTCAGCCCAAAGGCTGCATTTCCTTGCAGGTTATCTTACGGGGGTTGCATGACAGTGGGGCAAAAAGCAGAAAGAGCAATGAATGTGACTCTTTCCTTTGTAGGCTACATTATAGCCATGCAAAAGCTAAATACATGTTTTACAGAGAGGGGATGATATAGCTCTCTATCTGGCAAGCAAGGCATGTCATTGCAGTTCAGGGATACATTCCAACCAAGCAAAAGCATTTGAGGGTGCAGAGTTGAGTTGGTGAGGGTGTGGCCTAGAGAAAGTCCTAGGGGCCAGATAGTAAGACCTGGGGGCTGCATATACCTATCTAGGCCTAAATTTCCCCAGTCCTGCTGTAGACCATTGGGTCCTTAGACCTGGGTCACTGGTTGATTGTTAGTCCAAGTGGTTCAGCGACATGAGTGCCATGTAGAACAGACAGTGGTTGGGTTCCAAAGCAGTCAGACAAAGATTGGAGGGACCAGATGCAGTCAAACATAGTCAAGGTCAAGCAGAGGATCAGGAGGACTCAAAGTAGCTGCTTATTTAAGGGCAGGCAGTAGTTAATATCCAAGGCAGAAACCAAGTAAAAGGGAAGCTAGGCTGAGAAACTCTTGAGTCCTGGGTTTTACGTATGGTGTGCTCTTTTATTCATATCCTAAAACATCTGGCATGTTTTGCTTGTAAGATATGACCGAGCAAATGTTCTTCATTACCTTCTGGCAGATGCCCTCAATGTGGCAGCACCTTATTTGGAGCCATTAAAAAATTTTTTCCCTACAATGAACTTTTAATTAATATTTGTGTTGGCTGACCATAAGGAAGCCAGCCTGCCGCACAATTAAGAGCAGATGACTATATATATATATATATATATATATATATATATATATATATATATATATATATATATATATGCAGGTTTTGGTGTCTTCGGGTGTCTTCCCGTGTAAGAGTTGGGGTGTCTAGGCGACGTTTCGACGAGGTCTCACTCGTCATCTTCAGGCTGGTGCTTTCGGCTTCTTGTTACTGGAACAGAGCAGGATCTCAGTGTTTGAGTTCCTATAAATACTGTTGAGGGGGTGTGGTGTATAGCCTCCAACGTTCTGGGCAGAGAGGAAGTTCCCAGGTTAGTGTGTTCCCAGGTTACTTCCTCTCTGCCCAGAACGTTGGAGGCTATACACCACACCCCCTCAACAGTATTTATAGGAACTCAAACACTGAGATCCTGCTCTGTTCCAGTAACAAGAAGCCGAAAGCACCAGCCTGAAGATGACGAGTGAGACCTCGTCGAAACGTCGCCTAGACACCCCAACTCTTACACGGGAAGACACCCGAAGACACCAAAACCTGCATTCCTGTACCCGTGAAAATCTACGAAAGCATATATATATATATATATATATATATATATATATATATATATATATATATAACCTCTCCATTAAAACATTTAGGTTGGAAATCTCTGGATTCCCGTATTCAGAACGTACATGATAGATGGCAATAGCCTTTCCTTTCACCATTTGTATAGCATGACCAGAAGAGAGATTGTTGTCTATAGTGTTCCTCTCATAGGTTCTTGAGGTTTTTGTAATGCTTCAAAAAGCGGTGGAATCTTGCTTGATCCGAGATAACATGAGGACAAGAGAACACACACTAAGGGAAATAGTACATCCATGGTTCAACATTAATATCTCTTTTAAAACAAAGGCAACACTATCGCATATATCCAGCCAAAACCTTTCTTAGTAGACTATAAAAGACAAATGAATGAATGTGAACACTGCACATGCCAGTTAGGCCCAAATATTTATCATTTCTATAGAGATAAAGAAATGAGATTAAAACCAAGACATGGCAGCATGACCTGCATATTACTGCTAAGAGATCGCTTGTAAATAAGGATGTTGGCAGTGAAATATTTTTCTAATGTTGTACAGATCAGTATCTAAGGTGGTTTAGGCCTCTATGAAAATACACTCCATTGCAATCAGTGCTGCTAACTTCCAAGTACATATGTGCAGTGCCGAGAAATAAATGTTTAGTTTGGCAGACAGCAATAATAAGAGATATGTGAGAGAACTTTTTATAAAGATAAAGAGCGCCTTCGGCATTTATTTTGTTGCCTCCTGATTCATCAAGTACTTAAACTACTATGCGTTTTGATTTATTTTCTAACACTAATTTGTGGAAACATTGTTTCATTTGTAAATGTTTGCTGAGATCACATGCTTCATATTCTGTATTAATTTTTCATAAAACAGCTGTTACTTTGCCAACATTAACATAAAATTCAGAATTTAGGTTTGACCAAACTGGTAACCTCATAGATTCTCCTCTTGTCAGTAAATGCTTGAACACAGTTTTGGCGCAGTCTTGCAACATGCCCTTTCTCAAGAAAGAATTGTCTGGGCTAGAAAAAGCGTTGGCGCAAGAAAAAGGGTTGCCATAGTGACTGAAACCTACACTTAGTCATCCCTCAAGAAAAGTAGGCTGCAAGATGCACCTTTGAAATGGCCTTTTGAAAGTAAGGGACCCTTTAAATTGAAGAGCCCATTTCATTGTCTAAATGCAGATTTCTGTCACTTGCAAGAGAAAGGATCTCTGGAGTACGGTTTGTGTATCAATGCTTATTTTAATCGCTTTTCATCCAGAAATGTCTTAATGAGAATGAAGGTTCCTTTTCTGTGGTGCAGCAGGGCTCAGAGTTTTGGGCCCTAGCATGGATCTCAGTTTGGTTCCCTAGAGTTACAGAGAAAGAACATAGACCCTAGTACAGAGGCTTGAATAGCTATGATCAAACTTGAAAAGCACAGCTTGGGAATTCTTCCTTCACAGAGATCCTTCACCATTTATAGTAGCAGTGATGAATGTTAAAGGTTTAACGTTTGTCTTCTTTTACCCTGTAACGTGTGAGGCAGCTGCATTTCTCTTTCTAGCACATGTACACTGAAGAAACACTATGAGATGTTGGCACAGACCCCACCTTGCTGTCGCATGATTCTCATCAGTGCACATACTGGATAAAAGACATATACTGGTAACTTCCTCGCATGCTATTGGGTAGAAGTGAAGTGTTTGCTTTTCTAAAAAAGTGGACTTGCTCCTACTATAATGTGTAAGGCAGTTAAAAAAACAACAACCACTGATTGTGGACAGGCGCTAAAGTTTAGTGTGATCCACCAAGATGGATGTAGCCCACCGATCTCACAGTGGGGTTTTATAAACTTACTGTTTTTCCTTCTGCCTCAGATAGTAAAACAGGAATATTAACTGGCAGATTAAAAGGGGTTGGGATGGTCTCAGCCTTGGTCGGGCATAAGTTGCTGTGCTGGACTGGTCTTGTGAAGGAACAAGATTACAGTGATCTCAAGGATGCACCTAGAACCACATACAGCCATTGTGAAGCTTCATAGAATCATATAGTTGGAAGAGACCCTGAGAATAATCTAATCCAACCCTCTGCATTGCTGGAATATGCAGCTGTTCCATACGGGGATCGAACCATTACTTGTTCTGATTTCATCCAGGTCACAATTACAGTAGCTACACCATGAACAGATATCTTGCAACTATACTGTATTTGCAAATAGGTTTCTTATAGGGATATAAACTGGGAGCCACGGCCTCATAGACACCTGATCAAATATAAATTGCAGAGTAACTTGTGTTGCATTTAGGCAGTTATGAAATGTGAACGATATACATAAGCTATAAGAATGCCTATTCATGAGTAAATTCTATTGAATTTTGGAATATGTTGTACTGAATATATTTATCTATCTTTGGTCACAATTGCTTGATTATGCATAGACAATTCCTGTATGGCAACTGCTTGATTAGGCATAGTCTGCTGTTCTGTATCCAGAGGATGAATCCTAAGATCAACCTGTTCGCTTCACTGTGTGTTATGTTGTTTTTCACATGCAATGACCCATTTAGAATAATGACCTGAATTTCTCTGGGCCAGAGTCAGATGGCACTGTTTGTCTCAGTTATTTATTTTACCAGTGTGCTAGATACCATATGCCTGTGAGAATGCAACCATTCCTACTTAATCTTGCTTAAAGCCTTTTCCTTAAACGGGTATTTTAAAAACATACCCCTGCGTAACATCTTATTTGCTAAATGTCAAAATGAGTATAGATCCATCTTTGGCTGGATTGGCATTTCAAGGGATTTATTTCTTAAAAGGAATAAAAAAAATGTAGCTTATAACATTGTCTAATGGGCTTTAGACCTGGCATTATACAGAAGCTGATGAAGAAAAATGGTTCAACAAAAACAGTTTCCAAATATGCAGTGAAATAAGGATCTTAAAGGGCTTCATCCTGAAAACTACAGCATTTGGTTTGGAAGCGCAGCAGCAAAATGTTTTAAAAAAAGAAAGATGTGCAGTGTTGATACTTGTTGCTGTAGGAAGGTTCATCAGTGGTCCTAGAGAGAGAGAGACATGGAAACCAACCTAAATATAATAATCACGACAAGCTACAGGTGCCTCTTCCATAAGCCACTTGAAAAGGCTTCCTGTCATATAACTTTTCCAGCCGCCGTGCAGTGGTTTCATTCTTTGCTCTCTTTTAGACCTCTCCCTTTCCCCCTTAGCTTGTCTGGCATGTGGTAATTTGAACAAGTGTTCAGTGAATATCATTGTTCTCCTTAGTTACTCATAAACAGGCTGACTGGCAGAACTGCTAAGCTCAAAAAGACCCAAGTCTTTCACAGGACTCCCCCCGTTGCTGTGGCAACCAGAGAACTGTGCTACATTTGTAAATGTGATCTTTGACCATTCTGGATGGGTACGCAGGGATTTTCGCAGCTCTGAGAAGAAGAAAAAAACCCACAAAATTCTGATATGTAGACGGTTATCTGATACAAGCCAGTTGAAACAGAGGCTGGTTCTGTGCAATAGCACACATCCCTCCTCTCCTCTGCAATGAGTGTGAGAGAGCATGAAGGATCTTTTCTCTCACTTTGCAATCTACTTGAAATTTGAGCGAGATTCCGCATTTGTAACTGCAGCGATAATTATAAGTTGCTTTCTGGCATATTTGCCAGAGAATACTCTTTGAATCATGGATCAGACATCGATAATGTTAATTTTTCTGCCTTCCTCAAGTTCATTAGTCTGAAACATAATACATATATTCCCTTTGGTACCAGCCCAGTGATCTTCTGCACAGATATGAACTATCCAGGCCCCAGTGTAATTAACATATCAAATACCCTGAGTTTTAAATCTCTTTCTCCCTTCCTCTTTCTTTTACACACACACACACACACACACACACACACACACACGGGGGGGGGGGAGAGGGAGAGTTTGTAGACCCCTACAGAAATTTGATACCCAACCTGTAGACATTGGGGGTGAATGACAGAAAAAGAGGTGAGGGTGGGGGCTGAGCTTGATTCCTTTTCTTTTTCCATGGGTTGATTGTGTGTATAGGACAATAAACACTGACAAGCTGTTGCTTGTAATCAATAATTGGAAAGTGTAATCACAATTTTAGCCTATCCTATCATTTATTTATTTTTTGAGTCACTGAGCCCAAAGCAGCTCGGTAGGAACTAATATTTGATTGTCTCTTTCTGTGAAATCCTCACTATTATTTATAAAGTGGCCATAGTTGTGCTAGGTACTGTACAAGATATCTATACAGTCGTACCTTGGATGTTGAACAGAATCCATTCCGTAAGCCTGTCCAACTTCCAAAACGTTCAAAAACCAAATTGCGGCTACAGATTGGCTGCAAGAAGCTCCTGCAGCCAATCCGAAGCCCCATCAGACATTTGGGTTCCAAAATAACGTTCGCAAACATGAACAATCACTTCTGGGTTTGCGGTATTTGGGAGCCAGAACGTCCGAGTTCCAGGGCGTTTGGAATCCAAGGTACGACTGTATCTTAAGGCAAGTAAACATCTGTCAGATGGTAAGCTGCTACTATAGGGAAGAATCAGTTTTTGTTTCTGCTATAAAAGTGCCAAGTTCAGTTGCACAATAACTTTTAAGAAGTTGCGGTACCTGATTTATTGGTCTTACGTTAGCTATTACCACCCCTCTTCAAGTCTTCTATTCAACAATGCTGTCCACTTCTTTCACCTCATTAAGCATAAGAGGAAACTATTGCACAACCACAAAAGCTGACTTTGATTGCAGAGTTGAATGCAGCTTACCTTTCTTTTCTTTTCTTTTCTTTTCTTTTTAAAAAAGCATGTTTCTAGTCCTCAAACCTGTGATTATAGACATGACATTGTGTGGACAATGGCTGACAAAATCTGAAAAGGGGGCAAGGGTGTGTGTGCTGCTAAAATATCCATTAGTCAGGAGGGGATGAGCCCTCCAGTTCTCCAATAGCCCCTCCCTTGGCCAATCGAAGTTGACTCTATCATGCAAAACAAGCAACTATATTAAAATCTGTCCAGTTGTGGTAGGTTGAATTCAGTTGTTACCACAGAATTTTGATTTACTCGGTCCAGAGTTATGGTTTATAGCCTGGAGCACAAACAGTTCTAATCACAAAGCATATTGACAAATCATTGTGAGTGGTAACAGTGATATCAGAGCTGCTATTTAGAGAGCTGACTGTGAGAGGTCTTCAGCACTTCCAGGTCTCATCAAAGCCTACTGTAGTGGATGATATTTAGCACTTAGAAGGCTTAAGCCTTCATCTCTTATTTATCTTTTTTCTCCTCCTGCTCAGGATTCAAGTAATAATGCATGATTCACTCATTTTAGAGCCTCTGGCAGGCATGTTGTTCTGACGCATTTCCCACCATGGATTGTGCATAGCTGATGCAGGTTCAGTGTCAAAGACGTGTTGCTTCTTTGAGAAAAGTAGAAGTACCTAGTCATTCCACCCTCCAGAATTTAATTAAGTTCCCAGGTTAGTTTACAAGAAAGTCGTTCCTACCTATCTTGTTGCGCTTCCTCCACAGGGTCAGGGAAGAAGCACCCTCTAGCTCATGGACATTTCATAGAATCATAGCATTGTAGAGTTGGACCCCAAGGGTCATCTAGTCCAGCCCCCTGTGATGCAGGAATTTGCCACTAGTAAATTGTACATACATAAAATGCCTGCCACACATACAATCTGGGCAATGCAGAACATTTCCTCAAAATCATTCTTGTCACAGGTAGCCACAGCACACAATAAAAGATTGATAGCAACTTTGTCCATTAATTGTCTTCTTTCATTCCTTGCCACTTACTTGCCTGCCCCTGAATATTACATCAGGTTCTGCTCATATCCTGATGCTGCTAGAAGGACTCCTGAGAACGGAGAGTGAATTGTTAAACGACAGTGGCGGGGGGGGGGGAGGGGAGATCTGCCATATGATGTAGTGTTTCGTTAATTGATTAAACATTGCTCACAGTTTCATTTGAAAGACTTTGTGTGTCTGTCATATTGTTTTGTTATGTAGCTGTCTTGTGCGTTCTGAAAAAGCAACAGACCAGTGGTTCTTGAGGGGATCCTTTAGAAAAGATACCTGCCTGTCAGCTCCATCACAGATGATGGTTTTCATGCCATCTGAGTACACTTGCCTATCAAGCTCTTATTGTAGGTTGATCCAGTTGTTTTGTGGGGGTTGGCTTGGTTGTATTTAGGAGTGGATGGCTGACCCCTGCAGAGATACATATTGCTTTATGCCAGCCTTTGCAAACCTGATGTCCTCCAAGTTCTGTTCTGCAATTCTGTTCAGCTCCATCCAGCCTGCAGGTTCAAACTTTAACAATAGATCTGAAAATGAGTTTCAGTGACATCTGCTTTTGGCAAATGTAGAATAATATTGTCAAAAACTATTTCTAATTTAGCTACATGAAGCCCTACAAAAGTTTACTAGGAAGTAAGTTTTAAATAAATTCAGTCAGACTTATTCCCAAGAAAGGGTGCATGGGATTGCAGTCTAAATTTTCTGAAAGGTTAACGGCAAGGCCCCTTGTTAAATGTCCCAGATTGAATCCAATACAGTGATGCAAAAACCATCCCATGAGTTACAGCTTACTTTTTAGATACTTTAGATAGATCCCTGCCCTTTTGTTTTGAAGATAGCATACGTGTCATGTGTTCTGAGGAAACATACATTCCTATAATTTAACTAAACACAACCGCTTTGGACTTATAATCTTAGACAAGAATAATTATGGATACACAAGCTGTCAGACAACTGTAATCAAGAGGAGACACCAAAGGCCAAACACAGGGTGTTGTTCACTTCGAATAACTGAAGGCTGGTACTGAAGCTGGTGGGAGATTGGAACATGGTATTACTGGCAGTGGCGTAAGAGGCAGCATTTCTGCAGTGCTTCATGCTCAAACATTTCATTTTACATCTTCTGTTTCCTTAACAGTAGCAGAGCCCTGTTTCCTACAGCTGGAGGGGGCAGAAGAGGGAAGAATCCAACATTGTAGAATTAAAAATATTTTTATATTGCCCTTCAATCATATTCCCAGGGCATTTTGAGATCCCACCACACACACACACACACACACACACACACACACACACACACACACACACACTATTTCTATACTTTTCACCAAGGGTCCTGAAGCAGTTTCCAACAGATTAAAATGCAGGTTATAACTAGAGAAAATTTAAAATCTAACCATTTAACATAAGCCATAGGTTTTCAACCTTTTTGAGTCTATGGCTCCCTTGACCAACTACATTCTTTCTGTGACACCCCTGGGGGGCTCAGGAGCCCAGTTATGTCACCCCTTGCGGCAGCCTCTCACTCTTTTTCGAACACCCTCCCTTGTGGAGTGTTCTTCAGCCTCCTCTCCTCTTCCCTCTCCTTGGAAGTCCTCCAAGCAGCCGCTGCTGCCACCCCTGGTCTCTGAGCTCCAATTGGAGAACAGCCTTTACCAAAGGTATCATGGACTCTGAAGACGCTCGAACTCAGGATGAAAGGGAGAAATGTGCTTAGAGGAAGGCACATTTGGCAAAC
The DNA here is from genome assembly GCF_964188305.1 of Podarcis bocagei. Taxonomy (NCBI): domain Eukaryota; kingdom Metazoa; phylum Chordata; class Lepidosauria; order Squamata; family Lacertidae; genus Podarcis; species Podarcis bocagei. The sequence continues at coordinate 69,002,239 of NC_138135.1, forward strand.
TGGATTTAAAGGAAGCAAAATTATGCTCAATTGATTTTTGACCCTTAAGGCAAAAAATAAAAAAAAAATGCTGTCTGGCAAAATGCTGTTTAAATATATTTCTCTGGGCAACAGTCATGGGCCAATTACATAGAACTGAATATTGGGAATACTGCATCTAAGTGACTGCCCATAATTAATAGTTGGTGCACCTACCGTAAAAGCAAGTCTACAAAATTTACCAACCCACCTGTTTATGTAAACGGAGAATCAATACATTTTTGGGTCAAATTCCCAGAATTTTTGCAGGAGGTGTGGATGTGGATAATTAGCATTATATTTTAAAAGGCTTTTAAAGCATTTGCCAATGTCCAATGATCGTTTCCCTTTAGGGTGCAGAGCTCAGACAGATCAATCATTTGCCCCAACCCAAAGTTGTGTGGTTCTCCAATGCAAACATTTAAAGGAAGCACTGAAAATGTATCTCCTTTTTATGAATAGACCCGTCCCCATAACTTAAATGTTTAAATCATGCGTCTGTTGGAAACCGTGGTGCACACTGGAATTGCTACTTTGCCAAACCCAGGGGTACAGTTATAAAGTTTGAAAGGAAGGAGCTTCTCACGATAGCTCCATAGCCATATCTCTAAGGATGCCTGAAATGCAAGCACCTATATCAATCTTCTGTCTCTCTGGCCATCCACATATACACACTCCCCCCCCCCCCAAAAAAGAGAGCAGCAGTACATAGCATAATACCCCAGTTTATTAGGTTTAGCTGACAGACATAGAACAGTGAGCTCACAAATGGTGGAGTCATGGTTAGCATGTTGGAATTTGATTGGGGAGACCAGGGCTCACATTCTTGATCAGCCACTTCGCATGACTGAAATCCTGGGTGTAAGCTCTGTTGATCTCAGTGGTGCTTACTTCTGACTTGCAAAACACATTGAGCTTTAACAAAAAAATTCAGTCAGCTGCCATGCATAATATCTTTCAAAGAGATGTGTTACCATTTAATCTGATAGCATGAAGTAGGAACTTTGTCAAAGGAGAGGGAAGAAGTATCGAGCCCAGTGTTTCTCAGACTTGAGTCTCCAGATGTTGTTGGACTACAACTCCCATCATCCCTAGCTAGCAGGATCAGTGGTCAGGGATGATGGGAATTGTAGTCCAACAACACCTTTGAGAAACAGTGAAACTGTTTATTTTTTTCATTCTCTGACTTCCTCTATGCTTATCAGTCACAAACAACAGTAAAACTTGAAAACTTTGTGTCACTCCCTAGCAAGAACCAAGAGAGTCCAATAATCTGGTGCTTCAGCAGACAGCATCTTGTTATTGTTCTAAAAATGTCCTTGAGCTACTCCCACACACCCCTTGGTGCACTCCATTGCACCACTGGTCAAACCCATTCATTTCCAGAAGAGTAAACTCACCTAAGAGGTAACTAGAAATGTGCCCCATTTTCTCTGTCTCTTCTGCTGTGTCTAATTCAGGAGATGTTTATTTAGTGGCAAGGCACAATAGATTGACCCAAAAATGTTTAGGGAACATTAGAACAAATCTAGATTGTTATCCTTTTCAATAACACAATTTGGACACAATTTGGACACAGTAAATTAAAACTTCAAATAAACTCCTGAAGTTAGTTATTTTAATAAATACTTCAACTTTGTTGAAAGCTGATTTTTAATTATTATTAAAAATCAAATTGTGTATGATTCTGAGCACAGTTCAAAGTGTTGGTGCTGAACTTTAAAGCCCTAAACGACCTCGGCCCAGTATACCTGAAGGAGCGTTTCCACCCCCATCACTCAGCCCAGACACTGAGGTCCTCTTCTGAGGGTCTTCTGGCAGTTCCCTCACGTGTGAAGTTACAGGGAACCAGGTAGAGGGCCTTCTTGGCAGTGGCACCCTCCCTGTGGCACGCCCACCCTTCAGATATCAAGGAGATAAAGAACTACACAACTTTTGGAAGCTGGATGGGCACGGTAGTAATAATAATAATAATAATTGTGTGAACATTGCTTACGTGAATATCACATTAACCAGTTGGTGTGTTATCACCAAAGGGAACTGATGGATTGTATCTGAAATGTGCATGATGGAAAATCAAAACATTTTCTCTTTTTCTTGGACATAAGCCCATGTGAAGTCAGGCTTGCTTACCTCTAGGTTGACACAGGGAGATTGCTCCATTGTTTTTTATGCTTAATGCAGAAATAACTAGAGTCACAGGCCATTAAGCACAGTTCTAACATTGATGGTAGTTTTCCAACCAAGTTTTTGAAGGTATTTCAGTAAATAGAATCTTTGCTGAATTATATTATTTTCAAGCCAAGAATAAAAAAGAAAGAAAAACAAAAGCCAACATCAGTTTAAAATTAAAAACTGCATGTGATATAACAAAATGTCTGAACTTGCCAACTAATTCAGGGAGATAACTCAAATATGGGCTGAATCAGCTGACATGCCACTACTTCATTTAGGCAAATAGGAACCATCCCCTCTTGCAAGTAGGAAGTCATCATTTCTCTGGCCAAGCTAGCCATCACTTTCTTGCTAGTTTTTAATCAGCCATGAGGGTCAAGAGCACAAGTCTGTGCCCAAACTGAGCTATGTTGCTCTGCATATGGATGGGGTTTTTGAGAGAGTGGGATAATGCTATGTCCTGTTTCATTCATGATCTCCCTCCTTATGACAAGGTGTAATCCACAAGCAATATAAAACATCCTAATTTCATTTCCTAATTTCATTAGTGTCAGCTGAATGGAACCATTTCAGGGGCAAACAGGCAAGTTTTAAGTTACTTGCAAACCTCTACATTACTGTGAACAAGCACTGCAAGAAATGTAAGATTTAACTTCTTTCCTTATTCAGTGGACACCAGATCTTTTATTCAATCCTTGGCATGCGTTACAATTCCCTAACACACAAGGTTCTAAAAATAGCTTGCCTCTCTTTCTGAATATGCAAAAATCTCTTTCAATTGAGGCTTAAGTAAAGTGACATTCCTTAAAGTTGATTGGCAACAAATCTTTCAGACTGTTGCTAATGTACTTTTGTGACATGTGCACCTGTTTAACTGGAGGGGAAGATTCTGTCTGCGTTGACTTAGTGGGAGGGAAAGCTGTTGGCAGCAAACAGCAGAAGCTCCAGTATTATGCAAAGGGGCCCCCAATGCATTGCATTGAGCTTTTCTCCTCCTGACTGTATTATGTCTAGGAAATGGAGATGCTCTTTTTGAATGGGCTTGTGAGAAAGCCACTGGGTCAAATAGCCAAGTTTGTGTGCTAACGGCTATCCCACTGTTTTTTGCGGTAAAATTGTTGTAGATGAAAACAGTTGGCTTTAAACTGCTGCTCTCTTAAACTTTAATTTATATATTTCAGTGTTGTCAATGTTTAGGCAAGTCATTGTTTTAATAAACAGTTTATCATTATTAATACAGACTTGTAAGCAGTCACTCACCTGGTTACCTGTGGTGAGTAATAATTGTCTCCAGTTGACCGGGCAAGGAAGCAGCATCTTTTAGGACACAAATGACTATTACAGATGCAAAAGCCGAGGAGCTAGTAATTTGCAGAGCGGGGGTGGGTGGAAGGTTTTGCAGTTAGGGTGGATTTATTTAGGAGGCTATACTATTATTTATTGTATCTGTATCCTACCCATCCTCAATGGAGCTCATGGTAGCTGCCATGGGGATATTTATCCTCATAGCAAGCCTAAGAATTGGGTCAGTCTTAACAAACTTCATAGCTGAGTGCAGATTTGAACCTAGGTCATTTTAGAATCTATGCCCCTGTCATCAGCCTCAGCCAACATGGTCAACATGGTCAATCAGGAAAGCCACATAAACCACAGAGCTTCAGACTAGGATGCTGCCCACTATAACATGCTAGCTGGTTCTGTGCTTAGCAGAAGACCCAGAAAATGGTAACTGGTGACTTACAGTGTACAAAGATACAACAGGAAATATATATGCTGGAAATGAGGAGGTGCTATATTTTTGTCTTCACTCTAAACTTGTATTGTGGATACAGTTTCGCTTTGGCTTATAACCTGAAAACATGTTAACTATAGTTGACGCCAAGGTTTGAATTGGGTTTTAGAGGGAAAGCGCTTGGTGTTAACTATGGTTAGTGCTGTTGAAGATGGATCGGTAAAGCAGGATTAAAGTAAACAAGAGATGTCAGGTGGGGAATTTGTCCTAGAGAAGAGAAGAGGAAAAAGGAGGAAGTCTGCAAGCTTGCTGACAATGTGTAGTTTTGCAATTTCCAGCCTTTAAACCCTGGCCCAGAGATTGGCAGTATTATGATTGCACCAGTCCTCTGTTGGATTGTAGCCACCATCAGGGTGTAACCACACTATTTATAGTTCGTTTCCGAGCACAATTCAAAGTGCTGGTGTTGACCTTTAAAGCCCTAAACGGCTTCGGCCCAGTATACCTGAAGGAGCGTCTCCACCCCCATCGTTCTGCCCGGACACTGAGGTCCAGCGCCGAGGGCCTTCTGGCGGTTCCCTCATTACGAGAAGCGAAGCTACAGGGAACCAGGCAGAGGGCCTTTTCGGTGGTGGCGCCCGCCCTGTGGAATGCCCTCCCATTGGATGTCAAGGTGATGGACAACTACCTGACATTCAGAAGACATCTTAAGGTGGCCCTATTCAGGGAAGCTTTTAATGTATGATATTTTAGTGTTTTTTTGTTTCTGTGGAAGCCGCCCAGAGTGGCTGGGGAAACCCAGCCAGATGGGCGGGGTACAAATAAATTATTATTATTATTATTATTATTATTATTATTATTATTATTATTATTCTCTGATTGGTTTTGTACACTGATCGATAGACACACACACACACACACACACACACACACACACACACACACAACCATAGACACACTCACACGTGCTGCTGAGGCTGCAGGTTGAAGCAAGCAAATAGTGTAGCAGATGATGGACTTAAAAACTCTTCCCACCAGCACTGAAAATTGTGTAATCCCCTGCTGAAGAAAAGTCATGGCCCTCAATGTAGGATAACTGCTACTAACTATGTTAACAGGCTGGCCAAGCCCAAGATAATGTCATCAACCCATATATGGGGAACCTAACTGTTTGCTAATAGAAAACACAGAGTTGTGAATGGTGCTGCATATTTAGCTCTTATGTACAATGAAATAGCCTTAATTATCTAAACTGTAATTATGCAAATTGACTTATTCAGAGGTCTGTTAATTATTCTGTAAATTCTTTCAATGATGCCCAGAAATCTTAATTACCAAACTTATTAAGTTGACTTTCCTTTGTTCTCCAGCTCAGTTGAATAATCAACAAATACAATTTTGGCAGTAAACAGTACCATACTACTTTCAAAATAAACTTGCTTGCTCTCTGTTTATGTATAAAAATAGTTTTTAAAAAATACCTGGCAGATTTAGCAAAAGAAAACTAAATAAAGAAAAGCTTCCAGAGGAATAGCTGTATCAGTTGTTTGCAGCACAAAGAAGAAAGAACTTTGTAGCACATTTAACATATTTATTATGGCACAAGTTTTCATGAACAAGAGTGTTTCATCAGATGCACACACACAAAAGAGGCAGACATTGAAATAACTACCCTACAAATTTTCAGTTAGATTATACTGTAGTGCTAACGTGAAAAGATAATTAACCCTTAACTGTATGCCAACCTTATTGTGCTGGCTGAGGCTGATAATTGGTTGTAGTATTGCATCCTATGGCTTCAGTCCTATTATCACTTACAAGGGAGTAAGCCCTTGAACTCAACGGAACATTTAAGAAGACATGAATAGTGCTGCACTCTTGGTCATCTTGAGTTACAGCCAAAGGAGAAGGATTGCTTGCGAGGGCTTAAAAAAAGTAAACTCACTTAATCTTCCATCCTAACTTGTAAAAATCTTGCCTAATTGCTTTAGGTGAGCAGAATTTCTCCCCAGATGACTAGGGTAAGAAATCTTTACAGAAGTTCTTTAAAAAAAAAAAAAGTTTTAAAATTAGAATTTATTTGCAATGCTGACTTTATACCTTGGGATGGGCTTTCAGTTCCCATCATCCCTGGCCTTTGGCAATGCTGACTGGAGTTGAAGTTCAATGGCATTTGGAAGGCCACAGCTTCCCCATCCATGGCCTAAACAAATCCAACAGTGAATTTGGGAAGAGTATTGTCAGATAAACGAGAGAAATCAATGACGGATGTAATGTGGGCAAACAAACGAGCTAAACCCAGGCAAGAAGGAAGTACTGTTGGTTGGTGGAACCAATCTAGTGTTAATATTCAGCCTCTTTTGGATGTTGCTGTGCTTCCTTTTAAGAATCAGGTTCTCAGTTTAGGAGATGTTCTTGGTTGCCCAAGAGTGCCTTTTTCCAGATTAGGTCCCACTTCATCCTCTGCTCTTTCAGAATTTCCATTTTTTGTCAGCTTCATACTCTTCTTGAAGCTTTTCTGGGTAAATATTAAGATCCCTTCCATTTTGATAGTTGAAAGGACCCTTCCACACTTCCATATAAGATTTCCCCACCAAATAAGAAGTCTTGGTCATTATATCTGTTTGAGGGAAGCTGGTGACCTACAGTGTATAAAGCTAACAGAGCAAACCTAAGTCCCACCTTAAAATACTTAGTGGGTTTGTCAAGTAGCACGTTTCCACTCTCCAAATTTTTATTTTGTGTTAAGTAAACAGAGATAAGAGATTAGGTTGTGGCAATCAAAATGAATAGTTAACAAGTAACATACATTGATTAGCCCTTTTTGCAATTCCTTTGTCACACAAAGTACTTAGTCAAACAGCTTGGCCAGTAGCCGAAACACACTGATTTCTGTTTAACACTTTTATTTGCCTAACAGGCGCACATTTTGAATTAAGTTCTTTAATTCTTACTTAGATAATTTATTCACTTACAATCCGAGAAAAAAGAGTGAAACTGGGGGTGTCCCATTAACTGAATCCTGAGTCTGGCAAACACACACAGATCCCACTAGTCCAATTATGAAACTTCGTTAAGAATAGAAAGAAGAGGGGAGTAGGTAAATGTTCAACAGAATTTTCAAAAGCCAAAGGAGATACCACAAACCTAACATATTTTCTAACGACACAATATTTCTAACCTACGTATATGTAATCAGTGAGGATGGTCATCTTCCCATTGGTATGGGCCCCTTAGATGGAGGCAAGGGACAAATGGCTAAAGCACCCCAGCTTTTATCAACTCTCCCCTGAGAGTGGCCCCTGGCTCATTCTCACAAATAAAGAGCCATAGGCAGCCCTGTCAGGTACAAGAGCCCATGTCATGTTTCCCAGGTAGGCATCTTAACTACTTGTGCATTTAAATAAATACTTGGTGGGAGATACCTGAGATATGTGACTACTTGGCTTATGGATTATGGTGGGGGCAGGAGGCTAGTGTCTTTTTACACACATTGAAACCCCTGAAATATCAATACCTATGCAATGATACATTTTCTAGTAGGTTCCAGAAGTTTGCTATCATAACCCAGCTTACCACTGTGAACAAACATATAATAAACATGAACAGCAATTGCTATGTTGGATGATGGGAGTTGTAGTCCCAAAACATCTGGAGGGCCGAGTTTGCCTATGCTTGCCATAAACATTGGGGCAGGTAGAGTTTGGGCTTTTTGGGTCTACTTTGGTTTTTCATTAGAACAAACTGGAGCCATGTGCAAAATAGTGACACACTCTTAGAACTAAGGAACCAAGCTCAAGAATAGCCCCATTAAGATCAATAGACATAGGTCACTGAGTATTAGTTGTATATCACCCAGGGTGACTCTGATCACATGCTCAGCTCAGGAATTTGTTTTTTCCAGTAGTCACACAGTCCCAGCACACAAAACTCCACTGCTGGATTTTCCCCACCAGGATTACTTCATCTCAGAAACCTATTTAGAAGAGGGAAAGCCATTTAGTTGTTGGTGGTGTTTAATTTGAAAGCCCAAATCCATATTGTTGTACTGCATATCACTACTGAGATCTGCCCATAGCTCGAAATCTACCTTTTGTTCACCCCTGTTATATATTGCAAAGCAGGGGTGGGGAGCCTCTGGCCTGTGGGCCAGATTAGACCCACCAGACCATTTTGGCAAAACTGCACGCAGCTGCCCTACACCTGACATCATTTGGGGCAGATAAAAACCTGTTTCAGCTGAAAGAGGGTTTGCAGGCACTGCCATTCAGCTGGAGAATGTTGGGTTTGTCAAGCTCCTTGCAAAATACTATCTCACAGAGCACTTTGAAAGGGACTCTGCAAGTGCAGGTTAAAAAGTCACCCACTATCATTGACATGTGGGCAGAAGTAAAGAGAATCATGGCAGTCTTTAATTTAGCAAAGCCAGGGATTAATTGTGGGTAGTGTACTAGGTGGAGTCAGTTGAAGCAGATTGTATATTGCCCGGTGTTCAGAAGGGATATAACTCTCAAAATGCAAAATTCATCCTCAGGTGGTGGGAAGTAATCATCCTCTGCTTGTGGATTTTCTTAATGCATGTTCCTTTTTATCCTTCAAGGTTAGCTCCCAAGGTCTCATTTAATCAAACTTTTGCCAACAATCAGTTACTTCCTCATAAGATCCTAGAAGAAGATAACAGCCCCCCTCCCCCCGCTCGCTTTAGAGACATAAAAGCAATTCTTGCTTTATGCCTTAATTTGTGAGTCAGATGAATATGTTAGATCATGATATGTTCGTACAGGTTACTGGATGAGTGAGCAGGGATGTAGGGAGAGCAGAAAGCTGTGAGATCATTGGGTCTGTTCTTCAGTTTAAAAACACACTCCATATACCTGGTATTGCCTATGAAAAGCCAAACCAAGCTCCTAAATCTTTCACTGGTTGTAAAATTCTTGACACATACTTGAGTCAAAGGGTGTGTGTGTGTTTTAAAGCAACTGCTTATGAGAGGTAATTGAAAGTGCTGTTGAGGCACAGCCTGCCGTAGGCTTCCTTTATGGGCAGAATTCAATACCTTCCCAGCTCCCCCTCCTCCATGAAAATAACTTTTGAAATGTCAATTTAGTGATTGCATGTGTGTACAGGTGAGCTTTTAAATATTTAAATAAAATTCAGAAGCTTTTACTTCCAACACACTTTGTATTTGTGGAACTTGATTTGCTTGACTTCAGGTTTTTTTAAAGATGTGCTCCATTTACTTTTCAAACATTTTACTGGATTAGTCAGTCATTAGGATTTTAACTACTGTATAACCACCCAAACCAGTTTAACAAAAATACACAATTATGTCTCAGTATGGTAACAGAATCCATTCTGTATAGCAGCAGTCATGGCTACTGTACTTGCTTTGTGAAATAAACGGTCAAAGTATAATTTGTCATGTGGACTTGGAAACTAGTTGTAGAAGTTTCCTTACTTCTGAGTAGGATGTCTAGGACATTGTGCGAGATATGACCTCTTCTAGCAATCATTGATTGGCATGCACAGAATGTGGAGAATCAAAGCTTTCATTCTAAACTGCAAGTTTCTAAAGTTTCTAGCCTTCAGGGTTGCTCATGAAAATCCTTGAAACATAAATTTTCTGCCTAAGGCATAAAAAACTGAGAGGTGACTAGGTAGATACAGTTATTCAACAATAACTGTTACTATTCCTATTTCAGATTAGGGGTGTGAAATCTTCCATCAACTCAGCTCTCAATTCCCATCTCTTTGTGCTATATGCTACTGGTCTCTCCAGTTTACCAAGTTTCTGATCTCCATAATATTTGGTGTTAGAATGATCAGGTGTGACTGGGTGTGTAATTGTTTGTAACTGAAGTACAGTGGAACCTCGGAAGCTGAACACCTTTAAACTTGAACATTTTGGCTCCCGAATGATCGAAAACCGGAAGTGATTGTTCCGGTTTTCAAACGTTCTTTGGAACCCAAATGTCTGGCACAACTTCCGTGGCTTCCGATTGGCTGCAGGAGCTTCCTGCAGCCAATCGGAAGCCTCACCTTGGTTTCCGGAGGTTTTGGAAGTCAAAAGGACTACCGGAATGGATTCCGTTTGGCTTCCAAGGTACCACTGTATGGATCCTCTGTGAACTGTTACATTTTCAGAAAGTTTGTAAGAGCAGCACTTGGAGCTTTTTATGTGATTATTGTGTGACCTCCCTTTCTGCTGAAGACATGGTAACACACACAAACATGGGCTTAGAAGAAACTTGTACTGTGGATGAAGAACAAAAATTTAACACCTATTTTTACTGTGGAATACCTCTTGGTTACACATACTGTATACCCTTACAGTCTGGGCCTTTTTTCCAGTTGGCTAATTCCAGTGGGATCAATGAGATGCTGACCTTGAGAGGTGTTCCAGTGAAACCATTTCCTGGATCATTGAGTTCCTTTTGCTAGATGAATGCCTATGTCAATAAATAGAGTGGTGCCAGTAAACAGTGTCCAAAAGTTTGTTAAAGGACCAATCCTGTTGTTTCTCTTATGTTTTCTGAGAAAATTAGAAGTGTATGATTTACCATAGAGATTAGAAATAACATGGGTGAGGAAGAGTAAAGGCAGACAGTGTACGGGAGGCCTCTTATCAATATAAAGACAGGACACACACACACACACACACACACGTCTCTTTGAGCTTGAATGGGCTGTAATTGGAGTTTCTGTCATGTCTGCATAATAAAATGGTATTTATAATAATTCCCTGGCTATGACAGCAGCCAGTATGACAGGCACTGAATGCAACTAGGCCTATTGCTTGCTCAATGGTAAGGTAAAGGGACCCATGACCACTAGGTCCAGTCATGGCCAACTCTGGGGTTGCAGCGCTAATCTCACTTTATTGGCCGTGCTCAATGGTAGCCTAGCTAAAACCCTGTTCTCCCTAGAAGGGTGAAAGGGAGGAAGCCAGTGTCAAGAATGCACTGTACTAGGAGTAAATACAAGATTGAAGTAAAGTGGGAGAGAGTCAGTAATTATTAGCAATATCTTTCTTTTTTCATGCCGAGGTAAGTGACCATTGAGTTACTATCTATGACAGGTGAAGTTCATTGAATCCTATATCTATAAGTGACCAAAGACCACTTGCAGTCATTCATAGATTAGATCAGTCTACTACAGTGCTAGCTTGGGTTTATGGGAGTTATAGTATAAAACATCTGAAGAGCACCAGATGGATGAGACCTGGTCTACAGGATCCAAACCAATATGTGCCTAAGCAAAGGACAGATATAAGGATGCTTGTGGACCGAGGGGGTCCCAGTAATCTAAGCAACAAAATTCCATGAATGGAAAGCAGTGATTTTTGCATAACCCAAGATAGAGAGTAGCTTCGAGCTAGGGTGAAAGAGAGTCTTCAGCATCCTATTTAGCTTTGAAAGCTGTAATTTGAACTTCAAATGAGACCTTGTGACTGTACTAAGTTGGAAACAAAGTGTTTATCAAAGAGCATTGGGAATAGAATGCCTTGGATAACATTGTGGAATTTTGTTCATTCTAGCTAAATAAGATCTTGATTTGGTTAACAAGTGATTCTAAATTTAGAAATTGATGGGTTTTCTAGGTAAATAGTGTATATATATACAGGATAGTATATATAGGTAAATAGTATATATGTGTATGTGTGTGTGTGTGTGTGTGTACACACACACACACACACACACACACACGATAGTACGCACCCCGGAAATGATCTCTTTCAGCTTCTGCCTTCTGAAAGAAGGTATAGGGTTATAAAGGCCAGGACTAGCCACCTGAGAAACAGTTTCTACGCAAATGCAATTCTGGTTCTAAACGCAGCATAAGGGGTCTCTGTAGTATAGTGTATTTTAACATGGGGTTTTAGCGTTTTTAGGGGTTTTTGAATGTCTTATATAGTTTTGTAGTAGTTTTATGTAGTTTTTATGTAGTTTTGTGGTAGTTTTATGTAGTTTTTCAATTTCATTGTTCTGCAAGGGACAATGACAATAAAGATAAAGATATCGTAATCGTATATTTGGCGGGTTGTCAAAAGAAGCATCACTTCTTGATTATAATTAAAATTATAATTTCTTTCCTTCATTATGTCTCCTAGCATAAAATATCAGGAAATCTTCTGCACATTTGTCACCAAAAGGATCTTAGGAAAGGTCACATGATCTATCCCCACTTATTTTCTAAGGTCTGTAAGGAACCTAAGATTTCCCCTGGAAATCAATAGTCTCTGTGTTGACAACAATGAGTGATATGTCCCTTGTACAGGGTAATATATCATGCTTATTGTCATTCTTTGACTTGTCTCCTCAAAAGAAACAGTGCACAATCCTGCTGTCTATTTTGTACATTGTTGGAATCTCAGGAAAAGTTTTTGCAGTCAGATTGCTTGATTGATCATTATTTCATTGGTTTCTGTAAAGTATGTATTGCCAGTTTAACTTTTACAATTGTGTATATATAGACACATGCACAATTTAGACAATATCTTATTGTGAATACTGTTATGTGAAGGACCATAAAACAAATTTTTGCAAAGGTCATCCTTGGACTGGCATCTTTGAAGAAGACTGGGTTGAAGAACACAACATTTGGCAGATAAATTAGGCAAAGTTTAGCCACTGCGTGGTTTAGTTCCACTAGAGCAAGCTCATACAATTTTTAGTAGTCTCTGGCTGACTTTTATCTGACAGTTTTTAAAAGCAGAAATAATGGTATTAGGAAAGTGCACTCCTGTTATTTATTTGCAATTTCAGTTGCTTTCTTATTAGTGTTCGCTGGGTTCCTTTATTGCTGTTTTGATTTTTGGATGGTTCTGCTTTTATCTTCTATCTCTTCTGCTTCTGGTTTTATTTCTGTAGCTTTTATTGTAGATTTATTGTTATATTTTGAATGGATGTTCTAAGTAATTTTAGCAGTTGTCTTGGGCAATTTCATCCTGGAAGATAAGAGAAAAGTTTTAAAAATAAATGTTGTCAAGGAAACTGCTATTTTCTAACAATGTTTGAGCACATGGTGGAGAATGGAGGTTGGGGTTCATGAACTTGTGGATGCATCCTTGCAGAATACAATAGTACCTCTAGTTACAAACTTAATTCGTTCTGTATTTCAAAATGTATTTCAGAGATGTGATAAAATACCAAATATTAAAAAACAGGTGACATTAAGCAAAATAAAATGGAGCAACTATAACAACAACAACAACAACAATTTATTATTACTGTCAAAGACCAGTTCAAAAATGGAGCAACTACTTGATTGGATGGCTCTGCTAGTTTAAAGCTGGGTTCTCTCACACACAAACAGGCAGACTTTGTGATCATAGTTCAACTGTTACTGAATCAAGGAGAAAGTATCAGTCCATTCTTGAACATTGTTGAGGGCTGGTTTGCATGTCTTCCAGTCTGAGACTTTTCACCAAACCACCAGTCTGCCAGCAGGTGCAATGGGGTGTGTGAGAGCCAATGAATGCCACTGATCAGCTGTGCGTGGCTTGGCAGTGGAGCCTCTTAAAAGAAAAAAGAAAACTTTAGCAAAGGCAAGTGGGCTGCTGAGTTAAGCTGCTGCTATCTGGCTTTTCTTCCCATAGCACACATCTGTTGTTGTGCCCTGTTTTGAAAAGCTAGCAGCTAAACACAGGGAGATTAGTGTGAGATAGAGCTTTTCAGAAACAGACATTTTAATTGAAGGTACTGTATGGGGTTTGCTTGAGCACCTCTGATTACTCATGCAAAGGCTTTAAGAAGAGAAATTAGAGTAATGGAGTATTAAGAAGTGATCTTTCCACTCTTTAATATCTCATACATCCAGGCTTGTAAACATTAATGGGTTGCATTCTGATCTTTGCTCTATACTGTACGTGTATATCTATATGCCCATTGAATACAAGAGCTTACTTGGAATTTTCACTTAAGATCTGATCTATTTTTTTACCATCTGGAGTAAGAGAATGTACAGTGTTGGGGAAATGTGTGATTAAATTTCTGAAATGCAATTCAGTATTCCGTATTTTCTTAATTAAAATCTTCTTGATTTTAATAACTTGTGGCATGAGTGTGCTCATTGTCTTAATGTTTCAGAGTCTGTTTGATTGTTTGGTTTTTGCTGCTTATCTGTGGTGTGTTTGTAGTGAACTTAGTCCTCTCTAGACAGTTCTCAAGTAGGGAACAATTAGTTTCGTCAATCATGATGAGCATCCATGGCTAGATCTTTGCTTTTGTCTCTTCCTTTTCAGCTTGCTTTTCTAGGTAACAGGGTTAGATTTGTAGCATATGCCATGGCTAGGGAGAAAAGAGCACTAGGCCTGGTTTCAACACTATTTATATACGTATCTATTGAAACTTCTCGCATGATCTATCTCTAGAGGTTTCCAAAATGTTAAATTGTGACGATCAAAAGACTGATAAAAAATTGAGTAACCAATTAAGCCAGTAAAACTAAGTGTTCAAAAGACCTCACTTTCTCTCTACCCGCTTAGTAATGGATCTGGAGCTTAGATTATGGCCTCCTGAATGAGAACAGCAACTTTCATTCTGATATCTCAGTTTTTGGGTGACGTATTGCATTGCATAATGTTTGTGTATTTGGTGTTGCCCTTGGAAATGGGTGCAGAGCTGTAGTTTGTGCTTGAAATGTGCACACCAACTTTTGGCGCCTTGTACGCTTCCTTCCAGCAACTTCTACAGCCAAGCTGGTGCCAAACATATTGCTCTTCTTTCCTCTGGACCACACCAGTGAGGCTGAGAGGGGGGTCTTGTCATATGGGCAGCCCAGGACCTCTATACATATTGCCCAGGCCTGTGCCCGGTGACGTCATTTCGGTGTTGCTAATGCAGCATTTTGACTTCACCCCAGAGACACACCCCATTCTCTCTCGAGACAAACAGATGCCAACCATGGGAGTAGCCAGAATTTTTGTTGGGGGGGGCAGGCTTTTGTTAGGGGCGGCAGAACCTCAGATTTGTATTGATTTATATTGATTTTGATCGACTGGGGAGGCAGCTCCCCCCCCCCCCGGCTACATCCATTATGCCAACAATAACAACAGAACAACTTTCTTTCTGATGCAGTGTTCAAGGAAAATACTGTTTTGTTTTGTACATCTTTCTTTTCCCCCTGGACACTTCAAAAATGTGGAAGAGGTCAAGCTAGGCTTTGCACTGTAAACACAGCACATCGTTCTGAATGTGCACAGCTAGTTTGATGCCAGTGTCTTAGCCTTCAAGGGAGATACTGTTTTGCATTATGTACCGCACTTTCCTCAGGTGTGAGGATGGCAAGGGTTTTCAAACTTGAAATGCAAAATTGCCTCCTGAGCTTGTGTACCAAATTTCAGCCTGATATCTCAGTGTTCAGTGAATGCCTGTGGTGGCTGATGTCTACAGAGACTGGTTGGGCAGAAAGCAGGGAGACCAGCGGTAAATGAAAGCCAGAGTTAGTGGCAAGCAGAGCTGACAAGTAGAACAACCCCTGAACAGGTTGTAAGAAATCAGGTGGATGCTGGCTACGGGCAGAGGCTGAGGTGAATTTGTACAGATTAAACTTGCAACTAGAGAGAAACTAAAGACTCCACCAGATGCTTCTAGGAAACTGGAAAGCAGAGGAGCCATTTTTGTAACTGTAAGAAGTGGATAGCTTTTCAGAAATGCACGTTGTTCTTGCTTGTTCTGTGAGAGCCCCATGCATTAGAGGGATTTGGATTTCAAAGCGAAATTAAAAAGACTCAGAGGTACAGAATAGGCAGTCATTCTGTACAATGAAGGCAAAGTTGGAGCCTTCTGATCAGATCACTCATCAGAACATGTGGGGTTGTGGTACTGAGGGGATATCATCCTGCCTTAGGTGTTTGGAGTTTTTCTTTTAAAATACTCCCTTAAACATTTTTAGGGGGGAAATGAAAATAAGAGTTTTGTTTTCTTCTTGCAAACTTCAGTGGTGTAAATAATTCCTTTTTGCACAAATAGACCTATTCATGATCTTCCTTCCTCTATTCAACATTCAAGTCAAGGTGAACTAATATTCCACTGCCTGTGTGCTAAGTAGCTATACTAGTCTTTTGCTTTGAGTAAAATGAGCAAGCAGCAAGTAGCTGAGGGAAATACGGTTTGTGGTTATAGATACACTGCTGCAGGCTTTAAAGGTGTAGCATTCTGAGGATTTTTCTTCAGGAAGTGGATGTGCATCAGGTGCTCATCCAGTCGTCATCTACATTCCTTGGCCATCAACTCATGACTCTTCTCTGACTTTCTGCACTGTATATGGTGTGTGTGTGTGTGTGTGTGTGTGTGTGTGTGTGTGTGTGTGTGTGAATGCAGCCATGGGACGTCACAGCAAAATTATTTCAGTCTCAGTGATGAGGACCATGGTTCACTTAGGATTTTCCTGTGAGAAGTATTGTCTTTCCTTATAGTGACAGTTTCTCCTTCTTTGAGTACTAAAAGCTGATTGTGAAACTTGGTGCAGGGTAAAATCAGTTTATCACATCTGAACACCTCACTTGCTCTGTGTCTATTTAATTTGCCCGACTTATTCTTTGCTCCTACGTCTGTAATGTTAGAAGAATAATTTCAAATTGTTAGCATTCTGTTTCCACTCCCTTCGCACAAACACCCTTAAACCCACTTAAAACCCACTTCCAAATAAGATGGTTCATTCAAACATCATTATTATGTGACCATTAACTCTCTGTTCTTATTTGTTTGGAATAATTCAAGGTAATTTATTGTCAAGTCCATTATGAATATTACAGCTGTTTCAGCCTCACCCTGTTAAACGAAGATGTCATAATGTCATAATGTCAAAATGTCAAAATGTCAGCTGTAACTGACAAGCTACACAGGAATAAACACTGTAAATTGAAAGATAGCTTTGCGAAGCAAAACGTAAGAAGGAGTTGCCTAGTTATTTACATGCAGTTAGCACCCTCTAACATTCTGCTACATGATGCTGAACTACAACTCCCCCCCCCCACTCCCTCCCCCTGAGCATTGGTCATGTTTGCTGGGGCTGCTGGGAGTTGTAGCTTAGCACCTGGATGGCCAAATGTTCCCCACACATGCTCTACTCCAGGCATAGGCAAACCTGGCCCTCTAGATGTTTTTGGGACTACAATTCCCATCATCCCTAGCCATTTGTCCTGTTAGCTAGGGATCATGGGAGTTGTAGACCCAAAACATCTGGAGGGCTGAGTTTGCCTATGCCTGCTATACTCCCTCAATCCCTAACAGGGATAGTGCCTCCAGACAGAGAGCTGAAATCTCATCTATCCAGGGAGGGGTCTGAAGGCACATGATGCAGCAATCTTGCAGAAGCTGTGTAGGTCAGTGGCTCAATGAGAGACTCCCTAAGAGACTTGCATACACCGTCTTGAGCTCCTGAGTGGAGAGGTGAGATATTAATATGATAAGTTGATTCACACATGCATTGTTCCATCAAGCACATGCTTATGTGAGAGAATGAGCCATGGAAAGGGCTTTCACACTGGGCAATATCAGCTACAATACTTTTCATTGGAAATTGTTCCCACATTCCATAACCAATTGCTAAGTGAGTAGCTGGATAAGATGATGATGATGATGACGATAATTTTATTATTTATACCCCACCCACTCTGAGCAGCTTACAGCACGTAAAAAATTGTAAAACATTAGACTTAAAAAATTTCCCGATACACCGCTGCCTACAGATGAAAGGCATAGTGATCTGGGGTTTGCAAACCAGTCTTACAATATGACACAGGGTATTTGCTTGATGTTACTAGTTATGAATGCACCGTTGAGAAAGGGAAAGGTATTCAGAGCTTATCAGAAAGAAACTCCTGCTTGCCGTCTTGAGTGATGATTTCATGCCCCCCCTTTCCTGACACCATGTGCTCAGTAGGCAGGTCTGGAGCAGAAGACCTCAGGCATCTCTGAAGTAATTGCAGATCAAAGGTCAGCGGATGAAACAGAGGCAAGGGCTCTGACAATGAGAAGAGGTTTTAAAACCTGCACCTTGTTTAACACTCCAATGAGAAAACCCATTTGACTGAGTGAAGCGGCTGCTTTGTGGCAGGTCAGCAGGAGGGAAAGGCTGTAAACCAAGCCTTACAGTGGTTAAAGGCCGTAATGCGAAGGGACTGTTGTAATGCCACAGCAGCTGCAATAGCACATAAGCAAAGAGAGGCCTGGAATGCAGCTGCTTGCAAGCTACTTGTATTTGAGCATAAGAAAAGGAATTGGGCGAGTGTGTGTGTGTGTGTGTGTGTGTGAGAGAGAGAGAGAAAACTGTTGAGATATGGTCCCATTGATAGGATGCTTCTGTCCTTATCAGCACATACTTTAGGGGTAGCTGGGGTTGCAAAGAATGCTGTTCTGCATTGATAAAACAGAGTTGTTGCGACCCCAGGGTCATTTGTACTACAATGGTAGTCATTATGCAGCCTTTTGTTACGTTGCGTGAATTAGTTTGTAACAAGAGAAAGTAAGCAAAGGGGTTGACAAATGTGAGGATTTCATTTTACCACATTGCATTTGTTAATATGTGTTATTGGTACAAACTGTATTCGTTTTTGTGTGTGTATTTGGTTTGAGTGTGCAGGGGAGAGAAAGTGAGCACAAATTCACTTGCACATGAATTAGCAACAAATGTTTGCTCTTACTAGATTATAGACCTATGCATCCCATATATTTAGGTAAAGGTAAAGGGACCCCTGACCATTAGGTCCAGTCGTGGCCGACTCTGGGGTTGTGGCGCCCATCTCGCTTTATTGGCTGAGGGAGCCGGCGTGCAGCTTCTAGGTCATGTGGCCAGCATGATTAAGCTTATATATTTAGGCTACGGTAATCATGTGAATCATGCTGACTCCAAAATCAGCTGGTCGTCCAGCTGTTACGTGGTGGAAGTGGTTTTTGTGTAGGGATGCCCTGTTAAAGATTACACATAACTGCTATATTTTTGCATAAAATTAATGACATGTGATACTTTCTGAGTGTTAATGTATATGTTTTATATTGAGGGGGGAGATTCTTCCTGCTCGTAAGCAGGACATTGCCTTCAAGAGTTGGCTTTTTATGTAGGCACTTTAGCTCTGAGCTAAAACTATTTACAGTGGTACCTCTGGTTACAAACTTAATCCATTCTGGAGGTCCGTTTGTAACCCGAAACTGTTCTTAACACGAGGCGCGCTTTCACGCGACTTCTGTTCGCATCCCTGGGCAAATTTCGCAACCCGGAGATTCTACTTCCAGGTTAGCAGAGCTTGTAACCCACAGCGTTCGTTAGGAGGACAGTATATAACACGAGGTACCACTGTATATGGAAAATGACTGCTTAAAGCAGAAGTTCTCAAATGGTTTGACAAATGTGTCAAATCCTGAAATTCATGAGAAACTGATCCTCAATGAGAAGATAAGGAGCAAGAGATAAAGCTTTTCAGAAAGATAGTTTACAACTTCTACCAATCAGTCTCCCGTACAGGGAACTGTGGTGTGGATTCTATGATGCATATAAGCCCATACTGTTATGGTGTAACAGTAAGCCCATAGCTTTACGTTGAAAAATTCCAATGAAATTGGTTTTGTTCCCTATCCTATATGCCCCAGAATCATCTGCAATGAGCAGGGATTTCTAGGCAGACAAACATGTGAGAAAGAGTTCACAAAAGCAATAAAGGCTGAAAAAAATAGCCTTAATAAGGATTTTTTAAAATGACTGTTGAGGTTTGCCTGCATGGGACAAGCACGGCTTTAAGGCACACACACACACACACACACACACACACACACACACACACACATATACACTTTATGCATTTTCTGGAGGAAGCACTAGTAGTAGTTGTGCTTCCTGCCAAATGTGTAGAAATGCTTTACTTTGACAAACAAGAGCTGTAAGAGTCACTGCTACAACTCACTATCATATCTAGAATTGTGCAGCCAATTCAGAGGTAGCAACTAAACCATAGTTTGCCCATTGTGAATGGTCCTCTTGCTTGCATGCTCCCTCCTTCCGTGAACCCCACTTCCTTCCCTCACTCTTTGGTTTACACAAACCAGAGAGTGTCTTAATTGGGCAAACTATGGTGTATGTAACTGGGACGCGGGTGGCGCTGTGGGTAAAACCTCAGTGCCTAGGACTTGCCAATCGCATGGTCGGCGGTTCGAATCCCCGCGGCGGGGTGCACTCCCGTTGTCCGGTCCCAGCGCCTGCCAACCTAGCAGTTCGAAAGCACCCCCAGGTGCAAGTAGATAAATAGGGACCGCTTACTAGCGGGAAAGTAAACGGCGTTCTGTGTGCTGCGCTGGCTCGCCAGATGCAGCTTGTCATGCTGGCCACGTGACCCGGAAGTGTCTGCGGACAGCGCTGGCTCCCGGCCTCTAGAGTGAGATGAGCACACAACCCTGGAGCAGTGTTTCCCAACCTTTTTTGGGCAAAGGCACACTTGTTTCATGAAAAAAATCTCGAGACACACCACCATTAGAAAATGTTTAAAAAATTAACTCTGTGCCTATATTGACTATATATAAAGTAATTCTCTTTAATAGGAATCAAATAAACACAAAGAAAGTATTTTACATTGTCTGGTTTTGTTTTTAACAGAAATGATTGTGCGTGTTTTTGGTACTCAGATACCTGTTGGAGCACCCCTCCTGCTATGTGCCAGGCTGGCAGCTAAGATTTATGGAGGGGTCCCTCCTCCTGGTCCCACTCCTGTGCAGTGTGTGTGTGTGTGTGTGTGTGTGTGTGTGTGTGTGTGTGTGAGAGAGAGAGAGAGAGAGAGAGAGAGATTTTTATTTCTCTGCATTTTATTTTATATATTTTGTTATTAAGAAGATAATAAAAACTGAGGTATAAAAATGTCAGAATAAATAAATAAATACAAATCTTGAAGCTTGTCATTCTAAAACTTAAAATGGTCACTTTTTCCAATAGAACAATTCTTTCCACTCTTACTATTTACTATTTACTGATCTAATGAAAATTCTCTCTGCTAATGAACAACCAAATGTCTCAAGAAGTACAATACAATGTATTCACCTCTCTTTTAGACCTCACAGTATATGAAGGGTTAGTAATCTATACCGTGTCCAGTTTAGAGTACCCCGCCCCTTCTTCACCTTAGATCCAACATGTATACAATCCGTACAACTGCATACATGAATAGTTCAGGTGTACACTTGTAGTTATTAAAATATAACATTCAACTCACACCAACTGCATATCTTTATGCGCAACAGTGGAACTGTACAAAAATGATCAACGGCACACTTTCAGACAAACGTGTACGCACGTATACACAGCTTGGAACGTTCAGCTTAACGTGTGAACAAGGTTCCAATGCGGAGAAATCACGTGGTGCACACTCCGCGCAGTCCCAAAACTGCTAAGCAGCAGGCTGCCCTCTCTTGAGAGCCCTTGCCGTGGGATAATAATAATTGCTGAAGACAAGAGGCTCCACCAGTGGTATCTGAGAGCGGGAGGCATCGGCAAATCCTCCAGCGGCCATTACCCACCCTTACAGCCGTCGGTGCGGAATTAAAATGGCTCCGCCGCCTCCCTTCAATAAGCACGCGGCGGAGGACGTTGCGAAGCCAGATCCTTCAACACTGGGAGCGAGGCCAATCAGCCCACGCTCTTAGGGACGAAGCGAGTGATTGGCTCGTTCCTTCAGAGGCAAAGGGAGCGCAGCGTCTCGCGGCGGGGACCCTCCGAACCAACGTACCTTTTGGGAGGCCCGCGCATGCGAACGACCACGCCCCCCCTCGCGCGCGTGGAAACACCTGAGCAGCCACGTGATCCCAGGAGGCGAAATGTTGGCGGCGCGAACGCCTTTCTTGGGCATGCGCGTCGCTAAAAGAGGGCTTGGGCTTCGCGCGCGCGAAGGGAGCTTCAGTGGCAGGCGCAGCGGAGGGAGGTTTGAATTCAAATTCTATATGAACCGTGTTGCCTGCGGTTAAGATACGTTACTGGAGTGTTTCCCAACCTTTTTTGGACTCGCCCGCCTTCCTCCAGGCAACATCTCGCGGCACACCAGGCAACATCTAGCGGTACACTAGTGTGCCGCGGAACACCGGTTGGGAAACACTGCCCTAGAGTCTGGCAAGACTGGCCCATACGGGCAGGGGTACCTTTACCTTTTACCTTATGGTGTATGTAAACCACAGTTTGCTTCTTAAATAAAATTGGAAACAACAGTTGGAAGAAGTTTCATAATTAGCAAACATTGCATTGTGCAAGTCAGTCTTCCCAATGTGGATGTAGCCGGAAACTAGTCTGTGAAAACCAGAAAGTAAAAGAGAAAATTACAGCATCCGCATGAGATAGAGCATGGAAGGAGTACATGAGCTCAAGGCACAGTATCTAGAATGGCTTGGGGTATGTGTGATTTGTTCCTATGGGTTCTCTAAATTACCAGATCTGCGCAAACAAGACTTTAGAGCAGGGCCCTCTAGACGTTGTTGGACTCAGACTCCTGTAATCCCCAGCCAACAAAACCAGTGTTCAGGGCTGTTGGTAGTTGCAGTCCCAGTGACATCTGGAGAGCCACATGTTCTTCATCGAAACACTTGCAAAATGCAGTATATGTTTGATAAATTGGAAGTTAATTCAAGCAGGTCTTTTTAAATTGTTGCAAATTCCCTAGGGAACATACTCAATTCCCTAGGTACCAGACTCAATCCTGAATCTCCTTGCTGACTGGTTTGTCCATAGATCACAATCTCCCTATTTGTCTGCAGATTCTCCTATTTGAGTGAAATAGGGAAATGCATATTTATTTATTTTTTAAAAAGTTATTTCCAATTCTAGGGACAGTGGTTCTGCATTTAGCTGGCATTTCCAGCCTGTGGGAAAGGAATTCGCTTTTGCCCTTTACAGCAAAGGAAATGCAGTTCCTTTTCCAGTTTTCCTTTCCTTACTGAGGTCATATTCTTAATTTAGTCACACTATTCAGACATCCACAAAGGTGATATCTTGTAAGTGGGAGCTTTAAGAAACCCAAAACATTTGCCTCCCTTTTATGAAGCATTTCCAGATCTCCAGCCATAATCACCAAAGATAAATATGACTCATCTTTTAAAAAGATATCAGTGAAAGATTCATGGTGAGTGCTTGTGTGTTAAAATAAAACAGTCTCCCTGCAAATTACATAAATGGAACAGAACGTTGGAATGACTTTTTCAACTTTTCTTTAATAATATTTCCTCAATTGTTTATATTATTTTCATCCAAGGATTCAGAAATATTTTGTTGAATTGAATCCAGACTTAGAGACTGCAATCCTAACTATGTCTACTCAGAAGTAAATCCTAGTGAATTCAATTTGGCTTAATCCTGGTAAAATGGGGATAAGATTGCTGTCATTGTCATACTTGGAGTACGACAGTAAATGTGCCTCCTGAGGTGGAAGACTATCTATATTTCACTTCCAAAGTTGTATGAGTTTTTATCTGGTCAGCTGCCTTTGTTGTACAAAGTGACTGACTGGGATTTTGTACAGGCATCTCTCATTTCATGTTGGGGTCACATTCCCAAGATTGTGTCTAAAGCCAAAATTGTGTATAATCAAAACCTATTGGGTTCAATAGTGGGTGGGATTGCCAAAGTCTTTCCCTGGACACTCATCCCCTTTCTGTCCCCTTTTTAGTTTTTTGTTGTTTTTTTCAGGCGTATAAAGCTGAATGTGCATGTTAAATGTACATAAGTATGCAAGTCTACTCAGAAGCATGTTGTATGGAATTCAGTGGAGCTTACTTGCATGTGTTTAATATGACTACAGCGTTAAACATTTAAAATTTCAGCCTTTCACTTCTCCTTAGTTGAGATTCAATGTACAGTTATAGTTACTATCCCCCAGTTTAAACAAGTTGCTTAAACCTTAATGCACAGTCTTTAATCATCAGCATTTGTGTCAGTGTTCAGTTTTTTGTGGTGCAGTCATAACATCACAGCAGAGCCTTTATAACATCATGCCTCATGCTGGGGCAGAGGTTGATGACCCCCTTCTCAGCAAGTTTGTTGCTGCAACAAGTGTTGGAGTTGGGTTGTATTATTAGCTCATTGCATTTTCATTCTAGCAAAGGCCCTCAGAATAAGGCGTATTGTTCTTTCATAAGCGCTAGGCACAAGTCCCTCCTATTTTTTAAGTGAACAATTTCTAACAAACTGATTTTCTCGCATGCTGTGGCCTATAGCAATTAGTCAGAGGCCAGTCGTCTGGCAAAAACATGGTTGTGCTTATTGCGCTAACAATTTTAAATAAAAATCTTTTATTTATGTTTAAATGTGGTTTCTTTTCAATACCCCACTATCCTTGTGTTGTAGGATTGAACAAAGTTATTTTAAACTGCTTTATAGTTTGTATTTTAGCATCACCATAGCTGCTTGCATTCATGTCCAATTTCCTTTTGTGCTCACTTTTTGGAGGACAAAGCTGTATGGTGTCTTGACGCTGTGCCTTTTATGGTGATTTATTAACTGTGTCAGAATAGATGCTGGGAATTCTGGGGAAGCCGTCTTGTATATTGTGACAGTTGATATTGATTATGACAGTTCCTGGACTCCAGTGGTTTCTCACACAGTAATGATATTTTGTCTTCTTGGTATACATACCATGTGATATACATCATTGTGCTTTTCTTAAGGGGGAAAAAAGCTCTTTGTTCAGTACCTTTTCTTCACTGTAGTTATGAGAGAGGAACTATAATAATACATTGTGCTGCCAGGAGGCAAAACACGCAAACCCCCTGTTGCATAGGAACCGGGAACCAGAAACCAACTTGAGGCTTATATCTAGATGGCAGTTATTGCAAAGTAAGCCTGAATAATCATTCAGTTCACTAATCAAACAGTTAGTGTTGTTTGTGTTCATTTACTGTAATAAGTTGCATCCTATATTTCTTTTGTGCTGAAATCCACACTCTGCCCATGCACTGAATCTACATTTATTGTTAAAAGCAACAAGAGTTTTGCTGTTTTCTTAAATGATATCTGAACTGTACCTTTTAAGTGCAATCCACATCCCATGAAATTCAGCAAGAAAATTCATAGTTTTTTCGTAGTGGTTCTGGGTTACCAATATTATTAGCAGTCTTTTTCCTGTTTTAGAGCTTTAAAGATGGTGCATTGGGTCCCTTGCTTGAAAGGCGAGTCAGAGATAGACTGGGAATTATTTACTCCTTATTTCTTTGTGGTTCAAGCACATCCCTAACTCCTTATTACTAAAATCAATGGGACTTAGAAATGGTTACATTTATAGGCATCATCTGTTGATCTATTCTCATGTCCGGCTTCTGCTTTTGGAATTTTTGGCAACCACCATTTTTTTTGGGGGGGGGGGGATTTTTAGTCTAACCAAGGTTTCTTACAGTTAAAGCCAGCCCCGTTTGCAGAATTAGTTACAGCGGTGCAATTTTTACTTTGGTTGAAGCACACTATGGGTTAAATAGCTAATTAACCCAAATATGTTACGTTCTGAGTACAGTTTCGTTGACCCAATATAGGAGGAGAATACGGTGGGGTACAGGGGTAGGAAGTTGCTTCCACTAATGAGCTCTTCAGGAGAAGAGGCTTGGCTTTTCTCCTTTCCCCCTTAAGACTTATCCAAATGCTCACCAATCTCTTCAAGATAAAGACAATGCTAATTGCAATGAGACATCTACCTTTTAAATAAAGTTGGGGTTGTGGGTGTTCAGACTATGAGTGAAAGCATGCAGGCAACTTGATGAATGGCACCAAGTCTTTGATGCCCCTGCTCATTGCAATATACCACTACTACTGAATACTTTTAAATATTCCAGCTATGCATCTGCTTGATAATCAGGTTTCAGAATGATTGATGTTAAAAGATGCAAAAGACACTACTGGTTAACCTGACAAGCCTGTTTTAGGAACTTCTGTCTAGGCTGATCACTAGTGACTGAAAATATTTAATGCTGGTGTGGTTAATGTATTTATTCAGATCCATAGTCCTTCCTAACTTAAATGGTTCAGCTTCAAAAGTTTTTTAAAAATTTGCAACAAAACTGACATAGATAAACTGCATCATAGCATTGAAGGCAAGTAGATGGATTGTTTTACTCAGGTTTGTAGGTAATTTTAATATAGTTACTATATTTTTATATAGTAAAAATACTATATAGTCCACAGTTAACAGATTAGAGTTGATCACTCAGGCTGCAGTCCTCATTGTGTTGAATTCTGAGTACTTCTGAGATATGCACTAGAAACACGTGAAATTGTTTTTTCTGTTGATTAATCTGTGAAACTTTCACTACCATTTTCAGTAATAGCCTTCGCCTACTGCTTCTCTAATTCAAAATTGTAAAGATATTAGATAAGTGAGCAAAGAGTTTATTATGATGAGGAGCACATTTATTTTATTTATTAATGGGGATAACTTATTTCCTACCAATCCCCTATAAAACAGAACTCAAGGCAGTTAAGAACATTCACAGAAAATGCAACAATATAAATAATAGACTATTAAAGTAATACTTAGCAGCAAGTCAATTAAAAACATTGGGACTTAAGATAAAACAAGTCATCCTTAGGTTTTTGCTGCAGATAGATTAGAGATAACAGATGGAATACAAACCAAAACAATTTTCTATGGCCATTAGAGATGAAATTCCTCTTTACTTGATGTATTTCAGTTTTCTGCTTTATTTAACTATCTTGGCCATATAGCTTGCACAAGTAAATCTCAGAAAATTACTGTAGCTGCAGTGATGTAAGGCAGAAAATTTTTCCATCACCATATTTTTTCATGGTTTTTTCAGTTTCTTTTCTTTAAACTCTTTAAAATATGATTTTATTCTATGGAAAATGTTTATTTTCAAAAGTGCATTGTTGCATAAAATTATTGAATGTATACAATGCTAGATTTGCAATTTCAATGTTGTAATAAATTTAAGAAGCGTATGTTTATATACACAAGCACGCATACACAAATAATTAGTTTATTTATTTGTACATAGGATGTGGTAACTATGTATGCTTTATCAGATCCCATTACATTTGGAGCCCTGGAAAAGTTCCTGGTTCATAATTTTCTGGCAAGGTGAGAGGAAATAAGATTGACCTCCAAAATCAAAAGGTTTAATGTTATTGTTTTATTTATTTCCTGGATTTTGAGACTAGCTACATTTGTACTTTAGATCCGGATATATGAGGATTGTAGTGGAACTGGTGAAGCTTTCTTGGCTGGTAGAATGAGAGTTAGATTGTATTTTTGCTTATGGAGCTCCTGGAATCCCTCCTGACGGAAGTCTACTTTTGGTTTTAGCTCCTTGAATTTGAGCCTGCTGCTTGAGTGGATAATGTGGGTGTTGTGTAGAAAGCGAGAACTTCATAGTGTGTATTGTAAGCCGCCAGCTACTGATCTGAAATGCATGAAGTTCCATTCTAAATAACTTCATTGATCCTACCCATTTCCATGCTGTCAGGGCTCATTTTGACCTCACAGTTATCAGTGGGCCAGGTCCTCCTGGCTGCTGCCATTTGTGGAGTCTTTACAGCACTGAACTACCACTAGCCATTTGAGATGTTGGCTGGCATACTCTTTACTGCTCTTGTGCATGATATGAATCAGCACCCCATATTTGATGGTGCCTGCATGTGTAAGCACTTGGGAATGTTTCTGGAAACACCTCTAATTCTTCTCTCTTTCCCCCATAGATGGCATTCACAGTGTTACAGCGCTTTGCACCTTACGGGTGACGATCATTACTGATGACATGCTGACCAACAGTATCACAGTACGACTGGAAAACATGTCTCAAGAGAAGTTTCTCTCACCACTGCTTGCTCTCTTTGTGGAAGGTGTGGCTACTGTGCTGTCGACAACCAAAGAGGGCATTTTTGTTTTCAATATTCAAAACGACACAGATGTCAGCTCCAATATTCTGAATGTGACCTTTTCTGCTTTGCTTCCTGGTGGCATTCGGAACAAGTTCTTCCCCTCGGAGGACCTTCAGGAGCAGATATACCTCAACAGGACACTCCTAACATTGATATCTACCCAGCGGGTATTGCCTTTTGATGACAACATTTGTCTGCGGGAGCCTTGTGAAAACTACATGAAGTGTGTGTCCGTACTTAAATTTGACAGCTCTGCTCCATTTATCAGCTCAAACAGTGTCCTGTTCCGACCCATACACCCCATCAATGGGCTGAGGTGTCGGTGTCCCCCTGGGTTTACAGGTGACTACTGTGAAACGGAGATTGACTTGTGCTACTCTAACCCTTGTGGAAACAATGGCCTTTGCCGAAGCAGAGAAGGAGGCTACACTTGTGAATGTTATGAAGACTACACGGGTATGTTCTTACTTTTGTGAAATAAGCATTGCATTATGCATGTGTTATGTGTTAAGAAAGGCCAACCTTCTAGCTTCTCAGTAAATCAAAATACCAAAAAGGAGCCAAAGCATAAGGCCAAATTTAAACCTAACTATAAATAAACAGGAGCAGGGGAAGACCCAAAGCATGCTTTGCATGCACAAGGTCCAGTGTTCAGTCCTTCGCATCCCCAGTTAACTAAGATTCTTTAACTGGACTGTTGTCTAAGTAGAATCAGGGGTATAGGCTACGGAGGGCTAGTGCAGTAAATAAAGGCAATATAAATCCCACCTCACAGTTGTTTCAATTGTTATCTTTCCTCTGAACAACTGAGATGGCTGTGGTGTGATAGAAGCTGGTGAATGGTGCAGACCAAAGAACTGTCATAAACTATGGACAGAAAAGATGGCAAAATGCACAGAGATCAAGGCCGAGGTTATCAGGGTTAATTCTCACACACCCTACACATGTGGAATGTTTCTGTATCTGGACAACAGGGCTTCTGGCACTTCCCAACAGAACCTGCTATAGAGCACCAGCTCAACTCTGAAGAGATGAGGAAATGCTTGCATACAATCTGGATTTGCTAGAACAGTTCAGTTATATTGAAGCATGCAGTTTTGGGGTCAGTTGTGAAGATTTATATACACAGAGAAGAAACAAACAGTGAAACACAATGTTGTTCCTCCTTTATACACCTTCCCCTCCTATTGGGAACAATAGGAGGGAAGGGAAAGACAGCTATAGATGCACTCGGACGCGGGTCTAAATTGATTCTTTCTTGGCACCAGGAAGGCTTAGGATCCTTTGAATCCTATCCCTTCCACTGTTATAACACTACTTGGCTTTTCCAGTGCAGAAGCTGCAATGTTGGTTGGGCCAGGGCTTTAGAGAAGTTGGTGGTATCAAAGAGGTGAGCTCTAACATCAGGTCTGTCTCTGACAATGCGGGGGGGGGGGTAGATCTAGTCTACTCCATGGCCCCTGCAGTGCCCTCTCAGGGGCCATTGGATTGTACATTTATATGCACTGATGAACCCAAGTGGCCATGGTTTCTGGGTGTGTGCTCACTATGTGTTTTAGTTGGAGTGAGTTCATGTCACTGCACTGCATAAACACTGCAAATGCTCCATGTAAGTCATGAGTGTTCCCTCAGATGCAGATAATAGAAGATAAATGGATTTACCATGAAGCATATTCACATTTCCCCTGAGAATGGTTGTTGCGTATAAAATAGGAATGAGGAACCTGTTCCCAACTCTCATAGCTCCAGCCAGCATAGTAAATGGTTAGGAATTATGGAATTGGAGACCAACAACAGTTAAGAGTGCCATGGGTTCCTCTACTATGCTCTAAAAAAGATGGTTGATATTCCTTTCCTTAACTACAATGTATCTCTCACTTCCTAAATTCTTTATCTACCTTGACAAGACACTCTGGATCATAGTTCTCAAACTTGTTTGGAGCTATAGCTGCGTGTGAGGCCACAGAATCTGCATATTTGCCAGAAGAATGGCCACAGCACAGCTATTGACCATGTAAATTGATAAAAAGGAATCAACTGTGCTTTTTACGGCTGGAACAAAAATCATCCCCAATGGTGGCTGCCCTGGTGCATACAGGCAAAAATGTGGTGTGGGTATTCACTTTTGCTTGACTGAAAGTTGAGGAATGTAGGGAATTTGTAGTGCCAGTGCACACTGGAACCTTCTGATGCTGTCTTTTTGAAAATCTTATCCTAGACTTAAAAGGCTGGACTACCCTTGTTGGAGTGGTAATCCTCAAGGAAATGCAGTGTACTTTGGAAGCTCTCAAAATCCACTTAACCCTATGCTTGGAAAAATAATTACAAGAAAATAGCACAAAATCTTTCATCTGTTTGCTTAGATTATATTACAGATATACTTCTATCCCCAAACACCTTGATTTCCTCCAAAAGGCAATTACATCCCAATGAAGAGGCTTCTTTCCCCCTCCCATTCTCATTTCTCCCACAATACTTTGAAGATTTTCATTTGTTTAGATGTAATTTATACATGATGAAAGTTTCTCTGTCTTCAGGAGTCTTCTGTTTCAAATAGTCAGCTACACAGAGCTTTTATGAGCTATTTTTGAAATGGAAATACCCACCAATTATAATTACCTGGGACAGACTGTACTTCCTGTGATGCAGGGAGGTGAGTGATAAGGAGACATAATATTTGTGGGTTTAAATCAGATCTGGAGCAACTTAATTTCATTTGGCCAAAAACGTACATTCACTTGCTTGAATACCTGCCTACAACAATCTCAGACTATGAAGATGCTTGTCGTAAGGAAGAAACACAACATGTCATAGACTAGAGAATATAAAGTAGATTCCCAAGTGTCCCATTCCCCCCATCTTGTATGTAGGAAGCATATGTCTTGGACATAAAGCAGCAAGAGAGCAGATTTTATGTTCACATTTTGTAAAATCACTATCTAGTACTAAAATCAGCATGTCAGTCCAAGAGTTTGGGTTTCCAGCAGTAATGTGGGCAGAACATTTTCCAGCTTCTGATTTTCCCATTGATTTCCCCCCTTTTCCTAACATTCATTTGTAACGATGGATGTCAGTTGCAAATACCATATTAGGCAAGCATGACAGTTCAAACTTTTTTTTAAATTTGTTTACTAAATGCAAGTAAAAGAAACATGCCAAATTAGTCACTGCCCAGGGAATCAAAAAAGTTTCTGTTGCAGTATGGAGCCTCTGTATCTGTTTTTCCGCAAGTTCCCTAGCTGTTCCGCCTCCTTTTGTGAGGAAAAAATTAAATCCCTACTTACTACAGCAGGGGGGCAGGGGTTAGATGGGTTCTGCGCACTGGAGCTGTTTGTTGGTCACAAAAATTGCTATTTTGCATGCTGCTCTTGCAAACCTTTCCAAAATGGATCAAACAGTGGGGTGGAAATTTTGGCTTGTGCTCAAAGAAATGAAAGAAAACCCAACCAGCATCATCCTGTACAGTGGTCATGTGAACTTGCTTGTGCCTGTGTAACAGTGTTTTTATTCAAGCACTGGAGTCATTAGAAGGCTTTCCTCTGTCTCTTTCTGTAATCGTGAGAAGTAATGCTCTGGAGTCTTCAAGGCGGAGAGATTAATTTTGCCAGTTGCACAATGTACTACATTCAGGAGAATTGCAAAACACAATAATGCAAAAATTAATCATTCTTGTGCAGTGCATGATTAAGTTATATTTCAGTTACTGAGCTGGTCAGTAGCAAGCTTTCACCCACTTCTGCAAGTTAAAACACTTCTTTTCTTTACAGTTTCTATGTGTTTAATTAGCAGGTCAGGCAGAGCATTTGTTCATTGTGTCTGGGAATCTGGACTATGTTCTTCCTCACTGTCAAAGGCACTATGCCTCTGAATACCAGTTGTGGGGACTTTGAGTGGGCAGAATGCTGTTGCTCCCAGGTCCAACTTGCAGGCTTTCCACAGGCCATTGTAAGAACAAGATGCTTGTCTATAGGGGCCATTGACTTGATCCAGCAGACTCATATGTTCTTAAGCATTCCCTTCTTTTCTGAAGATTGTTTTATGCTACACAACAGTAAAGTAAGACTAAAGCGTACTTATTTATATTTGTTTTTAACACACTCTTATTCCAAGGGCTTGAGAGGGCAACACTATTTTAAAATACAGCCTATAATTTTAAAAAATATATATCTATAGATAACAGTGGATTTACTATTGGGCATATCACCCAATATGTGCAGGCGGTAAAGATTAACCAAATAGCACCCACAGTCTGCACAGCTGATATTTTAAGGAGAAGGCAGGTTCCTTCCTGTGCAGATGAACCATCCAAAAACAGCACCTGTTTTGTCAGGATTAATTTTAAATTTATTAACCCTCATCTAATCCATTGGTTTTCGCAAGCACTGGATCAGCACTTCTGCTTCACCTGAGATAGCTGGGAAATATAGGTAGAGCTGAGTGTCCTTGGCATATTGATGCCATCCAATTACATATCCTCTTATAATATCCTTCATTAACTTTATGTAAATGTTGAACATAAGAAACAAAATTGATCCGTGTGGGACCTCATAACATAGATGCTACTGGGCTGAAATACAGTAGCACAGTACCTCCTCTGGAACTGGCCCTCTAGGTAGGAGCAGAGCCACTGAAAAACGATGCCCTTGATCCCTCAACTCAGAGACCCTATGTGGGAGAATGCCATGGTTAGTTGGTATTAAATCCTCCAGAGATATCCAACAAAATAAGCAGGGTTATATACCTCCATCTATGTCTCAATATAGGCCATCCATCAGAGCCACCAAGCAATTCCAAATCTAGGTCAGAATCCAGATTGAAATGGATCCAGATAATCTGTTTCATCCAGTAGTGCAGATTACCCCTTTTTGTGTTGAAACCATCAATTTGTGTACGCACAGTTGGTTAATTTAACAGTTTGATGAGAGACAGTTTCTTGTTAGCAGGAGAGAAAGCTGTTAAATTAACTGTAGTATTGAGTACTTGGCTCATTTCTTGGTTTTGACATTACTGATTTACTGTTGACTGTTTCACCCAAGTCAAAGTGCCATAAATCACCTCTGGGGTTAACTTCATTCTGCCATGAGGTTTCAATTCTGACTTTCCTGCACTGTCAACGGAGCACTGACCATTAGATTTGCAGATCTTCCATTCTGTCTCGGTTACTGATTACTGAGATGTCTCTGTTGGTGTTCATCTACAGAATTCAGCACTATTCAGTTGACCTGTTCAACCAGCCCCGGGTGCAATGCACACTCATCACTGAAAACCTTGAGTATTCCCCCTCCCCTCTTGGCATCTGTTGCTTTTTGCCTGTGGAAATGTTTCAACAGATCAAAGTCCTGGTCTGTCTTCTTTTGAAACCCCTTCTGGAGATTCAACATTCTTGTTTGTTCTTTTTAATTAGGCTTTAAAATGGTCTGACAGGATTTCTGATGTTACAAAAGCATTTTAAAGTGCTGGCATTAAGGAAGCTTTGCAATTGAAAGTGATATGCCTAACATCAGTGTAATCACTAAATCCTCCTTTCCCCACCCACCCATGAACCCAGAAGTTCACCGTGTCACCTTCATCATAAAGGTGATTCCATCACGGACTGGAGAAATAACTCCTGTTGAGGGTATGTCCATGGTTTTGCCCTTTGCTGAATAGTTTTGGGTGGTATTTTGAGAGTATGAAAATTTTTAGCCCTGAGGTCATAAGATGCTTCTTCACCTGGTGAAAAAAGCAGCACTATTACAATAATACTGATAAAAACACCTAGACGTAGAGGGCCAGTTCCCATATTCATGCTCATCAGCATCAAACTGGGGGTACTAGTCAATTGCATAAATGCCAGTCTTCATACATTGTTTTGTTTGTTTCCAGTGGATATGGAATACCTTTCCATTGCTTTGCAAAAGCAAATAGTCACCCACACTTTAAAGAAGAAGAAAATAGATTAACTCTCCATATTGTTGATAGGAGATAATAAATTAACAATTGAAGAAATTTCCCAAAAATGAAGGGATTGGCAAAAAGGAAATTGAATGGCAAAGTCTAGAGGGTCAAATCACCCCAGATGCTTGGGAGCTGTATAGAGACACAACATTAGACGTTTCTTCTGTATTTCCTCATTGATTCTTGACCATTGCGCTAATAATACTGGAATGATTAGTCACTTTTTAAAAGTTGAAGTAAACTTAGAACAACTTGCAATGTAATAGAAAACTTAAAACCAGTGCAAAACAAAATAAAAATGGCAAACTTTCATTTACATAAAAGGTGGTCTAATGCAGTGTTTCCCAAACGTTTTTGGGCAACGGCACACCTGTGTACTAAAAAAAAATCTCGCGGCACACCACCATTAAAGCCCCGCCCCGTGACGTCAGCGCGCAGCGTCACGCCGGGAGGGACGCACAAAAGTGAACGTTTTTTCCCTCGGCAGCTCCTCTCAGCTGCGCTCAATCCGCCTCCGCGCAGGCTGAGGGAGGGAGGGAGGGGCGCGTGTGACCCGTCTCTGCTGGGAGACCAAACCCAGCGAGACAGAGTCGCGCGGAGGCGCCCAGGCAGCGCTGCCGGCTGCGAGGAGGAGCGCCAGGCAGCAGCAGGAGGCGCAGCCTCTCCTCGCCGCCCCCGCCCCGCCTCTCGCCGCCCGACTCGCCCGCCTCCCTCCAGGCATCTCGCGGCACACCAGCCGGTGTCTCACGGCACACTCGTGTGCCGGGGAACACCGGTTGGGAAACACTGGTCTAATGGATCCTGGAGTCCACAGTATCTAAATCCCTCCAAGTTAATTCCAAAAGCCTGGCTGAAAAGCACCGACTTTGCCTGGCTCCTAAAAGCAGTCAGTGACGGTGCCATGCACACCTCCCTGGGGAGAACATTTCACAACAGGGGGCTACCTCTGAAAAGGGCTGTTCTCATGTTGCCACTCTCCACGCCTCCCTTGGAGAGGGCACACACAGAAGGACGATCATTGCCCCTTGTCTTGGCAGGTGTGGATATGTGCTTCCCTTTTTCCTGACCTCTAGGCATCTTTATTAGCATTTCCATTACTGGCTCTCCGGAAACCTGTTATATCATGAAAGTGGCAGAGTATTACACAGAATGCCCTCTGGCTTACTGAAATTTCAGCTAAGGAGAAGTGCCCAGAGGTACAATACTAAGCTAGATGAACCAATGGTCTAACTCAGTATAAGGCAACTTCCTTTGTTCCTGTTTTCCAAGGTATGCAAAACCTGTGCCTTTGCCTTCCCAGGGGGAGCTTCATTTGAGTTGCACAAGCCTCTGAGTATTTTTTTCTCCCTTTAAGGCTGTGCATAAACTCTTCCCCTCCGAGTATATCTTTCTATCGTTAATCATAATGGGACTTCAGGACTGTGTGTGCAAAATGAAGAAATATTAAAGGAAGGTATTGTGCAGGTCTTTTCTTATTTGAATTTGGTATAACTGTTTGTGATTAATTGCTCACAAATACAAGTATTATGAATTCTTGCCTTTAGGTTGCCTGATCAGCATGATGTTGAATCCCAGCTGGCAGCCTAGTCACGCACTTCCCTTTGCAATAGTAGTGTTTACATTGACCAGAAGCAGGTCTCCAAGGTTTCAGACAGAAGTCTGTATCTGTCTTACCTGGAGATGCTAGGGATTGAAATTGGGACCTTCTACATTCAAAGCAGATGCTCTGCCAATGAGCTATGTTCTTTCCCCAATATCAGTCATACTCAAAGTAGACCCACTGATATCACCAGCATTGGGTATCACCCATGGTGCTGAAAATAACTAATATTTATGTGTGTATCTTAAACATGTTTATCCTGTGTTAAACCCTGAGAGTTAGCAGGGTATTGCTTCAAAGTAACTGACTTACTGATTGCTGCTTATATCTCAATACTGTGTAATGCAAACTGGTGATTTGCTAACATTCAGAGTTATTGACCATAGCTCAAATCTGCATGTTACTGTTTGCAGATCTGAATTCAACTAACTACGGTCTGCTTTATTATTATTGTTTATGTCATGAAGTGGTGTTTTGTTTTGTTTTTTGCACTCTTATGCAGTTCTGGACACACTACACACACTGGTAGGAGGTCACATTGAATTCAGTGCTCCTTTTTTTTTGAGTAGGCAAGTGTAGGATGGCACCTTTAACTGAGTATCTGGAAGAGCTAGCCCTCAGTTAGAACATTGCATGGCAAAGCCCCGAGCCCCACCCCATCAGCACAGCACAGCCAGAGGCTAAATTAACAAAGGGTATCATCATACTGAATTCCTGGCTTGAGGCAAACTAATTTTGTAGTTGTCAGGTGTATGGAGGTGTGTCTGCAAATAACTGAAACCTGGATTACAGTATATTCAACAAGGCTTAAATGGGTAAATTTAAGCTTCTGGGCAAACTGTTATTCCCCTCTTCCTTTCTATTCAGATCCCCTACTTGTTTTTTAACTATTCATACTTTGCATTTTTATTTATCCAGGCTTGGTTGTAAGAACATTTAACGACCAATCAGATAAAAATGATGTACTTATTTCCATGAATAGTGCAAGAACCTATAAGTAAGTTCGTAAATAAATAAAGCCATCTCTTAGGCTTGCTGTACAGCTTCTGTTGACATCATGGATTAAGGACACTGGACAGCCTTTTGTAAACAATGGAAATTAAGTATATAATCTTGAGAATGTGTTTGCATTTTCTGCTGATGGGGGAATTGCTTTTGTTGCTGTTAGCAGATGTGCCCTAAATAATTTGTAATCCCAAATACATTGTTTCTTTCCTCTTTAAATTATTTTTTAAAATCCAAATTAAAAAGAAAAGAGGGATCCCAAATTGTCTGCCCGTGTGTGTGTGTGTGTGTGTGAGAGAGAGAGAGAGAGACAGACAGACAGACAGACAGAGAGACTGTAGGGGGGGAGGAGGAGGAGAAAACAGATATTCCATCTCTGTCTATAGTTTTAAAACCCTGGTTGTATTAAAAAGGGTAAACTATGCCCACTTTATTAGCATTATAAAAAATCAGGGAAGCTGTTTTGGTCCATAAGCAGAAAAACAGTCGGGTAATGACTTTATTAGGACCAACCAAAAGGCACAAAAGCTTTTGAGTTATCTTGAACTGTTCAACAGGCACAATGTTGCTAGTCACTGCAGTAGCTTCTAGAAGTAAAATGCCTCAGTCTAGCATGGCTCCTCTGTGAAATCTGAGGGAGTAGTTAGAGCTCTCTTTCTGCTGGAACAATATGGATGGAATACCACATTTATACCTTCCTGGCCTGTCCACCCAATTGCTGCTGTCACTCTTGTATTACCCCATTTTTGTTGTCTTATCCCAAAATTAGTATATATTTATTGTGAGAAATGCAGAGCTTCCAATTCTGACAAGTGTCCTCCTTAATGAGATAAAGTGACATGAAGCATCATACCAACTTTCTCCAATTCACACATTTAAATATTTGCACAGCGTAAGCATTAGCATCCCAATCCTAAGCATTTTCACTGTCTTATCTGTGTATAGCACAAGAATAGCACCTCTGCGGCAGTGGCTTACCATCAAAGTGATACATAACCTTCCAAAACTTTTATTTGCAAGCCTTACAATCTGATGTCAGTAGATTTTATTGTTTATAGCCAATGGCCATCACAATAAAGTATGAGCACAAATCACACAAGACAATTAGATATAAACATGCTTATGTAGAAACAATTCCTTTTGAATTTTTGAATCAATGCAGCCTTTTTATTAATTTATTTTATTAATTTAAGTTAATGTATTGTTACATTTATATCCAACCTTTCTTCCAAAGAGTTCACGGTAGCATATGTGTTTCTCCTCGTCTCTGTTTGTTCTGACAACAACCTTGTTTGGTAGGTTAGGCTGAGAGATAGCCCAAAGAATTCTAACTCTGGTGTCCCAAATATTAGCCCAACATTCTAAAATAAGCACTACAGCTGCACTAGCTTTTAGGCTTAATTGCTGCCACATTTTTCTTGACTTTGTCAAAATATTGGTGTGCAGAAAGCAAACACTATATTAATGTGTGTGAGGCAGAGCTAATTCACACATGGGCTCAACATATGATGGATGTGTGGCTCAGAAGCTCAGAACCTTATGCATACCAGATCATGTGTATGCAAATTCGTATATGAATAGATCCTGCTTGAACGTTCAAGGAATTAAAAGGTCCCATGAGAGGCATAGCCATGTGGACCTCAGTTCAGTTCATGCTAAAGGTTCTGTGTGTTTTGGGGGAAGAGAAGAAGACTATGTCTTGCAACTGTGTTCCACTTACATGCCAGGTACACATGTAAACCAACACAGAGATCAAAGATGATTTTATTTCTTACTAGTCTTATGGAGATAACAAGTATGAGAAGAGGTGTTTGTACAGGAGTGTGAATTCACAGTTTCTGTCTGGGTTGTTAATCTGAGTCAATAGTCCTGCCCTATACAATGTAAGAAACCCATTACTCTGTGGGCCTTTCACAGTTCACTCTGCATCTCTAGCAAACTCAGTACTCTTCCACCCCCTCCATCCCATTCATAGGATTGTTTACAAGATCACTTGGCTTTTTTATGAAGAAGAGAAGGGTCAAGAGCCCTCAAGATAACTAGGCATTGTTCAGCCACACAGATTTCTTCAGAATCACATTCACATTTTGAAGGTGTAAACAAATTAGAAGTTCAGTCAAGTCCAGGAGTTGGTGTCCCAGGATAAATGATTGCATAAACAGACCTTGAGCAAATAAGGTCTGGCACTCTATTGTTATTTCTTAGTATTTCATTATAGCCCCTTTATGCTGTACATCCCTTTACTGAAGACAAATATCACTCCAACCCACCATGAATTCCTATGCTTCGCCTCCTGTGTTGCTAACATCTTAAATTTGCAGTCTTGATTTCAGATATGAGTGAAAGTGAAAGAGGGTCTTTTAAATATGAAGGCAACCACTGTTTCAAACAGGAACAGAGGACAAACAATAGAATGAGCAAACAGGTCTGTTGACTTGCCAGGAAACATTCTTGACCTTGGTGAAATGTTCAGGGATCACCCAAGTAGTTATTAAAAATTTACATTCAAGAATGTGCTATTATTTAATAACTCCAGGGCCATTTTTTTCTACCCATAAGAATGGCAGTGATTTAAAGATTACAGACCATACAGACAGCTGCCTGTTCTCTTGTTTACTTGATTCTGTAGTGTTTCTGCAAGTACATATGTGCATGTCAATGCCCTGTTTGTTTGTTGTCAATTGCCCTTTCATCGGCCCTGTAAGATGTCACTCCAGATAGAAGTCAGGGCTTTATTGGTAGATACTCTCTTTCGGTTTCAATAGGGATAAGACCATACTTAGCCATTTATTTAGGTTTGTGCTGTTCTCAACAGTTCAAACATGCAAAAGCACTGTAGCCTGAGAGACTTCATTGTGATTACTAGGTAACAGAAGGATTGGCTCTGATCAGACAGCAAGATATGGTGCTATCCTTGTAGTGTGGGTGGAAATGCTTTTGATGTTAGTGTATTTTTAATGACATTTTAATAGTCCTTTTGACTGTTTAATTCCACCACCACAATCATGCAATAGAGGCTCTTTCCTCTGCAACAGTGTCAATTACTTTCATAAGAATGAAACAACTGGCCTGGTATAATGGGAGAGCATGGAGGGGTCTTCTGTCAGAGGTGCAAGAGCAGACCATGGCACTTAACAGCTAACTCACGAGGCTAGGGTGGGCAACATTGTTTTATGGAATTAGACATAAATACATAGCCTATTTCAGATGATAGTTTATTCTGCTGAAGTTCATCAATCACTATTTGAAATGCTTTTGATCTACTAAAGGTTTTGGAGGCATATTATTATTTCCTCACACTGGATGGATTTTTTTATTGTGGTTGTGTTTTTTTAGGAGAGTACTGCGAAGTGAACGCTCGCTCTGGGCGCTGCGCTCCGGGAGTGTGCAAGAATGGTGGGAGGTGCGTCGATCTGCTCATAGGAGGCTTCAAATGCGAATGCCCTGCTGGCGAATATGAGAGACCTTACTGCGAGATGACCACAAGGAGCTTTCCCCCAGAGTCATTTGTCACTTTCAAAGGATTAAGGCAACGCTTCCATTTCACTGTTTCTCTCATGTAAGTTTGCTTCCTTTCTAGTGAAAATTTCCGGTCACTGACCTGGTTCACACACGAAGCCAAACCATGGCAAAGAGCTGAAGACATATCTAATGAAGTTCAACACTTGATTTCAATTTGTGTTTTTAAAATAACCCTCATGCCCACAAACTGTGTTGCAAGTTAACTAGTTTCAAAATTGCATGAAGGCTGTAGGTTATGTATGCCATATACCACAGCTGAAAAAGCAGATGTAATAAAAATAGCTAAATAAAGTAGAGGCAGCTTAAAATAATCTACTTCTTCATTGCAAGCTGTTTCTTTTCTCTTAAGCATCTTGTCACATTTTCTGCATTAATTGTCAGCTGTGTGCCACCTACTATAAGGCTGAGGAGCTTCTCTTTCTCTCTCCTTTCCTTCCTTCCACCAACCAATCACCGTTTTAAAGAAATAGTTTATTGGACACATCCCAGTAATATGTCCTAGATGGGGGTGGGTGGTTGCATTACAAATAGGGCAGAACAGCTAGGCAGGTCTTCGATGCAGGCTGCAGTCCTAAGATCAGATTCTTAGAAGTTCCACCCACAACAATGGGTCTTCCTTCTGAGTAGACATTTAGGACTGGGCTTCCAATAAGCATGAAAGTGATAGTGGCCACCATTTTTTGTAACCTTGCACATCTATTCCAAGCACTATAATAATAAGTTAGTAGTGTTCTAATTTGGCCTGCTAAGCCATTTCCCCCAAACCATAGCTACCTTCTCCATTTCCCCCAAACCACAGCTATCTTCTCCGTACCTGATGCCATAATGGGACATTGGATGTGATGCAGATAAAGACACAACTGCAGAAGAAATAATATGGAGCCTTAAAGTGCACTCCTGTTCATTCATTGACAAGCAAGGCTGGCTGTAACTCCTGATCGGCTGATTGGCACTTATAGCAGGCCCCACAAGAATTGACTGAGTTATTGATGGAGAAAAATATAATCCAGCAGGAAAGGGTGGGAACAAAAACATCATTGAAGAAGGGTGGGGATTCAACTTTTAAATGTGTATTGGATTTGATGTTAATTTGTTAAAAATTGGTGAAACTCAATAAAAAAATTAATTGGCAAAGTAAATCTAAATTAGTCATGTCCATTAACTTCAACGAGTCTATTCTGATTAGGACTAGCGCTAAATGCCACCCAATGTATTATATTTAGGAAACTGTTGTGGTGATGTCATAGGCTCTCTTCGTAGATACAGTTTCAGACATTTTGCTAGTATATGGTACATTACAAAGGAAATAGGTTCCATTTTACAGCTAGGAATATACTAAGTGTCCATTCTTTGTTAACACAGTGGCTGGAAATTCTTAAGAGGTTTGTTTACAGAGCAACTTTGCTGTAGATAATTCTTCCCGTGTGCTTCCTGACCTGTTTTAGGTTTGCAACCAGGGAAAGGAATG
Source organism: Podarcis bocagei (assembly GCF_964188305.1). NCBI lineage: Eukaryota > Metazoa > Chordata > Lepidosauria > Squamata > Lacertidae > Podarcis > Podarcis bocagei. Next base: position 69,043,543 of record NC_138135.1, read on the forward strand.
CTCTGCTTCTCTACAATGGGCGTTTTAATGAAAAACATGATTTTATTGCACTTGAAATAATTGAAGAACAGATCCAGCTGACATTCTCTGCAGGTAAGACATTTCTGTCTTTTTCGCTTGCTAAAGCACCAGTAGCTCCTTATTGAATGTGTGCATGTGTCAGTGAAACTGGACGGTAACTCAGTAGCATGAGAGAGTCACTCAGTTGTATCCAGATTTTTTTAAAAAGCATGTAGCAGCAATTCTATGTGGCTATGCTTGGTGATGGACTAAAGCAGGGGTTCCTATGATGTGGTCTGGGTCCACAAACTCCATTTAGGGGGTTCATGCCATGTCTTTCTTTGAAGATGGAAGTGGTAAATATTAAATATTCACATTGTTTTTAACTGTATTTTGAGTGCTTCATTTATTACTAACACTGTATTTTGTTGCATTACAGTTTGGATTTTATGCAATTCAAATCGCAATACAGTAAGATGCAATACATAATAAATGAAAGAAGCAGTAAAAATATATTTGAACAGCATCTAGCACAGCACATTACAGGTGGAAAATCATTAAGTAGTCCACCAAGACACACACACACATACCCCCTAGTCCATGAGTGCAGAGGAGTTGGGGATAGTGTGTTAGAGTATGAAGTATGATTTTGATCCAGTGAACCATTAAGAAGAAAGACAGTAGATGTAGAAGATGATAGATAGATAGATAGATAGATAGATAGATAGATAGATAGATAGATAGATGATAGATAGATACATAGATAGATACATAGATAGAGATATAAATATATAGATACAGATATAGATATAAATGAGAGGTCAAAACCTGTGGTTTTCAAACAAATTAGTGCATGGGTATTTCTAAAATGTCTGCAGTTCTGTTCACTGGAACAAATACTGGATTTACAGTCACAAAACAAATGAATTTTAGACTATTAGGAGATCTGCTCAAAAGGGAAATAAATATTATAAGCCTATGCATGCTTTTGAACAACTTTTGTACAAGTGTGTATCGCACTATACAATTGCATAAAGTACATGATGGGTTTTATAAAATAGAATGAAAAGTTTTCATTGTCAACTATACGCTACATTGAAGGATTCATTGCTACAATAGTGATCTGTGACTTTATAAGGTACTGAGTGTTCCCAATTTGCTTTAGGAGTCAATGGGACCATTCATGTACTTAAACTGAAGCACATGCCCCCAATACTTTGTACCAGACCATTCACACAGTGGCTGAAAATAGAAAGTGCAGCAAAAAGTAGGCCTATTTTCGACTTAAGTGAATTAAAACGCATAGTAGGGCAACACTATTCATGTGTAGCAGAAGCAAGTTCCACTGTGCTCAGTGCCTCAGGCTGCAATCCTATTCACACTTTTTTGTGAGTATTCCCCATGGAACACAATGGGACTTGCTCCCAAACTAACAGGCATCAGGCACTGTAACTAAATGAACTAAAGAAGGGAATTCATAAAACTGCCAGAAATACTGAAAACTGCTGAATTGGTTCTTGATGTACATAAGGCAAAGATGTAGTCTTTTGGAACTCTGATTCTGATATCATTGAAGAAGCTATTTTTTGGGTTTAAACATTTTGAGATGGTTGACATACGGCTTAAAAGTACTCCAGAGGAAACTTAACATGCCAGGTGAGAGCGGCAAAGGGCAAACGCAATCCATATTCCTTTTATAACGTATGGCAAATTTTGATTGAATACATAAATTGTTCAGACTGTGGCAGGAATCAAATCAGCACTCACAGGAAAATGTGGCATGATCTTTTAGAGTAATCAAATGAAACTTTTAATACAATGGCATGGTAAAAGTTTGTAATTTCATCAGGACAAGTTATTGGCATTTACTGTTGTAATAATTTTTTCCTCAAAATTTATCTTCTGTGCCATGAAAATAAATAAAAACTTTATTTATTTTTTAAAAAGTACTCCAGAGGGTTGGCAAATCCTCCAGAGGCTGCAGTGGGGAGCAAGAACCTCCAAAATTGCCTCCCTTCCCATTCTACCCATGGTTCAGAGCAGCTTCCTTCCCAAGCTGACATATCTAGCATTTTTTTAAATATATAATTTTTGACACCCCAAGCCTTCCAGGACAGTAATTTTGTTTTTAAAAGACAATGCTCCTGCTAGTTTTCTGAGCATTAAGACCTCCTAACAATAGTGGCACACAAGAGGAAGAAAACCAAGGCACCTTTGCAAGGTGAGGAAGAACGCTCAGGTGGTCTTTCTCTCCATTGCAGCTGTAGGCTGGGAGAAGTCTGGTGCTGTTAACGGGGAGGAAAGTCACTATCTTTGCTTTTCGGAGTTTGCTTTCTGAAGAGCAGAAAGTGCACTTTATCTTCCCATCGCAGCAGGGCATGTTCTAAGAGGAGAGGTTCTTTTCCCAGCTCAGCACTGCAGGTAGAAAAAAAAATCTGTGTTTGCTCTTCAGAGGACTTTATCTCTTCCTCACAGCCACAGCTCAGCTTCCCCTGTGTGTGTGAGTTTGCTGGGTGTCTGCATCTCTCTCTCTCTCTCTCTCTCTCTCTCTCTCTCTCTCTCTCTCTCCCACACACACACACACACACACACACACCCTGTGTGTAGTGAGTGTGTGGACTGAAGTACAGTCTGTGTGGATGTGTTTGCATGCACAAAACTGAATGCACAGTTGCTGGCCAAAATGACTTAGGCCATCATCACAGCTGGCCTTCAGAGGAGGCTAAGGTCGAGAAAGGGTAAGCGTTCCTGGTATAAAGTAACCCATGATTCTTACCAATTTAAATTCAGTTAGTTTTCCTGTTCATGGGCGCAAAGTATTAACAAGGAACTTAGATTTTTAAAAGCATAAATTTGGGGTGTTTTTGCATTTGAATGTCTCCATTTACAATAGGAATATTATAGTTGCACTTAAGATGGTCTTAGGTTCATGAAAGTGATCATGGAAGCAGATTATTTTAACTGTCGAAACGTATGTGGTCTCTACCACTTCTTTTATGCATGTCTGATGAAAGCTTAGTTGATTGGAACTTATTTGTATTTTCTTTACACTCATTAAGCAGCAACATACCTTGTCTTTAAGATGAGGTGGATCTGTTAGCCAGGGCACAGTTTAAAAATTGAAGACAATAGTTTTTTGGGTTGTCAGGTAGAGGGATGGGCTTCATAGAAATGGAGAAGGAAGCCTAAAAATGCACATTTTAAGGAAGTTGCTGGATGCTGGTGGCTACTGCGTTCAGTAAAACTAAAAAGGCTGAAACGCACATATGTTGGCTTAAGTAAGCTGTGCATCAATTCTGTGAGTCATAGGAGCTTTGGTGTGTGAGTATTCTGGACCTTAAATGCACTCTCCTACACTTTCACGCAAGAGATATAATTAGATGCGAAGCATTTTGCCCAAAGCAATACTTTCTATATCTGCTAAGTCTAATTGGAAATCAACCTATGGTATATATAGTAACCAGAGAAGATTTCTGTCTAGATGGTATCAATTATTTGTTGGTGTCTGCACCCTCAAGCACTTTTTTTTATTAAGAAAGAGCAATAGTGATGCAAGAGGAAGGCTGCTTGTCCTGTTTTGTGTCTGTATAAGCCAGACGTTATTTGCGAAAGATTTGTGCTAAAATACTATAGAGAAGAAACAGAGAAAAAGAGGACTGCCATACTTGTGTATACATTCTTATATACTACGTAAGATCGTTGAGATATAAAATTTTATCAGCATGGCTGCATGCCTTTATCATAAGTCTGCTTCATGAAAAATCATATCCATGAAAACATTTCCTTTTTAAAATGGAAAATTCGTAAGTCAGAGGAGAGTCAAGTGCTCTGATCCAGCAAGAAAAACTGATGTATAAAGCAATATTTCAGTGCCTGCACTCAGCGTGGGTGCAAGTGATACCAGTATTCTGGGCCCCATTGAACTGGTTGAATTTTATTTTTAATGCTATTATGCATTCCCATCTGGTCACAGTTTGCCACATGCAACTACTTTGGGGTGACTTGATACAAGAGCTGTTGGGTTGTATGCAATTAAGTGGTCCTCTTAGCGCAAGGATTTCCATCTATGCAACAGGACTTCCTCTCCCCATGTGCCCCCCAGTCCCCTCCCCGAATCTGTTTTAGAGCAGGTTGGGAAGGCTGGAAAGGGAGAAGAGGTCCTATTGCTCAGGCATAGATCCTTATGCTAATAGATACAGCGCATCATTTTTAAACTATCCTTTGATAAAATAAGTGACACATAGCCTTACATCTGATTCACGTTGCATTCTGTAATATGAACAAATATAGGTCACAAAGCATCTCATCAACTGAAACCTACATGTGCAAACTCTTGAGTATAGAAGGAGGTGAAATTACTTGGGGTTCAGTAGAATTTGGACAACCCTGCAACTAATGAGAGCCTCTGAGGGACAACAGAGGGGCAAAATCACAACATATACTGTATTTTTCTCCCTATAGGACGCACCAGCCCATAGGATGCACCTAGTTTTTTGGGGGGGAATAAAGAAAAAAAAATATTCCCCCGCCGCGGCTTCAGCGCGCCCCGCGTTCCAGGCAGCAGGCTGCTATCCGCAGCCTAGGGAGCCCTGCGGGAACTCCCGCGGGCTCCCCAGGCTTGCTGATAGCTTCCTGAAGCCTGGAGAGCGAGAGGGGTCGGTGTGCACCGACCCCTCTCGCTCTCCAGGACTTCCGGGTTAGCGCCTCCGGCAATGGCGGATTTCCTCTGATCGGGAGGTATCCGCTCCGTGGAAATCAGGGTCTGGACCGCCACGGCGAGGCGGAGACCCATTAAAAACCACAGGCGGGAGAAGCCTGTGGACGTGGGATTCGGCTGGCACCTTTTGCACCTCCCCTACTCGCAGGGAGACCCAGTTTCGGGGTTCCGGAGCGACGTGGGGTGAGTGGCGCGGTGCTTTGAATCGACTGCTTCTTTCACAGAGTGAAGCCGCATTGCTGTTTCCAGAGAGCGCTGACTTTTTCCTGTGGACAATTGGATTTTAAACAACTACCCGTGAGTAGAACGGAAAATTGGATCTTTAAACATCGTAATTTGGCATCGAAACGGGAAGGTTTCAAACAGGAAGTCCGCTTTCCCCTTTTGTAAATAGATTGAAGCAAAGACGTTGCAAACTAAAGTCTGGAAAGCCTTTTGTAAAGGATTAAATCTCCATCGGTTAAAACTACTAAACCCCCCTTGGAAGCAGGAGAAGAGGGGGGAAATTTTAGACTGTCTAAGCCTGCAGGAGAGAGAGTGAAGGAAGATAAATTACCACCGTCTTGAACCTGGGAACGGGCTGTCAGTAAGGTCGACTTTTTGGGAAAGTTCATTGACTGTGAATAACGTATGTTGACAGATAGCTAAATAAGAGAAATATATTGTTTCCATTGTTTCCTTTTGCACTTGAAAAGGAGCAAATGTAACTGAAAATTGATCTAACTTTTTGCTGGATCTGTGTTTAAAAGGACGGATACAAATAGAAATTGTTTCCTCTAGAGGGAGTTTTTGAAACTGTTGCAGGAGTGGAGCTGGGGAATTTTCCAGCTGTAGAGATTAAAGACAGTGAGAAACAGAGATTGACCTTGGACAAGAATGTTGACAGAAGAAGCCCTAGTGATTGCATTTTGCAAGACAAGTGCTTTATTGGAACAGCTTCATAAGAAGACGGATGTGATGATTACTAAAGTTGACAATATGGGACAAAAAATGACTGAGTTGGGACTAAAAGTGAATACCTATACAGAAACAACTCAGGATTTGATTCAGGAATCTGTTTTGACATTGCAAGCTGTGGAGAAGAAGAAGGAGAAAGTTGTTGTTGAACCTCAAGTAATTCAAGTGGATAGAGCCTCGGCCTTACAGAGGCAATTTCATGAACATAAGCTGTTGCCCTTTACGATTGAATCCAGAGAAAGCCAGATTTGGAGGGATGGAGTCCCGCTTGGATTGGAGAAGGAAAGTTGGATAGATCCCCTTATGCAGGTTTGGGACCTGGATTTGGGTCAGGGGGAGATTGGAGTTGTGGGGCCTTTAGCTTTGGAGGGACTTTGAAACACGCTCTGAAATATCGTTTGGACTTTAGTTCTGACTATGGAGAATGGGCTGACCTGTCGAGAAGGAATAATGACATTGTTAGGTTGGAGTCTCCCCGAGATCTACTCCTCAGTGCCAAAGGAAGGAAACTAAGAACAAGATCAGCAGAAGACAAAGTGAAGCACATGTATAGATATGAAGAAGATCTGCAGAAGGGACATGGAAAAGAGTTAAGAGCCTCGGATAGAAGATCACCAGGCTGATGGACCATATGGAATTGATAGAAAGGACTGACAGAATCCGAGTCCAGGGAGAAGAGATGGTGGGAGAAGATTGGAAAAAAAGTTTTAAAAATTTATTTAGAGAAATATTGTTAAATTAATGAGTGTTTTTAAAAGAGTCTTGATGGAGAAGATTCATGAAACTTTGACGGACTATCTGGATTACAATATGATAATCATGGGAGACATGAATGGCGTGGTCTCCACTAATATGGACAAGGCACAAAGACTAACAGTCACTAAAGAAGGGAGACTCCCTAAGACTTTTTTCGAAATGACAGAAAATATGGACTTGATAGACATTTGGAGAACAAGGAACCCTCTGGAGAGAGAGGGAACCTTTTTCTCCCAAGCAATGATGACCTGGACCAGAATTGACCAAATCTGGGTTACTAGTGGACTGGCTCCAAAGATTAAGAAAGTGGAAATCTGCCCAAAAACTTGCTCCGACCATAACGCCGTGAAGATGGAGATGAAACTCACAATAACTGGTCAATTTAGATGGAGAATGAATGACACCCTCTTTCGAGATAAGGAGATTCTCACGAAGGCCCAAAAGACCCTAAAAGACTATTTTGAAATAAATTTGAGGACCGACGTGGAGAAAAGAGTGATCTGGGACGCAAGTAAAGCTGTTATGAGAGGATTTTTGATTCAACAAAATTCAATAAAGAGGAAAAAACAAACTGAGAAAAAAGAGAAGATTTTGGAAATGATAAAGGAAGGAGAGAGGAAATTAAGAACAAAACCAAAGTCTCAGGACATCTTAAGAGAGATCAAGTTATATCAAACACAATATATGGAATTGATGAACCAAGAGATTGAATGGAAGATAAAGCAAATGAAGCAAAAGACTTTTGAATCAGCAAATAAATGTGGTAAACTTTTGGCTTGGCAACTGAAGAAAAGGCAGAAATTAAATACAGTTACAAGCCTAGAGGTGGATGGAAAGAACATATCTAAACCCAATGAAATTAGAAATTGCTTTTTAAGTTATTTTAAAAAACTTTACACTCAAGGCCCGCAAAATGAAGAAGATATAGATAAATTCCTTGGAAGATATGGACTACGAAACATCTCTCATCAAAGTAAGATGGATTTGAACCAGAGAATCTCAGATCAAGAGATAGAGGCTGCCATTCAGAATATGCAATTGGGCAAATCTCCGGGACCAGATGGACTGACTTCCAGATACTACAAATCGCTGAAGGAATGGCTGACTCAACCACTAAGAGAAGTTTGTAATGAGATTCTTGAGGGAAAAAGGGCACCTGAATCGTGGAAAGAGGCATATATTTCACTCATACCAAAGTCAGAGACTGAAAAGACCCAACTTAAGAACTACCGCCCAATATCACTGCTTAATGTGGATTACAAAATTTTTGCAGACATTTTGGCAAAAAGATTTAAAAGAGTCTTGATGGAGAAGATTCATAGAGACCAAGCAGGCTTTCTCCCTAATAGACACCTAGCAGATAATGTAAGGAATGTAATAGACATTTTGGAAAAGCTAGAGGTGAATATAAACACTAAAGCAGTATTGATCTTTGTGGATGCGGAGAAAGCCTTTGATAATATTTCTTGGAGTTTTATGAGGAAGAATCTTCATGGGATGGGGGTAGGCCAGGGTTTTGAGAATGGTATGGCTGCAATATATTCTGAACAAAAAGCTAAACTGATTGTAAATAATGTTGTGACTGAGGAACTTAAGATAGAAAAAGGAACACGACAGGGGTGCCCAATTTCCCCATTACTTTTTATTTCAGTTCTGGAGGTGTTACTGAACATGATAAGAAATGACCAGCAGGTCAAAGGTGTGCAGGTCGGAGCTAAACAGTATAAGTTAAGAGCGTATGCAGATGACCTAGTATTGACTTTGCAAGAGCCAAACACTAGTACGAAAAAGGTCCTAGAAATAATACAACAATTTGGCCAGGTAGCTGGATTTAAGTTGAATAAGCAAAAAACTAAAGTTTTAGGGAAAAATCTAACAGATATGGAAAAGGAGAAATTTCAAGAGGAAACAGGTTTGACTGTGGTCAAGAAGGTGAAATACCTAGGGGTTTATTTAACATCTAAGAATGCGAATTTGTATAAGGACAACTATGAAAAATGTTGGTCAGAAATTAAAAAAGATCTAGAAATATGGTCAAATTTGAAACTGTCAATGTTAGGCCGAATTGCAGTAATTAAAATGAATGTATTGCCTAGAATGTTATTTTTGTTCCAGACCTTGCAGATTCTTGACAAGATGGAATGTTTTAAGAGGTGGCACAAAGACATCTCGAAATTTGTCTGGCAGGGCAAAAAGCCCCGAATTAAATTTAAAATATTGACTGACGCTAAAGAAAGAGGGGGTTTTGCCCTGCCGGACCTAAAATTGTATTATGAGGCAGCAGCTTTTTGCTGGCTGAAAGAATGGATGCTCCTCGAGAACACGGACATCTTGGATCTGGAAGGTTTCAATAATGCTTTCGGTTGGCATGCATATCTTTGGTATGATAAAGTTAACAGCGCCTTTAAAAATCACATTGTTAGAAAAGCATTATTTAATGTTTGGATAAGATATAAAGATCTATTGGAAAATAAAACCCCTAGATGGGTGTCACCAGTGGAGGCTAAAGCAGTGAAGAAACTCAATATGGAGGTCGGATGGCCGAAGTATTGGGAGATCTTAGAACAGGATGGAGATAAATTCAAACTACAAAGTCAGGAGAAATTGAAGCATAAAGTAGAAAATTGGTTCCAATATCGCCAAATAATGGAATTTTTTAAACAGGATAGGAAAATCGGTTTCCAGGTGGAAAAATCAAAACTAGAGACTGAACTGTTAGAACCCAATACTAAGAATTTATCTAGAATGTACAACTTGTTGTTGAAATGGAACACACAGGATGAAACAGTTAAATCGGCTATGATTAAGTGGGCTCAGGATGTTGGACATAACATTATGTCAGCTGACTGGGAATGGTTATGGAACACCGGTATTAAATTTACGGCATGTAATGCCTTAAAGGAAAACATTATGAAGATGGTTTACAGGTGGTACATGACCCCAGTCAAACTGGCAAAAATCTATCATTTGCCCGACAATAAATGTTGGAAGTGTAAAGAGACTGAAGGTACTTTCTATCACCTTTGGTGGACATGCCCGAAGATAAAGGCCTTTTGGGAAATGATCTATAATGAAATGAAAAAGGTACTTAAATGTACCTTTTCTAAAAAACCAGAGGCCTTCCTCTTGGGCATTGTCGGCCAATTGGTGACAAAGAAAGATAGAACTTTCTTTATGTATGCCACAACAGCAGCAAGAATACTTATCGCAAAGTATTGGAAGACACAAGATTTACCCACTCTGGAAGAATGGCAGATGAAAGTGATGGACTATATGACACTGGCCGAGATGACAGGCAGAATCCGTGATCAACGAAAAGAGACTGTGGAAGAAGAATGGAGAAAATTTAAAAGTTATCTTAAGGACTACTATAAACTTAATGAATGCTAAAATGTTGTGGTTTCCAGAAGCAAAAGGGTACAGGGATACAAGGTTAGACTATAAAAGAGACTAAGATGACAGAGATTAGAAAGTAACAACTGGGAGTTGCTTGTTGAATTATGGACATTGGGATGCAGAGAGGGGGGGTATGGGGAAGTTCAAGAAAAGAGGTTTATGAAAATATGTTTGAAACTATACATGTATGTCTGTCACTTTTTGTGTTTGTTTGTTTTTCTTAAAAATGTTGTAAAACCAATAAAAATTTTATAAAAAAAAAAAATAAATAAATGAGTGTTAGAAAAATTGTTGGAATGAAATTATACGGCTTTAGTAGAAATGTTATAAGGAGTTAAGTATATATAAGTTTTAGGGTTTTAATGGTAAGATAAGGTTAAAATAAATTAAGACAATTAAATGACAGAAAATAGTGAAAGATGGAAAGGATTTGCTGAAATAATTAATAACTAGAATACAAAGGAGGGAGGTGTGAGGAGGTCGATGAAACAAGTTAATGAAAGATAAAGATATGGAAATATTGGAGGTGTTTTTTAATTGTTTTTGCTTTTGTTTTTGTTTGGATGTATTGTGTGTTTGTTTGTTTTTGGTCTTTTTTTCTTTTCTTCTCTTTTTATATGTACTGTAATGTTTTGATTTGTATTATTTACTTTTGCCTTTTCTTTTTTACTTTGTTTTGTAATTCTTAAACTCTTAATAAATATTATTTTTAAAAAATTTAAAAAAAGAGAGGGGTCGGTGTGCACCGACCCCTCTCACTCTCCAAGCTTCAGCGAAAGCCTGCATTCACCCCATAGGACGCACACACATTTCCCCTTCATCTTTGGAGGGGGGAAAGTGCGTCCTATAGGGCAAAAAATATGGTAATTCTGTGGTGTGGAAAGTGCTTACCCTTATGCAAGGCAAGGGTGGGGCATTCAGTTTTCACCAGCCAGGTATGAATTCTAATCCATATACCAAACTGTTCCCAAGGGTTGTCCAACTCCCAGGAGCACATTTTGTAGGAGGTGTAGTGGGCTGCAGTGAGTAACACAGTGGGTGGGGGCTGCCCAAAATCAGATGCTGTACCTTGGGCAAACAGAAATGCTGTCAGTTTCCACTTTGTTTGAATAACCAATGTTGTAAAATAAACAGAAGTTGTCACAGATTTAAAGACAAGCACATATATTTTACGACTGTTATGAAATGAAACTTTAATGCTTCCTACTATGGAAGTAGCTTTTCTTTTTGTGGGGGACTGAGATAAGGGGAGCCTTACTTCTGCATTGTTTGTTTTTGTCAGTGTTGCAGAAATTAGGAAATGCCTAACCTCTAAAAAGAGGCTGTATTTGTGTTCCTCTTTCAGTTTAACGCCTGTCTGTATAAACTGAGCAGGTGTGTATGTTAAACTGAAGGAAACGTTTGCATGAATACAGCTAGAAATATAGTGGTTTATCGTATGCATCGGGGGTTTTTTTAATGCCCCCCCCCCTTATTCTTCTCTAATGGAAACTTTTGTCTAAGTAGTCATTCATAACAAACCCTGCCTGAACAATTTGACAGGACCTTGTGTACTTTTGCTGTAGATGTTTGTTCTTACCTCAGAACAGCAGTGAATAGTCACCAGGCTGGTTGTACTGGTATGCACAATTAATCTGACATTCTCTGCTTTATCGGATCCAATCTTTAAAAGACATTTTAACGGAAAAGAAAGGAAGCAATGCCATTAATTGCAAGGTTAGAACTCCTGGAGCTTTCTAGGGCTAAAAATGTTTTCTTTGTTCCCTCACACCTTATCTGACAGTCCTGTAAGACCCCAGCCTGGGAAAACAAGAAAGCCACAAAAATGCACATTCTTTCTGTGGGTAACAACTGTTTGCACAATCTGTATTTGCCCTAAATATTTACCATTTGTTAGGAAAAGTGTTTTCACTCTTCAGTTAAAATTTGAGGACTGCCACCTTCTTAAGCACCAGAACACTAGATATAGGGGGTGTAATCCTCTATATTTGTAGGAGCGTAATTAACAAATTTGAATATTGTTTGCATTAACATAATTTATAGCAAGCCAAAGTTTATAGTAAACGCAGTTTATAATCTGCAGCTAGTTGTTTTGTTGTCATTTATTTGTGAAGGAATTTAAGTGTCAGTACCTTCTTGGCGTTTGTTTTCTAGATGTGAGAATGATGCCAATGATGAATGAATGAATGAATGCATAACTTGGAGAAAGGCAACCCTCTCTCCAGTCCTGCCCTCAATGCAGTCAAGTGCAGGAAGATGAATGAAAAGTTTTCCCTCAACTGCTAATCAACATTTTTGTTAATTACAAGGATGAGAGTGTAGTGGAACTTTTTAAGGTGACTGTTTTTCTTTCTCTTTCATGCAACCTTTCAGGGGAAACCACTACGACAGTTGCCCCCTTTGTTCCAGGAGGGGTTAGTGATGGGCAGTGGCACTCTGTCCAGGTGCAGTACTATAACAAGGTAAGGCAACATGTTTGGGATATATTTTGGTGACCTGAATTCTTCTTCATTCAAATTGGCCAGCTTATTTGCTCAAGAGAACCAGAGCCAGTCTTTAGACTTTTACAGTGGACCTACATTTAGCCAAAGCATGTTGCTGGAATGGAAGTATTTATTTGAGACATAATACTCCCTGCTTTAAAAGAGCAATAGAGTGGCTGACTCTAACCCTTAGCACTGTTGGTGCGAGATTATGTATCTCTGCCAGTGAGGCTGCCATGGCTGCTGTCCACTAGGCAGTGGTGCATTAAAGTCTATGTAAAGCCTTAGAAAATCAAGTCCACAGGTTGCATACAGATCAGCATCCTCCTTTAAATGAACAATATGGGTTTCAACTTGTGAGAGTAAGAGCTCTGTTTTGTGCACTGAACTCCTCCTGTCATAAGAAACTGCTGATTCAGGGGAAGCCTTTCTTTATTTTTAAACGTAAAGAGAGCAATTATTCAGATTCTTTTTGTTGTTGCTGCTGCTGTATTTGTAGCATAATTAAGTCAGAAGCTCTTGGTAAATATCCAGAGAGACAGAAAACAACATAAACAAAGAAATAGCTCTGAATTCATTGGCTGAATGCCATTTTCAATTTAACAATTTAGACTGAAGATAATAGCAAATAATTGCCACTTCTAAAGCATCTGGCTCTACCATGTTATCTCTGAGGTTTTAAGAAATATATAATCTTGAGTCTGCATTTCAAGTAAAAATGTTACCTGTTGCACATTCTGAAGAGTTTAATTGGTGGATAAGGTTTGGTGTTTCTCTTACATTGTTCAATTTTGTATCTTGTTATAATGGCACTGAATCCCTGATGCCATCCCATCATACTTTCGTTGGCCTGTTCAACGATTAGAATTATTTGTCTTAGTTAAGTACATCCTCCTTAGAGTTTACAGTAAAGATTTGGCACACTTAAAATCCAGTCAAACTTAAGCACATTTTAGTCTCATTAATTTCAATTAGAAATATTTAAGCACATACTAAATGGGGCTTCAAGATGCTGGTTTGATTGGATCGTGCCTTGATTATCAGCTGATAAAATTCCAAGAACTCTGGCTGACTTGACTTAATTATTTCATCATTAGCATGATCAATAATTTCTGCTTGGGAACTTTATGAGGAATATAGTTGCTTCTTGATGAGACGGAGGATATATTCATACAATTGTTGATTGATTAATTAGCACTTCAATGGTACACAATGCATTGTCTTCCTAAGCTTAGGAAGCAAAATGATGAGAGTAGGATTTTTTTCATCACATGATAAGCTTGTAATTGTATTGCAGGTCTGTGGGTTTTCAAATGTTTCAAGTATTATAATGTTCAGGGGTGTCTCATGGTTTGATTGGCACTTTAGGCAGGATGGGGTAGGGTGGGGCAGAGTGACAACTCCAGTGACAAGACACTCTGATACAAACTAAAAGTGGACCTCAGGATTTCCCTAGTTGTCCGAGAGAATTCTGAAACACATTAGAGTCTCAATACACATAGAGAGCTAACTGTACCAAAGCCAAGGAGAGATTGGACATGCATTTCCCATTGAATTGTGCTGCTCTAAATGGTTACCTGGTCTTCTTCTATAGCCAAAGCAATTTGGATTATATGTAGAGGGTTCTCATGTTTAAACCACATAGCAGGAGTCAGTAGCTGAAAACTTACCCCAGGCAAATTCAGTTCCCTTATAGACTTTTTCTTACTCTCGCCAGTTGCCAAACCATGAAGAAAAGAGGTGGGTCAGTTGAGTAGCATATGTAGCATCCTGATTTGTTAGTAGTCATGAGGACATAGGAGTCTTGGCCTTCTGACTCTGCGTCCATTCTCAAAGCAGCCTTCTGGGTAAACTAGTTGCTGTTTAGTGGTATACAGGATGATGAAAAGAAGATAAAAGAATTATATCAATAAGGATGCTGTGTCATTGAAAATCCTATTATAGCTTGAATATGGAGATTCAGGATTTTCATGAAGTCTCCGCATATTGGCTCCAAATGGCTGGCTGGACCGCTTCTGTGACTGAAGCAATCTTAACTATGGTTTGTTGGAACCACCCACCTTCATACCTCATGGTTTGAAGTTGGCTTGCTTCAACAAACCATGTGAACTATGGTTTGTCTGGCTTTGGACATCACAACAAGCTGTGGTTAAGCAAAAATGGAAGCAAAGGCTTCCAAACTGGTCCTTGCAGCTGCACATAAAGCCTAGGGCTCACTGCTGCTCATTCTGGTAACCCTCAACCATGGTTTAGCGTGTGAACAAAATGAGCAATTCCACTGTTTCAGCCTGCTTTGAGTTCTTTTATGAAGGAAACTTACCCATTCCTGCATGTACTTTTATTTTCAGTCTTATTTTGCTTATTTTGCTTCCCTGCCATATAATTACAAATATTTGTAGCTTGTTTCATCTGTGTGCTTGGACCCTGTGATAAATTTCCTTACAATCTGAAGAAACACTCTGCGTTTGGGTGTTATTTCAGAAAGTAGCTTTAATAGAAAGCTGATAAAATGACAGATGATAGAGTAATCCATAGTTCTTTTGCTGGAGCAATTCCTTCCCATTGGCCAAGAAGCCTGGGAAAAGGAGCATATATCAGCTGAAGTCTGGATTTCTTAGCGTGGTTGTTGGTTTAGAATTCTAAGCAGCTGCCAAGAAGATAAGGACTTGAGACAGCTCCAGGGTATTCTTTAAAAAGGAAAGTGATCCCACACACTGGTTAAAAATAAACCTTTGTCTCATTTTCATGATTCTTTTGCTCTCCCCACCCCCAAGTGATAGATGTCTTCTAGTATAATTATTCATGTTTGAAAATAGGTGGGAAAATGCTTTGCAAATTTTGTGTACAAGCTAATTTTGCACCTATTCTAAAAACCAGATTCTCCCTCTCTGAGCTCAAGTAAATTAATATGCTGCTTTGGGAACAAAATTGGTGCAAGCAGTCTCAGGATCAGATCACAGTCACATGCCAAGCGGATGTCTAGCTTTTATTTACTTAATTCCTCACCCTGCAACAGCTTATGTACATGAAGTTAAAATTGCAACAAAACAGATTAAACCAAAAGCATTAGAACACCACTATATGAAAGTAATCTGCAAAATGAAAACAAACAAACAAAGGCAATTTACAGAGGATGAAAAAGTCTGGGAAAATAAAAAGTCATTTTCCTGGCACTGAAGTAACATCAAGGTTGGTGCCTAGTAAGCTCATCTGGGGAAGACATTCCACAGATGGTGGTCCCACCAGCAAATAGTCATCCTCCATACCTCAAATGGTGGCATCTGAAGAAAGCTTGTTTCTGGTGGATTTTCCTGAAAGCTTGTTAGGATGATGGCTATGGAATTATTGCATTGAAGCAACTGCCTATTGAATCTTACTAGAAACAATAGAGGAAGCTTCTGGTCCTCTCTGAGGCTACAGAAGCTCTAGTGACCTTTTGGTGTATTGTTGGCACACATGCAGTGCGCACTAGCGTCTGCTGGGTGGGTGATTTAAGCAAGGCTAAGCCACAGCCCTGCCTTCTGCTCCCCTTTTCTCAGAAGGATTCCTTCCCTTGTGTGACTGAGGCAGAGAACAGCACTTTTGCCTCCAGTGGTATGTGTTTGGAGGCAATTCATTGGCAGACTCTTGTTTTAAGGAGGACTAAGATTTAAAAAAGCACTATGAGGGGTTTGCTAAGACATAGATAATTTAGGGATTATGGGCTGTGCCAAGATAAATGGATGTTATGTCTAAACTTGATACAACTCAGACACGTCATAATAACTTCAGTGTATTGCTCTACTTAAACTGCATAAATAGAGCAGGTTTGGAAGTAAGGCAGCTTTTCTATTAATTTCATATCTGCCTTATTTCTAGGTCTCTCTCTATTGCTTTCTCCTTCCTCTCCCAGCAAATCTATTACCTTACCATTCTAGATTTCTGTTTAAATGTTGTTTTTCCTGTATATTTCATCTCTGTTCTACTAAAATGGTTCAATACTATGTTGTTTAGCCAGTGTTAGCAACCAAGGCAAGACAAAGTTCTCTTGCTCCCTAAACATATTTGCATTTATCTATATGCTGATCTCTTTACATGGCCCTCTCTCTGAGACACTTGTAATAACTAACATCTCTTCAAGTTCTGCATACTGTATATATGTGTGTGTGTATCACACACACACACAAATGTATACATAACAAGAGAGATTTTCAAAATAATTTTATTCTTAGATCAGTCAAATAGACAGGTGACCACCAGGAAACCTCCAGTATCAATTTCATTTTTTACTATACTATTTTAAAAAATTGATAGATATAATTCATGGTGATAGAAATAGGCAAATATAACATTTTGTTGTTTTCTTAACATTTGAGGCAAATGAGACAGAATTGCTACAAAGATCCCTTAATCACAAATGCACCTCCTTAAAACTTGGAAGAATTTCATGCCCTTACTTAGTGCATCTAAATTCCATTGTTTCCACTTTGGATGAATTATGTTGTAAAGTTTCAAGGCTTCACAGGTATCTTTAACTTATTACACCACCTGCAATAAGTCTTGAAAGGAAAACAGGACTTTGACTGATTTTGTGGAGCAGGAGTTTTTAAAATTAAAATCTTTGATGTGCTTCCAAATCCCCTTGCTGTGAATCATGTTATCTTTAATCTACCAACTAAATTATCTTTTCTTTAATACAAAGTGAAGCTTTATCCAAAATTAAATTGAGCATGTCTTTTTCATGGGAATGCCAAAACAAATTACACAATTTGAACAAATACTAACAATTGCATACACTTAATGAAAATTAGAGAGTAGCCTCTTAAATCCTAACATGCTATGTAAGAGTCAACAGAATTCTGCAGCTTGTTTTTCCATTGGTAGGTATGTAAAGCAGCCTTGACAGGCTGATTGGGCAATTTGTTTTGAGCAAAGCATATATATAAAAATACACCTCTGCAATCTCCAGTCAACAAATGCAAGATCCATTTGTGGTAGCATAACATATCCTGCAGCCCTGGCTGCCTCTGCAACTGGAAGATAGATTATCTCACTTCCTTCTGGAAAACAGGTTTTGCATGATGATAGCAGTCACCTGTTTTGTGACCACAGTCATACTGTACCTCTGAGATTATCATTTGCTCCACTGTATACCAGTCCCTAGTTATCTCACTGTTATCCTCTGGAAAACAATGCTATCTAACGTCATAGGTAAATACCAGGGTAATTGTTTAGATTGCAATCTGAGAATGTGCCAGTTAGAATTGATTTCTGAGTTATTAATAGTAATGATATTTGTGTTTTGGAATTAATATACCTTTAATTTGTTGAAAAGTCATCGACCAACCTAGAACCTAAACACCTTTTATTCCAGATAGTTTAGACTAGCAGTTTGCCTAATGGATGAAAAATAATAATAATCACAATATAATAGGATTCATATGGAAATGTGTAGTTGAAGAGAGACCTGTGGCCGGCCACACCTTCGCTACACAATGTGTAGTAATGTGCCCAGCTTACAAGGAAATAAAAGCCAGCAGTCAGAAGAATCCATACAGCTAGGCCACTTTTACTGAAAGCACTTTTTAGGAGCAGTGAGCTCTTTCCAGAAGGTGTCCGTAGTGGTGACTTACACAAGTTATCATGAAATAAACACTGCAGCTGTACACCAGCCCCTCACTGGCAATTCAGTCTAGCCACTTTCCCCAGAAGAGGTTAAGGAGGAGCATGTTCTATTGTTCCAATACAATAGCAAGAACTTTTTTGTTCTCCCTTCCCAAAACCTGTAAATTGGAGGAATGAACATTCAAAGTCTTAAGTGTGGTGGCAACAGTTACCTTTACAATAAAGGTAAAGGTTGGGTATATGTCACAATCTCAGGGGATGGTTGAGGTGGAAACTTCATCCTCTTTGCAAAGGATGCAAAATAGCCAAAGCAATGAATCATTGTGATTCCCTGTCTCTCTAGATGCATAGAGAGAACATGTGTGCATGCAAGAATGCTGACTGTTGATGTGTCTTAATGGCTTGCCAGACTGAGTCTAGTATAAGGATTCTGAGTCTACAGTAGCTGGGTAGGGTAGAATTTCAACCACTGTCACAGCCCTTAGCTAACCCGCAACTGCTAGTATTTTCCTTTCTACACAAGTATTAAAGGTTTATAAGCTTAATCATCTATCAATTGATAGGTGCCAAGTCTTAAAATATTTTTTTTTATATCTGGATGGAGCTCACAGAACACATTCTGTTCATCTCAGATATACACCTATTGCATGTGCTTAGAAGTATCCTGTTATTATACAATATTGTGCAGATATGATGCCACACACCCAAGCACAGCACAGTGTAGATGGCACAGTCAGAAATCAAAACTACTAAGAAAGTGAATCAAATTCTAGCTCAATTCATCTGTATGCCTTTTAAAACAGATAAAACTCAAGGCAATCTAGAGAATGCAGATAAAATCATGCACTTGTATTATATCGGTAAGAAATAGTGTGCACATGTGACATGTGACTTTGTGACATGTTGTTATAACATTAAAGGACAGGGTTATCCTAATTAGGTATAATCTAGTTGAACAGTGAATGGATCTTTGTTTGATGTAGCTGTAGTATAGCTGTTCTGTCCTCATTTTATTTGCTGATCAATAAGAGTGTGAGGCATGGTGACAATATAGGAAGCTGCCTTATACCTCTCAGAATTGTCTGATTGGCATCCATAACATGTGTTCTACCACTGAATTATAATTTCTCCATTTGTAGCTGCAGCTGAATATCCACAGAATAACTGAAACCATTATAGGGTTGCACTTTTAGCCATTCCTTGATGAAAATACTTTGCCCACAAACTACCCAACTCCATTTCTTAAGAGCTTGGAAATTGATTGCCAGTTTAGATCTTGCAAACTAATCAGAAATGTATTTATCTAGTCAGAAATATGTATTGTTGAGTTCAGTGAGATTTACTTCCTGGTTAATATGCTTAGAGTTATAGCCGTAGACATTACCAGATTATTAGAGAACACAAGGTATGTTCTGAAATGTTATTTTAGCACACTTGAGTGTCTTCCATTTGTTATACAGCAGTGTGTCAGATGTCTGTCTGTAACTTCATTCTGTGGTGCTTCAAGAACATTTCAAGACTAGGCAGCCATAAAGGTACTATCTACCTGATTGTCTTGATCCCTATGTCTTGGTCAGCTGATGACTTCATTTGATGGTGCTGGGACATAGATGGCTTGAGCAGCAGCATATAACAAAGTTATGGATGACATCTGAAATGAGGATTCGCTGAAATTCCACACGCAATTATTTTCACAATTTGTTTTGCAATTGTCACCAGTAGAGATCGTAGTCAGAGAGATAGAATCAAAGATATTAGTCCCAGTGCCTTCAGAACTAATTCATTAAAGGATTGAGAAGGATTATCTGCATAAACAGTATCATTGGAGAAGATTATTGTAACAAGGCTGTGACTGAAAATAACATCTGTTTCAGAGTGTGAATTGAATGTGGATGTGAACTTTATAACTTTGTTAATGTTTCTTGTCACAAACATGGTCTATAAATTGGATATTTCAGCTGTTTGAAAACTTGTGCTTGGTAAATTGGTATGTAAATGGGATGGCAATTCAAAATATCAGTATTATATATCACTGTGCAGGCCTGCTGTGTGGTGGTTTTCTTTCAAACTGGTAGCAGATGGGGTTATGCACATCTGATTATTGGAAAGAGATTCCTAAAGGCCCAGTCTTATAAATTAACTCTTTAATATCAGAGGGCCTATATGATTCCAATCTGCCCCCCCCCCCCCACTTCTTCAGAGATACTGTGCTGGTGATTGTTCACCCAATGTTGTGTATAGGTACTCACTGATGCTACTGCACAGGGGTTCAGAATAGGGTTGTGGGATCAACAACTGCCCCATATGTTCACTCCTCTTTCAGCCCAGCACCCCTGGAAGGCTAGCACAACATTGTGTTTGCCACCATCAGTAGAAAGGGCAAAAAAAGCACACACAAAAAAACCCCCTAACAATTAATTGCTACCTGTAGCAACACATACTCTAGTGCTTATGCAGCTAAAATATCTTTGCTTTGATCCTAATGCTTGTGCAGTTACAGAATCTTATTATGAGGGGGCTATGTATATATATTCCTATGAATAATATTACGTAATAAGGAGACAGACATAAATATTACAAAGGTTGCTCACTATAGAGGGTGATCACAGCACATTCTTCAGATGTGCTGCCTGCTCATCTTCACGGCTTGAAGTGACAGGCAAGCATTTTGACAAATCAAATGTTGTTCAGTCCATTCCCTCCCTTTCCACCACCGTCTCAACCTGCTTCAACTCCACCTGGAGAAAATTAAGAAAGCATCCTGCAACTGGGTGCCTGAGATGGAAAGCCACCACCTAGGAGCTCCCCTAAGAAGGATTAGGTAGAAAAGGCAGCAGCAAGTGCATAAATGAGAGGGGGGAATGGACAGAGACTTGTATGCCTGCCTTCTCCCTTGGAGAAAGTTATTGGAACTGTTGTAGAAAATTTGCCCATATTGGGTTTCTGCTCGACAATCTTCTAAAGTTTACATCTAATAAAATACTAAGACTTTACATGCATATGTACATCCATGAATCTTTGTGAATACCAGCTATTAATATGTAAGCATACCCATGTGGTCGTTTTAACACTGGAATAACTTCACTTCGGACCTGCTGGATTCTGGAAATATGCAGAGTTTCAAAATAGGTGCCAGAGGATACAGACTGAATCAGTGAAAACAGCATCTGTGAAAGGGTTTGGGAGTCTGACAATCCCAGCAGTCTTCGTTTCCAGGAAGCTCCGTCTTCCTCGTTTGCAAGCCAGAAAGTAGATTCCCTTTATTCCTAGGCTGCTCATCTACAGCCTATATTAGGAGGAGCTAGCAGGTGCTCAAAATGAGCAAAGGATGACAGATGCCTAACGTCATAGGTTCTGAGAATTGTATGGAACAGGAAGAGACCAGGAATATTCACAAGCCGTCTGAATAGAATCATTTGATCACAAAATTTATCAAACCATGCATAAGCAGAAAAATTGTAACACTCTCCCACCAGGGAGAAATCTTACTTCAAAACATTTTTTTGTTAGTGGCAGTTAATATGTGGCAGGATATTTTCATTATTGCCCACTAGTCAAGTGAGCTGTAATCCAGCAGGGCAGCTGGCGGTGGAGAAAAATCAGCTTTCTTTCTAACAGTCTTGATTCCCCACCACCGCCTGTGTTACCATGGCTTTCAAACAGGGATGGTTTACGAGACATAAACTTTCCAAGCCTTTGACAAAGTTCAAAACTTTAAGAGAGGGGCCCTTCTTTGTGAAAGGCTAAGGCATGGGTAGGCAAACTAAGGCCCGGGGGCTGGATGCGGCCCAACTGCCTTCTTCATCCGGCCCACAGACGGTCCGGGAATCAGTGTGTTTTTACATGAGTATAAGGTGTGCTTTTATTAAAAATGCATCTCTGGGGTATTTGTGGGGCATAGAAATTTGTTCATTCCCCCCCCCCCAAAAAAATATAGTCTAGCCCCCCACAAGGTCTAAGGGACAGTGGACTGGCCCCCTGCTGAAAAAGTTTGCTGACCCCTGGGCTAAGGCTTTTGCTTTGCAGAATAATTTGGAGTGAACTGTTCAGTTACACAAAGCTCAAACGCATCTCAAGTGATACAAATTTGTTGGCTCATTGTACACAATGCATTTGGTCTGGCAGGGGGCTTGCATGTTTAATTTGCTCTCACACTCAAGTGCCTCAAGGTTTTTTTTGTCTGCGTTAATGATATGCTAGCTGGTCAGCCTTACAGTTGGCTCAGGGAGGGTTTTGAATGCAGTTTGCTGCATCAGCAAAACATTGTACTTTATACTTGAGGAAAATCTGCCCCAGTCTACAGTTGATGGAATGAATATCTATTGGTGTTGTTAGTTGCAGACCTTGCCTGTGTCATTACAGCATTTTTTAAAAAATAGCATATGCAGACATCTTGTCACAACTACAATACAGAGAATTTAGGAATAGGTAAACCCTCTCTCCCTGGCACATAGTGATGAAATCATGACTGTGATCAGGGCCAGGAAGCTGAGACCCTCCTATATCCTTCGGGGAGGGGCAGGATTAACCATTAAGCATATGCTTAGGGTGGCGGGGCACAGAAATTTTCCTTTCCCATGTTTTTAACATCAATGGCCACAAATTTCTCAGCTGAGCATTCATTTTCTCAGTTGAAGTATATTTTTTAAAATCCCAGCAAAAAGACTGTGCAACAAGGCAGGCTAGATGCCTTATCTCTGCTAAGTATAGAAGAAGATATGTTACCTAAGATTAGTTTTGAGGATCTGATCAAAGACTTTGCAATTAGAAAAAGGAAGAGAATTTTTTTCAAACGAAGTGGAATTATACAAAAAATAAACCCATATTTTGCAATATGCCAGCGGTGTGTGAGACTTCCCTTCCCTTTCCATAATGCTTCATGGTATTGATTCATGATATCAATTCTTCCTGAACTAGACAAGAGATAGGGATGAAAGAAGAGAGTGGTACTTGGACTCTTTTAGATGACTATACCGCTGCAACATCCATTCACACAGGACTCATTGCCATAAGTTAGGACGACACAGGTTTTCTTTCTTTTTTGTTACCAAGACTGATATTCTAAATTCCTCATCATAATATTGAAATTTTGCATGCAAATATACTCTACTTTGCCTGCCCACTTCCCTTAAGGCTGCCCCTGCATCAATCCCTACAGGCCTAGTTGTGGACCATGGACCAAATTCCATTGTCAGTCATGATCATTGCATGACCTTGCAGAGCTCTTGGAAGGACAGCTCTCTCACTGTCAATTCTTCTGCCTGCGTATTTGAACAAGAGTTGAATGTCCTAACTAAATCAACATGGCATTATCTATAATCTGCCATCATTGTGTGACATGTGTAAAGTCACAACTTGCTATTGACAAATAGTACTAAAAACTGAAACTATTTTATTTGCCTCTTCTCCAGAACATCTGCATGGCTCTGCAGTTAGCCTGTGTCTACTGCAGACCTTCACCCAGCCTCTGTGATCTGGCATTTTGATAAATGGAGTTTATGGTCTCTTGATCTGGCATTTTTTATAAGGGAAAAGACAGACATATATCAATGTGTATTAAGTTATGGATTCTTACCCGTTTGTTTTGCCCAGTTCAGAAGTGCCAAGTCTACTCACTGGAGATTGTGAATGTACTAGTTGACTTTATCCGCCCCTTTCAATCCACTTCACACATTGGCACTTCTGCATAGTGGTTTGTGTGTGTAGATGCCAACTACCGTATTGACCCGTATATAAGCCTCACCTGCAAATAAGCTGCACCTTTACAATTCGGGGGGGGGGGAGAGAAGAAAAGACAATATCCGAATATAAGACACTCCCATAAAACTGGGTTACAGGCTGAAAATCACTGCGGGTTGGTAGAATTGTAACTCCGAGCCAATTTAAGCCTTTGATCTTGCAAGCCTGCAAAAGTTGCCATACAATCACTAAAATCGCAAATTGCTACTCAGTTGCTACAGTTCCGCAGGCACTCACACCCGTAAATGGCAAATGATCAGTCTCAAGCTCGCAAATCGTCAATAAAATGGTTTTTTTTTGTTCCATTTTAACGTATTTCTGTTTCAGCAGCAATATCGTAAAAGCCCTTTTTGTAAGGTCGTGAATTTAAGCTGCATTTTAACTTTTCACGGTCAGAATTGGGGGGGGGGAGTGAGGCTTATATTCAGGCCAATACGGTACATTATTTGTCCGCTAGAAGAATTGGATATGCTGATTGCATGGTTGCGCCCTATGCCCATAGGGCACTATGCCCATATGTCCTCCATAGGCAAAGACCAGTTGGTGCAGTCACAATCTGTGCCACACCTCTAAAAACATACACTTTGAGTTCCTGCACAGGACTCTAGATTACACACATCCAGTTACAGTATCTTCTTTCTTCACTCATTCCTTTTTTACCCACTAGTCTGCTAATTATCAGTTCAAGCACACACAATAGATTACAGTATGTCATGGATACCATATAGTAATCTATATTGTACTGTGTTGATGGAGGTGAAGCCTCTGACACTGATTGGCTGACCTGATCTGAATGCTCATAGAATAAATCTGTCAGACTAATTCTGTATTTGTAGTACAGCATTTTATAGTACAGCTGTAATACAGTGTGAAGAAAAAGTGGTCAGTTTGCTTGGGATTGAAACCTCTCATAGGTCCTAATGATGGAAGATGCTTTGTGAACCAGTTTGAGGACTGGAAAAAGGGGAAAGGAGGTGGGGGAGTGAAGGGATGGGGAGCCCAGTAGGAAAGTGGCAGATAGAGAAATGAAGGTTGGAAAGAGAGACCAGAGAAAGGGGGGGGGGGAGGGCCAGAGGAAACGGGGAAGAGAAGCAAGAAGGGCCAGTGAGGAGCCTAGGACTTGTTGATCAGAAGGTCGGCGGTTCAAATCCCCACGACGGGGTGAGCTCCCGTTGCTCGGTCTCTGCTCCTGCCAACCTAGCAGTTCGAAAGCACGTCAAAGTGCAAGTAGGTAAATAGGTACCACTCCAGCGGGAAGGTTAACGGCGTTTCCGTGCGCTGCTGTGGTTCTCCAGAAGTGGGTTAGTCATGCTGGCCACATCAGCTGTATGCCGGCTTCCTCGGCCAATAAAGCAAGATGAGTGCCACAACCCCAGAGTCGGCCATGACTGGACCTAATAGTCAGGGGTCCCTTACCTTTATGTTCAGGCTCAAGCAAGACTATCTGATCTATATATGTAGAGATTGGGAGACTGGTTGAGCGACAGGCTATCTAGCCAGTGAGACCAGGAAAGCAGTCAGCTGAAAAGCAGGGACCAGCTGGAACAGTTGATGGTAGAGAGAAGGAGCTAAAAAAAAAGGAGGCATGAAAGGAAATGGAGCAAAACTTCACTTGGGACTGAGGACAGGAAGGGACAGCATAGGAAGTCCTGCCAATGGACAGGAAGTGGACAAGTAAGAGAACTTTGGAAGGCTGTGAGGAAGGAGCAGATGAGCCAAAGGATAATAGGATTGTTCAGTATAGTACTCCTGGGATTTCCCTGCCAGAAGGGCTGCACCTTTAGGAGATGAATAGGAGGGGAATTTTGTCAGTGGAGATTCTACTATTGCTCTAGCATTGTGACCTGGCAAGCCTAAGTGAGCAGTAAGGGCACCTAAGAAAGGGTTTAGGTGTGAGCCTGTGAATAAGTCAATCAATTCATTGGCTGCAGACTTTCGGCATTAGTTTTCTATTTTAATTCAAAACATTTTTTTAAAATGGTAATGATGGGCATTTTTATATAATCCATTTAATGGGAGCAAGGATTTAGCATGGCACGCTGTTCCATATAGTCATTCAGCTGGCACCTTAGGAATTCGCTGCAAGGACTTTGAAGTGCACCCTTATCTGCATTTAATCACACTGTAAGCTTCAGGAACTCAGAAGCTCTTTAAAGAATTTCACATCTGTCTGTGGAAGACAAAGAGAACTGAAAAATAGTGCTTTCTTAGTGTTTAGTTGCATCAACAGTGTACCTGAAGACTCTGGAGGGATCTCTAACGAGAGAGAAGCTTTTAAAGATTAGAGGGGAAGCATCTCTGAAGACTTGGAAGATCCACATGACTTGAGAGTCAGCTCTAGCCGGGCAGTGAGTTCAGTGGCCGTCTGCCCAAACAGCTATTTAATTGCCATGTCACATGACCATGACAGAGGCTGGGTGGCCATGTGTCTGGAATTCTTTAGCTGTGATTTCTGCACGGCAGGGATTGGAATAGATGGCCCTTGAGGTCCCTTCCAACTCTATGATTCTGTAGTTCTATTAATTTAAAATGCAGCAATAAAAACAGATTAAAACGAGTTACATTCCCAATAATAGGGTGGGTCCATATAGATATAGTGTCAAAGTTCAGGGCAAAGAGGTGCATCTTCAGCTATGCATGCACAAACAAAGTTGTATAGAGTTTATCATCAGGACTTTGGGTGTTTCCTTTGAACTAATAATAAAGAAGAACTTGGAAAACAGAAGCCCTAGGTTTTCTTAGCGAAAGGAAATGGTGAAGTGCTTTCCTAGGTCTGTGAAGCCCTTGGCTCGTTCAGTGGAAAGTGTCATTATGGGTGTGCATTCTTTATACTCGAAAACAAGCATGCACAAAGCCCTGTGTCTTTAATGAACATGGAAGGGGAGGGGAGCCAATGAGACACTTCAAAGGAGGAAAGTGTTTGTGCTCAGGATTCATTTATACCTTTGGTGATCAGCAGGAATGTGCCCTCCTGTTGAAATATGTGGTGGGTTCCCTGCTCTTTTGCCTGTCTGCTTTCAGATATTCTTAACACTCTTTCCCCTTCTCCCCACTACCCTGAAGCTGAGGTAGGGCACCTTACTGAATGCAAGCCTTGATGCCTCCTAATTTTCAGTTGCCTCTAATTGACTCTTCCAATCCTCACAGGCTACAAACCCACACTTAAAGGCATAAAAGCTTGTCTGGTGTTCACCGGCTTCTTCCCCTTAGGTTGCAAATGCGCCCTTTTCAGTTCCTGCGGCTTTATTTGTTTCCCGTTTGTTTAATTTTTCACCCAGGTTTGGCTCTGATAGCTGTGCTCAGTTGAAAACGTGTCCGTAGCAAAGCAGTTAATGAGATTTCTGACCACTGAACCAGTGAAGTATCGCCTGAGAATCCGAATTTCCCCAACCCCCAGTTTTATACATCAGTCTTTTGGGCTCAAACCAGTAGGTTAATGAAAGGGTTTTCTGAATCTGGCAATCTGCCTAATGAGACTGAACATGTTTGAACTAAAAGTGCACCCTCGGCTTCCAGCAACTCTCCTGCAGACTGCATTACTGGTTCCTCTGTTTTCTACTAATTGCTGCAAGGGGAAAAATATGGACTACTGTGAACATGATACTTTTTAATCGCAACTACTTTTGCTGCCCTTTACCCCATCTGGCTGCACAACTGTATGAAAAGAAAATAGTCATTTAGCTTTTCAAAAGTCAGTAGGAAACAGGTTTTCTGTAACCTTTAACCAT
Organism: Podarcis bocagei; assembly: GCF_964188305.1. NCBI lineage: Eukaryota > Metazoa > Chordata > Lepidosauria > Squamata > Lacertidae > Podarcis > Podarcis bocagei. The sequence goes on from NC_138135.1 coordinate 69,070,923, forward strand.
TCAAAACAGTGAATGAATGATTTACTACTGATTAGTGAGCCCCTAAAATTTGGCATGACTTACAAAAATGTGTGACTTTTAAAAAAAGTTTTGCTCGTTGTTTGTCTTTATTGGTTATATCTGCTTGACTGAGGGTGGTTTGGTTTAACAGCGACAACAAGAACAACTAGCATCAGAAATCCCTGTTCAGACATAACACCAAACCGTGAGATGCTGCAAAGTTCAGGCTCTCCCACTCTTCCCCATCGTGTTTGTTCTTGTTTTTCCTAAACTACAGCTACCCTTATGAGTCTGGGGCTTGTTCTGGCTCATCTGAACTGGACCTGTAGTTATGGACACAGTCAGCTTAATCACATTGAACTCAACGAGAATTAAGCAACTTAATAGTGTGCACAATTGGAGCCAAACTTGCTAACTTCATTTTACACTATATGTGCTTATTATAACTGAGTGTCTAGGCCTGTGTGGATTTGTAAGTAGTGTAGTCAGTAAAACGGTCATATTATGCCATTTCTTTGGAAAACTAGGCCAGCTTGTTCCAGATATGATATTCGTTTCATCTAATTTTCAAGGGCATTCCCCTGTGTTTTCGTATCTTTGTTTTTGTGTGCTTTTTTTTTTAGTGCAACCTATTTTTGGTGTAATCTTCGCGTTCCAAAACAGTCCTGAAGATACTTGCCTGCTTGGCTGTCTTAGGAAAGCCATTAGGATTTCCAAGCATTTCAGTAGCTTCTGGACTTCAGTCAGTGGATAAGATATGAGCTCTTACAATGAAGAACAGTTTAGAAGTGTTTTTAATAAACAAGTAAATAATCAGATAGCTAAGGTTTACTTTTACTGTAGACATGATTTGATGCCCTTAGACTTATGTTTAGATTGAAATAGGTACACTTGATTTACATTAAATTGATCCCACAGCAATTAACTGTCTCTGCTTCACTTCTGCTGTTGTTTTAAACCACCAGTTTTCCCTTGGCTGTGTTCCTCCCATGCCAGGACATTGGTAGAATTCTCTCCCCAGGGAAGTTCGCCTGACGCCTTCATTAGACACCTTTAGGCGCCAGGCAAAAACATTCCTTTTTATCCAGGCCTTTGGTTGACTTGATCAACATCCCATACCCTTTTAAAATGTGGCTCTTTTGGGGGGGTATTATTGGGTTATTGCTTTTATTTTTATTTTATATACAGTGATCTCTTTATGTGAGCCGCCCTAAAACCTCCAAGTATAGGGCGGTATATAAATTATCATCATCATCATCTATGCCCTGCTTTGTTGTTGTTGTTGTTGTTGTTGTCTTTAGTGTATGTAAACTTAGCCATGTTTTTTAATCTGCTCTTAACCGTTTTGAAGTTTTGCTTTTAACTTTTTTATATGTTGTAGGCTAAAATATTTATTTATGATTAAATAAAAATAATTTTCCCCATATGCATCAAGAACACACCCTGCTTCTTCATTGGGACTCAAATGAGTATAGACAACAACCATTTTGCCACAAGGGGTTACATTCCTGACCACCACGTGTGTCGGTGGAGCATGCATAAGCCCGTTATGGCCCTGCCCCCATTAAGCCCCCTTTTCTGGCTAATTCCGGGTTATGGTGATATACACATGCATGTTTGCACACATATTGAACATGCCCATAACAGTTGTCGCCTGTATCCATATTAGCTGTATATGCAGAAGGCAGGTCTTCCTTGCAGGACTGAGGCATACATCTCTAGATAATTTAGGTGAAGACATTTTTATTTTCCCAGGCCTTTTCAATCCATAACTTCTATATTCTTGTACTTTTTAAATTTTTGCATTAATTTATTTTTCCTTTGCTGTTTTTAATGTTGATTTTATGCTGCTTGTGTTTACGGTGGCTTTGAGGTCATTGTTGTTGTTTTGTGATGATTTTTATGTAGTTATATATACTGCTTTTATTCCCCCTCACCCCAATTGTATTTTGTATTTTTAATAAGTTTGTAAACCGTCCAGAGGACTTAGTGGATGGATGGCCTAGAAATGTAATGAATAAATGAATAATTGCTAAATAAATAAAGATTAACTGCCCAATCCTTATGGGTGTATTAACTGTTGTTGTAGCAACAGTTGCTGTGGAACTGAACAGATAGAAAGGCAGAAGTCTAGTTATATGCATCTGTATATGCTCCTCAGTTACCACCTTGCCCTATATTACAAGCATAAGGAAACTGGCTGTGTGAGTCTCTTCGTGAGCCAATACAGGGCTGAATTTTTTGACTTAGCTAAATGTCCCAAGTGTAAAAGACAGGATTATAAATACCCACGTGTGATTGAAAACTTCCTGAACAAGATAAAAAGAAAACTCCCTGCCTTTTCTGTTTTCAAGTCAAGATGGAAAACAGAAGCATTGCCAGTTTGGTGGATTTCAGTCTGATTAACAAACTCAGTTCACTTATAGTAGATTCTTGATCCAATCAAATAGCCACTTAAGTATCTGTGAATGATACAGATGGCATTGTAGTAAACACTGTACAGATGAGATCTGGAGATTAAAGGATAATACAATGTACACAGTGGCCACATCTCCTGGATTTTAAAGATCCTCATTTGCAAAATGTTCACAACATAAGATTAGTGTCTGTGTTTATCAGGGCATATAGATGTATTTTCCCCCTTTTAAATAAAGCCAGGACCCTGGAATATAATCATTTGTTTGTGCGTGAGGGAAGGGGGGGCATTCTTAGAGCTGGTCCACATGCTAAAGTTTGGAGTACAAGTGATTTGGGTCCCATTCTCATGGTCCTCTCACCTCTTGGCAGCCACAGCTTTGAATTACTGCATCCTACCTAAAGGCTGTGCTGCCATGCGATGAGACGGCCAAGAACAAGCTGACAGAAATAGACTCAGGAGCACTCCCAAACTACACACCTGTTCATTCTGGCAGAGAGCAACCCTGTTCAGAACAGGCATTTCACCCAGTTCCAAGACCTGAGAGAACTGCTCATCCACATTTCCTCCATCTTGTCAGGATCCAGTTTTAGCCTTTTGGCTCTTATCCAGTCCATAACTGCATCAGGGTACCAGCTGCAGTCTTAGAGCTAAATGTCATCAGCATACCAGTGACACTGCTCTCCAAATATCCTCAGAAACACTCACAGCAGTTTCATGTAGACATTAGATAATATTGGGGATGAGATGGCTCTCTGTGGCCCTCCACAATGTCCAACTCCCATCAAACCAAGCCAGCTCATCCTGCCAAAACCTCAGTTTCTCGCTTATAGTGTCAGAGGAGTATATCAGTTCACATGCGCAAATTAGGCAGGTTTGCATTAAAATGTGAACTGAGCAAATTTCTGCCCCATTCCTATTCACAGGTAAGTATGTACAGACTTCTGACTTGAAAAGGACAGAAAAGAAATCCTCACTAAAGCTGGTTGGAAGTTATCCTCACAAAGGGCAGGGGTGCCTTGGCATTCTCTTTAACCCGTCAACATAAGAAGAGCTTACTGGATCACGCCAGAGACCCAGGGGAGGCCTGCCAGAAGAACCAGCGCTTCCCAGTAACAGGCATTCAGAGGCATTCTGCTGTCTAACAGTAGACACAGAGCTACAGCAACCATCCTGTGTTATTCAGAGATAAGACATAGTAATATTGTAAGATATGGTAATATATTCTTATATGGATTTAATGGAAGAAGAGTGTTTGTGAGCCCGCAAATGAGCCACTGGACGTGTAGAGGAGGGTAGGGTAAGCACAGCAGCCGAAGGACTTCTGGCCACACAGAAACCGATAGGAACTGATTCCATCTGATTGGAAACGGCCCCTGTCTGCTTCCTCCAGATGCTGCCCACAGGCTGCCACCTGACTGTTGCTGCTGTTAAGTAATGGAACGAAACAAAAAGAAAAGAAAAGAAATTGAGCCATCTCAAGGCAATTATTAGTAATTAAGCCTCTTTTTTATTATTCCTGCCCACCTCTTTCTTCTCTTACATCAACAGTATGTGGCCTTTGAAGACTTAATCACAATCTATTTTCATATGAACAGTATGCAGGAAAGCAGCAAGAAGCACGTTTTCAATGCCACAAGCACAGACTTTGTTAAATAGCTCCCATTAACAATAATAGTAGTCATGCTGGTAAATTTGGCTGTGCAACGCTGAGCATTTACCCCTGAATGCAAAGCTGCGGCATAATTTCCAGCTAATGAAAGATGGCTTTCAGGTAACATGGGGCTTAATAGGGTCAGCCCAGGAGAGTGAACACTTTTTTTGCAAAAGAATTTGAAAGCCATCAGATCCAGGCTCTTTGAAATGGGGGAAGAGTGTAAAATTATACAGTTGACATGCTTCACCTCCACCGCTGACCAAGGCATGCAAGCAGAGAAGCATGCTTTTATTTAAAGTGCCCTCAGTACAAAGCTCACACTACATTTTGAAATTTGCATGTGCTTTGCATCTTTTGAAAACTCTGGGTATTTTATAGATCTTTGGTCTCTCATTTTAAAATAGATGGAATGTAGGGGTGATCTTTTTCCAGTTGCTGCTTCCATTTACTGTACAGTCAAACCTTGGTTCCCAAACACCTCCATTTTGGAACATTTTGGCTCCCGAACACCGAAAACCTGGAAATAACTGCTCCTGTTTTCAAATGATTTTCAGAAGCCGAACGTGCTACGTGGCTTCCGTTTTGAGTTTCCCTATTGTACTGAGGCTTCCGTTTTCAGTTTTTCAGTTGTCGAACATTTCAGAATAGTCTTCCAGAACAGATTACGTTCAACAACCGAGGTTTGACTGTATTAAAAAGAAGAAGAAGGCAATTTAACCACTCATTCAACAGTTAGAATATCCATATATTTTGCACTCAGGCAGGAGTCGACCAGCCAAACCAAAATGTCTCAGATATGCAGCATGATGTGAGAGGGAAATGTCCTGCACTCTCCAGCTCATGGAGCTGTGGCTGGATATGGGAGTAGAAAACAAGCTGTCGTCCCCAACAGTTCAGAGCTGGAGCAGGAAGCAGAGTCCCGTTCTACCACCGTACCTGGTGTGTGAAGGGAAAACCAGGTTCTGCAGCGCAAAATGGACTCAAGGCTCTCTCTAAAACTGAAACCTTTGCCTTCTGTTCCAGCCCAAAACTGGAATGGGAAGCAGAGGCACAGCAGATCAAGGTTTATCTAGGTGGCAGCTGTAGCTGGGAGCCGCAAGCTTATTACACCTCTTCCTTTGTTTTCGCTCAGTGCAGTTAGAAGGGCCAAAACAAATCCTGTGGTTCAGCAAAACATTGACGCTGGAGAAGAGGTGATGTTCATTGTGTCTCCTCTTCAGCTCTAGGTAGCTTTCTGCTCATGTCAGTCTCCAGAGCCTGCTCCCACCCCCACTTTAGCAGGCAGAGGGCAGCGAGATAATCAAAACCTGCCCTTAGGCAGAGGCGAAACCAGGCTTTATTTCACCCGGGACAAAGACCCAGTTTGGCGCGCGCACACATACACCATGTATGCAGTTGCATGCATACACACACACACAGGCTGGGAGCCTCAATGGTGCCCCTCTGGAGGCTTCATCTGGGGCAAAAAAACCCAGCTAGCCTCCACCTGCCTATAGCTACAGCACTGACTCAAGTATCTGTAACCAGTATGGAAGGTAGTGTGAGAACTCACTTTCAGGGTACTAATAAGAAGGCACAGAACAGCACAATGTCCTAATGAAGTAATACACAGGTAAAGAAAATTTTGCTCTAGAAGCCATTTATAGGAGAATAATTCTCTTTCTTTGCAGCATCTCCCAGATTGTTTCAGGGACAGCCAAATAAGAAGCAGTACAATGTGAGTTTGAATCAGGGCTGGCTTCTGGCAAGAAGAAATGTGGTATCCCAGAACTCTAAAGGAGTAAAGGAAGAGCTAGAAAACAACAAGGGATAGTGTGGCAGTGGGAACTGATGAGCCCCTGGGCTAGGGGTATAAAACATGGGTAGCAACAGCAGCAGTGCTGGAATTAGACTTATTGTTGAGGTAGGTTGACATGAAATATGGCGGTCCTTGGGGAACCCAGATCCCAAGCTATGAAAGAAGTTTAGCGTTTAACATAAGGACGTCAAACTGGGCTTGGAAGGAAACTTAGGCAAATCTGGCCAAACTAGTGAAGTATGTTTCTAGTAGCAAGCTGTACACTCAAAATCTTGGATGTTGTGTTTTGGACTGACTTTGAGCTAACTTCAAGAACCTCATCATATGCAACATATTACAGCAGCTTAAACAGGTTTCCAGAGAACACACCACTTGTTTCCAGAAAAGATTGCAGCCACCACAAGAGCCTAAGCTGATAGAAAGCACCCTAGGCCAGCAAGGACACCTTCAGCTCAACTGAATATAAAAGAAACCCTCATTCTGTTTGCTCCAAAGTAGGAACACTGGTAAACTCTGCATTAAGATTGCGAGCATCACAGACATAACTACTGTTTCGTGTCTAAATGCCAACATCTGTGAGGGGGAAACATCCTTTATATACCCGGTAGAACTTCAATGCCAGCTTTGGTGTTCATATGACAATATTAAGGTGAAATATGAAATTCCTCGCGTTTTTGGTGCTGACGTTGCACACGTTACTACATCTACTGCTCGCTGAATTTGGAAAATTTTGTCACAAACTGCAGATGAGGATGTGGAACTGCTTGTAGCCTGTACTGCATGCGAGGCTGACATGATTGAACGGTCTGTCACCCGCCCGCCCGGCCTGCCTGCCACACATGCTCACAGTAATATCCTGTACTGCTCATAGATGTCAGGAAAAAGAATTGTTTTCTTCTTGACGTCTAGTTTCTATGTGCAGTTTTGTTTTGTTTTATGTGGACGAACTTTCCAGCAGTTGAGGCCCTCACCTGCAGTATGATTTGTTGCTGCGCAGGCATAGAGATTTATCTCATCTTCTGTTTGTGAGAACTAGGCCTTACTGTCACCTGATAGATGTCAAGCCCTTTGTGTGAAGAGCTGCCAAATGATGTGGTCACCGTAAACACAGGAGGAAATGGAAAACACTGGGATGGTCTGCTATCAGGAAACAGCTTTTGAGAAATTTCTGAAAAGTACAAATTCTGTGGTGATCCTTTTGGAGCGGCTTATCCCTAAATATGACAATTTTAGTCTTTTGCCTTTCGTCAAGATCATGTACGACATTGATTATCTGTGCAATATGTTTACTTATTGTCAGGATTAAAATGAATTAGGTTGTAATTCAAGCTGTAGTTATTTTATTGCTCTGTATGCATTAATTATTGCAGCAGTAAATACTATTTCAGGTTAATATTAGCTAATGCCTGTTAATTTGAGTGACTCCAGTGTCTTCAACAGCAACAGGACTTTACATGTGAGATTATGAACAATATCCTGAAACTCTAGCACACCTGCTAGGAAATGAGTCCCGCTGACTATGGAATCATAGAATTGCAGAATTGGAAGAGACCCTGAGGGTCATTTAGTCCAACCCCCTGCAATGCAAGAATAACCCAATATATTGGAATTTACTTCTGGGTAGACGTGGCTATGATAGCACTTAAAATTCTCTTGCATTCTTAGCGGTGAGAGTAGAAGCCAGGCTTTACTAAAAGGGTTTTTCTAACATTCTCAGTCCCGTGGCGAATGTCATTTAAATATTTTGCTGTAGCTCCATGTACAGGAACCTGTGTCTCTCCATCCCACAAGATAGTCTGCTGATCTGGAACTTGGCCAGTTGTGGGGATTCCTTGTTATCAGTCATTTACTGAACATTTATAATAACGGTGCAGTAATACATTTCCTGCAGTTCCTGTTATGTCATTGAGCCTCAGTGGCATTTTCTCCCAAGGAAGCAAGCAGATTTGGGATTGGATTGGTGAGGCAGTCATTGAGATTATACTTCCTTTCTGTTGAACTGCTCCTCCTTTCCACCAGCAATCCTCTTAACTTCTCTGTAGGGCTGACTATAGCAGTTTTACAGCAACATTGGTGAGCTCAAGAGACAACTTATTGGTAGACCCAATTGGGCTTTTTGGTTTGGGATATTGTCCACAATCAAGGAGACAGTAATTAAGAATTTTATTGGAAATCTTCCTCCTCTTCTCCCAAGCATAATTCCAGGCTGTTGGCTAGGAGATAGCTGTGAATTATATTCATGGGGGGGGGATTTCATTTTTAAAACTGCTTAAACGTTTTTGCTTTGGCAGAGCTGGTTTTGGAAAAATTATCTAATTGCTTATGCTGGTCATTTTATCTCTCCCAAAAGCATTTGGGAAATTATTGCATTAATAACTTTTTCCCCTTGCATGAAATGTTTGCAGGTTTGCTGACAGTTCCTTTCTCACTGTTGTTGTTGTTGTTGTTATCTCTTTGGTTCGGAAGCCCAACATAGGAAGATTAGGTATTCCTCATGGACCTTCAGGGGAGAAGGTGGCAGTCGTAACAGTGGATGATTGCGATACTACAGTCGCTGTTCGTTTCGGAAGTTTTATTGGAAACTACTCGTGTGCTGCTCAGGGAACACAGACAGGCTCCAAAAAGTAAGACGCTTTAAAAAAATGTTACTGTTCACAAATGATATAAACCACTTATCTTGAAAGACCTTCTCCTTATCTCTTAGGTGTGCTTAAGATGGGTCACTGTCATATGCGAGTGCACTTTCAAATGTGACTGTGTTAAGAAAGAGTTTTTCCTGTTTAGGGAAGCTTTTAATGTTTAATAGGTTATTGTATTTTAGTGTTTAGTTGGAAGCCGCTCAGAGTGGCTGGGGAAACGCAGGCAGATGGGTGGGGTATAAATAATAAACAATAATAAATTATTATTATTATTATTATTATTATTATTATTATTATTATTATTATTATCATTTGTGTTGAACTCACTAGATGATTTCTTCTAAGTAAATTTGAGATTGGAGAGAATAATTATTTTAGATGCAGTCTCTCCTATTGGCTAGACAACTGTTGTTATCATGGTTTATTACATACCTAAAAAGCACTGCAGGGTATAAAATAATAGAATCTAAAAGAAAATACACAGGTGGGGGGACAGAACGTAGCCCTGCAGGTTTACAATCTAAAATTTCAATCCTTATCATGAGCAGCCTTGCAAGCCAAATTCAGTATTGTGTGATTGACAGGTGGGTGGCCCCCGCCCACCACTCAAAAGCCATTGTGAGGGGATTTTCTGATACCTGATTTCTAAACGTCTTTGGATTTCTGATTTCTTAAGGTCTTTGGATCTAACTGGCCCTTTGCTCCTTGGAGGAGTTCCAAACTTGCCTGAAGATTTTCCTGTGCACAACAGACAGTTTGTTGGATGTATGAGGAACCTCTCCATTGACAGCAAGCCAATTGACATGGCCAGTTTTATAGCCAACAATGGCACTCTTGCAGGTATAAACTTGATATTGCAGGGACGAAAACAGAACAAATGTGGTTTTGTTTCATTGAGAAGTAATATCCCAGTAGGTGGGTGGGTAAGGGTGCATCAAGCAGCTAACCCACCCTCGCTGCCCAGCCTTGACGTCAGGCCCCTCCCCTCCCCTATGCGCTGCCCCCTCCCTCTGCTTGCTGGTGAGTACCGGCACTTGTTGGATGATAACTTCTTTCATTCCTGACCATTGACTATGCTGACTGGGACTAGAACGGGAGTCCAACAATGTCTGAAGGGTCACATGTACCCCACTTACCCTGCAGGGTAAGTGACAAGAACTGGATTTCAAAGGTGACCTTTGTTGCAATACAGTTTCAGTAATCTGAGAAGGAAGAGTCTGTATCCTGGGTAGACCCCCTGCACTGAAAAGAAGGGGAGGTCATGTCATGCCGCGAATTATTTAATGCACTCGCTGATGGTGATATTGCATCTTTGAGTTCCTTAACTTCCAAGAGTCACAATCCAGACAAACGTTTGGGTGCCCGCAAGGGCTTGTGTGCAAGCTGCAGAGCTTCCAGCGGCAGTTTGCTTTCTGCGCAAATAAACTGCTTTTTAAAAACTCCCCAGAAGTTTCAAAATTGTCCAGCAGTGCTGCAGTTAGGGGTAAGGAAGCTGCACAGTATCTGCATAACTCATAGCAGCAGCCCCCCCTCCCCTGGATTACTGTGTATAGTTGCAGCCATTCAGAAAGCTAACAATGAGATTAATCATAGCTTGTTCTTAGCATGGGGGTCGGTAGAATGCTAAACAAGTGGAGGGCTAAACCGATTCTTTTGTAATGCCAGGCTGTTTAGCTCAGAAGAATTACTGCACCACCAACTGGTGTCAGAATGGAGGCACCTGTGTGAACAAATGGAATACCTACGCCTGTGAGTGTCCCCTGCAGTATGGAGGGAAGAACTGTGAGCAAGGTGAGCAATTCGTCCGTTTTCCCATGTAAAACATCCCATAATATATGAACAAACATGAATTGCTACAGGGCAGCTTCTGGGCCCTCAGCCTTGTATTTTGGCCCCTTAGGTGCTTTCGTAGAATCATAGCATCCATGACAGGTGGACAGCCAACCTCTGCTTTAAAACCTCTGAGAAAGGAGAGTCCACAAATGCATAAAATAGGGTGGGTAGTGTGTGTGGTTCTGTTATATTGTCCTAGTATAAGCAAAACTGTGTACAACCACACCTTTTTTTTTCAAACTTAGGAAAAAGGATCTAGAGCTTTGTTGCAATAATTTTTTTTAAAAAAAGAACATTAAGCCACACGTTTCCTCCTGTAAAACTAATGAACTCAAAAATACATTTTGATGGTGTGTTAATATCTAATCACGATTTGAGTCAGAACCTGTTTGACTCATGTTAAGTAGCAGGTTATTGGTCCCCTTTTGCGTTACGATCCCATAAAATGCACTTGGAGCAGAGACATAGCTCCGTATTCCTGTGTAAACCAATTTTCCTGCCAAAAAAAAAAAAAATCTCCTTAGAAAAACATTAGATTCATTTTATTGTCAGGAGGCTCCAGATCAATTACTTATTTCCCGTAACGTATCTGTGGGGAGAAATATGCATAAGGGGAAATAAGTAATGTCAATAAAAGGGAACTCTTAGCAATTTATGACCAAGGTGAAGCAAACATTGGAAGTGTGCGGGGGGACGATGGCTGCTGAATGCCAAATACTTTGGAGACCCACGTGTATTTATAAGAGGGCTGTCAAATATATAGGCCCTGGGATGTTCATGACACACCAGCCATGTGTTTTAGTCTACCAGGTCTTTTATAAAAAACACACACACCTTTTTGAGGCTCACCTGGGGCCATGAAAATGAAGTTTATTAACCATCTGGTAGGCCTTGATACATAAGATGGCATGTCTACTACAGCCTAGAGAGTAGAGCTTGACAGACCCATATTGCTGTTGAAAATCTGAACCATAAAATTCAAGCTGGGTTTAGTTACCTTGTGTTTATAAAGTTGATATTAGAAATGGTGCCTTTTTTTTACACATATAGCTGAGCTCAGCATGCCTGTTATGCAGTGAACGAATCTATTCTGTGGCAAGCTTGCTGTAGGGTTTGTTGCTTCAGACGGGCGAAAGCTTTTAAACATTTATGTGGATTTAAGGACGATATACAGATCAGCTGCTCAGAAAGGGTTGCAATCTATATACTGCCATACAAGCGCCTGCTGTATCTGCTCTTTCTTAGTTGATATTGATTTCCACTGGTAGTTGATGGATTGTGTTTCTCCAAACTGAGGGAAGTGTTGGCTATCATGGCACATACATTTAAAGCCCCCTGATAGACCACTGGTTTCTTGGAAGCCATAATTCAGCATGTGAAGACCATTAGTTCACCATTGTTAAAGTGTAGACACTGATTCTTTTGCCAGAGCCAAACCACTTGAATACTGCAACTTGCCCTTAATTTACTCAACAATGCCTTCCTGGATTTATGTGCTTCCAGGCAAAAATCCACTAGCATGTCTATCCACATCCCACTTTCCATGGAAGAGCTGTCCTGAGCACAGTCTCAGCCAGCCACACTTAGGAGTGCCATGCTTTGATTTATGCCAGTGCAACTGAGAATGCCATGAAAAATAAGTGTGTGTGTGTCCCCCCACTCCAATTCAAAACTTTCAATGAAAATTCTTCCTTTTGTTTTGTTTTCTTTTTATCCAATGTTGCAGTAATGCCTTTCCCTCAACGTTTCACCGGAGAAAGCATCATCATCTGGAGTGATCTTGATATCACTATTTCTGTGCCATGGTACATTGGTCTCATGTTTAGAACGCGCAAGGTTAATGGCATGTTGATGCAAGCAAATGCAGGGGTCTCGTCCAAGATCAACATTCAGGTAGATTGGTTCAACACAGCACCAAACTTAAATATGTATACTTAGTCATAAAGCACAGTCCAATACTTTTTTGCTCAGAAGCAGCTCCAACAGTGTCTACTGAGGCTTATTCCCTACTATGTTTACTCCAGGTAACAGTTTATGTTCATAAATCTAGAACAAATAGGTAGGAGAAATTAAATGCTACAGCACTGATCCCTGAATCAATCCATTTGCCATAAACAGACATTTCTGATAGAAAATAACAGATTGCATTCAAATGGAAGACAGACTATTGATACAAATATTTCTCAATATATACTTAAAAACAAATACAGTGGTACCTTGGGTTAAGTACTTAATTCGTTCTGGAGGTCCGTTCTTAACCTGAAACTGTTCTTAACCTGAGATACTTTAGCTAATGGGGCCTCCCGCTGCTGCTGCGCCGCCAGAGCACGATTTCTGTTCTCATCCTGAAGCAAAGTTCTTAACCCGAAGTACTGTTTCTGGGTTAGCAGAGTCTGTAACCTGAAGCGTCTGTAACATGAAGCATCTGTAACCCGAGGTACCACTGTAATAGGATCGTCTGGAATGAACAACCTTTGCTTTGCTGCAGACTTTACAGCCCAGGTGAACGTGCAAACTATGCAGACTGCAGGTATCATTACTAGTACATGACAAGGGATTGAAATAGAACCCGTTTTTTCCAGCAATGAACCGAAGTTAATATTTTCAACAGATACTGAACAAATATGTGGTATTTGAAGTCTACGATGGACTGAACCAGGTGGCTAGTTTGCGGATGACTCAGTCCCGAATCAGTGATGGCGAGTGGCATCATGTGCTAATAGAACTGAAGAGTGCAAAAGACGGCAAAGACATCAAATACCTGGCTGTTGTATCCTTGGATTATGGGATGTATCAGGTGAGGTGGCATCAGTAACCTTTCAGCATAAACATGAGACCAGAATGAACAACTGTTAGTAATACAATATGGCGGCATAACTGTGAACTATACCAAGGCCAAGGTGTTCTACCTTACGTCTGTAATGGGTTCAAGAACCTGTTTTTCCATCATTACCCCCCTTCCTTGCCCCACTTCCCCATATCTTTCTCCTCACCCCCCAACCTCACAAAGCCTATGATAGCAATGTCTCACACCAAATGTAACTCGTCTGCAAATAGGACTGCATGAACTGAAAACATAGATGTTATATGTACAGTCGTACCTTGGATCCTGAACGCCTTGCGAGTCGAACAGTTTGGCTCCCAAACACTGCAAACCCGGAAGTGAGTGTTCCAGTTTGTGCACATTCTTTGGAACCAAACATCCAACGTAGCTTACGCTTCTTCCGATTGGCTGCAGGAGCTTCCTGTAGCCAATTGGAAGCCGCACCTTGCTTTCTGAACGTTTTGGAAGTTGAATGGACTTCCGGAATGGATTCCGTTCGACTTCTGAGGTACCACTGTACCTTTGTTATCCATGAAAACCTTTCAATAAAAATAATTTGCAGAAGAACCCACTTTCCTCCAATGGTACATGAAGGATAACATAGTCTCTGTAGTTATAATAAGCGAGATTTTGCAACTTTTCCAAAACCCACACATCGGAGCCCATAAGAAATTTTTAGCGCCAAATGATTTTTATCCCTTCCTGGCTGCAGAACACACACACACACACACAGAGAGAGAGAGAGAGAGAGAGAGAGAGAGAGAGAGAGAGAGACTGACTGACTGACTGACTGACTGACTGACTGACTGACTGACTGACTGACTGAACTGGCTGTCCTGTAGTTTAATTGATGGAGAAAAGGCATTTTACCTCTTGGAAATGCTTCCTTGTTGAAGCAGAACACAAACAGCTTCCATTACCTCTTTAAGTTTATTGTTGATTACGTCCCCTATATCAGTGAAATATTGTAACCGAGAATGTATAAAGAAGTGGCAATCTCCTTTGCTGTGTTCTTCATTTCAGAGCACTGTACAGATTGGAAATCAGCTGCCTGGACTTAAAATGAAAAGCATCATTGTAGGAGGCGTCTCTGGAGATCAAGTCTCTGTTCAGCAAGGCTTCTATGGTTGTCTCCAGGTGAAAGCTGAAATAAGTAACGAGGGGATGTTTACCCATGAGAAGCATTCTCATCTCCTCTGGGAATGGGCCGATTTGGGGTAGAGGGCAGAAAGGGGTGGTATTCATTTGTTTTTCTGCATCTCTTTTAAACACTGAACACTTAGTTGACTTAATTATGAGGACAATGGGCATAAGTCCCATTTAAATTAATGAGACTTTAAGCACATAACTGTGTCCCCAGATCCGTTTGATTTTAATTAAGCGTATTGTGTCAGGATGGCATCCAGCAGTTTGTTGGTTTTGATTTCCGGTTCATTAGCTCTCCATGACTGATCGGGAATTATTATTTTTTAGGGGGGGGGAGGCATGCTTTTCTTCCATTTTAACACTGCATGTTAAAGCTGGGATACTAGTTGGATGTTACCATTGTTTATGTTCCTTCACTCCTTTTTCAGGGAGTGAGAATGGGGGAAACGTCCACAAATGTAGCGACCTTGAACATGAAGCAGGCAATCAAGGTTAATGTCAAGGAAGGCTGTGAAGTGGACAATCCCTGTGATTCTAACCCTTGTCCCCAGCACAGCTATTGTAGTGATGACTGGGACAGCTATTCATGTGTCTGTGATCCAGGTAATAATGGCTTCAAGCACACTATTCATAGTAATGAGAGCCTGGAGGGATTATCGAATTCTGTGGTTATGAAAGTTCTTAAAGAACTTGGCAACAGTTGCAGAAATTCATGCTCATAATCCCATAAAAATCAAGAATAGCAAGCACCCATCATAGTTGTGGATGGTACCCTGTTGCTCTCCATTATCTTCGTGAACTCATTTTGAATGCCTTCTCTTGGAGGAGAAAAGCATCCCACCCGAAATGCAAATTCTTCTGCAACGTCATTTTTTAAAAGCTGCATTTTAAAGGACCTGTTAAATGTCCATTTGTTTTAGTTTGCAGAATTTTGAAAGGTTTCTCCTTGCTGCAGAATGGGATTTTCAGGAGAAAAATGGAAGATTGACACAAGCTTGAAAATAATCAGAGTTAAATATGTGATGGAAAAGCAAAACATAATTTCATTTGTTTAGATTACAAAAAAATGGTTTCAATTTTCAAAATGTTTTAATATCCTCCCTGTCTTTATGCAAGCCAGTTTCTTTCAAACTGGGTTTGACTTTGAAGTTCAAACTACATAACTGAATCTGAGCCAAGGTGTGCTTACTTCAGAAATAAGGCTGCATTCCACACCATTTTTGCACTGGGCTAGGTGGGACATTAGACTAGGCAGAAGTGTTCCTCTGCCCTCAACCTGCAGAATGATGTTGCGTTAATGCACGTTTACTTCAGAGGTAAGACTGCAACCTAAACTGTCTTGCACTGGGGTGTGTATGTGTTTGAACTGGGCAAAAGGGTTCCTCTGCCCAACCCTATATTTTTAATTAATGCCTTAAGCAAAAAAAAGAGAAAAAAATGTGTGTGTAGGCAGAAATTGCTCCTAAATATGATCCCAACTTTTTAGAAAAGTATAACTTTACTGTGCTGTTAACAGTAATCTCTCTAGACAGTGTATTGCAGGAGGAGATAAATTTCCTGATAACCAAAGAGGTGCTATTAGCGCATAAGAATAAAATAGATTGCTTTCCTGAGATGCACAGGTCATAAATTACAAAGCAGTTGCTATATGTCTATAACCTTGTCTCCTCAGGGTACTTTGGGACAGAATGTGTTGACGTGTGCAGCCTGAACCCATGTGAGCATGTCTCTACCTGTGTCCATAAGCCAAGCTCTTCTCATGGATACACCTGTGAATGTGGGCAAAGCTATTATGGGCAATATTGTGAAAGCAAGTAAGCAAATGACACTGGCCAATTCTTAGCCTTCCTTTCCTACTCCATCCCCCTCCCCCAAATCCCTTGTATTTGTATAAAGAAATGAGGAGGAACTACCTTATTCAAAACAGAATTTTCCTTTATTCTTTTTATCATGTAGAAAATGTGCAAAAGGTGCATATTTGTAAGAAATTCCACATCAAGTGCTATATAACGAGTGCCACCATAATTTTTATTCAATAATAATTTTTTCACCCACCTTCCCTCCCATTTTCTGTAACTTGACAAACTATGCCTCAATGGTTTCAGTAGAAGAGATCTTTTAGTTTTTTGTAGCTCCAAAGCTGAACATTAAATATATTTTCCACCTTCTTTGTAGAATTGATTTGCCTTGTCCTAGAGGCTGGTGGGGAAATCCCATTTGCGGGCCATGTAACTGTGAGATCAGTAAGGGATTTGATCCTGACTGCAATAAGACTAATGGAATATGTCGGTGTAAGGTAAGCAAAAGATTGCGCACTTCATGTGGAACTAACGTTCAAGCTAAAGCATAACAAATAACTGCAATTCAAAATGAAGCAGTTGTGTTGATGTTATCTATCATTTCTGCAAGCCTTCTATATTACTTTCCATGAACCTGACTTCAATAGCTACATTTCAAGAAGGAGAAGAAGAAAAACGTTTGGCCAACCTGAGAATTGGCCAAATGAACTTGTATAGGGTTATATTTTTGTTTGGGCTGGCTGTGACAAGCTGCAGACACCTACTTTCAGTCGGCAATAACCTTAGCACCTTCTGCACATTATTAATTAAGAGTATGCAGAATAAGCTTTGAAGAATTTCTCCAGTTGGGTCTCTCACAAGCTCTTTTGCATGTACATGCATACACATGCTTGAACTAGTCACAGTTTGCCACGTGTATATAATTTGTTGAAGTAAAAACATGTAGTTACTTCAGAAATGTTGTTCACTTCGAACACGTTTCGGCCTCCAATACACACATAGAAAGGGAATATTTCATTTAAAAGGGATGAAACATGCAGAGTACTTGACAGCCCTTGTTTTGTCCAAAGCTGTTAAGTAGTCATTCACACTCGAGGGGAAACTGTGTTTCAGAAGTGCATCTCTGTATTTTGAAACCAACCTTCTCAGGTCCAGATTGTTTGGCTAGTTTTCTCCGCTCAACTTTAAGCATCCTTTTACTGAGGATGAATGTTCCTTTACCTGAGATAATCTTTAAATCGCATTGAAGTGTGAATTCTACCCATTGCTCATATCCTTGATTTGCAAGCACCTCTCAAACCTCTCTCTTTTTCCAGGCAAACCATTACAGACCACAGAGCAGCGACCGCTGTTACCCGTGTGACTGTTTCCCTTCTGGTTCCCACACTCGCACCTGTGACCTAGAAACAGGGCAGTGTCCCTGTAAGCCAGGAGTGATTGGGCGACAGTGCAATCGCTGTGATAATCCCTTTGCTGAAGTTACTGTTCATGGCTGTGAAGGTACCTACACATACTTCAACACCAGACCATTTTAGCCTTAATTTTAACCCCGACTCTTAAAATCCGTTTTCATCTTTGCATCTTTTTGTTGTTTTGATTTGTTTCGCCTGCATTTTAATTCTTGCTATGTTTTCCTCTTATGTAAAGCACCCTATAATTATTTTTTTAATTGGAGGGCAATAGAAAGATTTCTGTAATAAATAAAATAAATTGTTAAACGGAATTTCAGAGAAAAGAGAATCCTGGGCAAATTTAATGTAAACAGAATATTCCAAATAGCTGTGACTAACTGCCTTTCCAACAGAGGCTTTTTCTGCAGAACAAATTGCCCGCTGCTTTGTTCAGATCTCCTTCTACATCTCTTGTAGAAACTTCTTAGATGAGCTTGCTAGTTTAAGCATGTACAGCATCTTATGAGAAGCTGCTTTATCCTTTGCTTCTACTGAAAGTGACGATTGACATGTTTTATGAATAACCTCTCCTCCTTTCAAAGTCCAGAATAGAACTAAGAATGTCTAAATGTTTGTCCTCAGCGAAGCAGAATCCCTTCTGTTATAACTTAAGTGCTATTATATTATCAGAAAAAGAAATGTTTTCTTTCCCTTCCACCTTACATAGTGGTTTACAATGGATGCCCCAAAGCATTTGAAGCTGGCATATGGTGGCCACAGACCAAATTTGGGCTGCCTGCTGCAGTGCCCTGTCCCAAGGGATCAACAGGTAAGTGCTGCCGCTAACATGTTGAAAGTGTTATCATAGCATCAGGGGGTGGGCGAGTTAGATTCTAAAACTTTGTTGTACACACAGAGATAAATGTATTATTAGAGCCTGAAGACAAGAAACTGCATAGCATAGACAGAAAGTTTAATCAACATAAAACTATTAAGAATACCTTTTTTTAAAAAAAAAAACACAATGGGAGGTAGAACATTAGAAATCATGAAATGGTTGTAATATGGCAGGCATGTCCAACAGGTAGATCGTGATCCACTGGTAGATCACTGGACATCTGCAGTAGATCACTGGTAGATCACTGGCTTCCCTCAAAGAAGCTGAACAACTGTGGCTCCCCTAAAAGAAGCTCAACATTTTACCTCCTCCCTGAAAAAACTCAACAACTTTGACCCGAACCCCCCAAAAGGGGGTAGATCACTCCCAGTTTTTAACTCTGTGAGTAGATTGCAGTCTCTTGGGAGTTGGCCACCCCTGCAATATGGGAAAAGAAAAAACATTTTTACTGAAAATATAGCTGATACATTCTCTTTCATTCTGCAATATCACCACATGTTTTCCATTGTGATGTGTATGTAATTTAAATGGTAAATAATGGACAGACAAACCCCTGGTCACTGATAGAGAATTATGCCTTAGAACACCTGTAATATTTCTAACAGTTCCTGATACCCAAGTTTTTATTCTAGACACAGCAGTCCTAACCCTTGATCTGTGCTGCTGATAGGAGTTGGATTCAATGGAAGTGTCGCTCCACCAGGTTCTGTTGGTGGAGTTTCCACTAGCAGAGGCCAGTCCTCTGCTGGATGTTTGGACACAGGGCAGGCCTGACTGTGGATCTGCTAGATCTGCCCCTCTGTGTCCCTGCCCATTCTGCCTTCTAAGTTACAATAAATACTCTTCTTTAAGATAACCCAAAGCTAAACATTTGTAGTTTTCTTATCAATTAAATGTGGCATATGGCCGTCAACCATTGTCTCTGTCACAAACACATTTTCTTTTTAAGGAAATGCTGTTCGTCACTGTAACAGCGAGAAAGGCTGGCTCCCTCCCGAACTTTTCAACTGTACTACCCTTGCCTTTGTGGATCTGAAAATCATGGTAAGTACAGGGTGCTTTGGAAGAACCGAATGTCAGCTGACTTGTGCATTGTGTTGTAGTCATAGTTGCCCTTTAATATCGCTGGAAATCGTTGCCGAGTAACTGCTATGCCCACAGGGTGAGAACTTCACATTCCTACATGGGATTACAGGTGTGTCACAAAGAGAGAGAAAACCCAATTCTTTACCTATGACTGTTACTCGCTTTAGAGTTCTCTGAGCGTTCACATGTCCTGCCTGCTGCTACTGCTACAGAAACTTTTAGCGCTCTTATTCAAACTGGAACCAAGCAGGAAGTGCCTTTTCTCTGCCACACAGAATATGCTCAGAGCATTAATTATGTAAACCGGGAAGGAACACTAGTATTTCCTCTGGTGGAGTTTAAGCTTTTGATTGTTGGGTTGTGTATGTGCAAATTCTGTATCTGAGATTGGGCAGAGGCCACCAAGAGCTGGTTCACACGGTCTTTCAGTGTTTAGGCAGGCAGTACACATAGTGGAACACAGGAATAAGTGTTGGGCTCATAAGTATCCTCTTACATGTATCCAGATGTGCACCCACAAACACACACATATACCTGATCATGTGACAGTCCAGGAGTCAGTTTCTCACTGCGCTGCATGTAGATCTACACACTTGGGGAATCAGCATCCCATTAAACCCTTTGACAGGGAAGAGAGGTGCAGTTTCCTTGCTAAGCTGGAGCCTTTGTTGTTTTGGGTCTTCAGAATGAAAAGCTTATCCGTAACGAGACCAACATGGACGGCGACAAGTCAGTGCACATAGCCAAAGTGCTCCAGAATGCCACCAACCACACGGGCTCCTTCTATGGGAATGACATTCGGACCGCCTACCAGATGATGCTCAGGGTGCTGCGCTATGAAAGCGAGCAGCAGGGGTTTGATCTAGCTGCAACGAGGGATGTGGATTTCAACGAGGTAAGAAATGCTGAACCGATACTGAGAAAACTTGGGCTGCGCCACTTTAGCTCCAAAAATAGCGCAGATGTGTTCCATACCACAGTCCTACCCACGTCCTGCAAGGAGACATCACAAAGTTGGCTGCAGGAACTGCACAGCATACGGTGATCCTTGAAGTGTTTCTGAAGAGTGAGACTTTGCGAAGGCTTTGAGTAGGATGTACTGGATGCATGCATCGTCTAGTCCCCAAAATAACTGCCGTGCGGAAAAGTCACAGAACAGACAAATCTCTTGTAAATGCATTTCACTTGAAAACAAATGCCGATAGCTATTTCCCTATTTTATAGAGCCTGGGTCTTTATGTTATTTTTCTATTGTTGCTTTTATAAATCTTGATCATGTGAAATATCTTCAAGCAAGACTACAGCAGGACGTGTCTGCATTGTTTCATTTGCATGTTTACCTGTAGCAACAATATTAGTTATTTGGGGGGGACGGGACAGGAAGTATTGTTCTTCCATTTTGTGTGCAACATTTCCCCCTTTCTTTCTCCTAGAACATCATAAAAGCAGGTAGTGCTCTACTGGACCCTCGTGCCAAAGAGCACTGGGAACACATCCAGAGGACAGAGGGGGGCGCAGCATACTTGCTGAAACACTACGAGGAATATTTCAGTAACGTAGCCAAGAACATGAAAAAAACCTACATGAGACCTTTCATAACTGTTACCACAAACATGAGTAAGTAGCTGTCGTTCTTGATCAGATATGACTTCCTAATGCTTCAGGCCTAGGCCTGCAATGTTTATTTGATTCATTGGCTAGATTAATTAATTTTAAAAAGGCTTTGGGTCTGGGGAGGTCAGGAGAAGCCCCAGAACAATGTGAGTGGGAGATTGTTCCATCAGGCAAACAGAAATGCTTGCACTGGCAGAGCAATCTCCTTGAAGGCAACACTGTATTGGGAATTTTTTTAATGTCTAATGTCTTACAATTTTTAATGTGCTGTAAGCCGCCCAGAGTGGCTGGGGAAACCCAGCCAGATGGACGGGGTATAAATATTATTATTATTATTATTATTATTATTATTATTATTATTATTATTATTGAATTCAGTGGGTTGCATTCAACTAAGTTCTACTCAGAGTAGAACCAGTGAAATAAATGTGTATTAACTAATGGGTTTACTCTGAGTAGGACTAGCATAGAATAAGGCACTGCAGCCTTAGTCATTTATCTTAATGCCAAGGCTTATATTATTAAGATTGTGTGAATGATGTACAATAATAGATCCAGATTTCTTCTCAACATCCATGTAGTTTACAAAGCTAATAAAGCCTCATGTTTACTAAAACACCACTGGATGTTTGACTTGTATGTGGCAGAAATATGTATTACGGCAAGCTCTTTTTATCTGTTTAGTTATTGCTGTTGACATCTTTGAAAAGTCTAATTTTACGGGAGCTAAAGTACCACGGTTTGATGCGATTAAAGAAGATTATCCTAGAGATTTGGAATCGTCTGTTTTGTTTCCTGATACTTTGTTCAGAGCTTCCGATAGAAAAGGTAGGATGCTTATTCTACAGGCGTTTGGAAACCTGTAATGTGAATTCTCAGATCAGCTATGAGACAAAGGCAGTTGGATCCAGTTGTTGTTGTTAAATTTGAATACAGCCCTTCATCCATAGATCTCAGGACAGTTCACAAGGAATAAATGCAGCCTTTTGAATGTGTCTGTGGGAAGGAGGGGTGGGTTTTTTTTGCTGTTTTGTTTTACTTACTTTTATGTTTTTATCCTGTATTTTACTTTGTGAACTGCCCTGAGATCTATGGATGAAGGGCAGTATATAAATCAAATAAATAATAATAAATAAGTAAAACAAAACTCAACACACATAATAAAAAACAAGAACAAAACGAAACAACACCTCACAACAAAAATCCTCCCCAGGGAGAGGCCCAGTGAAGTAAACAGGATTTAAGCTAGCCAACGGATCCACTTCAAACATGACTAGGTCTGGATACAACCCAATATGGGGTTGGAGAATGGGTAATGTTCACTCAACAAACAGAAGAAGCAGTTTCCCCCCTGCCTGTCCATTAACTGAGTACCACCATGTCCATTTGTACCAACTCATGCCAGGTTTGGCTCAGCATAAGGCCATTTTCTCGATATGAAAAACTGAAGGGGGGGGACTCCAGTCATGTTTTGTTTTTATGTAAATTACAATATTCATAAGGCAAAAATAAATGGGTCCTTTTAAAATCACTTCATATTTAGCAAGCTCAGAATTAGGTCTTTAAAGCATGATAGTAAAATTTGGCATTGGTTTTATCTTCAGCCATTCCTACGATGAAGCCTTCAAACCTTAGATTGCCTTCTAAAATAGAAGATGAGCTTTTGAAGAACAAAAATGTGCTTGCAAAAAGAAAACGTCGGCATCCAGAGGACACTGCGCAGCATGCGGTTGCTATCGTGATTGTATATCGAACCCTGGGGCAGTTTCTGCCTGAGAGTTATGATCCTGACCGAAGGAGCCTGAGGTAAAACTGAGCTTCATTCATTTGCTTTGGGTAGCATTTGTCTATTGTGTTCTGGAATGGGAAGGCCTTGCTACCTGAGAGCAATCATGTGTTGCAATTTTAAAACTAGATGTCTTCAAAACTTACAGGTTGTAGCTAACAAAGTTAATTCTCAGAGTAGACTCACTGAAATTAATAGACTTAAGTTATTCCTGACCATTATTTTAGCAGGTTTACTCTGAGTGGGACCAATATTGACCACAACTCTATTCATTTACAAGGCTGCCTCTGTTGTTCTAAATCATATTCTAATTAATCTATGTTAAAAGAGATATCATTTTGGTAAGAAGCTGTTAAATTTCTTAGGGTAAGTTCACACATGTTTGTACATCACCTGATTTCTAATGACTTAATGACTCATTGTCTCGCAGTAGAATATGTGCCCTGACTCCATTTAAAAATATTGTGTTTCAGGTTATGTCAGGTTATTATTCTATCTGCAGTTTCTGATTTATGATGGCTCAGTAACATGCATAAGCTATCACTTGATTCTTGCAGTCATCACATGATAAGCATACATGTGATAAGCATACACAGCGGGTAGCACTGTGGTCTAAAGCACTGAGCCTCTTGGGCTTGCCGATCAGAAGGTCGGCGGTTTGAATCCCCACTATGGGGTGAGCTCCCATTGCTCTGTCCCAGCTCCTGCCAACCTAGCAGTTCAAAAACATGCCAGTGCAAGTAGATAAATAGGTGCTGCTATGGCAGATAGGTAAACAGTGTTTCTGTGCACTCTGGTTTCTGTCACGGTGTCCCGTTGCGCCAGAAGTGGTTTAGTCCTGCTGGCCACATGACCTGGAAAGCTGTCTGTGGACAAATGCCAGATCCCTCGGCCTGAAAGCGAGATGAGCGCCACAACCCCATAGTCGCCTTTGACTGGACTTAACCATCCAGTGGTCCTTTACCTTTTACCTTTACACATTTGAACTACCCCTTCAAACTTTTTCCTGACACCACACCCATCTAAATTCAGTGGAAAGCTATCATCTGAAACTGGGCAAAATACTATAGCTTTGTTTTCACATCTGTAATGGTATGGTTTTCCCCTGGTTGTTTTTTTTCCAGATTACCCAATCGGCCCATCATAAACACCCCAATAACCAGTGCAATAATTTACAGAGATGGGGAATCTTTACCAAATCTTCTGGACAGCCCCATTATGATTGATCATGCATTGCTGGAAACAGAGGAGAGAACAAAACCGGTCTGTGTGTTCTGGAACCACTCAACTGCGTATGTTTCACAATCTGTATTATTTTGGAAAGTTGCTATTGCATGTGGACCTGTTAATGGGTCTTCTTCATACAGCTAGTCTGAGAAAGAAGTCAGTGACAATCTTGCGTGCTGCCACTTTCTATCAGGAAGGGTAAATCTTAGAGCAGTGTTTAGCCCTGGTGCTGAGCGAGAGAGGGAGAGAGGAGGTTTTTCATGCCCCATTACATTTCTGCTCAAAGTCCAGACAGAGCATTTGGCTAAAATAAAGGCAGGCTGCTTAGTAGGAGGAAATGTGTGTGTCGTCTTGTAACAAGTATCATGTGAGTCTAAAGGGAGCACACGAAGAGACAGCGCACACACTGTCCAAGTGAAGAAGATGCAAGTTGGCCCAAAGGCAGTCCTGCAAGTCTTTATCGTAACTTGCTGTTGCTCTCATTAGTTATCTTCATTGGTTGTAATGAAAAAAATCGAAAATACATGCCTGTGGGCAGAAATGTGGTGGATTCTGTGAGACCTCTGACCTCTCTATATTTCATCTTCCAAACCCATATTATGGGTGGGATTGTAGTTTATTCTAAGGATTTCCTTGCAAGAAAAAAAAAGGGAGCTTGCATAAAATACCTATGTCTGCGATATATGTTGTGCTCACGCAGCCCAACAGAGGGTTGTTCTGCTGGAGCTCCCATGTCAGCAAGGGCCTTCCTACGTGTAATTTTAATTGCATGACTTGTAGCCAAACCAGGGGCTTTAAAAATGTAAGGGGTATGTGTGTGATTTCCATGCTGACCGCAGCTTGCAGGGAACTTCCCTCTCTCTCTCTCTCTCTCTCTCTCTCCAGCCACTGTCCCAATGGAAATCCGCTCCCGGCTTGCAATTTGCAATCCAATTGGTGCTAATGGCAGCTTTTTTCCATTGCTAATTGCACCTGGAAGACAGGGGTGAATACCATTGGGATCACAGCTGTAGAGGGAACGGGGCGTGGTCCCGTACTTGCTGTAGTGGTGATGGAAATCATGGGGCTCATACCTAAGACCGTTTTTAAATATCCCTTGATTTGGCTATAAGCCGAGTAATATGTCGTGTGCAGGTAAGGTTTCCTGTCCATATATTTTTACATCTAACTAAGGGGGAGTCATATGTCACCTACATCTTTGCTAACTGTGACAGGCTCATAGGAAGCTGCCTTATACTGGGTCCATCAAGGTCCATCAGTATTGTCTCCATGGACTGGTAGCAGCTCTGCAGGGTTTCAGACTGGGGACATTCCCAGTGCTCCTTCCAGATGCCAGAGACGGAACCTGAGCCTTCTGCCTGCAGTGCCAATGCTCTGCAGCTCACATGGGTGTAAATTTTAGACTCCTGGTGGGCAGTTAGTTTTCTTGGAAGCCCACTTTGAATGTGAAGTAAAGGATGGAGAATCAAGGTGCCAACTCACATCTCTCTCGGTTGTGTGCTGGCAGGTCTGTTACCAGAAACACAATTCCCATCACAGCCTTCCGGTTCTCCACTTGAGGGACAAATTTGGCAGCTAAGCGGCACTCCTTCTGGGGCCAAATTTAGTTTTGATTCCATCAGTTTCTGATCTTGACTTTAGACAGTCTCTTACCACCCTGGGAACAAGAGCAGCAGCAACTATACATTTGATAAGAGGGCTATTAAGTTCAGTAGGAACTTGATAATTTCAACAGAAGAAATTTGAGCACATGCTTTGCTCTCCAGGTGCAGTCAGTGAGACCTAAAGTGCCCACTTTTTTCTGGATCATGCCCTTTATTCCTGTATGCTAAGATTACAGCTATTACCGCCTCTGCAGAAAAATATGCCATACATCAAAATGGCATATTGAAAGCATGGGAAACGCAGGCTCTTTCACTAGCTATACACTTATGCAATCAATAGAAGAGCATAAAAATATACACATATCAAATAAAGAAAGAGACACATAATAATGAGTTTTACTACAGTGTGTTAACCAAGAGAAGATTCAGTACTATTTGAAGATCAAAGAGACAGCTAAGCCTAATAAAGTAGTAAGAATGGGTTACGTAGTTTATTTAGGCTACCTGCATATAATTTGGACATTTGTCATGTTGAGGCAAGGTTTAAAGAAGCAGAAATCTTGCTATTTTAAGCATCTTCTTGCTTCTTGTGCTTCCCTAACCGCCCAGAGTGGCAGGGGCAACCCAGTCACATGGGCAAGGTATACATAATAAATCATTATTATTATTTACTGCTGCTGCTGCTGCTGCTACTACTACTACCTGTTTTATGGAGCTATCATGGTAGAACACATGGCTGCCCTTCTTTGGAAGACATGGAGAGCACCAAATTTATTCAGGTTATTCCTGTCTGTATTTCCTCACAAAGTTCTGTGCATGGAAATTGGCAGAACAGATGCATTGCTACTTAATAGTCGGCGAGTGAAGGAGAGACGGCCATTTAAGGAAAATAGCAATTCGTCATTGAAATAGTTCCATCTGCCAGCCAGTCATACAAATGTCATTGGATCTTGTTTGTTTTTTTTGCTTCATTTCCCATTGATTAGAATTGGAGAAACCGGGGGCTGGTCCTCAAAGGGATGTGAGCTGTTCTCTAGAAGCCAGAGCCGAATTGTTTGCCAGTGCAACCATATGACCAGTTTTGCTGTCCTAATGGATATTTCAAAACGTGAAGTAAGTGCAGTTTCGTGGGGATTTTTTTTGGTTTGCTAAAGTTATAAAATTAAGCAGGTTTGGTTAGACCTCCATCAGTGTTTTGTGTTTATCTTGAAAGGCAAATCACCAGTTTATCAGAACGGCATGCCTTGACACTAATTCCTGTTACAGTTAGTTTGCTTGTTTTTACTAATTTATTTTGCTTGCTACCATCTTACACTGTAGATTTCTCTGAAACAAGTTACATCACCACCACATTCCTGTTGAATGTGTTCATCTCCATCACATTCCCTGAAGGCCCATACAAGGCGGCAGGATGGCTAATTATATACAGAACTAGTACCCGGAATTTCCATCCCTTAATATCAGTTTTTTCACCCTTCCAATTTCCAAGTTGCTCTGCAGCTTTAATTCACCCTAAGCTTGAGACGGGAGCTGCTGTGACTCCCATTTTACAGATGGGGAGGCTCCGCAGTAAACCTTCTGGGAGCTGACATTATTCCTTTCTGATACAACCAACTGAACAAAAATGGCCATTGAATAGACAGCCATAAAAACTGGGCAGGAAACCTTGGCTTCCCAAATATAAGCAGAGTTGTGCCCGGGCACCATTACCCTGCACTTCAGTCCATGCTTGCCCATTTTAAGTCCTTGGATATCTTGATGGAGGGAAGTCACAGGCCCTGCACCTGGCTCAATAATCAACTTGTCAGGATTGAGAGCTGCTTCGGAAGTTACCCATATGTTTCCAAATGCAGAGAAGAATGACATTGCCCTGTCGCTAACCCATGATCAAGGAGAAGACAGTAAGCTGCAGGGTGGTGCGAATGTAGGCCATTCCTTACTACGGATCCCTGGCAATAAGCCCTGCTTATTGCCTTTGTAGCCAAGATGGTTGCTCAGGTCTCTGCAGGCCAGTTTATATACACTCATGTTTATATGCACACACTGCTCTGTAGTTTTCTGTAAGTGACTGTGTCCCCTAGAGCCAATTGCTGATCGTGTTCCGGCAAGGCAAAATTGCGTTCTAATCTCCAAAACTATGAGGGCTAGAAACATTGAAATAAGTAAGCCTGAAAGTCTGATATTTCAAGCCACAGATTCTACACAAAATTCTGATTACAGGCAAGGTTAGCTGTAGCTGAGTGAATCTGCACTGTACCTGTAAATAGTATAGTATTCAGTGCATGGAATTACCCCTGCCTCTTGAAAGATTGTATCTTCATAAAGGCTCACAAAAGGATTACTTGAGTTTACTAATCTAGAGGATGGTCTTTCCTATTGGTCCGGATATAAAGTTGAACCTCTGTTCTTGAACATCTCCATTGACTAACGTTTCAGAACCCGAATGCCAAAATCCCTGAAGTAAATGCTTCCGTTTTCAAACATGCCTTGGAAGTCAAACAGCTTCCGCTGCCTGTTTTTCAATTTTCTCAATTGAATTTGCCGACATCCCTTTGCACCTCGGTTGTTGAACGTTTTGGAAGTCGAACTGCCTTCCAGAATGGATTATGTTTGACAACCGAGGTTCCACTGTACTTCAGGAAGCTATAAATTTGGAGGGAAAAAATAGTAAAAACTTGCTTGGTGGTTTGAAACTAATTTAATTGTGGTTTTCTTTTTATTACTAAGAAAAACCATCAAGTGAGTTGAAGGTACCTGACATTTTTTAAGGCATTTTTATCACTCTTTGGAGTCACTACAGTTCCTGCTTCCTTACACTATGTGATTGGGCGTGTGTGAAATTAACTCAAGTAACATTTTTTTCTATATAGCACTTAGAAAGGGCATGTAGCAAAAATGATTCTTCTTAACTCCACAGAACGGCGAGGCGCTTCCCCTGAAGATTATCACTTACACAACCGTCTCCATCTCACTGGTAGCTTTGCTGCTCACCTTTGTCCTCCTTGTGCTGATCCGAACCCTGCGCTCCAACCTGCACAGCATCCACAAAAACCTGGTGGCTGCCCTCTTCTTCTCAGAGTTAGTCTTCCTGATAGGAATCAACCAGACAGAAAATCCGGTAAGAGTTAATTTCAGTGCCTTTCGCATGCTAGCTTTTAACAGGGCACCAAACGAAACAGAAGCAATGCTTGATGCTGAGGCTGCGCTGGCCCCAATCCACATTCAATTTAGCACCGTTTGGGACAAGCAGAAGCTTGGCAG
Organism: Podarcis bocagei; assembly: GCF_964188305.1. NCBI lineage: Eukaryota > Metazoa > Chordata > Lepidosauria > Squamata > Lacertidae > Podarcis > Podarcis bocagei. The sequence goes on from NC_138135.1 coordinate 69,099,902, forward strand.
ATGGTTTGGCTTTAAGCAGGAACCCTACCCTGTTCCTGTGACAAACGTAGGCAGACACAGAACTGCTAACAGATTGTTAAGCGGGCGCAAGACTGCATTGCTCATGGCTCCAGTCCTCTGCACGCTTACTGGGAAGAAAGTCCCATTCGGTCAAAGCACCTGTTACCAGGCCCCGTGATAGGTCTCACCCCACCCCACCCCAAAGCATCACCCCATCAGGACCCCCAGTAAGTTTACCAGCGGTTTGGGGTGAACGTTGGCAGGAATAAGCAGCAGGGAGAGGCTGTTATAGCTGCTCCTCTCAGCACTAAGCCCTTAAAAGGGAGAATAAAGCTTTGTTTGCGCTTTGGGAAGGTAATGGGGCTGGCACTATTTCTTCTTCATCTTTCAGAGTTGAAAGAAGTACCAGGCACAGTGGCTGCCATCTTATTTCCACCTACAGGGGTCAGCAACCTTTTTCAGCTGTGGGCCGGTCCACCGTCCCTCAGACCATGTGGTGGGCCGGACTATATTTTGAAAAAAATAATAATGAACGAATTCCTATGCCCCACAAATAACCCAGAGATTCATTTTAAATTAAAGGACACCTTCTACTCATGTAAAAACATGCTGATTTCCAGACCGTCCAAAGGCCGCATTTAGAAGGCGATTGGGCCACACCCGGCCCCCGGGCCTTAGGTTGCCTTCCTGGCCTAATATCTCTGGTGCCTGGCAGACTGTTACTCTGTCAGCAGGAGGTCTCAGAGGTTGAAGGCTCTACTACTAATACAGGGAAATTAGTTTGTGTTTAGCATTTCAAGCTTCACCGTAGCTGCATCATCTTTCCTGCGGGTGGTTCTTTAAAAATTATTGTGTCCATCCTTCGTTTTCAACAAGTCAAAGGGCCTGTTTGTGTTTTATAAACCCGTATTTCTGTTTGACAGAATTTCCAGAAACCAATTTCCTTTATGTTAGCATGAGAACAGCAGTCTTCTGCCCCTCTTTTTCCTCAATTAACAACAATGTACTACTACTTGTTTCTGTTCCTTAAACCATTTGTTAAGGTATTTTCTTTAGCAAGCTACGTATTGCACAGTAAAGGGCCACTCCTTGAAACTGTAGCAGTGACTGTGTTTCAAGCAACTATTAATCCTTCCTTGTGGAATAAGAATTGTCCAAGGAGTCACACGCGGATGAGCATGAAAAGTCAAAGAATGTGGGAGCACACATGAAATGGAATTCCTTGTCATTTGGTTTAGCTTTTATAAGTTTCTGTAAAGCAACAGTATCATGGCAGGGAGAGGTTCCAATCATCCGTGGATGATTGATGGGGGGGGGGGAAATGATATATTTTCTTTGTTGCATACCTGAAATAATAGTTTTCATCATGGTGACCTGTACAAAACTAATATTTTTAGAACCCAACACACACACACACACACACACACACATTTAGAGCAGTAAAAACTTTTTTTTATTTTGTGGGGCATATTTTTAGTTTTGTTTAAAGAACTAGCCAGAGCAACTAAAACCATAGTTCTCAAAGTGTGAGGCAGGTCTGTAGGGCTGCCAGGGGAGGTTCAGTTCCTCACCGACTCCTTTGTGAATGCCTTGATTAGAGAAGGTGGCCAAGTGCCAGTCTACTCACCCTTCCCCAGTAGTCCAGTGTAAGAGATGGTGACTGCGTTCAGATGGAATGATAAACTAGGCTTTATTGTTACAGGGATGAACCTAGCTGTCTTGATCTGGTATATTACCACCAACTCCTCCATTATGGCTTAATGGGGGAGATCAGAAGCTTCAGCTTCCTTTTGTTGATTAATCAGCTTTGAGTTACATCCAAACCCTAAACTGTCATTGATCTTAACCAAGGGAAGGGAGCGCGTGTCCCTCCAGTTGTTTCTGGACTACAACTCCTGTTACCCCATATCATTGGCTATTCTTTCTGGGGCTGATGGGGAGTTGGAATCTGGAGGCCCACAGGTTCTCCACCTATGTAGTAAATCACCCTTTCGGCTAGCTGCAGTTTGTCCAGGCTTGAACAAAGCTCTAAATTGCAATTTCATCTGAATTTGGGGGAACCACTTGAAGCATCCGTTCATGTGGAGCTATTTCAATTGCTTTTGTTTGTTTTGCCCATTGCAAACAGCTGGAGGTCTGTAAATTTTGATAATAAACCTGATTTACAATGGAGGTTGAATAATTTCGATTGCAACTGTACATGGCTAGGAGGCTGCTTGGCAAGGCAGATGTTGTGCAAGTATTTCTAAAAGAGCACTAGTACATTAGGATAAACTTTCTGTAATTAGGGAAGTTGTGATTGTTAAAGGCTACCTCTAAGTTTAGAGGCTTGTTTACGTCTAACGGAAGCCCATCTCTTGTGGCTCAGCAGAAGCCATTCTAATTTCATGTCGTCTTTCCTTCTCTAGTTTGTGTGCACGGTGATAGCCATTCTTTTGCACTACTTCTACATGAGCACCTTCGCTTGGATGTTCGTCGAACAGCTTCACATCTACCGGATGCTGACGGAAGTGAGAAACATCAACTTTGGGCACATGAGGTTCTACTACGTCATGGGCTGGGGGATTCCTGCCATTATAACAGGTAAGGAAAATTAGATGATGAAGGAGGAAAAACTAATATGGTGGGGAGATATCTACACTACAAACTTACAACTGTCTTCTATCAGTATGGCTGTCATGGCATCCTTTCAAAGAGTCATGGGAACCTGGTGACATTGCTGCATGTTCTCTGCTTGATATGCTGACATTTTAAAAGTTTTGCTATTTAGCTCTGGCTTTTGAACTGTTCGGGACACAGGTGGCGCTGTGGGTTAAACCACAGAGCCTAGGACTTGCCGATCAGAAGGTCGGTGGTTCGAATCCCCGTGACGGGGTGAGCTCCCGTTGCTCGGTCCCTGCTCCTGCCAACCTAGCAGTTCGAAAGCACGTCAAAGTGCAAGTCGACAAATACCGTATTTTTCGGACTATTGGACGCACCGGTCCATAGGACGCACCTAGATTTGGGGGGGGGGGAAATAAAGGCAAAAAAAATTTATCCCCCCCCCCCCGCCAGGCGCGGGGCTGGGGCGGGGAAGCCCGAGCTTCCCCCTCCCCCAGAACGGGACCCAGAGCCATGCCGAAGCTGTGCGCAACTTTGGCATCACTCTGGGAGCTTGCGGGGCTGGGGGAGGAGGAAGCCTTCCGCCAGCCTCCAAACCATGTCGGGAGACAGCGGGATGGCGCGCTGCGCCTCTCCCGCTGTCCCCCGAGTTTGCGGGGCTGGGCCAGCCTTCTAACCAAGTCGGGGGACAGCGGGAAGGGCGCGCTGCGCCCCTGCCGCTGTCTCCCGAGTTTGCGGGGCTGGCGACGGGGAGGAGCAGGCTTCTCCCCCCGCCAGCCTTCTAACCAAGTCGGGGGACAGCGGGAAGGGCGCGGTGCGCCTCTCCCGCTGTCCCCCGAGCTTGTGGGGCTGGCGGTGGGGCTCTCCTGAAGCCTGCCATCCCGCTATTCCCCGACCTGATCTGGAGGTTGTGGGGATGGTGGGGGGGAGAAGCAGGCTTGCTTCTCCCACCCCCAGCCTCCAGATCAGGTCGTGGAATAGCGGGATGGCGGAGCGCTGCCATCCCGCTATTCCCCGACCTGATCTGGAGGTTGTGGGGATGGTGGGGGGGAGAAGCAGGCTTGCTTCTCCCACCCCCAGCCTCCAGATCAGGTCGGGGAATAGCGGGATGGCGGAGCGCTGCCATCCCGCTATTCCCCGACCTGATCTGGAGGTTGTGGGGATGGTGGGGGGGGGGGAGAAGCAGGCTTGCTTCTCCCACCCCCAGCCTCCAGATCAGGTCGGGGAATAGCGGGATGGCGGATCGCTGCCATCCCGCTATTCCCCGACCTGATCTGGAGGTTGTGGGGATGGTGGGGGGGGGGGGAGAAGCAGGCTTGCTTCTCCCACCCCCAGCCTCCAGATCAGGTCGGGGAATAGCGGGATGGCGGCGCTTCGCCATCCCCCTATCCCCCGAGCTTGTGGGGCTGGGGGGGGGGAGAAGCAGGCTTGCTTCTCCCCCCGCCAGCCTCCAGATCAGGTCGGGGAATAGCGGGATGGCGGAGCGCTGCCATCCCGCTATTCCCCGACCTGATCTGGAGGTTGTGGGGATGGTGGGGGGGGGAAGCAGGCTTGCTTCTCCCACCCCCAGCCTCCAGATCAGGTCGGGGAATAGCGGGATGGCGGCGCTTCGCCATCCCCCTATCCCCCGAGCTTGTGGGGCTGGGGGGGGGAGAAGCAGGCTTGCTTCTCGCCCTGCCAGCCTCCAGATCAGGTCGGGGAATAGCGGGGTGGCGGCTCTGCGCCTCCCCGCTGTCCCCAGCTTTTGGGTGCAGGCTGCTGCCCGCAAGCCTTGCGAGCCCGTGGGACATCCCGCCGGGCTTGCAAGACTTGGGATAGCTTCCTGAAGCCTGGAGAGCGAGAGGGGTCGGTGCGCACTGACCCCTCTCGCTCTCCAGGCTTCAGCAAAAGCCTGCATTCGCACCATAGGACGCACACACATTTCCCCTTCATTTTTGGAGGGGAAAAAGTGCGTCCTATAGTGCGAAAAATACGGTAGGTACCACTCCGGCGGGAAGGTAAACGGCGTTTCCGTGCGCTGATCTGGTTAGGCCAGAAGCGGCTTAGTCATGCTGGCCACATGACCTGGAAGCTGTACGCCAGCTCCCTCGGCCAATAAAGCGAGATGAGCGCCGCAACCCCAGAGTCGGCCACGACTGGACCTAATGGTCAGGGGTCCCTTTACCTTTACTTTGAACTGTTCAATAATGCCCCATATCTGCAACACTTCCATACGGACTTCCAGTTCCCTGTGGAGAGAAACTGTTTTTAAATCAATGGATATAGGCCCTATAATCGCTCCCCTTTCCTTGTGCTGGGCCTAATTCAAGAAGTAGTTGCATCCTTAGGATTATACTTATCAGTGGTGCCTTTAGATCAGAGGTTTCCAACCTTTTTGAGTCCACATCTCCCTTGACAACTACATTCTTTCTGTGGCACCCCTGTGGGGCTTAGGAGTCCAGTTATGTCGCCCCTTGCCTGCAAAGCTAGCAGCCTCTCACGCTTTTTGGAACACCCTCCCTTGTGGAGTGTTCCTTCAGCCTCCTCTCATTTCCCCTCTTGCAAGTTCTCTGGGCAGCCACTACTGCTGCCTCTGGTCTCTGAGCTACTCCCCCTCCCGTCCCAAAGAGAGGTGCCTCCTCACACTGCCCCACAGGGGCCTGGGTAGAGGATGCCCCCAGCCTTAGTGGCCCAACAGAGACAGGCCAAAGGTGAACGTGAGGCCAGCACCTTACCTTGGGAGGCCAGCAGCGGGTGCTGCCAGCCCTGCATGGCAGAAAGGCTCCCCTTTGGCGCTGGGCACTCAGCTCCCAGGCAGGCCTTGCACACAGCAAGCACAAGGAAGGCCAGCGCAGTGCCTGCCTGCTTGCCTGCCCAGCCTCCCACTTGTCTGTTCATTCCCAACAGCAAGGACTGACTAGGGTCCCTCTCCTGCTTATTCTGAGGCCGCCATAGCTCTCAGCAACCAGCATCCCTTGGCCAGCCCCAGAGTCACCATTCGCCTGCAGAGCTTGTAGCCAGGGCTGCTGCAACAAAGAGCTGTGCAAGCCTTTGGGAAGCAGAGATGCAGGAGGGCATCAGAGGAAGGGAAGGAAGGGAAGAGGGACAGAGGCCAGTCTTGGTTGAAAACCACTGCTTTAGATATTAGGAGCAGTTGCAGGCACAAAATGAAGACAAGACACACATTTGTACTGGGTGTCTCTTGCCCTACTTAAAGTAACTTCTGTGCAGATAAAGGGACTTAAAACATAGCTGCATTCAAGTTGGAACAAGAATCGCACACATACCTCAGGAATAACTTCATTCACTTTATTATAATTACTTGGTTGCTTGCAGTGTTTTTCATATTCTGAGAAGAGAAAGAGGCGGACATGCTCTAGATTTCACTTGCGCTGGTAGAAATATTCCCTCAGGCGCACAGAAAATGTGACCCTGCAGACGATTATTTATTATTTTGTTTACTATTTAATTACATCTATATTGCCACCCATCAATAAATATTCCCCCGGTGTCTTATAACAAACAACATTAGAGGTGCAATATATAACAATTAAAACCAACAATTCAACAACAAAAGAAGACAGAAGCTTCCGTACAGCAGAGACAGCATAAATCACTTGCAGCCCTTGTTTCAAACACAGTTTAAAAGACTGGATGAATAAAAAGGTCTCTAATTGGTGCCGAAAGGCCACAGAAGAGGCACCAAGCAAGCCTCTCTGCAAGGAAGCTGTTCTCCATAGCTGAGTTTCCACTACACACACACAAAAAAACAGCCCTCTCCTTGGTTGGTACCTACCTCACCATATTTTTAAGTTATGCATATTTTAATTTTCTTTACTTAGAAGATTTCTTTGTTGCATTTTAAGGACCATTACCTTGCAAAGCTGTTGATACTTAATACAATGCATCAAATAAACAATCAGTAAAATGTTGTGAAACAATTAAAAAAAACTTTTACATTCAACAAAAAAAGAAAAGAAAAACCAACATTGGACAAATAGCACAATTATTCTAACCCAGCACCCTGCATGACATTTCTGTGTCCAAACACCCCCCCTTTTTTAATTAAGGTGTCTTTAAAGCTCATTTAAAAGAAATAAGAGCCAGAGTTTGCCTAACTTCCACTAAAATTATGTTCCGTGGTGAGGAGAGCACTGCAGGAAAAAAACCTGTTTCTTGAGCATCTGGTTAGCCACTGTGAGAGCAGAATGCTGGACTATGTGGAACTTTGGCTATTTTTACTTTGTTCTGTTCAGCATCCAGGGATTTTCAGTGCTTGGGGCTGAAAGAAAGCTACCTTGGGCCTCTGTGCTCCTGTTTAAAAGGTCTCATTAGTGAGTTGTGAGATGTATTCCTTGTAAGGTTTATTTTTTTGGGGGGGGGGTTGGAGAACAGGGTGTGAAAGACTAAGTATGCAGTGTTTGAAGCCAAAAACAATTTAAATGAAACTTTCTAGGTTTCTACTTGTTCTATATTTTTCTGCTAATGAAATAGCAATCATTAATTTAAAAAAATGCTTAGTGGTGCACCGCAGGCTCAAGTAAAGATAGCCGATAGAGCTGTCGCGCAGTTTTAAAAATGGTAGCCAATTAATTGCATGACTTTTAATCAGTTAGTTAAAGCTGCAGTCCTGTGCACACATATCTGGGAATAAATTCTGTGGAACTCTTCTGAGCATAGGGTGCTGTAATGTGAATAAAACCGGAGTAAAACAATCTTTGTTTTTAAGAGTATGCACAGCAAGCAACATTTTATACAAGGCATTTCCTTCTATGCGAGGGAAGTGGAATGCTTTTAAGCTGCTCACTGCGACCTCCGATTTTGTATGTGCTTAGGTTATACTTTAAAAAAAAACAATTCCTGCCTGATTAATGTGGAATACCCTTTAAAACGGATCAATTTGATCCATTAAACTAAATATGGAGCTGGCAGCCGGGAGTTGCCTCACTCCCATGAAGAGGCTCTTTGTCTGGGGTAAGAAAGTAGCAGCAGGGATTGTCCGATTTGCTCAGCTGTTTGTTGCTCGCCAGCCACTTGGAGCTGATGGCAAGTACTTCCTTCACCCATGGAGGGGCATTTCTGTATGTACAGGTATGTGGGGTGGGGGTGTTCATTCAAGGATGCTGGGGTGGGTGATGGAGGGCAGAGAGGGAGGGAGATGCATGTGTGGCCTCTTTCTGTGTGTATGTGCATGTGTGTATGAGAGAGAAGAGGAATGGAGCCTGTATCTGTGGTCTCTATGCATGTGTGGCCTGTGAAAGAGAGGGAGGGGTGAATTTGGTCAGAGAGGAGTAGAGCTGTATGTGTGGTCTGTGTGTATGGAAGGCCTGTAGAAAAGAGGGATTGAGGGAGGGGAAAGTATGCATGGCAAAGAGAGGAGAAATCTTCGTGTGGCTGTTCACATGTGGAGTGTCTGTGTGCATGCGAGAAGCAGGTACAGGTGTGTCTGCTCTGTAGGGCCCAATCCAAAGTGCTGGTTTTGACCTATAAAGCCTTAAACAGCTCAGGACTGCAATAACTCAAGGACCGCCTCTTTCCATATGAACCTATCCGGACCCTGAGATAATCTTCTGAGGCCCTCCTTCGTATGCCTCATCCTTGAGAGGTCCGGAGGGTGGCAACACGAGAACAGGCCTTCTCTGTAGTGGCTCCCCGTCTGTGGAATGCACTCCCCAGGGAAGTTCACCTGACGCCTTCATTTTAGGCGCCAGGCAAAAATGTTCGTTTTTAACCAGGCCTTTGGTTGATATGACTGACATCCCTTTTAAAATGTGGACTTTTGGGGGGTGGTTGTTTTTATTTTGCTTATATATATTGTGATTTTTATGTTGATCTTTTCTGTGAACCGCCCTGAGACATCTGGGTATAGGGCGGTATATAAGTTCAATAAATAATAGGGCCGGCCCACCCACAAGGCAAGCTGAGGCAGCCACTTGAGCTCCCATGGGCTCCGCGCTCACCCCACTGCCAATGGAGAAGCAGCAGTAGTGGTTGCTTTTGGTGAGATGCTGCATTATCTTGTGTGTGCTGCAAGATCTCGCCAGAACCTTCCACCACTTCGCAGGTGCCACCACACATTCCTGGTGGGGCGGCAGGGCAGTACTTTTTCTAGTACCAGGGGACGTCCCCTGTTGTTATTTGACAGCAACAGCAACATTGTTTGGAGGGAAATCATTATCGTGTTATTTCCACAATCAGGACCAACAGGAATTCCTGTATTAAACATGAGGTTGTGCAGCAGGGCAGGAGGAGAAATGACTGTACTCTCTCTCATTTGTTGTCATGCCACACACCAATGGAGCCATTTGGTGTAATGCTGCACACCCAAAATAAAGCGATTTTGAGAGTGGTGCCCAAAACACTTCCTTAAAATTCAAAATGTGTCCACTGGCCCAAAGCAGTCAGCAGCTTCTGCTTTATAAAATATAAACTTTTCAACTGTGTCTGTGTGTGTGTTGTCTGCTTTCCTAGTGCAAAACTATAAATTACAGTTTGACCGGTCCCACTCCTTATGTATGTTTGCACAATAATTAATAATGCAAGCCAAACATTTGTTGCAAATGATCAGCAGTAGCAGAACAAAGCAGACGATAAGGTTGCTGACAGCTTATTGTGAGTCATGCATGGTTTCCCAGGAAGTCAGGACTTGAAAAGTTCAGAAGTAGGCTCCTTAGAAAACAAAGCATTGTTCTCCATTGGTAGCTGACAGACAAGTAAAATTACGATCCTTTGCACATACAAAACCTCATGCAACAGAAAGAGCCTCACAATCTGCAGTCAAATTAAATTATTGACAATTACATAGTCTAATATTTTCTGCCCAAGCTTGAGGTATTCAGTAAAATGGATACCCTTGGCAAAAACTGAGGTAGTGAAGGGTAAAGGGATTATTTCCACTCACAAATATTCTGAAAATATTGAGCAGTCCTGATGAGAAAGATAAATGACTGGAGAAAATATCGGAAAGTTTTAACTCTTGCAGCATGACATCTCTAAATATTTTTCTTGAATATTCTCCAGGATGTGTTTGAAGTTTCCCTTCTGCTTCAAACTGTGGGAATTGCTTGCATCGATTAGTGATCTAATCCTATACTGAGTTGTTTTGCTGCTGAAAAGCTAATTTTTCCACCAAGCTTGTTTCTCTGCAGATGCATTCCTTGAGAAAAGTAACTAAACTCTAGAAAATGCATATTATTTGATACTTATCCAGTTGTCTGCATTGTGCCTCATTCTTTAAAATGAATACAGTGGTGGTACCTTGGTTGTCAAACTTAATCCATTCTGGGAGCCTGTTCGACTCCCAAAACCGTTCGAAAACCAAGGCAAGGCTTCCGATTGGCTGCAGGAGCTTCCTGCACTCAATTGGAAGCCGCATCGGATGTTCGGCTTCTGAAAAACATTTGCAAAACAGAACACTTACTTCCGAGTTTGCGGCGTTTGGGAGCTGGTTTGTTCAGGAGCCAAGCCGTTCAAGTACCAAGGTACCACCATATTCTATACCAACAGGCATGGTTGCTGTGTTTTTAGTTGTGTTATTTTTGTATTTATTTGAAGAACACAGTTTTTGAGTTCTAAAAATGTAGAAAGGCTCTCTGGCACTTTTCAGACATTACAAAAGTATTTAATCCTCCTGTGGATATAGCCCATTGGGACTTGTGTATTTTATTGAATTGCATTGTATATGATTCTGAGCAGCCCTAAAACAAGCCCCAAACGTAAAAGAAATACTATAATTCCTGTTAATTTTCATAGTAGGTGAACTGCATACCTAAGGGCAAGAATTGGGTCTATTTTAATTTAGTAAAATCTTAAGGCAATGTGCAGAAAATAAAACTGCCAGCGAATATTGGATTCAGATGTTTGGCCACACTTTGGTGCAACTGCCACAAATGAATATTCAGTCTTGAGAAGCAGACTATTTCTGCCAAATTAACTGATGCCAGACATTTCCGGATGGCTAAGTATTTTTGGGTGGTGGCTGCTCTGAGAGGGAAAGACCATACCTCTCCAGCAATGGTTACCCAATACTCGGGATATGGATGGATTGCGAGTGTGAACTATTTTGATGGACACTCCACATCAGAAATTCCTTCCACTTTTGTGTTGTGATACAGGTCTTGCAGTGGGGCTGGATCCACAGGGCTATGGGAACCCAGATTTCTGCTGGCTTTCCGTTCACGACACCCTGATTTGGAGCTTTGCAGGACCTATTGTGATCGTTGTGGTTGTAAGTATTGCAGGATCTGCCTTCGGCGTGAAATGCGTCCGAGCTGAATTTATTACTGCCAAGCACTCTGACTGTAGAACATTCTTAAAAATTCATCTGTCGTATACATCCCTAAATTCAAATCAAATGTACAAAAGACATGAAACAGCACAGCTCCGATAACTGATCCTAAAACTATTTTAAAAAGCCTTGATAGCAACATCGGTCCTTACAGATTTCAATCAAAACTTGGCATCCCTTTCTGCACACTAGGAAACTTTTTTGTAACTTATTAAAAATCAACCTTTCGTCAATTACTAAAAGGTTTGGGTATTTTTGTGTGTTTTCCTGGCCAGGAATCAAATCTAGAGAACAATTATGCCCGTAAGTATCATGATGTGTGTGGCTTGCACCCACTTAGAAGTTGTAATCAGGAATGAACTTGCAAGCAGGATTTGAAATATGAGCAACAGAAGGAACTGGAGAACACAGTAGTGATGTGATGGTATCAGAGATGGAAGGTATTGCACAGCAGAGGGGGGGGGGAATTCAGACACCATGGAAAATGGGGTCGGAAGTTGGGAAAAGTTAAAAAAAAAGTATTTAAGTATATATGTCAACTTTTTGAAAGTGTAATAACATTTATTACAAAAAAAGTTGCAATTGGAAGCAATGGGTCTGTTGGGCCTCCTCACATAGTATTGTGGATATGCATCACTCACCCCTGAATTCTCTTTTCTTTTCTCAGTTTGGAATACTGTAAGCTTGTAAGGTCTTCTTTGAAGAACAAAATGTATTTGGGGAAGAGAAATCGTTTCCTCTTATCCTAACAAATCCCCTCTCTAAGAAACCTTTCAGGGGCAAAATGGACAAAACATCCATCAGCCTAAAGTATTCTGGCCTGGGGAGGGTGGAAGTCCAGTTGGGGGATGCACATCATAATGAGTTGAACTGTCACCCCACCGTCACCAGCATATAGCTTAAAAAAGGCTTCTTGCATAATACTGATCATGTTCAGGGCCAGATGAGCCCCCAAACCTCAGCACTCCTGTGTTATAAAGAAATTGCACCACAGTACTCGACAGTTGAGTTCAGCACTGGGGTGCAGTAACATTATTAACCAAGCCCCAGAGCTCAGCAGTCTCACACTTATTGTGGCCCAAGGGATTTCCTGGTTGTTTGTTCCTCCCACGTATTGCGTGAATCCTTCCTGGCCTCAAGCCTGTCCCATACTTTGACGTAGACTAGTTTATCCGGCATGCTGTTTTTGCAACAGTTACAAGCATTCATGTCCATGATAATGGTACCTGTGCATTTGCAGTAGTGTCTAACTTTTGCAAGTACAATTTGTAAGGCCAAAATCTTTCTTGTTCTTACTGTCTCCAGAAGCTTTGTTTTACTTCAAACCTTGCAGAGCAGAATCTTCAAGACAACTGCGTCAAAGTTTCTTGAATTAAGAAAGCAAAGCATAACATGAAGTGAGGGGCTCTTAGCTGGGTAGAAAATCGTGTTTTGGTGAATTCATGGAAGGCAAACACCTGCTCATCGCTATTCTGATCCATACTTTCCCCCTCCAGATCAACGTTGTGATCTTCATACTAGCAGTTAAAGCATCATGCAGACGACGGCAGCGTTCACTGGAAAAAACTGGAGTTGTGTAAGTTTGTAACCATGACAGAAAGAAACTAATCATGAGAAGTGGTGAGACAGAGACATGTTGTTCCTGCTCCCAGACTGATTCTGGGACACCTCTTCCTTTGAAACGTTGTTTAGTGCCATTGTTCTTTTTACTATTTGTTGAATCTTTCGTTCCCCTTCTGTCAGCTCTTGCTCCACCACTCCCTCCCTTGTCCCCTTTCAGTTTTCTCTTGCTTGTGATCCCCATCTTGAGACACTTTCTCCCATAGCATAATTACAGTGATGTACTCCCTGAAGGCAGCTGCTAAAAGTAAAAGAATTGCCTTCAGGCCAGAAGGTGCCTACACCCTGTGAGAGCATGCTTCTGCTAAGATGTAAGCAAGGAGAATAAAATGTTAATTTTTAAAAACGTTATCTATACCCTGCCAGAATTTACCCACGGAGCTGCTTACAACATACTAAAATTCAACACTTTTGCACAATATATTAAGGAACCATGGGTACATCTATGGAATGGGTAGTCGGTGTGTTGACCTAATGAGTCTACAACTCATCAGCCCCAGTTACATGACCATTGGTGAGGACTGATGGGAGCTGTAGTCTACTAACATCTAGAGGGGACCATGTTGTCTCTTCCCAGCCTGTGGCATTACCATTAGGTACCAGGTAATTGATGACCTAATCCAGGTTCCAGGATCTTCCCTTGGCAGGGATGGGGCTAGAACGAACTTCAGGTGGATCAGGTGATGATAAAAGATTCCAATGCACAGAAGCAGCTCTTCTGTTGATCTGCACACAAATCTCCCCCACCCCCTGCTTGTACAGTACAGGAGTTTGCCTCATTGTCTTCTGAGGAGTCCCACCCTCAAATATGTACAAGTTAGAGGCAAGGCAGTTCCTTACCATTTTATTAATGGTGTACATAACAAGCAAGTATTGCCACTGCCAAGTGATGAACAAGGGTAAGACATACCATCTGGCTTCTGGAGATTGTTGTAGTTTTCTGAATCACTCTATTGAGGAAGGTACTTCTGGTGTGCTCAGTATAATACTGTGAGTTTGTGTGACAGAGAGAGGAGTTGGTGTCAGTGGAAGCATACCACCTGATGAGGAAAACACTTGCTAATAGTAATAATAATAATGGTAATAATAATAATAATAATAATTTATTATTTATACCCCGCCCATCTGGCTGAGCTTCCCCAGCCACTCTGGGCGGCTTCCAATCAAGTGTTAAAAACAATACAGCATTAAATATTAAAAACTTCCCTAAACAGGGCTGCCTTCAGATGTCTTTGGAAGAGAAGATAGCTACTTATTTCCTTCACATCTGAAGGGAGGGCATTCCACAGGGCGGGCGCCACTACCGAGAAGGCCCTCTATCTGGTTCCCTGTAACCTCACTTCTCACAATGAGGGAACTGCCAGAAGGCCCTCGGTGCTGGATCTCAGTGTCCGGGTAGAACGATGGAGGTGGAGACGCTCCTTCAGGTATACAGGACCAAGGCCGTTTAGGGCTTTAAAGGTCAGCACCAACACTTTGAATTTCGCTCGGAAACGTGCTGGGAGCCAATGCAGATCTCTCAGGACTGGTGTTATGTGGTCCCGGCGGCCACTCGCAGTCACCAGTCTAGCTGCCGCATTCTGGATTAATTGCAGTTTCCGGGTCACCTTCAAAGGAGGCCCCACGTAGAGTGCTTTGCAGTAGTCCAAGCGGGAGATAACTAGAGCATGCACCACTCTGGCAAGACAGTCCGCAGGCAGGTAGGGTCTCAGCCTGCGTACCAGATGGAGCTGGTAAACAGCCACCCTGGACACAGAATTAACCTGCACCTCCATGGACAGCTAGCACATGATGCGGGTGGTGCTGTGGTCTAAACCACCGAGCCTCTGGAGCTTGCCAATCAGAAGGTCAGCAGTTTGAATCTCCGTGATGCGGTGAGCTCCCATTGCTGTCCCAGCTTCTACCAACCGAGCAGTTCAAAAGCACACCAGTGCAAGTAGATAAAGATACTGCTGCAGCAGGAAGGTAAACGGCGTTTTCATGCACTCTGGCTTTCAGCACGGTGTCCTGTTGCACTAGAAGAGGTTTAGCCATGCTGGCTACATGACCCAGAAAGCTGTCTGTGGACAAATGCTGGCTTCTTCGGCCTGAAAGCAAGATGAGCACCCCAACCCCATAGTCATCTTTGATTGGACTTAACCGTCCAGGGGTCCTTTACCTTTACAGAATAAATCCCCTTTACCTATCACCTGCTTTATCAGTGGGTGTTACTTAGGCCATAAGCCAAACCTCTGGGGTCTGGCTACCTAGGAGACAGCAAACTGGAATTCACAGATCAGTAGTTAGTATCTCTGCCTAGGGTGTATTTGGTGGCCGAGTCACAAAAACTTATTTTTTACAAGGTCACGTAGCAAACAAGACAAAAGTAGTGTTTGACTTTACTTGTTTAATTCTGAACTTCTGCATTTCAGCCAGAGCTTTGAGAATTTCTCTCTTTCCTGGGGCGGAATTGGGAATAGCAGTGTGTGCACTCCAGGGACTGCCATATTTCATTCCTAATACAAATTATTTCGTGGTTTTCATCTAGCTCTGTACTGCGGACTGCTTTCCTACTGCTACTGTTGATCAGCGCTACCTGGTTACTCGGTCTGATGGCGGTGAACAGTGATGTAATGACATTTCACTACCTGTTTGCTATCTTCAGCTGCTTACAGGTGAGTTTGATAAAGTGTCTTTATGGCGTGCCTTCAGATCCATTTCATGCTCCTTGGATTATCACTTCTCTGATTATGCAGTGCCGAGTCAGGGCTTCATAGGTAAAAATGGCAAACTTAGTGAATTCCTCCTCCTTCAGTTATTAAAGGATCCCCTCCCTGGAAATTTTTTTCTATTTTTTAAAACATATTCTTCTTTTGTCCTTTTTTCTCTTCATCCCTCTAAAAAAATCTAGGGCCTGTTCATCTTTTTCTTCCACTGTATATTCAATAAAGAAGTGAGGAAACATTTGAAGAATACTTTCACTGGGAAGAAGCCACTCACCGACGACACGACCACCACAAGAGCTACATTGTTAACCGTAAGGAGCCATTCTGCAAAAGGCATTTCCCAGCACTGACGCATAATAGTTCTGTATCCTGACAAAATTGCTGATGCCAAATTTTGTCTGGATTCCCTGCCATCAGCAATTGGCCTAGAACTCTTTATTTTAGGACATATCCTCTCTTACCAACATAAAACAGAGCTGCATTCAGCTTTGGGGTTTTTTAGAATGTAAATGGAAGTATATGCATTGGGATTTATATAATTATGCCATATTCCTATTAAACTATTTAAGTGATTGGAGTTGACTTAAGTCCATTGATTTCGTTGGGTCTCCTCTGAGTAAGACTTAGTTGGATATAACCCTACTGCAACTCACTAGTTTTCTTGTTAGTGTTTAAGGGCAGAAACTCATTTTAAGGAAACATTTAGTGTTATTTCTATCCTGTTTGTGATATTTTTAGATCCCAAATTTACATTTATTATCTGATTTTTATTAATCAAATGAGGGATCATCGGAAACCTTTGGCCACTCAAACGTTGACTTTCAGGAGCAAAGTTTCTCCTGCTAAAAGCTCGCCGTTTCCTAAAAGTCAAATTTTGGATGGCCCAAGAAAAAGATTAGCGAGACCAATTCTTTCTTTGGACAAATAACTTAAAAGTTAAGCTTCCTCCAAACAAAAAAAGGAGGGCTCATTTGACTACCAAAGCTCATGATCAGGATAACCATATGATGTGGCTGTTGATTGGGTGTACCACTACAAAAAAGACGTGAGGGTCACCTGTTACCTATTGCTCATCATATTAACCCCCCCCCCCAAAAAAACCACAGTAAACTAGCATGTCAGGAAGAAAGCTAGCAGGTCTCCATGAGATCCAGTTTTTATGTGTTCAGGGGCATTGGAGTAGTTAAGTATGCAGCCCCCTAATTTCAGTATGAAATGGAACAGCCTAGCAAGAGCTTCACCGCAGATTTGGCCTGTGTGTATAGATCAGCTTTAATAATATTGACCCCTCTCAGTTTGATGGGTGGTTTCAAAAATAAATGTATGTGTTTATTGGTCAACACCTCTTATTTTTCCCCTTCTCCCAGCGGTCTCTGAACTGTAACGACACGTATGTAGAAGAGCCAAATATGTATCGCACCACTATTGGGGAATCCACCGTCTCCTTAGAAAGCACCATCAGGTCAGCCAAGAGTCACAATAGCTACCTTGCTTATATTCTCAGGTAATCTGGTGGCGGCGCATGGCTTTCAGGCCTCTCCCTTTTCTCTTTGTGTTGCTTTTGCAAAAATGACATGAAATGCATTGCTGCTTTTGTGCAAGTTGTGCTTCCCTTACGCTTCTGCAGATTCGTTTTTGTGCAATATGCATCTTGCACCTTACCTGTGCCCACGTTGTTTGCATCATTTGATTTCACCATTTAAATACAGGCTGAATGCCAATTGCAGTGGCTATACTGATGCCATACAGTCCGCCAGGCAAACATTGCATTCGAAGCAGCAAACTAGAATTTCAGGTGTCCCTGTGGGTTTGCTTGCTATCATCCCCCTTTTCTTCTTCTTAGAGATGAAGCCGCCCAGAAGCTTAGTGTGTCATCCAGCCAAGCAAGAGCAGGTCATACAGAAGGCGATTCCTCCATCTTCCACAAGAAGCCACCAAAATCCAACGGTAAGAGGTCTTTCTTCTCAGAACCGTATATGACAAACATCTCCTTTAGTCCCCACCAACCAGTACCATGTATTAATACAATCAGTGCTTTTCTCAGTTTCAGTAAACTGTAGGGTGTTTGTCTCATTGTCAGGTGTCATTGATTAGGGCAGGCTTAAGTAGCAGCGCTGTGGGTTAAACCACAGAGCCTAGTACTTGCTGATCAGAAGGTCGGCGGTTCGAATCCCCACGACGGGGTGAGCTCCCGTTGCTCAGTTCCTGCTGCTGCCCACCTAGCAGTTCCAAAGCACGTCAAAGTGCAAGTAGATAAATAGGTACTGCTCCGGCAGGAGGGTAAACGGCATTTCTGTGCGCTGCTCTGGTTCTCCAGAAGCAGCTTAGTCATGCTGGCCATATGACTCGGAAGTTGTACGCCGGCTCCCTTGGCCAGTAAAGCGAAATGAGCACCGCAACCCCAGTCGGCCACGACTGGACCTAATGGTCAGGGGTCTCTTTACTTTACTAAGTAACAGCAGCAACAGTAACTACCGTATTTTTCCGTGTATGACGAGCTTTTTTGACCCAAAAATGAGGTTCAAAATTTAGGCTCATCTTATACACAGGTAGCTGAGGGGGGATGCGCAAATGTTTTTTTGGCGTGAGCCCAAGATTGTAAGTGGCGATTGGCTGCTTGACTGTTGGAGGGGATGCCGAAAATTGCAGCACACAACCGCTCGCGTCACTTACAATTGCCGCTTACAATCTTGGGCTTGTACTTCATTCTGACGGGTGAGTGATTTTCAGCATTGGCCACTTGGTTATTGTGGCGCTGAGGCAGCCAATAGACAGGGAGCTGATAGGTGATTTCTGTGACGCGAGCGGAAACCACCTATCACTCCCCAATTCCCACCAGCGGCCGCCAATCCCGCTACCGTTTGCTGCGACAAGGGCAGCTGTCTATTGGCTGCCGCAGCGGCAAGCAGCAGGGCTAATAGCAACAATCAGGCAGCTGCAACGCGAGCGGTTGCGTGCTGTGTTCCAGTGAGTGAGAAATTTTTGGCAATCCCCCCAAATAATCCTCCCCAAAAGCTCATTTCCCCTATTTTCTAAATTTTGAGGCCCCCAAAATAGGGGGTGTCTTATAGACGGAAAAATACGGTAATTTCAATATTGCATCAGGACCAAATCAATATTTGTAGTAATAGGAAATGTCAGAAGCCGTAAGTGTACTACTGTGTTGAAAAGGGGAACAAGAGATCTTCCACAATGCATAATATAGCAAGATACAAAGCTGTGTTTGTACAGTTACTTGTGCATGGGTGTCAGGGCTGGTTCAGCTGCAGGTCAGCACGGAGACACAGAGATGAGCAATAAAAATGATTCTTTATTCAAAGAAACAGAATACAAACTGATAAACCTACAGGCAGGACTGGCCCCCAGGGGTCAAGCAGTTGCCAGAACTGTGTCTCCCACTTTCCCCTAAGTCTCCTCCCCATCCAGCTGTTTTCCCAGCCATCTTAATCTCCATCCGTTTTCTGTGCTCTTTTCTCTGCTCCATGCAAAGCTCTCTATGCCCTTGGAGACAAGGGAGGAGTGGAGCTGAATACAGTGGGACCGGCAGACTCCTGTTGCAGCCTCAGCCCCCACCTCCCTCTCAGCTGCCTCTCCTTCCTCTCTCACTCAAGCCTGTTGCTTGTTCAGCATCCAACCATCCTGCCCCCTGCCTCATCGTGTCCTACCACCACTCCCCTGGCTTTTATCCTTCCTCCTCTGAGGCTTCTCTAGGGCACAGAAGCCAACCAGGAAGCAGGACATGAGTGCCACAGGTCTCTTCCCACTTGGGATTCCCAACAACTTGCATTTAGAGGCATCCAGCAGTGAAGGCAGAGCATAACTGTTGCAGCCAGTAGCCATCAAGAGCCCTATCCTCTGTGACTGTGCTGCACAGAGAGGATTGATAGAGCAGACTAGACCAAACACCTGTGACTAAAGAACGCTTGAAGGATGTGATAAGTTAATGAACTTGCTGTTTCTTGCATATAGTAAACCTTCAACACTTTCATTCGTTTACTTCTACAGAAAACGATTCTGACTCGGACAGCGAGTTGTCCCTTGACGAACACAGCAGCTCCTATGCCTCCTCACATTCGTCAGATAGTGAGGAAGATGGGGTAGAAGCAGGGAAAAAATGGAACGCAGCCAGCTCAAAAAACAATGACCGGGGTCCACTCCACAGCACCCCCAAAGGTAAGAGAGTAACAGCTAAAAATGTGCTTCCTCCTGTGGGGGCCTTAAAGGTCACTTTGAAATGGCTGGTGTGCTTCAAAGAGTAGCAGGGGAAAATGCACCCCAAATCTAGATGGGTTTGGCCTAAGACAGGGCTGGGGGACCCTTCTTGCTGACAGTGGATGGGGAAGCCAGCAGAACCGGAGCCAAAAGTACTACAGTACTTATTCCACCCTGTTTTCCATCCACCATCCCTTCTGTTCACCCGCATGAAATTAGACGGAGAATCTCAGGCCACAGGTTGCCCACCCCTGGAACAACTGACTTGTTATTTCACATTCCCCACCTGATTCACGTGCCGGTTGTAAGGCTAGACAAACATCATTTTAAAAGTTAAAAGGGCAGCAGAGATGAGCCATAGTCAAAATGAGCGTTTACTGCGCAAGAGGATTCTTAGTCTAGAAAGGTCTTCTGCTGTCGCAGTTCCTTAAGTGAATTGGTTGCGAAGCTGCGGCACCAGTAAATTCAGAGAAAGCCAAAAATACCCCTGGCCACACTTGGGTGTTATCCAGAACAGCGTGGAAGGCCGAGAAAGAAGAAACCTCTCAACAGGCACAGGAATGCTGCTCCAATCAGCTGACACAATCCAGGCAACAGGTCCATGGTGAGCAAAGGGCAGGGCAGCACGTGAAGCCACCAAGAGGGAAAACAGCTCCTTGTTCTCTTCAGGAATGTGGAGTGTTTTCCCGGCCTTGTGTCTCTTGTGGCATTTCAGCAAGAGCAAGAGTGCAATGTTTCCTAATGCAGCAGGACTGCCCTGGTTTGCAAACGATCCTCTCCATAACCGGAGAGGCAGTGACAAGCAGACTGAGCAGAGCAGATCCACACACCCCCTCAACATCACCTAGTGAGGCTTAATTTCATTTATAAAAAATCATTTGCAAAATGTGCAAGTCACTTTATTTGGCTGAAAATGGGGGCTTAGAAAGTGGCATACTGTAGTACCTCGGGTTACATATGCTTCAGGTTACAGACGCTTTGGGTTACAGACTCTGCTAACCCAGAAATAGTACCTTGGGTTAAGAACTTTGCTTCAGGATGAGAACAAAAATCATGCTTCAGCAGTGCGGCAGCAGCAGGAGGCCCCATTAGCTAAAGTGGTGCTTCAGGTTAAGAACAGTTTCAAGTTAAGAACGGACCTCCGGAACGAATTAAGTACTTAACCCAAGGTACCACTGTACTTGAAACTCAAGTAATCACCAAACCCTTTATTGTAAAAGGGAATCACTCGGAATCCAGTTATAGTACTTCTTGGTCCCTGGCTGTGATCAAGAAATCACCTATTCCCCCCAACTTAAGTTTCTTGTGCCCTAGTTTTATTTTTAAGTGAGAACATTTTCAGTGCCAATAACCCTGCTGTTTTAGAATAATGAATTTTGGATTGTGTGTGTGTATGTGGTGGTCCAATAAATGCTGAGAAAAATATGCTTCCCAACCCCCGATTACATTGCTGAGCTTCCAGTTCATTTGTGGAGCGAAGGTTGCCAGCAGGGTGGCTGCAAATAAGGAGAAAAGAAGCAACTACGAACCTAAACCTGAAATTATATGCAAACCAGATTTAAGGACTGCAAAGGAAGCTGCCTCATCCTGAGTCAGATCATTGGTCCATTGGGCTTGGCATTGTTGACACTGATTGGCAGCAACTCTCCAGGTTTCCAGGCAGGAGATACCACAGACTGAAACTAGTTCATTTTGGCAGCTTTGGCCAAAGATGTGTCATTGCTAATGGGCGTATTCTGTGTTGTAATGGGCGTATTCTGTGCTTCCAAGAACAGAGGAAGCTGCTGAGAGAAGCTCTAATGTTGTGTGTCGCTTTTTGTTTTTAATTGGGGTTTTATTTTCCTGTGTCCTGCAGTGGATTCTGTTCCCAATCACGTGAAACCCTACTGGCCTTCTGAGGGTGTAACGGCAAGTGATGGCGAGGAGCCAAGTGCAAAGCAAAAGCTGAAGGTGGAAACCAAGGTGAACGTGGAACTTCACCAGGAAAACCACACCAACCACAGCAGCGAAGCGCCTCAGGATAAAGAGAACGAAGGGCAGCAGAAGGAGAACAAGCCACTTGTGCAGCAGAACCACCAGCAGCCAGAACAGAGGAAAGGTAATGGAGAAAGGTCTCCGTAAATATATCCCCAGAAATAAATGCTCAAGAGACCGTTAGCTCTTCCTGTTTGCATTGTCTCAGCCTCTCCTACGTTGAGCACACCACCTTAAACATACCCATATTTCAATGGATGTCACGATTGGACATCCTCCCATCCGTTCTGAACAAAGGAGAGGTGCAGAGAGCTTTGCTTCAGGCAAGCACAGCAGTGCCTAATGTCAGTGCCTTTCTCCCATCAATGGGAAATGATGCCTGCTCCGTTTTGTGGTCCTGCCTTTTCCCCCACCCTTTCAGATGGAGTAGCTGCTTTGTTCTTTGCCATGCCACTATCTCACAATTCCAAATGTGCCCACTGGCCCAAAAAGATTGACAGCTGTTGCGTTTAACAATGGGATTTGGTGCCATGAGATGTGGGTGATGACCACCACTTAGACCTCTATGAAAAGGAATTGGAGTAACACAGAGAGGAGAAATCACTTGATTGCTGATAGTCATGCGGGCTGAATAAGACGTGCGGGATCAGAGACAGCCTTAGGAAATGGCAGTGGGAAAGGGCTGTGTTGTCCAGTCCTACTTGTAGGCTTCTTCTAGGCAGCTGGTTGGTCACTTTGGAAAACAGAACGCTGGACTCAATAGGCCTTTGGTCTGATCCAACAGGTCTGTTATGTATTTAATACAAAATAATGAAACACAACAGTTCTTCACCCACCTTACAATTTTGCAGGTGTGCACCTAAGTAGCTTTGGTGCAAGCCTAAAATGTAGTTCGAAAGTGGCAGACATGCCTATTGAGGATGCCTGCATCCTAAGTGACAGGGAGCCATGACTGACAGTCAAGTGTAAATTTAGTGAGATGCCTAGGCAGGAGAGTACGTAGAATCACCTGCCAGACATGGCTGCTGTGTGTCACGGCCGCCGGAGAGCATTGCTGAAAGGCTTTGTGAAATCAATCCCTACAAGCAGGGAGAACTTGCTGGGTTTTCATTTCATGTCTCAATCTGAGCTCTCTTCTATGATGATTTGTACCAAAGGGTAGGTGAAGGGCAGGCTTGGGTACCAAGATTGTTCCCGTATGGACAAAGTCTTGGTAGGCATTGGTGGTTGAGAGTAATGATAGGCCAGACTTACTTATTTCCAATCTAAGAATACATGGAACATTGAGTCTTCCTTAAATACAGGTTTTGAATTTGTCTCCATTTCATTATACTGAATTCCTCCACTCATCGCTTCCCCTTTCTTTCCACGGAAGGCATACTGAAGAACAAAGTCACCTACCCACCGCCACTGGTGGACAAGAACATGAAGAACAGACTAAGGGAAAAACTGTCAGATTATAATCAAACCACTATCTCATCAAGAATGACTTCCATTGGGACTAACAATGGCATCCGCGCCACTTCAGATTCTGGAATAACAATAAAAAACCCCAGAAGAGATCAGCCTCCAGAACAGATAAACGGTTTGGCCATGAACGTCCATGTGGGAACCGTAACTGCGGAGACTTCTGATTCTGAGTGAGTGTGACTGTTTGTGAATTGCTTCTCTCTGTTGCGTGGTGTTGCCCCTCTTGGGTTTCTGACGCCTGCTCCTCTCCATACTTTTTAACACTTCAGTGGCCCATATTGCAGACGTTTGTTCTTATAAAGCCTGGAACAAACGTCAGGACTGTTTGCTCCTCCTTTTCGCCTGCTTTCTCTTGTGCACTAATCCTGCTTTGTTGTAAACCAAAGTTCTCTGTTGCTTCTGAAACGGGGAACTCTGGTTTAATGTCAGTTGACTCATCAGGATAGTAAGCCAGAGTCATATCCTGGAACCTAATTAATCACAATATCCCCTACCACCATACCCAAGTTAACAGAATACTTGCTTTTTACCGATTACCTTGCCCGAAAACATCCTGTCATTAATTTCACCCACTTTTTAACTTTCCTACTGCGTCAAGCTGCTGACGCCTGTCTCTCTCTCTGCATGCTAACATATTAAAATGAGCTCGGTAGTTTCACTTAAAGGATTTGTCAGCCTGCCTCTGTTTTAACCCCAAGTTGCATGATTGCTTCTCTTCATGAACAGAGGCAGTAATGAAACTTCAATTTGAATCATCAGGAAATGGTGACACCTGCTGCAACTTGCGAGAGACGACTCTGCCGGTGATGCCACGTCCCGGGGACCTTTCGATTCTGCCTTCACCAAGGGATGTTGCGTCTGGGGAAAGTTTCTCACGGCGGCACCCCTGTGGCCATGCCCCATTTCCTGCAGTCTACACAGTAAAGCAGCTTATGGTACCTTCAGGGTCTGCCTGACTGCATCAGTTGTGCCAAAACAAGCAGAGGCTGATGAATGGAAGTCGCTACCGGAGAGCAATGCCTTTTGGGAAAGTGGACAGAGCCATAGCAATGCTGCAAGGATATCCTTGAGGAATAAATGGTCCATAGTACAGTAGACATACCGGCTTAAACCAAGCCCTACCTGCTCTCGCTCTCGGCCTACGCTGGGGATCTGGGGATCCAATAGGATCTGTGAACTCAGGAGAAAAACATAACCACACCAAGTGCCCTTTCAATTCCTTTGCCAGCTTCCACGCCAGCTTGTGGTGGACACTTTTGTCTTAAAATACCATCATTTTGATATAAATATATAAAAATATAAATATATATATATAGCTGTAGATATTTTTTATATATTTTATATGGTGATTCTTTAAAAGTTTCTTTTTGTACATTTCATGTAATATGATGGTTTTCTTAAAAATTTGATAGCAGGAGAATAATTGTGAAAGAGCTTTGATATTTTTTATATTAAAAAGAATTGCACAAGTGTACTTGAATTTGGCATTTCAGGGTGGGGAAATATAACTAACGTCTGCATCACGCCTAACTGTAATACAGTCTTTTTAAAAAAGGCTGCCACTTATCTCTGGAAACTTAAATTCAGGAACAGAATTTGTCAGAATAATCTGAAATATTTTAAAGGATTCAGTGTGTATTTTTGTACTCCTCTACACTAGCCAATCATCCAGTAACAACAAAAGTATTTGTGGGTGATTTTTAAGGAAGTCTGCCTTTTCCCCACTATTCCATCTACATGTAAACATTTTCTTTATTTTTCTGCACTTCAAAATTTATACTTCCTTAGGAAATGTGAAATTAACTATTTTTGTGTTGCGCAGTTAAGGACTGGAAGCAGAATTGATAACCTGAATGCCCAGAAGTGCCTTTCCAGAAGTAAAGGCCTTTAGTTAATGGGCTGGACAGCATTTCTCCATAATGTGGAATTCCCTTTTAGACTCCCAGGGGTCAGGGAGGATAGCTGATGACAAATTCACAATTTATCAAAATAATAAACGTGTAACTTGTATTTATGATACTTGGTCTCAGAATGCACAAAGCTGCCACTCGTTTGTTCATTTACCCAAAAAGGGAAACTTTTGAGTCAATCTGCATGATGCAGCCTAGTTAAGCCCCCCAGATTTCAGTGACAGACTTGAGCATTTGCTAAGATTTTTCTCCCCTTGAAATCAAGTCGCCTTATAAATGCTTAACTTTGATAAGGTCAGCGATTCAGTTTTAAGAGATTATGAACGCAGCCCTTTAATATTTAGATTGCATTCAGATATTGCAAAACTACCTTATTTAAGGGATACCTGATAACTGGATTTCAAGAGCAAATCAGAAATTGTTTTGTTCAATTTTATTTTATTTTTAAACCAACTCCATTGTCAAGCTCAGAGAACCGGAAAAGAGTATGGCTCTTTAAAAAGTATTGCTTTCATGCTGTATGAAAATCTGATGTAAAAAAAAAGAAAGTTTTAAATGTGAACATATCTGCCTATCATACCTGGGGTTGTGCTAAATGATGCTACAGCTGTTTCACATCTATGTGTATATTTTGTCCCAATGAAATGTAGTTAGTTAATTTTTTTATCAGAACTGTTAAAGTGTGTCAGCTGTGCTAACCCTGGGGGTGGGGGGTGAAATCCTGGGGTGTTTTTTTTGTTTTGTTAGTTTATGGCAGATTAGACACTGGAGGGATTTTTTAAACAAATGTATATTTATTAATGTGCAGAACACTGGAATTGAAGCACAGATGAGAGAACCTAACAATAAATTAAGTTTGTGGATTTGTATTAATGCTTCCAGCCATTTATTATCCATTGCTCTCCTCTTGGTAACCCACGCCAAGAGAAGGCAGAGAATCTCATTTACCCGTAACTGCTGCTCTCCCAAGAGCCTCCAACTCCCAGGGGTATTCCTTCTGTTGCTCACATCCACAGTGTTTGGGTTTCTTTCGATAAGCCAGAACCAACCACAGTGAAGGTGGCATTCTTTTCCTCTTCCACTCCTGTGACTTAAGATCCCTGCTGGATTGGGCAAAGGGCCCACCTAGGCCAGCACGCTGTTCTCACAGTGGCCAAGGAGATGCCCACAGGAAGCAGATCCTCAGCTCTCCTCACCTGCAATTACTTGCAATTAGCATTCACAGGCATACTGTCTCCGATAGTGCAGGCAGAAAGAACAACTGGTCTTACCTGAAGTGTCATTCTGGGAGTGGGGCGCCGTATCCAATGGAGTGGGTGTTCACCCTGTCGCGAGACGCTAGACAGGAGCAAAGACTTGTGGGGAGTAGGCGGCGCTCCCTCACTTTTCCGGATTCGCCAAGCCTAAAGTACCTAAAGAGAGAGAAAATACCTGCCGACTTCCCCCTTCCCCGGCTCTGTAAATTTCTGTAATAAAATCTCTAAATTGCTAAATATCTGAAAGGCACGGAAACGCAACACAAGGAACATGACAAACTAGCACTCAAGATAGGCCATACTCCCCCAAACAGTGTATAGTAGAGCTATACAGTAA
Source organism: Podarcis bocagei (assembly GCF_964188305.1). NCBI lineage: Eukaryota > Metazoa > Chordata > Lepidosauria > Squamata > Lacertidae > Podarcis > Podarcis bocagei. The sequence continues at coordinate 69,126,253 of NC_138135.1, forward strand.
ATACACTCCCAAAACTTCAGGTAAGACCAGGGGTCAGCAAACTTTTTCAGCAGGGGGCCGGTCCACTGTCCCTCAGCCCTTGGGGGGCAGACTATATTTTGAAGGAAAAAAATGAAGAATTCTTATGTCCCACAAATAACCCAGAGATGCATTTTAAATAAAAGGACACATTCTACTCATGTAAAAGCACACTGATTCCTGGACTGTCCGCGGGCTGGATTTAGAAGGTGATTGGGCCGGATCCGGCCCCCGGGTCTTAGTTTGCCTACCCATGGGTAAGACAAATTGTTCTTTTTAGTTTGTGGGGCGTTGTATCCATTCGAATGGAACATACCTCAGACCTTTCCCAGACAGGAAGCAAGCTGGAAAGACGATCTCCCCACAAGGGACACAGACTAGTTTGGTTGTCTTTGCATTTGAGGAAGCCTGGAACCACTGGAACCCTCGCCTCCCTTGAAAACATTGACAAAAGGGCTGGGATTGGAATATAAAGTCCCTTTGTCTATTTTGGGTTCGAAAGGGGCAAAAGGATTGAGACTGAGAAGCGTTTGGTGAGAAACGACTGGCTGGTCGCTTATCTCTCTGGGTTAGCAAAATTTTCCTTTTACCCTTTGATTCAATAAGAACATCTTTCAATGCCCCTTCTCCAAAAAGGTGACCGCCAGAAAAGTTCACCTTAAGACGCTGCATCTGCATTTCGGCTCTTTAGCCACAAGGTGCATCTAGCCGTTATCTGGGATGCCATTGCTCTAGCTGAAAACTGAACAGAATCCATAGAGGCCATCAGCCATAAAACCCCGAGCCTTTTCAGAATTTGGCGTTGATGGGCCACCTCTTGGGGAGGAGATTGCAGTAAGTCCTCAAGCCACACAATGCATGCTTGGGCACATGATGAAGCAACACAGGAAGCTCTTAAGGGCAGCTGCTTCATGAATTTTACATGGAGCAAACTCCAGCCTCCTGTCATGTCACGTTCCGGAGTTGGGCATCTCCCTCCTGGGGGGACCAGATGACGAGATGAAAGATTTAACCGAGGGAGTCCAGCCTACTTCCCACAAGTCTTTGCTCCCGTCTAGTGTCAAGCGACAGGGTAAACACCAATTCCATTGGATGCGACGCCCCACGAACTAAAACACAGCCATTGACTTACCAATGCATATTTCAATTACATGCGCACAGCTCAAACCTTCCTGCGGAGAGTAGGTTTCAGCTTCTCTGAATAACCAATGAAGAGTTGCTAAGCAGCCAGGGACTTGGCTCTCGCCGGCCTCCTCCTCTGGTGAAAGCTCTCCGATTGTAAGCACATCTGAGACGTTCAGAATCCATCTGTTCAAGTGAAATGGAGCTTTTCAAATCGTTCTGTTCTAATCTCTCTACCCCACTCAGTGAAGTAAGAAAGCCAAAAAGATTGCAGATTGTATTTCTAGCTCAACAAGATATGCAGTAGAAAGTTCCTCCCCTGCCAGCTTTTCAGTTTCCTGAGTGTTCAGTGTTAAGAGCAACCCCATACCTTGTATTTGTAAAGTGTTTACAGAATGGACACCCTCTCATCCTGGAAGTAAAGTTTAAATGCTTCCAGGGAAGGGGAAGCAGAGAAGCTCTATGCAAAATCTAGACATCTACCTAAGTATTGGCATCAGCCCTAGTAAGAGACAGTTCCTGGACAAATAGCCTATTTTAAAAACTTTGAATGAGGCAGACCTTATATTCAGAGTGTGAATATAAATTTCAGTGGCCCAGGACAAGAATTTCCTTTGAAACTTAGACGTGGTGGATAAATACAAAGGGTTGATATCAACCCTTTTATCAGCCGTGGTTTAAAAATAAAAATTAAGAGCTAAGGCTGTGATCTGACATTAAACACACCTGCTCGTTGGAAGAATATACTGTTGGTAGAAGTATTTATGTGGCCCATTTGGCCTATAGACAAACCTTCAGTTAGCTGCATTTACTACAGAAATTAAGAATGCCAATCTTAAGAGTCGATATATAGGTGACTCATAGTAGCAACACAGTCCAAAGGTATGAAAATAAATCGGGAATCATAGGGTATGAGCCAATTCACCTGCAAATCTTGTCAAATTACAAGGGTAAGGAACAAGGGACGCTATTATTTTTCGAAGGACTGCATCAATGCTGCTACCTATGCAAAGTACAAGAGGACAGGATTCTGCCCAATGAAGCTTACTGTCTAAATTTCAACTCAGGAGATAATGGGGAGGGAAATGGGAAAAGCTTGTGTTTCTTTCTGGCCACACCTGCCTTATCTTAGATTAGCGGATTACGTGGTTGTACTAAAGGTGTCAAGGAACAGGTAGGCCTTGAGGAGGATCTGAAGGAACTCAGGAAGGTGATGTCACACTGGAGTTCTGGAAGGCAGTGAAAATGGTGGAGGAGCAGGACACCTGCGGATGGAGGCATGTGCTACTGCTTAAAATCAAGTACATATGTACATATGCACATACATATACCAATAATTACATCACTGCATTTTCACAGAACATTTTAGAGCTCAATGCAAACTCTATTTACAGCAAGGTATGCTCACCCCCTCCCCTTCATGCTTATGTGTCTGGGCTTAAATAACTATTCTAGCACAAACTGGGACTGACAGGTTACAGCTTCTCACCAAACACCATGTAACATTTGTATTTTGTTAGCATTATATCCAGCCTCTAGCCCATCACTGGCAGAAAACAGCATGGGGAAGTATTTCAAATTCCTTGACATCGTTGGATTTTTCCAGCCCTGATGTCCAGCAGAGGGAACAGATATACATCCACTAACTAAATTATTCTCAAACTGACATGTGCATTAGCATGCCATAATAACTTTTGCTTTAATTGATTAATTAAAGAATCAGCTGAAACGCTAAGCAAAGAATTGGCAAAAGCAATTACTCTTAATGGCTCTTGTGAATTACTCCAGGAACAATCCTAATCCCTTGAAAAGAATATTTGCCACCCAGCTTAACTGAGCAAGTATAGTAGTCATTTTCCAGTACAAAAAAACGCACCAAACAATAATAGACCACATGTCTAAATCCAGACTAAACCAATTCATAATTGTTTAAAGGCTTCCTCCTATTTTGGGAGTATGGCCAATTTTAAGGGTTTTTTCCCCCAATGGATAGAATCTATTCATTTCTTCTATGAAGGTGAAGTGTGTCCACAACAATTTCTATCAGTGCTGACTTAAATTTCATATACATGCTTGTGGAAAAATGAGCTTTTGGAAGATACAATAAGCCACAAGAATTACGCTCTTAAAACACCCCCTAAGGGTATGTTTTATAGAACCTAGTGTTTTGTTTGTCATCACTTTGAAATCGAATCTGCTGAACAGGATAATAAGGGGATATAATAGGGCTGGGCGACATCTGGTTTTCAACATCGCAATATATCTCCGGCTAAACATCACAATATACCGATATATCACGATGTCTGAAATAAGGATGGAGCTATGTAGAAGCAATGGCTGACTTCAAGGTTTTCCCCACACTGTGATTTTTGCATAGCACACACACGTCGTGATTTGCAATAGATTTCCAGGTCAAAAATTATGAAACCGATATCATGATATAGACTTCAAACCAGTTTTAGATAATAGAACGATATATCACCCAGTCCTAATAATGACAATTTTCTATTAGAGACTTGTTTATCAACTCTACATTTAACAATTGTTACTATATATATGTATATATAGGGAGAATATATCCAGGGGTCAAGGCTTGTCTGTAATCTGCCTGGCACGCAGCACGCAGACCTAGTGGTGGGAGGAAAAAATCCTTAAATAAGAGACATGGGGGAATGATTAATGGACTTCAATGTCTGTACACTAATGCGCAAAGCATGGGAAATAAACAAGATGAGCTTGAGCTCTTGGTACAGCAAACTAAATATGACATAATAGGCATCACTGAAACCTGGTGGGATAAGTCCCACGATTGGAATGTAATAATGGGGGGATACAATCTATTTCGGAGAAACAGACCAGACAAGAAAGGAGGAGGAGTGGCGTTATATGTCAGGGATGTGTATACCTGTGAAGAGATCCAAGATTTAGAACCTCAAAGCCAAAGTGAGAGCATTTGGGTCAAAATTAAGGGAGAGAAGAATAACAGAGACCTCATTGTGGGAGTTTACTATAGATCCCCAAGCCAAACGGAGGACATAGATGATGCCTTCCTGGAACAGATGGCCAAGCATGCAAAAGGAAGGGAGATAGTAGTAATGGGGGACTTCAATTACCCGGATATTTGTTGGATGTCAAACTCAGCCAAGAGCATAAGGTCAAACAGATTCCTCACTGGCCTTGCAGAAAACTTCATTGTCCAGAAAGTGGGAGAAGCAACAAGAGGAACAGCCATTTTAGATCTGGTCCTAACCAATGTTGATGAGCTGGTTAGTGGGGTAGAAGTGGAAGGATCATTAGGCGCGAGTGATCATGCTCTTCTGAAGTTTACTATACAGCGGAAAGGAGCAGCCAAGCATACTAGGACTCAATTTCTTGACTTTAAGAAAGCCGACTTCATAAAACTTAGGGAAGTGCTGGGTGAGATCCCATGGACAGTAATACTAAAAGGAAAGGGAGTTCATGATGGCTGGGAGTTTGTTAAGAGGGAGATAGTAAAAGGACAACGTCAGGCAATACCAATGAGACGGAAACATGGAAGGTGCCTAAAGAAGCCAGGGTGGCTATCTAAAGAACTTTTAACTGAGTTAAGATTAAAAAAGGATGTGTACAAAAAATGGAAAAGGGGGAAAACCACCAAAGAGGAATTCAAACAAATAGCCAGCACGTGTAGACACAAAGTCAGAAAAGCTAAAGCACAGAATGAACTCCGGCTTGCTAGAGAGGTTAAAAGCAACAAAAAAGGCTTTTATGGGTATGTTCGTAGCAAAAGGAAGAACAAAGAAACAGTGGGGTCACTCAGAGGAGAAGATGGTGAAATGCAAACAGGGGACACAGAAAGGGCTGAACTCCTCAATGCCTTCTTTGCCTCAGTCTTCTCCGATAAAGAAAACAATGCCCGACCTGAAGAATTTGGAGCAAATGATTCAGCAAAGGAAACACAGCCCAGAATAACTAAGGAGATAGTACAAGAATACTTGGCTAGTTTAGATGTATTCAAGTCTCCAGGGCCAGATGAACTGCATCCAAGAGTATTAAAAGAACTGGCAGATGTGATCTCAGAACCACTGGCAGTCATCTTCGAGAAATCCTGGAGAACAGGCGAAGTCCCGGCAGACTGGAGGAGGGCAAATGTTGTCCCTATTTTCAAAAAGGGGAAAAGAGAGGACCCAAATAATTACCGCCCAGTCAGTCTGACATCAATACCAGGGAAGATTCTGGAGCAGATCATTAAGAAAACAGTCTGTGAACACCTAGAAAGGAATGCTGTGATCACCAATAGTCAGCATGGATTTCTAAAAAATAAGTCATGTCAGACTAACCTGATCTCGTTTTTTGACAGAATTACAAGCCTGGTAGATGAAGGGAACTCAGTGGATATAGCCTACCTTGATTTCAGTAAGGCATTTGACAAGGTGCCCCATGATATTCTTGTAAAGAAGCTGGTAAAATGTGGTCTTGACTATGCTACCACTCAGTGGATTTGTAACTGGCTGACTGACCGAACCCAAAGGGTTCTCATCAATGGTTCCTCTTCATCCTGGAGAAGAGTGACTAGTGGGATGCCACAGGGTTCTGTCTTGGGCCCGGTCTTATTCAACATCTTTATCAACGACTTGGATGATGGACTCAAGGGCATCCTGATCAAATTTGCAGATGACACCAAACTGGGAGGGGTGGCTAACACCCCAGAGGACAGGATCACACTTCAAAACGGCCTTGACAGATTAGAAAACTGGGCCAAAACAAACAAGATGAATTTTAACAGGGAGAAATGTAAAGTATTGCACTTGGGCAAAAAAAATGAGAGGCACAAATACAAGATGGGTGACACCTGGCTTGAGAGCAGTACATGTGAAAAGGATCTAGGAGTCTTGGTTGACCACAAACTTGACATGAGCCAACAGTGTGACGCGGCAGCTAAAAAAGCCAATGCAATTCTGGGCCTCATCAATAGGAGTATAGCATCTAGATCAAGGGAAGTAATAGTGCCACTGTATTCTGCTCTGGTCAGACCTCACCTGGAGTACTGTGTCCAGTTCTGGGCACCACAATTCAAGAAGGACACTGACAAACTGGAACGTGTCCAGAGGAGGGCAACCAAAATGGTCAAAGGCCTGGAAACGATGCCTTATGAGGAACGGCTAAGGGAGCTGGGCATGTTTAGCCTGGAGAAGAGGAGGTTAAGGGGTGATATGATAGCCATGTTCAAATATATAAAAGGATGTCACATAGAGGAGGGAGAAAGGTTGTTTTCTGCTGCTCCAGAGAAGCGGACACGGAGCAATGGATCCAAACTACAAGAAAGAAGATTCCACCTAAACATTAGGAAGAACTTCCTGACAGTAAGAGCTGTTCGACAGTGGAATTTGCTGCCAAGGAGTGTGGTGGAGTCTCCTTCTTTGGAGGTCTTTAAGCAGAGGCTTGACAACCATATGTCAGGAGTGCTCTGATGGTGTTTCCTGCTTGGCAGGGGGTTGGACTCGATGGCCCTTGTGGTCTCTTCCAATTCTATGATTCTATGATTCTATGGCTGAAAATTTCCATCCCTACGATGAATCAGAAATGACGTGTCTTCTTGCACACATTTTTCAAACTCAAGATATGCCAATATTGTGGCATAGTACTCAAACCTGGCATAAGTAAACACACACACCCTATTTTAATATTGAAGCTGCACGACGGGGTTCGCACAACAAACCCTGTGGCCATTTTTTGCAGACAGTGCTTTTCTTCTAGGTGCCGGTACAATGTACCCTAGAGTATCCCCAGACGAAAAGATCTGTATGCAGGTATGTTAGAGGTGTTTAAGCAGTAGAACCAAACAGGAAGCCATCCCGGGCAGGAAATATACCAGTAGTTGTTTTCAAAGCACCCAAGCAAATTTCTGTATTCTCAAAAGTCTCAAGAACTACATAGCTTTGAAGCCAATACGATCATGGACTCACCAAGTGGTCTTGGCCAAATCACGCCCATGCATTTTTCTTATCTTTTCAGGGACACAGGTTTTCAGAATCAATGTTTATAATCACCACCCTTCCCTCCAAAATGTTGCTTGGAGTAAAAGATTTGAGATCAATTTTGGCTACAGATCAGTCCAGAAGACACAACAGGGAACGACGCCAACAACAAAAGACCCACTAAAATCTTTGAAATCTAATTAAGTAGTAAGAGAAGATTCTGAACTGCATTTATATGAACCTGAGGCACAAGTAGTCTAAATATATATAAAAAAAATTCTGATAAAATGTGCCTACTGCTTTGAGAATATATAATCTAGAGGACAAATTTCAACAAAAATACAAAATCAAGTGTGAGAATCTAACCAGCTCTCATGATTTTGGCAATGTTCAACAAGTCCTATTGAACATAAAGCAAAACATTTTTCTTCTCTGTTTAGTAAACACGCGACAGGGGAAATGTGATTATTTCAGAAAGAGCAGCTTGGACTTTGGTATATTGAAAGGAGTCCAAGCAGGTCATTTCTGAGCAAAACTGAAGCAGCCAAGAGCCTCACTTACTCTCAGCCAGAGTCACATAAAGGCTTAGCAGGAAATAAAAGAAGGCTATGAAAACAGTTGGCAACTCAAGTGGATCCAAGAGGCCCGCATGGCAGATAATGAGCTTCATAGAAGTCCTGTGCTCAATGAGAAACCAAAAATCATTAAACCATTGCTGGTGTCACAGCTGCTCCATTCACAAGGAAAACACCATCTTCAGAAGGGTGGCAGCAAAGGACACTATTACACTCCATATGGGGATTAGAGAAAAAGTGAAATATCTTGCATGACCAACACAAGGGCGGTTTTGACACCTGCTGTTTTACTTAATGCAATAAACATTCCATTTTTGTTAATTCACAGGCCATTTAAAAACAAAACCAAGGTTAACCTTTTCTGCTCCCTTTAAAATGGATGTTGCTGGGGAAAAATTTGATATTGCTGTAGACGGAACAATCGCCCTTTAACGGTGCAACCGTAGTAAAAGTAAAGGGTAAAGGGACCCCTGACCATTGGGTCCAGTCGTGACCAACTCTGGGGTTGCGGCGCTCATCTCGCTTTATTGGCCGAGGGAGCCGGCGTACAGCTTCCGGGTCATGTGGCCAACATGACTAAGCTGCTTCTGGCGAACCAGAGCAGCGCATGGAAACACCGTTTACCTTCCCGCTGGAGTGGTACCTATTTATCTACTTGCACTTTTGAGGTGCTTTCAAGCTGCTAGGTTGGCAGGAGCAGGGGCCAAGCCACGGGAGCTCACCCCGTCGTGGGGATTCAAACTGCCATCTTCTGATCAGCAAGTCCTAAGCTCTGTGGTTTAGCCCACAGCGCCTCCCGTGTCCCTGCGGTGCAACCATACAACCAGTTATATATACTCTTTGAATATTTGGTTGCATGAAGAGTTTTTAATTCACATTCAGTAGTTTAAAGCTTTCACTCTCTCTGTTAGGTGGATTTGTAGCTGGTTGACTGACTGAACCCAAAGAGTATGGCTCCTCATCATTGTGGGGGGAAAGTGAAAAGTGAGGTGTCGCAGGGTTCTGTCCTGGGCCCATTGTTGTTTAATGTCTTTATAAATGACTTGGATGAAGGAATTGAGGGGATGCTCATCAAATTTGCATGTGGCACTAAACTGGGAGGGGTAGCCAATGCTGCGGAAGACAGAATTGAGATTCAAAATGACCTAACAGATTGAAGAACGGGGCTGAAGCTAACAAAATGATTTTCAATAGGGACAAATGTAAGATTCTGCACTTAGGCAGGAAGAACCAGATGCACAAAGGTTAAGATGTGGAACACCTGGCTTAATATCAGTACATGTGAAAAGGATCTAGGGGTCTTGGTGGACCACAAGCTTAATGTGAGTCAACAGTGATGCAGCGGCAAAAAAAGCTAATGCTATTCTAGGCTGCATCAACAGGAGTATAGTGTCCAGATCAAGGGAAGGTATAGTACCACTCTATTCTGCCTTGGTCAGACCCACCTCGAGTGCTGTGTCCAGTTCTGGGTGCCACAATTTAAGAGGGATGTTGACAAGCTGGAATATGTGCAGCAGAAAACAACCAAGAAGATCCAGGGTCTGGAAACCAAGCCTTATGAAGAATGATTGAGGGAGTTGTTTAGCCTGGATAAGAGGAGATATGATAGCAATCTTCAATATCTCAAGGGTTGTCACAGGGAAGAGAGAACACGCTTGCTTTCTCCTGCTCTGGAGGGTAGGACTCAAACCAACAGCTTTAACTTACAAAAAAGGAGATCCCGACTAAACATCAGGAAGAACTTTCTGACAGTAAGAGCTGTTTGATAGTGGAATAGTCTCCCTCGGGAAACTGGATTCTCCTGCCTTGGAAGTTTTTAAGCAGAGGTTGGATGGCCATCTGTCATGGATGCTTTAGTTGAGATTCCTGCATTGCAGGGGGTTGGTCTAGAATGATCCCTGGCACTCCTACTGGTCTTGACACTCCTACTTTCAGCTAGGGTTACTCATACAGGGTCAAGCAAAATCCCACATGCAAATACAGTGATACCTCGGGATGCGAACAGGATCCGTTCCGGAGCCCCATTCGCATCCTGAACATAACGTAAGACGCGACAGCGCGTCTGCGCGGGCTGCATTTCGCCGCTTCCGTGCATGCGTGTGATGTCATTTTGACCGTCTGCGCATGCGGCGAAACCCGGAAGTAACACGCTCCGTTACTTCCGGGTCGCCGCGGAGCACAACCCCAAACGCGCTCAACCTGAAGTGTATTTATCCCGAGGTATGACTGTACACCTTCCATTTCAATAGCCCACGCTCCTGAAGAACAAGATAATGAGCTTGCATACCCAAGGCCTATTCCCAACTACACACCAGACACACAAAGTGAGGCTTCATTCATCAATATAGCCACCATTATTGTAAGCTTTCAAACATTTCCTGGGCTAGGGAGAGCAAGGAAAAAATTTAAGCGTTTGCTGTTAAATCTACAGCTGGCATAACTGTATGCTCGTAGCAGGTGCTTTATAAAGCAAATGTTGACAGAATAACTTTGTTACCTTAGAAACTCGTTGCTATGAGGAAGCAGCTACAAAATCATCTTAGGTGGTCTTCATATTAGGACAGCTTGTTCTAACTCGACACTCCTACATTGCTCACAGCCACCTCTCCCCAAATGTGTATGTACCATACATAGAGAAAATGGTTAAAGCATACTGGTTCAGATGTTGTTTTATAAGCCCTAGCAAGATCCCCAGCACTTCAGAAAAAGCTGCCCTGAGGTACATGTAAAACTTTAAGGAACACACTAAAAAAAACCCCACATTTACCTCATAAGGGGTGGGGATTTGTATATGCTCTCGTCATATCAAAACATTTCAAATAACCAGACACATGATTCAATCATTTGTTCATATTCTTAGATTCCTGGATGTATAGTAACTCATAAGCATTTTATTTATAGTTGGCATAGGAACTCGCAAATGAGTTATTTAACAAGTGTGGAAAATGGAAACTGTTCTTCAGTAATACAGAATTTTGAACCTGAAAAGCTAAAGCACCTTTCCTCACAGAGGCACAATTTTGATCCATAGAAGAAACACACTGTTGGAAAAAGCTTAATAAAGTTTACAATCTCAGACTTCAGAGAAAAATCATGGAGAATCTCTCCTGCACAAGCCTCATTAGACGAAAGAGGTGTCATAGTAACAGAAGGCTTTTCCCCCAGATGTTGCCAGGAGGTTTTGCTCATTGTCTTTTAATTAAGTAATTAATCGGTTCATTTTGTATACTGACGTTCATCTGAAGATCACAGGGCAGTTTACAATATAAATAGAATTATGTTGCTCTTACGCAGGGCAATTGGAGAGCCACAGCTAATCACCAGTGCTGTGGCTAGATGGAACAATGATTGGACTCAGTATAAGCGGCTTCCTGTGTTCCAAACTGTCATGTCTACATCAAGCAAAATGTTTAAATGGCTGTATTTCCTTCTATCACAGGGAACGCTACACAAGCTGATAAGGAAAGGCACCTCTTTCAAGGTTAGAGAAATCTAGGAGATTCAGCAAACAGCCAGGACGTTATTCCACAGTTCCTAGTTTTCCAGGTGCTATGGAGTTTTCCCAACAGCTGGCTTGGTCATGACCACAGAATGGAAGATGGAAGAAGGATCCCCACGGACGTGCTCTCTGGGGAGCTGGCTTCAGGCACCAGGCCCATTGGAAAACCAACTCTGGATTACAAAGATGTCTGAAAACGTGGCATGAAGGCTGGTAACATCAACCCTGCTGTGTGGGAATTCCTTGCAGAGGACCGCAGCAACTTAGGAACAGTAAATCTTCTTCTGTTTCTCACCACCACAGGTCATTCATCATGTCAAAAATATTTCATTTTTTTTAAAAAAACCTCTAAAGTATTATCATAATTTACCTCGTGAAAATATCCCAACAGATACGTCAATGTGTGTATTCATATGTGTTCTTGTAACTGTAAGTCCATTTGATCTCTCTCTTTTAATTCAATATCATTAAGTAACAAAGTCTTTGCATGAAAGAAAGCAGTCACGTGGCTGGTTCTACCTTGACCTCAGGCCCATTCTCAGCCGTCTTTTCTCTGTTTCTGCCCTGCTGCAAAGTATACACCGAGGGACCCAGTCTCAAAATCTTTCCACTGCCAAGACATTCATCACCCTTGTAGAAAACAGCAAACTGAAAAGACAAATGGCAACAATGTTTACAGCACACAGAGGGTTATGTGTAACTGCAAGGAATAGATAACTGAACACAGAACCAAAGTCACATGTAAGCTCTCCTGTTCTGAACATGGCAATGTGAAAAAATAGGCAAGGGCATCAAAGTTATTGGTATGTGTGAAACTCAATATATAAAAAAACTGCACAGATATATAGATATACAATATACAGTTTTAAAGAAGCAATCTTCTAAATAAACAAAAAGGCAAGTGTTGCATTCCAAGTATGTTAAATGCTTTTCCTTTGATATACCAAACAAAAGGTGCCTATAAAAATTCTCTTCACTAGGAGACTAACATCTGAACTTAATCATTACTATCTAGCACACCCATCAATAAACCACAAGCACACAGCCCATAGCATCAATTAATCTGCACACCAGGACACATACACACATTTTTATGTTGTATTGTAGATCCTTTTTTGTTAAATTTGCAGGATTTGAAAGCCATCCTGCAGTTTTGGAGGCTGGTGACTCAAGACACCGCTAGGTCCAAATGAAACAAACTACTCAGCTGTGTATGAGAATTCAACGGCAAGACTCTTCTGAAAAGTTAAGTGTTCTTAAGTCTCACTATTTTGTGGACACAACCCTGCGCTTGGCTACTCGCATCACTCTCTCAAGATTTCAGTAGGGCTTGCTTGAGTCACCACCTTGATGCGAGGCTGCAGTTTAGAAAGCGCTCTGAGCGTTTTCACGTCGGTTGTTGAAGCCATTATGCTGCTTTCCAAAATGCAACCCATTTCTTCTAGGATAGTGTGAGATGAAAATGGAACAGAAGGAAGTGGGCAACAGCTAGAGTTCTCATTTATTCATCTGTTTTAAAAAAGGTCCTGCACCCTCTCAAAGCACTGTACTACTTTACATTAGACCACTGGTCCATCATGGCCAAGCACTGTCTTTTACAGCTGTCAACTGCTTCCCAGGATCTCAGAGGTCTTTCCCAGTTTTGCTCTTACAGAAGCCAAGAGTGCAACATGAGACCTTGTGCATGTGCTTTTTCACTGAGCTACAGCTCATCCCTTCTCATCATTTACTTGGAAGTGAGCTTTGCTGAACTCAGTGGGTCCCACTTCCAAACAGGCATCCACAGGATCTGGCACTGACTCACGGAAAATGAAAGAAGTAGAGCTTAGAGTTGCCTCTTTCACTATAATTAGCAGTCCATTATACACATTCTACAACTTTCTTTAAAAAAAAGAAATAGGGACGACTGAATTTATAGTACCCAATAAATGCTAATTAGTAAAATGAAACTGCAAGGGATCAGAAAGTTGTGCAACAAGGAAAGAAAAATCCATTAGAAACAGTGTTTCCCTCCAGGCGGGAGATATTCTAATAGGTATACTGAAATACTCACTTAACAAGCCTACAGAGGAGTCTGCGCACTAGGATGGAAAAGAAAATGTTTGCCTCCGAGTGAGAGATCCAGACTCACAGCTCAATCCTACTCAGGTTAATGAAAGAATATGTCCCGATATATGCAATGAGGCCTGCTCTCAGGTAACTGAATAAGACTGCTGCACTGAATATACGCTGCAACTTATTGACAGAAGAAGTCATTATGTATCAGAAAAAAATCCAAGGAGACTTATTGTGGAGCACAATTTATGTAAGATCAACTTTAAAAGTTCAAACTGGATCAATTCAGAGCCAAGAAACAAAGAAATTCAAACATATTTTGACAAAGCTTTTTACCTGTCCAGGGCTCTTGTATTCATACGGTGAGATGCTTAAGGCTGTAATCCTAAGCATATTTTTTCCCCACCCAGGAAGGAAGTCCCAGTTCACTGATAGGCTGTAAATTTAACACACAGGAAGAAACCAAAAGCATCTTCAGTACCTACCTGGCCTGGGGCAAGAGCCCTGATTGGCTTGACCATTGTCACCCATACAGTCCCATCCTGATTTAGAGTTAAGGTGCAAGGCTCTAAACACAAAATAAAATAAAATAGATGTTAAAGAACTACCTTTCGCATTCTCATCAAATTTGAATACTATCTCCTAATCCAAATAAATGTCAATGTGCAGTAATACTGGCTCTTTTCCTAGTACAGTGGTACCTCGGGTTACAGATGCTTCAGGTTACGTATACTTCAAGTTACAGACTCCGCTAACCCATAAATAGTACCTCGGGTTAAGAACTTTGCTTCAGGATGAGAACAGAAATCGGGCTCTGGCGGCGCGGCAGCAGCAGGAGGCCCCATTAGCTAAAGTGGTGCTTCAAGTTAATAACAGTTTCAGGTTAAGAACAGACCTCCGGAATGAATTAAGTACTTAACCCGAGGTACCACTGTAATACCAAACACCTTCCCCACAGAAGTAAAATGAATGAATGAATGAAGTCTAGTCACCTAGTGCCATCTGGTGTTGGAAGCGGAAATGACACTCCATCATTTTGTCCCGAATCAGTTCTGCGGGAGGTTCCTCTGCGATCCAGTGTACCCTGTTTGTCCGCAAGAGATCTCTATAAAGTGCAGGATGGTCTGTAGAGGGTGCCTTGGAAGTGGGTACAACAATTTTAATTTAAAACTAGCTGACCACATGGCTGATCATTATGAATAAAACCAGCATTTGGGTAAGGAAAACAGTTACAAAGCCACTCTTTCATTATGAATTAGTAACTTCACAGCCACATTTGCAATACTGTGGTTTTTGACTACACATTTTACACATCACTTGGGAAGACAGGCGAACTAATGCCAGTGCACTGGAAGAAGCAAAGATCAACAGTGTCAAAGCAATGATGCTTCAACATCAACTTCGTTGGACTGGTCCTGTTGTGCGGATGCCGGCTGATCGTCTTCCAAAGCGACTACTCTGTTCAGAACTTAAAAACTGAAAGCATAATGCTGGTGGTCAATAAAAGAGGTATAAAGACTGTCTCAAGGCAAATCTTTAAAAATGTAGTATAAACACTGACAACTGGGAAACACTGGCCTGCGAGCGCTCCAGTTGGAGAACAGCCTTTACCAAAGGCGTCATGGGCTTTGAAGACACTCGAACTCAGGACGCAAGGGAGAAATGTGCTAAGAGGAAGGCACGCTTGGTAAACCTTCACCATGCTCAACTCCCACCCGAAAACAAAGGTCCTCACTGTGGAAGGACGTGTGGATCCAGAATTGGCCTCCACAGTCACTTAGTGACTGTTAAAAATGTGTTCATGGAAGACAATCTTACTCGGCTATGAGTGATCACCAAAGACTGTGTTGGATCTTTGGATCTCAATTTTTTAAAAAGTCTGATGTTTAATGACGTCACTGCTTCAAATATTTATTTCAGGAAGAGAGAAACTACATCCATGAAACCATGAAAATTTCTGCAAGATTCAGGGTTTCCTATAGGACACAGAATACCTTGGGATCACAAGGACAGTGGTTTATCTTGTTTGTAGATTTCAGTACTTACATTTTCTACAAAAGGGATGGCAACAAACATAAAAACTGGCTTGCTTGCTTTTAAGCATGATTTCTGAATCTCAAGGAAGGATGCCTAGCCTGCAGTCCTCCAGATGTTGCTGGACTACAGTTCCCATCACCCCAGGCGACTGGTCTTGCTAGCTAGCGTTGATGGGAGTTGTAGTCCAAAAACAGCTGGAGACCCAAGTTTGGAAAACTCTGATCTAGAGGGTTACAGGTTAGCAACCTCTTGCCTAAGAATGGCTAAAGAATGGCCAAAATACAGGGTGTGAAATGATTATTTGAAGTGGGTGGGTGTTATGGGCTCCTATCACAATGCAGCATCTGTAAATAGCAGGTAAAGGTAAAACTAAAGGATCTCTGGACAGTTAAGTCCAGTCCAAGGCGACTATGGGGTGCAGTGTTCATCCCGCTTCAGGGCAAGGGAGCCGACGTCTGGCCACAGACAGCTTTCCAGGTCATGTGGCCAGCATGACTAAAATAGCTAAAACAGTTTTGCAGTTTTCCTTGCCTTACCAGCCCCTCATTTTGCAAGATGACAAGCAGGTTTACTGGGTGTCTCCTTTTACAGTGGTACCTTGGTTTAGGAACTTAATCCGTTCCAGAAGTCCCTTCTTAAAACAAGGCGTGCTTTCCCATAGCAGCGGGGGACTCAATTTACAAATGCAACACACTCAACAGGAAGCGGAACATGTTCTGCTTCCAAGGCAAAGTTCACAAACCAAAACAGCTACTTCTGGGTTTGCAGCATACTTAATCCATGTTGTTCATAAATTAAACTGTTCTTAAATCAAGGTACCACTGTACATGTCTAGGGGTGTGTGTAGGCAAAGCTTAGCTATGCAAACTAAACCATGATTTTACTATGGAATTTGGGATTTTAAACAGGTTTTAGGCAATATACCATGATAAACACTCCCTACATTGCACAGGACAAACATTATTAATCAAAGATATAGTAATATATTTGTTAAGACTAACTTATATTAGTTCTAAGGTAAAACTCAACAATTTCTTTCAGTGCATGCCATTAGATTCTTGATGCCAACATCCTTTTCAATCTTTGTTAATCAAAGAATCTTGTTAATCTTGTTAATCAAAAGCCAGTTTGAACAGGATGTAATAAAACTTGACACCAGCTAACTTAACGGCTTTTCTTTTTCTTTTCAATGGAAAAGCCAAGAATCTTAGGCCAATAATAACCACATTCTTTTTGGCAGGAATTACAAACAGTACACAGAATTAGAAAACTTACCACAAAGATATCCCTAGAGGCAATATTTTTATCTACAACAAACCAAGCATCTTTGAGGCCTCCTAGCCTAGCTCTCTGGCCATATGTATACAAGAAACAACCTAAAAATAAAAAATAAAATAAAATATATATTTCACATCGTTAACACTGCTAAGCCTTTTGTTCCTCCAGAAATCGCAACCTACCATTTCAACAGAGAACAGAATCCTACAGATTAAAAACATAGTTTCTGAATGAGTAACTCATGAAAAGTGAGGAGACACTCATCAACTGTTGCATTTTCATTTTTGTTTTTAAAAATGACCAAAAAAGTAAGCCTGAGTATATAAAGTCAAAAACCTTTTCTAAAAGTGTGATTCAACAATGCAGAATATGCTGACAATCATCTGCCACACCTGCCTCAAATGCCCAAAAATACTCCATATTTATACACTTCATTAGCTAGGATCAGGCACAAGTTCCTTTCTAGGCCTTTGGAACAGTATTTATCAAGAAAAGTAGCAGATAATGAATTGGCAAATAAGCAGGCATTAGAGGAGATTTGAGCATATTTTGTGAAACTGTTACAATTGAGGGTATTGCTCTACTTCACCAAGGAAACAAAAAAATGTTCTCAGTTATTATGAAAGAAAGTTCAACTGCCTAAAACTTACAAAGACAAGAATTCTACCAACATTTTGTCTTACAATTTAAAATCTTACTGTGTTTGATCATGCCACTGGCCTATAGAGATTGCAAATTTAAGCCACCCATTTGTAGATGTATTTACAGCAACGGTTATTTGTACTATTTGCCTTCAAAACTGCACTGAGGGGCTAACTTAAATCACAAGGTAGACAATAGAACAGGGGTTGCCAACCCTTTTGAACCAATGGGCACATTCAAACTGGGGTTATATAGTATATTTCTACTGCCTGAAGCACTATTATTTCAGTAATTCTCACAGCAGCCCTGTAAGATGAGAGAGTGTCTGAAAGTTACAGATTGGAAAGTCAACCATCGTGGCATGAAAAAGGCCATCTAATGAGTGGAAGGTAGAGGTAAGGATCTGCAAGTGAGAATTATGGCTCATAACTCACATTCATTTCTATTTTATTACACCAGCATTTCTCAGTGAACATATTTTGGATTGCATTCAATCATATAAATAAACCAATAGCCAATAAAAATCCACATTAACATGTTACATGCACAAATTTGAAATGTGTAATTTTTAGATAGATACCAAAATGAGAATGTAAATATGCAATAGTTTTCCCATCGAATGGATAGGCTTCTTCCTCCTTACAAATCTTTTGAACCTATATATTCCATCTTGCAAGGTAAATGGCGTTTCCGTGCACTGCTCTGGTTCGCCAGAAGCGGCTTAGTCATGCTGGCCACATGACCCGGAAGCTGTCTGCGGACAAATGTCGGCTCCCTCAGCCAGTAAAGCGAAATGAGCGCCGCAACCCCAGAGTCATTCGTGACTGGACTTAACGGTCAGGTGTCCCTTTACCTTTACCCAACTATGAAGAAGAGAATCACCGTGAAGGACTGGAACCACCTCTATATCTCTGTATTAAGGGAATGAAGGGTGTGCAAGACCCCAGACCAGTCGCCTCCAGAGAAATGAACATTCCAGTCTCACAACCCCATTCCCAAACCTTAGGCTTAACTTTGGGGAGTCAAAACCCACAGCTTCCTTTGGATTTAATGAGAAATGCACAGCAAAACTACCCTGTCGAAAAGCCTCCACAAAGTCTCACGCTGCTGAAGGCCAAGCCCAGCAATTATTACAATTCCTTTCTTTGTGAAAATGATTGTTCTCCCTTTACATGTCTGGTCTAATTTCAAGCATTAACAGATTCCTTCCTTAAGCATGTTTATGTTTATACTGCTTTACCATTTACTTTAAAGAGATTAAAGGATCAAAATTTTGTCAGCCTAAAAAAGGCTCATTTCCCTACAATTTATCAGCTAATAAAACAGAAACAGAACTCAGCAGTAGAATAGCTAACTACCAAATCTGAAGCTTTTACAACCAGATGCTTTTGACACAAATTGCATTCTACAAGCACTGGGGCTCAACATTTAATCTACTGTTAGCTGGGCCAACTCAGGAAAGACAGAACTCACGAGTCCTTTCTGATGCCTCTGTACCCTTCCTGTTCATGAGATATGGGGTCAGAGAGCCAGAAAACAGAGGTATAAAACTTGCTTTTCATATATAACCGTGCTGTGAAATGCAAATAAATTACAAAAGAGCAGTCCATTTTTTCCATACACAAGGGACATTTAACAAAATATCAGCTGACCTTTGTGTGTTCCAATGACCTTGTTGTCTTCAATGGAAACAAAGTTGCCTGGACGGGGCTCCAAATACTGCAAGGAAAACAACTGTGTGTAAAAACCCACTCCCAGGCCACAATCTGAAAATTAAACCAAAGCAAAACAGCAGCATCCTTCATTTTTGATACAAGTTATTTATAAATGTGGTGAATTCGTAATTACTTACCTCCAGAAGGAACTTTTCAAAATTCCTTTCACCGATAAAACAGATTCCCATGCTCTAAAATAAAACAAGGGAACAGAAACTCTGACCATCGTGACCAAACAACAAATAAAAAAGCATGGATATTTTAAAAGTCTTAACAGCACAGAAGATATACCTAGAAACATGCAGAGCAAAGAGCAAAATTCAATTTCCATCAAAGACAACATCCTTCCCTGAAGTACATAAATAAAAATCTAATATTAATTTATTAAAACATTTATATCTGGTCTCTCCTACAAAAGATCTCAGTAACTAACAGCTGGTTTAAAAAGGCAGGAAAGTGAAATTCCGTGTAGTTCAGATGAAAAAGAGAAGTTAAGCAGAAGTCTCTCCACTATACCTGCTTTGGATGCTAATTCCTGCACATTATCACCTCATCTGTTAATTACTGAAATTCCCACACACCTCTTTATTGCTAATTATATCCAGAAAACCATCACACAAAACCATGGCAACCCTTACCAGATTAATGGGTTGATCCCCAAACACATTCCCTACTCCACAAACTAGGGTCTTAATTCACAAGAGGAAAACCACATTCGTCCTGATCAACTCTTCCAGGAAACACATAATCCCAGAAAGAAACACTCTTTGACCACCCTATGGCAAGAATACTATAATATATTCACGGTCATTTCATGCCTGATTCTACCATGCAACACCTTCTGGTGACATGTCATGCAGATTCAACTCTACTGGACCAGAAATTTGAAATGTGGTAAAAGCTAAAGCACCCTTTCAATTTGTCTTCTTCGGAACTACTGCCACAAATTGGTATATTAAAATGGAGAAACAGAACAGTGATCATATCAGTGTTTCAGGAGGTTTGTTTAAACACTATACTTCAGTGTGTGGATTACAAGAGTTGTAAATATACACTTCACTAACCACTCATGCTTTAAACACATTACAAAAGCTAGTTTTTTTCAGTGAGCAATACCAATGGTTCAAACAAAAAACGTCACAAGTTGGGACCATGAAATGTTTTCCAGAAGTAATGAAGAGCCCAATTCAGCTGCACATGGAGAACAGGACTGGTGATCATGCCCGCAATACCATGGCTGGTATCGGCCCCACTCACATGGCACAGACTTTTCCAACACACATTTCAGTACCAATGCATGAATGCCCAGGAACAGGGCCATAACCCAGAAGGTGGAACCAGCAAAGCCAGGCAACTTCCCCCTTCTCCACAAGTGGCTTCTTTGTCCAGGGAACAACCATACTGAACTGTTACAATCATCTCTATTTCAATCACAGTGTGCAAAACAAGCTCTTATCAGGAGAACAATGGGGTGATAAAAACAATTTGAGGATGACAGAATTCTACTGCTGCACTCATTTTTTGATGGTGGCACAAGACCCATTCAGTGAGCATTGCCCCTCTAAGCGCTTTGATGATAAGACAGTAAGAGTTACCATGCCTCTTTTCTCTGCAGTACATGGTGAAGGTGATGTTCAGCAGCTATCTTCTTTACAAAGTCTTTTGTTAACTCTCCTAGAGGAAAAATAGTTCTCCGCAAGGCTTCTTGTGAGATCTGACTGAGAAAGAATGTCTGATCTTTAAAATGATCAGCTCCCTGAAGAAGTTTTACAGCTGTGAAGAGAGAAGTGAAGGAAAAGATATAAAATAAAATTACATTGACTATACACAGCCCATTTCACTCGCATGTTTCCTTCGCTGTATTTCTGACTATTACTTAAAGAGAATATTATAAAAGATATCAAGTTTAATAAGAATACTATCCAAATTTTCTCATTACAAAAAAAAATGTGATGCATATTTTAAGGAAATGTTAAGAAAACACTCTTTGCACAAAGCAGCAATTGTTTGCAGACAAAATAAGTGCTGATGCACACACTTCATCTGCCAACTATTATGCCCTCCCACTCACTTCAATTGAACGGATACTATATACATGGAGCTCCTCACTGTGAGCCTATGGAAATATGTGCAGTTTGCTTCATGGTTAATAAAGGAAGCTCCACGTGCACAAACTTATTCCATAACCAACCAAAGAGAAACTCCAGCTAGAGCTGCAATAAACATTTCATTTGATTTTAGCCCAACCCAGCAAGAAGCTATTCCTGTGAATTATTCCAGATGCTATGGAACATAAATTGCAGATAAACAAATATAGAAAACTTTGCATCAGAATGTACTGCACATTGTCGTTCAGAATATAATGCTTTCTGTATGTGCTATGCAATCAAGTAAAGTCTGATTCATTTATTTCACCCATGGGCCATTACAAAGTAGCTGAAACAATAAGGTACATGCGGGCAATCAACAGCCCTAAAATATACACAAGGCAACCCAAAACAGTAAATAACCATACTTTTGTTCAGGCAATACTCAAAGGCAAGCATCCTGTTTTTGGGGTCTACAATGAGCAGCACTATACCAGTGTTTCCCAACCACTGTTCCGCGGCACACTAGTGTGCCGCGAGATGTTGCCTGGTGTGCCATGAGATGTTGCCTGGAGGGAGGCGGGCGAGTCGGGCGGCGAGAGGCGGGGCAGCGGCGGCGAGGAGAGGCCGCCCAGCGCGGGGCTCTCGCCGTCTGCCTGCCTGGCTGCCTGCGAGCTCGGCGGGCAGCGCCTCCGTCCGCAGCGCCCGCCTCGCGGCTCTCATTCCCTGCCAAAGCTCACCCAGCCAAGCCGCGCTCTCCTTCCTGCCTCGCTTTGCTGCCTCCTCCCCCCCCCCACCCCCAAAGCTTGGAGGTTCCCCGGCAAGGGGGAGGGAAAAAAATTGAAACTTACACTTTCGTGCGTCCCTCCCGGCGTGACGCTGCGCGCTGACGTCACGGGGCTGTAATGGTGGTGTGCCTCGAGATTTTTTTCATCAAACAAGTGTGCCTTTGCCCAAAAAAGGTTGGGAAACACTGCACTATACAATAGCTTTCCCAGAATTTCTTCACCAAATAAGGTAAACTTGCAACAATTGTCTGCTCTGCTTCAGCTTCAGCTTTTCCTTCCCTATCTTACCCTATCCTAAGAGATCTTTTGCAAAATACATGTTATGGGCAAAAATATGTAGGTTACATATGCCCCACTCATCCCAATTCTCAGCATAATAAATTATATTAAATATAAGATCTGGGTTTCAGCAGTAGGCCACTTACCATTTCTTACTTCAAATCTATTCCTGAAAAGTCCTTCTGGCCTGCGTATGTATTTTTGCTGAAATACTTCATTGTCTTCCAAAGAAGTTCTTGCATAATGTCCAGTGGCAATTGCATCTGCTCCTGGCACGTTTAAATAATATGTGCATGTTATGGGAGATTCTTCAGAGAGAAGCTTAGAACATGCTGTTATGTTAACAAAAGATCCAACATATTACAAAACAATGCTAGTTTCTATGGTACACCTAAATCCTGAAAAAAACAAGAGGCCAGTCTTAAAATCTGTATCACTTTCTCAAGGGCTTGCTCCTGATTTTGGTTGCAGTTTCTTTATTGGCATTTAGGAATGAAACAAAAGAAGCTGGCTTATACAGAGTCAGACCACTGGTATGAATGTTTATGAGGCCACCGCCTAACTGAAGTTAGACAAGTCACTGCTTGCCTGGATGGGACTTTCTGGGAACTATATTTATGCCACCTCGGGTAGAATGTATATAGGATACAGGATACCAGGAAATAAAGAAGTTAAATATTTTTATGGCTTTCCATGGTTTCAAACGGGGCTTTTTCAGCCCTACCTGATGATGCCAGGGATGGAACCAGATAATTTCTGCAATCGAAGCATGTGCTCTACTAAGCAACAGTCCTTTGGTTAAGTTGTAGATAATACACACCTGCAAGCAACTTACCAAGGTTATTCACAGCATAATCCAGGAAATAATTGAATTTGATGTACTTATTGCATATAATATCAGGATTAGGGGTCCTTCCCAATTCATATTCATTTAAGAGGTAGCTGTAAAGAAAACTAGAATCATTATGAACATTTGGAAACTCAGACCCATGTTTGCCAAGGTTTAACCTAAATCTAACCACATGGGCTTACCAGGAATCTTACACATTTTATGTAAAAACAAGTATCTCATTCGTATTTTCATCCCAGCAAAAGGACTAGAACTGAACAAGCTTTCCTCTGTCTGGATTTCACTGAAGTTGTTTCTTCTTATGCTCAGAAACTCTGAGGTTAACATGGCAGTTCTTCCTGTATTTAGCACTTATTGTGAAGTTCAGTGTTTATTATATTCAACCATGATTAAGAACTACTACTAAGATCAAGATCTTAAAATCTGCAGGCATGCTTTCAACAACTTGCAAATAAAAACTGTATATTTGTAAACCTTGACTGCACAATTCAAAGATGTTCACATATACAATATAATTAGCTATGAAGTCTATAGTTACGAATATGCATGTTGATCAGCAGGGATGTATGCCCTATTCCATCAAGCATTGCCATAAGAGGATATTCACTTGCTCTTGCAAAGGTTTCTCTCACTTCTTTGCATTGTAGAACAGGAATCAGCCTCCAAAGGTAATTCTGCTGAACCTGGTTGAACTTTATGGTTTGAAAATGGACATCTTCATCTTGTGTCTTCATGTATTTTAAACATCAGAGTCCTGCTTTTTGAGCTCATGAGGTGCTCAAAGCGCCTTATGAGCCCATCATTGCAAACAACAATAAAATGTTCTGCATGGTCTCGACCATTAGCTGTAAATAAATTATGACTACAAACTGAGAGGTTGAATCCTCAGTAGAGGTTGAGCCAAGCTCTTTATCTGGAGAAGAAGCATATGGCACTTGCTCAGATTTGGCACGCTCCACTCCTCCCATCAAAAAAAAATGAACCCACAAAATCATAAAACAAATTTCTATAAAAGAAAAATGACCATTTGCAGCACTCTATACTGCCCTACAGCATGTATCTCCAGATATATCAAGCAAACAACCTATCAGCTACAAGGAAATGAAACCTTGTTTTTTACACACACACACACACACACACACACACACACACACACCCTTTCTCATCCCAGACACAGTGATCCATCAGAGCCTTTAGTACATGAAAAATTTATTCACAGAGTCTCCCCTAAGGAAATTCTACAAGGATGCAAGGCCATGACATCCATCATGCATTCTCTATTCATTATACCTCCAAGATGCCCTAAAAGAAATGGAAAATACCTCAGGAGCATTTGCAAGTGGAGGAGAGAGGCTGCAACGCTACCGCGACACTGCTCCTTCTCTCTGCTCTCCAGGTCATAGATGGGCTGCATGCAGCCCTGTGGAGAAGGGGCCTTTGTGGGGGGACTGGTTGCACCCCATCCCAAAAATGTGCCCCCACTACACCACTGTGCCTGAATATCATACGAGGGCCCTCTTACATGGAAGCTCTTTCCCTGTCTATAGATTTGCAAAGAGTAATTGATGTTTTTAATGATCATTCTGCACATGTATAACGGCATGTTTTCCTAAACAGGTGCTCTACAAGTCCTATTCTGATGAAAACAGCAAGATTAAAGTTGCAACCCCACCAATATCCACTGCAGGTGGAGGAAATGCAGTCAGTCATTCAGAGTGTCTGTGCATATGCAGAAAGGTTTGCATTACAGCACAGACCTAAGCTGACTTTGGGGATACCAGCCTCCCTTACTTCATTACTGCATAGAGCCATGCGAAGCTTTATCTTGGCAAATCTTTAATGAAAACTCTCTTACCTAAAGACTTCATTCCAATATTCTTTTACATAGAAAACCTGGTGAAATGGAATGTCTAGTATCTGACAAACTCTGTAAGCATCTTCACAGTCTTTGTCAGCAGAACAGATTCCTTGTTCATCCACAATGTCCCAGTTCTTCATAAACACTCCAGTCACTTGGTACCCTAGAGAGGACAAGAAAGAAGAAGAAAATATTTTGCATGAAGAATCACTCAAGACTAACCTTGCAAATTAAGCAAGCTGTCGAAAACAGCTGTGTCTTTCTCAGCAAGCCTTTTTCCTTTTTTTTGCGAAGCCTCACGCTGTAACAGAAGACTGCTTCAAAACAAAAAACAAACTAAGGTATACTCAGATTAGGAATAGATGTTATTTTGGCTTCATAGTAGAGCTTCATAGTTTGGATTTGGACAGTGAAGCATTTCAGAGCTTGGAATTGCTAAGGAAGGTGGAACTGGACGTATGAAGGTCACAGGCAGTTCCCAAGTGTGGTGTAGCGGTTAAGAGCGGTGGACTCGTAATCTGGTGAACTGGGTTCAATTCCCCGCTCCTCCACCTGCAGCTGCTGGGTGACCTTGGGCTAGTCACACTTCTCTGAAGTGTCTCAGCCCCACTCACCTCACAGAGTGTTTGTTGTGGGGGAAGAAGGGAAAAGGAGATTGTTAGCCGCTTTGAGACTCCTTAAAGGGTAGTGAAAGGCGGGATATCAAGTTCAAACTCTTCTTCTTCCAAGTTGCTGTGCTCCAGGTATCTTAGACTACAACTCCTACTAACCCTAACCAATAGTTAAGGAAGGTGGGAAATGTAGTCAAAAGGCTTTATTAGCAAGGGGTTTTTCAGCTGGAACTTTTTAGGTGGGCGCCATTGCCATTCTAAGAGAACAAGGGAGGCGTTCATGGGGAATTCCAGCCCCTTTTCCCATAAAAATACAGTGGTGCCTCGCAAGACGAAAATAATCCGTTCCGCGAGTCTCTTCGTCTAGCGGTTTTTTTCGTCTTGCGAAGCAACCCTATTAGCAGCTTAGCGCTATTAGCGGTTTAGCGGCTATTAAAGGCTTAGCGGCTAAAAGGCTATTAGCGGCTTAGAAAAAAGGGGGGGAGCGAAAATAAATCGGAACACTCGCAAGACGTTTTCGTCTTGCGAAGCAAGCCCATAGGGAAATTCGTCTTGCGAAGCAGCTCAAAAACGGAAAACCCTTTCGTCTAGCGGGTTTTCCGTCTTGCGAGGCATTCGTCTTGCGGGGCACCACTGTAGCACTGTGTATTAGTATAATGTCCGTGGAAAGATGAGGGTGACACAAGGCTTTTACAGTAGATACAAGGGCCCCTTTCACGCAAGAAAGAGACATACTACTAATGCATTTATCGATCTTGCACAGAGCCACACAGGCAGACTTGAGAAGGTTTTCTCATTTGTTCTCTCTGGAAAAAACTTTGTGGTGTTATAATTCTAAGGTCTCAAATACAGTATATCCATAAACGCTCAGATATCTAAATATATAAACCATGTGTCTGAAATAGGACAGGAGAGCAATCCTTAAGCCATTTTGACTCTCCCCATGACCTCAAATATTCCTCTGCAGTAAGGGAAGCAAATGGGGAAAGCCTTCCCGTTGTCTTTTCGCTTACAAAATCCTCTCTTAAGGGCGTCTTTGCGTATGAATAGGGCGAACCTGTATAAATAAATAAAACAAGATAAATCCCACCCAGGAAACCGGCTCCCTGAGGAGAATAAAGGAGGGGGAGGGAGGGAGAGACTCGCGTGTGTTGACGAGACACGTGTGAAGGCTGCGGGAAGAAGGCCTCCCGCCACACTCAAGACACGGGAGTCAACCCTCGGGGCTTACTCGCGAGCAAAACAACTACAACCCCCCCTCCCCGGCTGAGAAGCGGATAGGCGGCGGCGGCGGCCGTGAGGCGGCGTCAGCGGAAGGAGGATGGCTCCGTTCCCGCGGCCCGTGAGGAAAAAAGCGGAGCTCGCGTGAGGGAAAGGCCGAGGCGCTGGGCCGCGTCCGCAACCCGCCGCCCAGGTGGCTGCTGCCTCACCTCTCCGCCGCAGCAGCAGGGCCGCCACGGCGCTGTCCACGCCGCCCGACAAAGCGCAGGCCACATGCCGCCGAGCGGCACCCAACATCTTTCCCCTCACGGACCCGGCTTGGCTCCCTTCCGCGGGGCGGAGCCCAGCTCGCCGAGGGCGGGGAAGCGGCGCTTTCCGCTAGGCCGCGGCGGTTGTGTTGCCGGTGTTTTGTTTTTATTTTTCCCCCACCACCAGAGAGGTCTTTCTGACGACGAGTCGCAGAGTTGGCCGAGTTGGAAAGAGGCCGCGAGGGTCGGCCTATCGGCGGGGTTGGGAACCTGTCGCTCAACGCGGGACTCGAACCCGCGACGCCCTGAGAGTCTCATGAGCGCGAGTCAGGCTCACGGGGCCCGGTGGGGATTGGCGCCTCGGAGCAAGCACGCGCACGTTGCACTGTGACGTCATCACGCCGCTTTAAATAGCCTTAGGGTGGCCACCTGTCCTGTATAATATACAGGGATTGTCCCTTATTTCGGCTTAAAATGCCACGTCCTATGTTGATAGTTTGTTCTGTATTTCAGGCAGTGCCGGATTTACGTATAAGCTAAACAAGCTATAGCTTAGGGCCCCACTCTTCCCCCCCAAAATTCACTATTAATATTTCTTAATTGTATTTCAGTTCAACAATTACTTTGATAAAATACATATTTTGCCATGTGCAAATGGCTTTTAGATACCTATTAGGTCCATAAATTACCATATTGCATATATTCAACACAAAAAACAGCGACAATTTGTTGTTGACGAAGGACAGCTGGACATATAAAGGGCCCCATTACCTTCAGTAGCTGAGGGCCTCGTCAAACTGAAATCCGGCCCTGATTTCAGGTCTTCTCTCTCTCTCTTTCAAGTTAGGAAATCCTCTCCAAATGCATGTGCTTGAAAGGATGTGTATTTAAAGGGTCACCCTTCGAATACATGGGTAGGATACCTGAGTTGGTTAGAGCATGAGATGCTTCATCTCGGTCTCAGGGGTTTGAGTCCCACGTTGACCAGAAACATTCATTCATGATTTTCAGTTTTATACATTTCAATTACTGCACACTTGTTTTACCATTTCAAAGTTTGACTTCCTTCCTTCTCCCTTTCTGCAGTTCCCTAAATTTATTTATTTATTGTATTTTCTGCATATTCCAAATTAACTTAATTTGCTCATTTGTTTGTCTACTTTAAATATATACTCTTATAAAACTGCAGGTTATTACAGTAATCCTGCCAATGTTATCATCTGTTTACAGATTATTTGTAAATATGCAATAAACTATTTCCTTTCTTTTATAAAAAGTTTTGTCGTCTTGATGCCAAAGATGCTTCTTGAGGCAAGTGCTCACTGCATATGCTTGGGCATATTTGCAGGGCTGTTCTGATCTCCAGAAGATTCCAGGGTTGAGCTCTGCCTTTAAGTGAGACAGTTTGCTTTTCTGCTCGCTGCAAGCTTTTGAAAAGGAAAAGGCTGACATGGCCCAGGCCAGGCATCCCCAAACTCAGCCCTCCAGCAGTTTGGGACTACAACTCCATCATCAGTCTGAGAAGCCAGTTCTCCCACAAACATTCACGGCTTAACTACGTATCAAGCAATGACGTGTTAAAACACTGAGACCTCTTAAAAGTTTCATATCTCAAAACACAAGAACATAGCACCTTGACTAAAGTTTCACATAGTTCCCTCTTAAGCATGCACCGCCAATGAGTGAACCTCAATTTCTGACAATAAAGTGCATATATTGAGCAGACTTTCACTGCATTCTGCATGACTTCCAGCTTACCTTTGTAGCAACTTCTTCCGAATATTGTGTGGAAAAATATCATCTGATTTATAATGGTTTAACCCAGCAAGGTTTAACCCTGCCAACCTAGCAGTTCGAAAGCATGTCAAAGTGCAAGTAGATAAATAGGTACCGCTCCGGCGGGAAGGTAAAAGGTGTTTCCGTGCTCTGCTCTGGTTTGCCAGAAGCGGCTTAGTCATGCTGGCCACATGACCGGAAGCTGTACGCCGGCTCCCTCGGCCAATAAAGCGAGATGAGCGCCACAACCCCAGAGTCGGCCACGACTGAACCTAATGGTCAGGGGTCCTTTTACCTTTACCTAACCCAGCAAGGGACAATGACTTGACACAGTGAGTTTCAATCCAGTATTTAATTCAGTTCTGCTAGTTAAATTACGTTAAATAAATTCAATCTAGTCTAGAATCAGTTATTAATATGAATCTGTCAATAATATATTAAGCCTAAACTATGAAACAACCATTAGAAATAATATAGTAACCTATAGATCTCTGCTGGACCCTGTAACCATATGTTTTGGTTCCTGTTTGCCTAAATAAATTCTTACATTTTTTCTTAGTTGGAAAAGAAAATACTAATTGTGTTACACACACACACACACACACACACACACACACACACACACACACACAGTTTCTCCACCTAGATTCTGAAAGATACATATTAGTTTCAGTGTATATGCTACGAGCGTCTTCATCCATTTTTAAGCCACTTGGACTGTAGGGATTAAACAAACAAATAAACCAGAGCTTTGTATTTAACAGTCTGTTAGCCAAATGCAGCAAGGAATTCATGTAGGCAAGTAAGAAGGCTTGCAGGAGAGGGAACAGATTTCTCCTTCACAGAGAAGGACTTTCCATAGTGGCAGTAAAGGCACAACCTGGGAGCTTTGTGCTAAGGCTGAATTAGAACTACAGTGGTGCCTCGCAAGACGAAATTAATCCGTTCCGCGAGTCTCTTCGTCTTGCGGTTTTTTCGTCTTGCAAAGCACGGCTATTAGCGGCTTAGCGGCTATTAACGGCTTTAAGAAAAAGGAAACAAACTCGCAAGACGTTTCGTCTTGCGAAGCAAGCCCATAGGGAAATTTGTCTTGCTGAACGACTCAAAAAACGGAAAACTCTTTCGTCTTGCGCGTTTTTCGTCTTGCGAGGCATTCGTCTTGCGAGGTACCACTGTACGTATGCTTTAATATGCTTACTGAAGCCAAAGTCTTTTCCATACTTTCCAAGTCACTACCACTTACTTGTTCTTTGAACTACATTTTGAGCTGCAAGGGAGGACCAGCCTAATACTTGTCCATCGTTGCATCCAGTTAAGACAAACTATCAGTGAGGAATGTCCGGCTTTTCTGTAAAAGGAATCTCCTCCATGATGTAAAAGTCACCCATTCCCCCACCCCCTTGCTTGAATTGATCTGTTCGGGTAAATTCATTTTCATACAAATGTTTGGAACTGAGATGTCAGAGGTAGATGCATCATTCCCTTTTCATCATTTGATAGCACAATGCACAGGAACAGCAAGAGCTCACTGTGCATAAAAGCTCTCAGCTTGTTCAGATTTCTGATCCAAGAGTAATATGGCTATGATGCAAATAAAATTCACATTATGAAAATTGAACAGTACAAATGCATCCTAATCATAATACAGCAAATCAGTTCTGCTTCAAATACTGTAAATCTCAATAATCACTCACTGAATTGTTCACGTTACTGCAGAGTTTCCAGTCATAAATTACAGACCAGTGTACAGTGTGCACGTTATAAATCCTAGCAGGCGCTTTGAATTGTAAACTTGGAATGGTGGAAGCATTCAGAAAGGCTTGCACTATATTTTAATGAAAATATACGTTTCAGAATGCCTTTGCTTTATTTTAATTCATGACATTTGATAAATTTGTGCAAAACAAACTAGATATTTTAACACACAAGGCATCTGCGATCAGTTCCTGAAAGTACTGAGTAATCAATATTTAAGCCATCTTTATTATTATCCCTTAACAACACATCAACAATACATTTGTCAAGTGCTCAGTTTAAAAACTTCATTTCTATTTTACTAGTCTGTTACCCACTCACACCCTGCTTAGTGAAACATCAGTTTTTGCACTCAAACACTTCCAAGTTAAGAGATTTGCTCAAGAAATCAAAACTTCAGAAGAGGAGAATCCAGGTTCTCTTTATTTCCTTCCGGTGTAAAACTGATGAGAGGAGAGCTCAGATCTATTGGCTAGAAGGAGGGAAGGGGAGGAGAGAGAGATAAAGACAGTTAAGACATTAACTAAAAC
Source organism: Podarcis bocagei (assembly GCF_964188305.1). NCBI lineage: Eukaryota > Metazoa > Chordata > Lepidosauria > Squamata > Lacertidae > Podarcis > Podarcis bocagei. Next base: position 69,157,154 of record NC_138135.1, read on the forward strand.
AATATTTGAACCATTACAACAGCAGACTTCTCCTTTGCTAACAAGTCTTATAATGGCATTCTTTGACACCACTACACAGCCATAAATTTGATTATTTATATTGCAACAGCCAGTCAATACAAGGTCAGAATCCCCTTACTAAGTTGTTCCTGAATGTCACATATATCTGTGTGGATGCAATATGCTGTGAATGGCAGTCTGTCCTTTGTACATTTTCCAGCTTATGTCGCATGAGAAGTCATACTGCTGCACTGACATTTATATTGAAACAATATCCTTGCATGCTAGCAGTATTAAAAAGGGAAATATAAAACGGGTATCTTACCTGTCCTACAGGCTTCAACAGAGGAACTGGAATTATTTCAGGAGTATTAAAAAGATCAATAAGGGGTTTATTTTCACATTCCTGGGTGGCAAGTGGTGTTTTATCTATTCCAATGTCTATCAGTAAAGTCTAGGGAAAAAATAGTAATTTATAAGTTGTTGACTGTCTATTGTGCTTCCTGAAATAAAGTTAATTACAAAAGAATGCCCATGAGAACAAAACTGTTTAATAAACCTGTTTGCTACCCTAAAAATCCACGGTACTTAATACGTTCTTTATCCAATAACTGGTTTGGGTTAGCCTCCTATTGACGTGGGTGGCGCTATGGGTTAAATCACAGAGCCTAGGACTTGGCGATCAGAAGGTCGCCGGTTCGAACCCGTGCGACAGGGTGAGCTCCCACTACTCGGTCCCAGCTCCTGCCCATCTAGCAGTTCAAAAGCACGTCAAAGTACAAGTAGATAAATAGGTACCGCTCTGGCGGGAAGGTAAACGGCATTTCCGTGCGCTGCTCTGGTTCGCCAGAAGTGGCTTAGTCATGCTGGCCACATGACCCGGAAGCTGTACGCCGGCTCCCTCGGCCAATAAAGCGAGATGAGCGCCGCAACCCCAGAGTCGGCCACAACTGGACCTAATGGTCAGGGGCCCCTTTACCTTTACCTATTGACTCAGGAGTCTCCATATATCTGTAATTACCCATGATATTATTTGGAAGCCGTCGTTAACAATTGGCATGTGGATAAATTTACTTTATGTTGTTTCAGCAGACGATCTTCTGCAAAGCAAAAAACTTAAAAGAAGACCAGAGAAATCCTGCTTTACACAAACTTCACAACAAGCAGTGGCTCATTGGGAAAGTGACCAAGAAAATTAAGGACGCTAGATATAACTAAACACCTTTCAGCTCCTTTTCAACATAGACACTGTCTGCAGCAGTGGTAATTTCTGCAAGAGATGCTTCACATTTTAAAGCTGCCTGGGACGGCTGTTCTATATACACAAAAAAGGAGACAAAGCAGGGGCCTACCTCCACAGTGGGTGTTTTTTCTGCTGGTTTCTCCTGCTCAGAAAGGTCCTGTTCCGTTTCTTCAGAAGACTTCTCTGTTGAAAAATCCAGTGCAATAGGTGCAACTGGTGGGGGAGATCCTTCTGTTGAAGATGAGCTATAGGCCCCACGGGTCTTGCGCTCTCTGGCCCATTTGAAACTGGAAAGGAAGAGACACAAAGAATTTCATCTAAGAACCCATCTTGAAAATGGTGTAAGATGGTCAGTTTTGGTTATGTCTAGATTTACCTAGCTTCTAGAGTCTTTTTGGATGACACACTCGAGACTTGCCGAAGAGACACGAGATCGGGAGAAGACCTTGCTTTGGGCACAGTTCTGGGGGTTAGTGATGGAATTCCCGACGTACGCCGGCCAACGGGAGTAGGCAATGCAGAATGCCTTCTGTTGGATGGAGTCCATAAGGCAGACTTGGCAGCAGAACAGGTATTTAATACCAATCCGTCTTCTGATAGTTTGCGAGGTGGGGTAACGGCAACATTGCTAGAAGGATACATGAAGTGTTAGAAGAATTCCTCTTAGTTTAAGTGCACACTCAAAAATGTAGGGTATCCCAAATACTTTTTAGTAATGCAGTCAAGAGCAACCAGCAACCCAATTTAAGAACTGCAACAGGATACATTTTAAACCAATTCAGCTTTTTTATTAAGCTGTTTGCAGGCCATTGAAATATTTGATTTTATCCCAAACTGAGGCTTTTTCTAAAACGCAAGTCAGTGTTCAGAATAGCAGACTGTGGTTTTTTCATACCAAGAGGAGTGATATAGCAGCAGATAAAACATCTTCTGGGAGATTATAGAAGTGCTTAGGTACCACATGTAATCCAGGCTGAAATTCTCATCAGTCCATTTCAGAGATTGTGGCAAACAATAGTTAATTAAACTTAACCACAGCTTGTTGTGATGTCTGATTTGACAAATTTATTAGTAGCTGCTCTACCTCCAGATGCCCCAGTACCTCAAGACTGGACTGCTGAGCAAAAAGAAAACAAATGAAAGCAAGAAATTGCAAGCTATAGTTTGCATGTATGTTTGAAGTCTAAACCATGTTTTGCCTTGCTATGAACCAAGCATTTGGGTGCACATTTAGAAAAGAGATAACAGGGTAAAACTTTGCCTTTGGCAACATTAAATTCCCAATCTCATGTTCACTGCTGATACGCAAATCAGAACCCAAATAGGTAGTTTCACAGACACTGTTGAAGCACAAGACTTCAGTATTGCCAAGCAAAAATTTGAATCAGCAACGTAACCCAGCCCTCTCCTGCCTGCTACAGCAAGGGGTGGGACAGAATTCATCTTCGAATATCAAGGACTGCCAATCCCACTGGACAGCCTTTTTTGCTTTACATACTACTGTTTAAAGTAGCATGAAGCACCTTCAGGTCTCTCCACAAGTAATTTCACACACCCCATATACACAAAGTTTTCACACACCACATACACAAAAACCCAGTTCTAAACCACCTTGATAAGCCTGTCAGCACCTGCAAGGCAGTTCAAGATGACACAAGCTTAGAGGAAAACAAGTATGAATTAAAATATAGAATATTACCTTTCAACATTACCACAAGACAGTGATGTGATTGGTTGTAACACTTTGGCAACAAAATTCTCAGATACACCTAGGGAGAAAACAATTACAGGACTTAATCAACTTACTGATCCTCAGTTCAGTTCTTACTCCCCATCCAATGCAATATTTAGAACAGAAATAAGGGCAGGCACACTAGAAGTTAGATAAACTATAAAAATTTATCACATGGGTAAGACCAGTGTTCTTACCTTCCTTTGAGACTGCAGGTACTGCTTTGGGCTTGGGACTTGAAGTTGCTGTTCTGTTTCCCAATATGCTTTTCTGCAATGGTTTCTGAAAACTACGATCTGAGTCCTCTTTCAAAATCCCACCGGCCATCTCAGACATATCAGTAACTCTGTATTTGGGTGCATTCACTGGAAGATTTGTTTTTGAAGCACTTGTGGACCCATGTTCCTTCCCAGATACATCAGAATGGGAAGCCTGCGCAGACAACCCCTTCATAGGTTTAACAATAGCAATCTTGCTTGCAGTAGAGGACAGCCGGGAGCCACGTGCAGAAACTTTAGAAGCAACACCTATTTTACCTGGGAGAGGAAAAAAGAAATTTTATATCTATTGTTTATATATGTATGCACCACTATCAATGCACCCAATGCTTTAGTGTCAGGAAAGCAAAGGCAACAAACTTGAGCAAGCGATTCCCAGTGTCGGGAGAGAGGGGAAGAGAATGAGAGAAGAGACACCCAGCATGGATGTGGAGATGCATTACACACATTTGAATTAATTGAGAAGGACAAAGAGACATGGATTTTGAAAAGTGCAGGTGCTTGGGACAAGTATGAAGCACAGGAGCCAATAAGGGAGAAGAGATTGAACTATTTAAAGGGTGCTGTTACAGCCATCGCATAATGCAATTATTCAGTTTGGTCTATGGTGACCACATTCATAAGTGCGTGATTAACTGCAAGAGGGTGCAATGTCTCAGAATAATTGTCTTTGCAAAGGTTAATATGGAAATTGTATAATTACGAGACTTACTATTTACGTTAGCGAGCACCAATTTTATTAAATCAGTTTCTCACTTGTGCTTCAAAAGAGCTCAGTAGTTATGCATTTTGGCCACTGTTGCTGTCACTTAATATTTGGGGCTTGGATTCTGTATTCCTAGGAGCAAAATGTATGTGTGTGTTGTCCCCACTATGGAAGAATGTGTAGATCCAGAATTGGCCTCCACAGTCACTTACGGACTCACTGTTAAGACAGTGTTCATGGAAGACAATCTTACTCAGCTATGCGTGATCACCAAAGAAGAAGAAAGAAGCATGTGTGTGTGTAGAACCTAGGTTTCCCCGCAACTCAGCAGGCCATTTAGACAAGTGGCCACCATTTTGGGCAACTGTTGTTTATTCCAATTCTGGTTAGCTAGAGCCAAACAGGATCAAACCACATTGGATTTGTTACCTTTCCCTATCTTAGGAGAGATGGACAGACTTGAATTCAGGCTTATGCTGGAAAAAGAGGATGAAGAAGAAGACGTTGAAGTGTTCCTTCGCATACGGATATTACTAGGACGTTTCAGCTGTGTTGCCTTGATCCCCAACTGTAAAGACAGTAGTGGAGGTAATTTAGGTATCCCCAATAACTTCTAACAGACTTTATCCTACCGAAATACCGATATTCCTTATGTTCACATCTGTGTGGCTACAAGAAAGCTTATCCAGCCCTAATGCTCCTGCAATAAGGGTTTGAACATTTTTTCCCCTTCAAATTAAGATATTACAACTTTGCAGATCAGTGATTTCAAACCCTTAAGTTTTCCTGGGAAATTATTTCCATTATGATCAAGGTGTCTCCCCTGCCAGGTAAGTAAGTTTTTCCTCTCTTTCTATTTTGTGGGATGAAGGTTTTGTTGGCATAGTATCTAATGAATTTTAATATTTTTAACTATTGTTGTGTTGATGTTTGTGTACAGGCATGGTCCTCACAATAAACGGATTTGTTGTTGTATTTCCATTATGTGTGCTCATGAAGAGCTTTATACCTTCCTCATCCACTACAATCCACAACAGCATATAGAACCCTCCCCGTCCAATTTGGCAGCAAGGGTCAAGTCGATTCAGACCATGAGTTTGTTACTTCAATAAATCACTCATATGCATCACTGGATTCTTTGCTAAGCCTATTTCCTCATACAGTGGTACCTTGGGTTAAGTACTTAATTCGTTCCGGAGGTCCATACTTAACCTGAAACTGTTCTTAACCTGAAGCACCACTTTAGCTAATGGGGCCTCCTGCTGCTGCTGCGCCGCCAGAGCACGATTTCTGTTCTCATCCTGAAGCAAAGTTCTTAACCTGAAGCACTATTTCTGGGTTAGCAGAGTCTGTAACCTGAAGCGTATGTAACCCGAGGTACCACTGTATACCACAGAGTACACTGGTCCAAGGATCGCTAATCCAGTATCGCAAATCTAGAACATCTGGTTTCAGATGTCACCAAGAATTACAAAGGCAGGAGTTATTCATTAAGAGCATTTACCTTGCTGGAAGTTGAAAGAGTTCTCTTGTCTTTCCCCGTTGAACTGTTAGAGAAGGATGCATCTCCCGCATCTGAAGCAAGACTTGATTTGTCAGAGAGTAAATCTTCCGACGACTCCATACTGCTCAAATTATTCCAGCTGGAAATACTGGGCAGCTTCCCTTGATTTGGCTGCAAGGTTCAGATTTCAAACATTTGTAAACAAAAGGATGTCAACAGTAATGTTATTTTAGTGTTTGCCCATTAAACTGAAATATCCTTTCAATAAACAGGTTCTAACCAACACTTTAATTTCCCACAGGCCCAGCACGGGTCCCCAATAAAGCCTGCGAGGCCATTTCCACCAAAGCACGCCCAACTGCCCCGAAACTGACATACTCGATATCAAGTAAGGGGTCCGCAAACATGTAGTTAGGATTGGCTGCCTCATCAGGGACTCCCTGGTGCAGCCAATGAGGTTTTCCCTCAAGAGCAATCAGCTGATGGGTCCTGAGAGCACCCACCTTTGAAGTCCATTTACAGGTGTGACATGGATTCAAACTACACTTGCAAATGGATCTTTTTCCTCGGAGGGAGAAGCGTTTCCTTCTGCAGCGGTGGTTTGATTCCATGCCTGCAAGTGGATTTCAAAGAGCCTTTAAGCAAATGGAATGCTCTCCCCAGAGAGGTTTGCCTGGTGTCTCCATTATATATTTTTAGGCACCAGGCAAAAACGTTCCTCTTCAACCAGGCCTTTGGCTGATTAATATTCTACAGCCTTTTAAATGCATTTGTGGGAAGGCAGAGTTATTGTTATGTTGCTTGGGGTTTAATTATTTACTGTCTTTTATATATTTTAGTCTGTGAACTGTCCTGAGATCTTCTGATGAAGGGCAGTATATAAATTTAATAATAATAGTAATAGTTCAGTTTAGAAGAACCATCTGCTGGAAGTCAAGACGACAAACAAAGCAGCATTCTAATATTAATAGAGTCACACCTCACAATTTGTATGTCATATTAAATCAGTTAAAAACAAGCTATGGTTCAATGTGGATGCGCATAGCATTCTCTGCTCCCTCCTCCTGGGAAATTAAGCCATGGTCTGGCTTATGGTGAAATCTAAAACCAGCCTCAGGGTTTGCACCCCGGAACAATTAGCCAAGAATAAACCATGGCTATTGCTGGCAATTTAATATGACACGCAAACAATGCAAGAGACACACAGCACCTGGGTAGACGTTTCTAGCTGACTACACTCCAGCAGCAGCACCGATAACCATTGAGGTGACCACCAATTTGACATTAGTCTCAAGTCATATTTAGCAACCAACACCACTATAGTTTTATTGAAAGGCGTATGAAATGAGTTCGCCAGCTATAAAAGTCAGAAATGTCAAGGTCACCGGCATTATGCACTGAGACCAACAAATTTAAATAAGATCACAAGCATGCAGCTATTTGTCCTCTATGTAAGAAACTCCACAAACAAGGGAAATAATTGGGAACTAGCAGGGAGTTACCATTCTTATGTGGAAAGATGACTGCCCTTTATGCTTTAATCTATCCAGAAGGGGGAAAAACTTTACCTGTCCCGCTGCCAAGAGACTATTTCCAAATGCAGCTGCATTTTTTACAGTCTGAACTGTGCTCGGTTTGTTATTTGTCTTGTCACTCTTCCCTTGCACTAAAGATGCAAGCGGTGTGGGGGGCAATTTGCTCATTCTGGCAGGACTAGAAGTATTTAGAGGAATTTGTGGAGAACGAGAGCTGTCCATCCCCGCGATCAGTTGCCTTGAATGTTTCTGAAAGGAAGGTGGCCGTGGGGAGACTGGACTTTCATACACACAATAAGTCTCTCTCCTAACTTCCTTTGGGGTTTTATCCATCACTATTCCTTTCTCAAGGAGTTTCAGTTTTGATTTAGATTCTTGCACAAATTTTTCTACAGCCTCTGTCTTTCGTTCTTCCAGCTGGCGACCGTTGTTCCTTTTTGCTTTGGTTCCACTTTGTATCTGGAGTGCTATCTGGTGAGCTTCCTTAAAAATCTCCACAAATTTCTCCTCAGAAACGGGGCTCCATGTTAGTTTATCCACAAGTGGTGATGGGGGAATTGTGTCTTTCGTTGCTTCAAGGGCTTCAAGAGTCGTCGCAATGCATTTTTCTTTATGGCCCATGGGCCCGACAAAAACGTCATCCTCGTTTTCACTAGAATACAGACAAATTAGTCAGACACCTCCAAATCGCTTGCTCTTTTAAAAATATGGTTTGCTTTAGATACTTTGTTTACCTTATAGGAGACAGCGAAAAGTCAAAGTCAAATTTTTCATCAGACAGGTGGCGAAAATCTGGAATCATAACAGAGCATCAGTTGTTATTAAGCTAATCATGGCTGACCTTTTTATAGTGGATATATTACCGTATTCCCCTTTGCCTTGCTGAAATTTCAGCTTCTGCTACTACATTTGGTTTCAAATTATTCTAGTTTACGCAAAACAGAACAGAGAATTAATTTCTAATACAGTGTGGAACACATTCCCCAATCCAGAAAGGATGGTCTGTGCGCAAAGGTTTCTATGTACAGATATCCTTCTGAATCAGATGCTGTGTGAGTACATGTATTCATACAAATATTGGATCCCATAACCAGCACTAAGGGTAGGGTACTGATGGACGGAACCCACATTTCCCTTTCTTCCCCCACAAAACTGGCACCTTAAAAGCTGACAGCAATGATTCATATTGATGGAGAGTTTTCCTTGGGGCAGACCCTGCTCATATGTAGCCCACTGTTATCTGAAGGTTTTTAGATCAGGGCTAGAGCCCAGCCAGCATTAAATTGTACTTAAGCTGAGTCAAGCCAATGCATTACCGAACTGGTCACAAGGGACAGTTCAATGCAAGCTCTTCCTATCACCTTTGATAGTGAGCGTAGAGTTAAACACTATAGCAGTTATTTCTAGCATTATTCCTGGTAAACAGTTGCAAGTAATCCAGAATGAAGACGTTTATAATATAAACTTAAATCAGAGCCTATTTGTTATGCAGATTGTTATGAGATTCTTGCAGTGTGTCTTTATCTTTGGATACAATTTAACAATATGATCAGTATTTCTGATAAGAAATTTCAGCCATCCATTTCAAAACAGAATAGCTCAGAAGTCATTAGAATCATTTGATCAAGTATTATTCCAAAAACTACATTTCCCTTATGACAAGTAAGACTCATCATTAAAGCAACCTATAGTTATCCTTTTTTGTAACTTTATTCTACAGCAGATTGTGTATGCATGTGTCAAAGGGCAGAATATTCAGCAGTATTAAAGGCAGGAGGAAGAATGAAGGGGGGAAGGGTTAATATTCTTGCTAATAAACTGAATTGGCTGCAGTACATTACCTAGCTGATTGCCACAAGCTTGAACACCATGCAGGGTTTTTTGCCTGCAGATTAGATAGTGTAGGCTAGGGGCAGACAACTGGTGCTGTTCAGATGTTTTGGGCTACAACACCCATCATCACCCTCAGCCAACATGGCCAAGTCATGGAACTGTAGTCCAGAAATCCTGGAGGGCACCATGTTGGCTATCATGGTTGTAGGCCATAGGTAGAGGGTGGCCTTACAAGCCCTGGGCCTAGCACTGTGCTGCCTGACTTTTTTTATCCCAATAGGAATACCACCAGTCTCTCGAATTACTCCTCCCACTCAAGAGCACTCGATTTTAGAGGTGTCTCACGACAAACAAGACAGTAATTTACAAACGTGCTTTATATCTTACAGCAATGTTGTTTTTATCACCTACCATTATTCACACACTCATAGGGTTTGGCTTCTGTCATTTTACATTCTGAATGCAAGGTTGTTTTCCCTTCGTCATCCATGATGCGACTGCAAAACACATTAGGTAAACCAGCTCAATATTATATTTTTAAAAATCCAGCACCAGTTATGTTTATTCCCGTTTCAAAGAGCTGCTTCACTACAGTCACCACCATTGCACACCCATACGTATCTATACCAGAATCTTTTCTATACTAACGGAACAGTGGTAAAAAGTTGGCCAGTACTTGGCATCAGATACACATGGACCAAACTACACCATCATTCCTCATATCTACTTATGGCAAACAATCCGGATTCGACAGGTTAATTTACAGAGAAGTACACTGCCTTTTGGTAGAGTGTCAAATCCCACAAGCAATATTTGCTGCTTGTTGCAGGAGGGTCTTACCACTTCAGCTGTACATAAACCAGCTATTGCACACAGTAAAAAGGGGGGTAGGGGGAGCCCAATGGCTGAATGTAGCCAGATTTCATCCGGGGCAGGGGGGAGAATAGTGGCTGCTGTGCAAAGTTTGCAGTTGCAGTTCTTTACTCAACAAGATACAGAGGGGGAAATTGCAGCAGACTTGTGTTCCTTGCAAATATATCTAAAAATGCATTCTGCAAGCATTCAGTTTTAAGGATATAATAGCATTATGAAGCTCAAGGCTTTGAACAGTAGAAAGGCAAAGCTCGCAAGTCAGCTGTGCATTGACCTTACTTGCATTCTTCTTGCGAGGATTATTCGGTTATTTTGCCTTTTGGAGTCAGATAAGATGATGATGGTGGTGGTTATTATTTTATTATTTATACCCCGCCCATTTGGCTGGGTTTCCCCAGCCACCCAGCAGAACACTAAAAACAGAACAAAACTTCAAACATTAAAAACTTCCCTGAACAGGGCTGCCTTAAGATGTCTTCTGAATGTCAGGTAGTTGTTTATCGCTTTGACATCTGAAGGGCGGGCGCCACTACCGAGAAGGCCCTCTGCCTGGTTCCCTGTAACCTCACTTCTTGCAGTGAGGGAACCACCAGAAGGCCCTTGGAGCTGGACTTCAGTGGCCGGGCCGAACAATGGGGGTGGAGACGCTCCTTGAGGTATACAGGGCCAAGACCATTTAGGGCTTTAGAGGTCAGCACCAACACTTCGAATTGCGCTCCGAAATGTACTGGGAGCCAATGTAGTTCTTTCAGGACGGGTATTATGTGGTTTCGGTGGCCACTCCCAGTCACCAGTCTGGCTGCCGCATGACACAGAAAGCTGTCTGTGGACAAACGCTGGCTCCCTCGGCCTCAAAGCGAAATGAGCACCGAAACCCCATACAGTCATACCTCGTGTTGAATGTGCTTCGGGTTGAGCACGTTTGAGTTGCGCTCCACGGCAACCCGGAACTAACGGAGTGTGTTACTTCCAGGTTTTGCCGTAGACACTCAAAATGACGTCACGCGCATGCGCAGAAGCGGCGAAAAGCAACACGCATGTGCGCAGACGTGCCGTCGCTAGTTATGTTTGCTTCTGGATGCGAACGGGGCTCTGGAACGGATCCCGTTCGTATCCAGAGGTACCACTGCAGTTGCCTTCGACTGGACTTAACCGTCCAGGGGTCCTTTACCTTTCACCTTACCTGCTTTGAAGTCACTTCCGCACCTAGTGCACACGGCCACAGTGTGACCCTATAACCCTTGACAGCTCCACCCTTGTCCTTTTTATTATCCCAGTGATCTGAAACATTTTATGTTGTGATGGCAATAAAGGTATAGTGGTACCTCAGGTTAAGTACTTAATTCGTTCCGGAGGTCCGTTCTTAACCTGAAGCACCACTTTAGCTAATGGGGCCTCCCGCTGCCGCCGTGCCACCAGAGCATGATTTCTGTTCTCATCCTGAAGCAAAGTTCTTAACCTGAAGCACTATTTCTGGGTTAGCGGAGTCTGTAACCTGAAGCGTATGTAACCTGAGGTACCACTGTATTTAATTTGAAATTTAAAAAGAAACATCACCGCCCACCCCCATAACAAAGGGGGCAACTCTATTTCCAGGCCATCCCTTTTGCAAAAACAACAAAACCCCTTACGTTTCCCTCTTCATTAAACTGTAGCAGGCCTGCCCTCCCACAGGCCTGAGTCTGAGCCTCAATCTGCATCCGCGCCACCCCGAATCTCACCGCCGGGCGGGACCTCCTTATGGACTAGCCGCATGAGCGTCAAAACTCCACACGCACAAACACCCACGAGAATGACCTCCGGCCGCTTCTCCCCTTCCAAGCGCCGGCGACGCCGAGCTACGCCCACCCCCGGGGCCTAGGCCCGTCCCTGAAGCGCCGCCTCACCTCACCTCACCTGGCCGAAGCGACACGCTGAGGGGGATGAGTCCGCTCGGTGCAGCTTCTCGCGGCTGCATTTGAAACGGCAGCCCCGCCCCGCCCAGTTCCTGATTGGCGGATTTAAGCGACGCTCACCGACCGCGGCCAATTGCCATGTACGCCTCAGATGAGAGTTGATTGCGGGGCGGAGTCCGCGACTTGCCTTCTCTGCAATTGGTCTGCCCTGCCCTAATCCACACACACTTGCAGCCCCATACATGTTTGCAGCCTTAGGCTGCAGCCCTATATACACGCTTGCTAGGAAGAAACCCTCATGAAATTCAATGGGACGAACTTCAGAGTAAATGCACATCGGATTGAGCTGCAAAGCGGCAAACCAAAGCAAGCTTACTAAGAAAAAAGGCCATTGAACACCATGGGACTTTCCCCTGAGATAGCTAACATAGATTGACAGTGTCATTCACAGGCAATCTGGGCTGTGATGCTATCGCCTCCTCTGCTATTTTTATTTTTAAAGGGTCCTTTACAAAACACGAATCTAGGCAAAAACAGAAAACAGCATGGATTTAGGAGATTGCTAACATGCACAATTATTAAATCATGCATTAGCACTTCTCTTGCTGACAGCAGAGAGGAACACGTATTTATTTCCTGAATTTAAAAGATTGTTACTTTGCACACTTATGCATAAGAACCTTTATTTCTCACGACAGAGAGTAACACGTATCTCTCCCCTGGATTTATTTCACTCGTTTCCTGGCAAAAGTGTGCAAACCGAGTTCAGTTTTTCACATATCTATTGACCCCAAATAGTGAGCCCCACTGAATCATTTGAACCCAACGCCGTTCGTATCCTGTTGGCCTTTCACAAGCAATCGGGTCACAGAACACGCGTCGACTTGCAGCTGGGCGAAAGCCGGCAGGGGGCGCTGCGAGCGGTCTTTGGTGGGACTAAGCACCAAGACAACGCCTCTCTGGGAATTCAAATCTCCAGTTCTCCACGGAACGTCGGGCGACGGGGAGAAAAAAAATAAAGTCGTTTTCCTAGAGCGGCCGTTTCCACGCTGACGACGTCCCTTAACGGGGGAAGGACGTGAACTACAATGCATTTTGGCACCTGAGGTGAACCATAAAATGGGCTCCCTTTCCCTGCCATGGGAAGAAGAAGAGTGAAGATCGACATCAGGAACAAAGGGGAATAAAGATCTATCTTCTTCTTTGACGATCACTCGTAGCCGAGTATGATTGTCTTCCACGAACACAGTCTTAACAGTGAGTCAGTAAGTGACCGTGGAGGCCAATTCTGGACCCACACATCCTTCCATAGTGGGGACATAGGTTTCCGGGCAGGAGTTGGTCACGGTGTGGATTTGCCAAGCGTGCCTTCCTCTTAGCACGTTTCTCCCTTGTGTCCTGTGTTAGAACGTCTTCCATAGTGGGGACATTGGTTCCCTTGCGTCCTGAGTTCAAGTGCCTTCAAAGCCCATGACACCTTTGGTAAAGGCTGTTCTCCAATTGGAGCGCTTGCAGGCAAGTGTTTCCCAGTTGTTGGTGTTTATACTACATTTTTAAGATTTGCCTTGAGACAGTCTTTATTTTTTTTAAATAAAATATTTATTAAAGGTTTTAAACAATACAACAAACTTCACCTTCACAACCAAAAAGAAAGAAAAACACCATCACAATCAATCAAAAAACCCGAAAAAGACAAGAAAAACATACGAAGCATACAAAAAGACAAAAAAAGGCATAAAAAAGACATTAAAAAGGTTCAATTTCTTAAATATTATTTCCATAACCCTCTTTCTTGACTCCCTCACATCTCCCTTTTCTGTGTTCCCATTTACAAAATCTTATTCAGCAATACTTCACCTTCTTTCAAATCTTATTTTATATTATACATTTCAGCTATTATGTCTCCAATTTTTCCCCTTTATTATCAGTTATTTGAGCTTGACATAATATTGTTCAAATTTTACCTTTGTTCTTATAAACCAATTTTGCATACTCCTTTCAAATATGTCACTAATGCCACGTTATCTTTATATCCTGCATCATTCTAACATTCATACAGTTTACAATACTTTTGCAAATAATCCTTAAATTTCTTCCAGTCCTCTTCCACTATCTCTTCTCCCAGGTCTCGGATTCTGCCAGTCATTTCTGCCAATTCCATGTAGTCTATCAGTTGCGTCTGCCATTCTTCCAGAGTGGGCAAATCTTCTGTCTTCCAGTACTTTGCGATGAGTATTCTTGCTGCTGTTGTCACATACATAAAGAAAGTTCTGTCCTTCTTTGGCACCATTTGGCCGACAATGCCCAAAAGGAAGGCCTCTGGTTTCTTAAGGAAGGTATATTTAAATACCTTTTTTAGTTCATTATAGATCATTTCCCAGAAGGCCTTAACCTTTGGGCACGTCCACCAAAGGTGAAAGAATGTTCCTTCAGTTTCTTTACATTTCCAACACTTATTGTCTGGCAAATGGTATATTTTTGCAAGCTTGACTGGGGTCATGTACCACCTGTATATCATTTTCATAATATTTTCTTTCAAGGCATTACATGCCGTGAATTTCACACCGGTGGTCCATAACCGTTCCCAGTCAGCAAACATCATATTGTAGCCAATGTCTTGCGCCCATTTTATCATAGCTGATTTAACCATTTCATCCTGAGTGTTCCATTTTAACAGCAAGTTATACATTCTTGAAAGTACCTTAGTTTTTGGTTCTAACAGTTCTGTTTCTAGTTTCGATTTTTCCACCTGGAAGCCTGTTTTTTTATCCTTATTAAAGACCTCCCTAATCTGACCATAATGTAACCAATCTCGCACTTTGTCCTTCAATTTCTCAAAACTCTGCAGTCTCCATATGTCTCCATCTTTTTCTACTATCTCCCAATATTTTGGCCAGTTGGGCTCCATATTGAGTCTTTTCTGAGCCTTAGCTTCCATTGGTGACAACCACCTTGGGGTCTTACTTTCTAATAAATCTTTGTATCTTGTCCAGACATTAAACACTGCCTTCCTGACTATATGGTTCTTAAAAGCTTTATGAGCTTTAACCTTGTCGTACCACAAATATGCATGCCACCCAAACACATTGTTGAACCCTTCCAAATCCAAAATATCAGTGTTCTCTAGAAGTAGCCAGTCTTTCAACCAGCAGAAAGCTGCTGATTCATAATACAGTTTCATTTCTGGCAGGGCAAACCCCTCTTTCTTTAGCATCAGTTAATATTTTAAATTTTATTCTGGGCTTTTTGCCCTGCCAGACAAACCTAGAGATATCTCTCTGCCACCTCTTGAAACATTCCATCTTATCCACAATCTGCAAGGTCTGAAACAAAAACAACATTTTTGGCAGTACATTCATCTTTATAGCAGCAATTCGACCCAACAAGGAAAGCTTCAGTTTTGACCAAATTTCTAAATCCTTTTTAATTTCTGACCAACATTTTTCATAGTTGTCTTTAAATAAATTCAGGTTTTTAGCAGTCATATTAACCCCTAGATATTTCACCTTTTTAACCACATTTAACTCTGTCTCCTTCTGAAACCTTTCTTTTTCCAAAATTGTCAAGTTTTTTTCCCCAAAACCTTAGTTTTCTGCTTGTTTAATTTAAATCCTGCCACCCGACCAAATTCTTGAATCAGTTCTAACATCCTTTTCGTACTAGATTCTGGCTTCTGTAATGTCAAAACCAAGTCATCTGCAAAAGCCTTAAGTTTATACTGTTTGGCTCCGACCTGGATTCCTTCAACCAACCGGTCCCCTCTGATCATGTTCAGGAGCACCTCCAGGACCGAAATAAATAACAGTGGGGAAATAGGGCAACCCTGTCGTGTTCCTTTCTCGCCTTGAGACAGTCTTTAAACCTCTTTTGTTGACCACCAGCATTACGCTTTCCATTTTAAAGTTCAGGCTTTGTTGTTTTTCATTTGGTTAATAGCAGTACACAACTCTCCCAGATTTGGAGATACTGCAAGCTCATCTCTAACTTGTTTTTGCGAAATTTGTGAGAGGACCTCAGCAGCTACGGGGAAGTTGTGGTTAAAGAGATGTTGGTAATGTTCTTTCCAGCGCAGTGCAATAGCTTCTTTATCTTTTAGAAGTGTGGTACCGTCTGCTGAGCGTAGGGTGCATATGCCATGATTTATTGGCCCATATGCACACATATACACAAATGCGCACTCAGATTGTTGTAAGCAAATAATGCCTTATCTCCTGCGTTATGCCAATAAAGAAAACTCAGGAGACTGCAGGGTAGAAATCCAATGTTGTTTATTGCAAAGCAATAGGTTACAATGGGATAGCTTTGAAAAAGTTGCAACCCCGCCCAGTGGTCCAGGCAGTGGTATTTATAAAGTTTCAAACAAAGCATTTCAATTTCCACCAATTGTACTTCATTACCTCATTTAAGTTGATAGATCAATCATATGCATAAGTATTGGCTGTTTTTGCTGACTAAGCTTGGATTCCCACCGTGTTCTGCGATGACCTTGCAGGAATACATTGTGTTAGTGTGCATGTTGGGAACCTGTGTCATGTGCAGCCATTTGCATCATGGAGCAACTTATGTTCTAGCTTTGTGCTGTATCTTTGTGATTTACATATTAGCTGTATTTCCGCCCCCAACGAGAGTGGCACATGTTGAAAAATAATCAGTTTCATAAAGTAACAGGCTACCATAATTTCTCTATTAGAAGCACACTCAAGGATTTACAGGGGAACACATTATCACATTTATTGTGGCCCTTTGGGCCACTCCCACAAGATCACCCCACACTGGTTACACCCAGGGAACACAATGGGGGGAAATAAACAGGGTTTTTTTAAACTGAGGAACGGAATTCCAATCAATAAGATTTATAGGGCAGGGCTAACATCTAACAAAAGAATGGCAACTTCAACAGACATATAGAATAAAAGAACAAGAAGAACATATGTTTAAAGAAGATTGGACAATGTTTATTGAATATATGGGGGGAAATTGTGTATACTTGAAAACGTTGGCAGCTTTAAGATAAATTCAACAATGTAAATAAGTTTTGATGGATGTAATACAGTAATGGAATACTGAATAGTTTAGTTTATGTAAAAGATGCAGGAATTTATGCTATGCAAAATGAAGCAAGGAAAGCGAAGAAGGGAAGTTACTAATATTTTAAGATTGTTTAAATGAATATTCAAAATTGCAAAACAGAAATTTTAATGAAAATTTTATATATTATATATATGTTCAATGCAGGATTGGTGGTTTGCTGTTTGTTTATGTTTTTTGTAGTACAAATGTGTTTGTGGTGTGCACAGGGTAGATAAATGTCAGGAATGAGGTGTGCACCTTCAACAAGGTACCACATTAAAGACATGCTTTTGAAGGGATAATGAACTAGGTCTCCAAGGACTGAAGCAGGCATATAGAAAAGTGATGCTGCATAAATATAACAGGACCCAGTACAGAGTACAAACCTAGAATTACAGACTCGTGGAGCTGGGGGCCACAGCAAAGGCCATCTAGCCCAACCCCCTGCAATGCAGGAATCACAGTGAAGAGTCCCTGACAGATGCCGCCCCCAACTTACTCTGCTTCAGGACCCTTTGCCTATTGCTTCATTACAGAGGCCAGAATTTTGCTTCTTCTCATATTCAAGATTTTTGTACTTGCATTGTTGTATATAAAACTGGGACTTTTCCATATTGCCTTCTAAATGGAGAAATTGATTGTTGGTCTTGTGGAGAAGTTAGCTTGCTTGTCTTCAGGGTAAATGACTTAAGAGGAATATTCATAGGAAACTGCCTTGGACAGTGTCAGGCATTGACCCATCCACCTCAGCGTCGTCTACACTGACCGACAGCATCTCTCCCGGGTTTCAGACAGGGAACCTTCTCTGCCCCACCTGGAGATGTCATCCAGGAATATCAGTGAGGATGGTGATAAGGCAAAGCAGATTGTCTAATCCTGTGCTATGGACAACCCTAGACTTGGGAGTCTTCTACTGCAATTCAAGGGACGTTGGGATTGTCTCCCTTTGGAAATGGGGCTGAATGAAGAATGATCCGATATAAAAACATGAACTCCAAAAGAGAAGATTCACCTGCAGACGGAACAGCAGGTGCTTCAAAGTTCTGAAGAAACATGGGGGGGGGGGAGAGTTTGGCCCAGGGTCCAGGTGGGTGGGTTGCCATGGGAAGAATGACCTGCCCTCCTTTGTGACATGTCTTGCTTCCCCTTTAAAAGCCACCAGCTACAGATGTCCATTGTGGATTAGTGAGGAGTGACAGAGAGCGAGTTGTTGTGCAGTGCATTTGGATTTGACCATGTTCAGAGCGTAAGTAGTATTTCTTCCCCTTCTCTATGTCTCCTGGGGTGGGATCCTGGAATCCCATGCACAGCCTCAGCCCCCTGAAATTGCCTTGACCAGTCACTCCCCTCCCGAAGAGCTCAGCTCCTCCACACTCTTTCCCTGCCTTCCTATTTCCTCTCCTCTCCCATCTCATCAATTACATTCATTGTTTACATTCATAGGCAAGCCATCCTCCCAGGAGCTCAAGATGGCATACATGGTTCTCCCCGCCACCAGTTTTTACCCTCTCATCAACCCTGCAAAGTAAGCTAGGCTGAGGGGAAAAAGACTGGCTGAAGGTCAATCAGTGAGCTTCATGAAGATTTGAACCCTGGTCTTCCAGGTCCCCCTAGTCCAGCACTCTAACTACTACATGTCTCCCCGCCTCCATCTTCCATCTCTCCGTCAAGCCCTTTCTGTGGGTCTCTGTCTGTAAGCAAGACTCCACCACCTTCCTCTCTCTGCCGCCCAGTGTTGTTCTGCTCATCTTCTTGGACCCCTTGATGCTTGGAGGACCCACCTAGCAGTCTCCTCCCTCTCTGGGCAGGGCTGTCCTTCAAAGACTAGGCAGAGGCACCCTTTAAATGCTGGCAATGTTTCTCTTTCCTTTGGGGTGGAGTGTTGCAATCCCTCATGGGATATAGCATAGCAGGAAAAGGAGAGCAAAGGCCTCTTTGGTCCAGCGGCCAACCAGATGTCTCCAGGAAGCCCATAAGGATTGTCCTCTAACAGGTGGCTTCAGTGGTAGATTGCCTCTAAACCTGGAAGTTCTACATACTGTAGCTATTTCAGATCTTAACTGCAAATACTCTCCTCCTCCTCCATGAAGAGGTGTGACCCCCCTCTTTCCAACCTTGCAAGGCAGTTGTCCTTTGCATATTTTGGCTGCCAATTTCACAAACCAATTAAGTGTTATGTGAAGAAGTGCCCATTGATGTTAATGAATGACCCAAAGCTCTGCTATTCGATGGGGCAAAAATCTCTACCATGTTTGTTTCATAAAATCTATATACCACTTCATTGTGTGTATATCTCACACCTCAAAGCGGTTTACAAGAGGGTAAAACAATGTCGACAAGGCCTCGTTCCTGTCAGCAATCATGCTGCAGTATCCTGCACTAACTGCAGCTTCCAGGTCAAACACAAGGGAAGCCCGACGTATAGTGCATGGCATCTAGTCTTGAAGCAATCAGGGCATGAACTATGGTAGCCAGGCTCTCTCGGTCCTGGAATGGCAGGAGCTGGTACCTCCTTTCTCTCCAAGCCCTGAATGCTCTTGGCTGCCTCTCTGCAGCTGTGATGAAGTCCTACAGTTCATTCAACTGCAGAAAGAGGGAAGGAATTGGGAGGGATGTGCCGGCAATTCTCTATTAGGCTAAATGTATTTCTGTTCTGCATCATCTCTTCTAGGTTCAAGAGACTAAAAACATTCATTCAACCAGAAAAGAACAATGAAGTGGCCCCGCTCCAGCACAAGGAACAGCCTGTGGCCAGTGGCGGAGGAAGCCAGAACATCAAAGAAGACGGGCACCCAGAGGAGGGGCGATCTGCCCACCATGATGGGGGGATTCGCCCTTCTAGGGGTGCCATCGGGGGGTGCCCAATGCTCTAGGAGGTGCCATCGCCTCAGAAAGAACAGAAAAGTGGCCCCACTGCAGCGCGAGAAGCTTATGCCTCCAGGTGAGGAAGTTCCCCCCGCGCCATTTTTGGAAGGGCAGGAATAGGCTAGGGTGGCAGCTCAGGGTATAGGATTTGTGGGGGAGGGGAAGCTAGTAAGAAAAAGCCAAAAGAGCCAGACTGCTGGATCCGACCCAAGGTTCATCTGGTCCAGCATCTGGAAACCCACCCCAGTGGCCAGCCACTTTTGTGGGGTTGATGAAGATGCTATTGACTGAGAGAGGAGAGGAAGCATTTCTAGTGGAAGCTGGAGGCTGAGGCAGCTGGTAGGGCAGGGCAGGGGGACAGCGGTCAGCTGGAGGGCCACATTCTCTTGTGAGCCGCATTCGGGGGGCTGCAGGCCAAGACTGGCGCCCAAGGCCTGGGGTTTGCCACCCCTGTAGTAGGAGTGTAGAAGCAGGGGAACCAAGCAGAAGATTATTAGAATAATCTTTGAAGCTGCAAAGGGACGAACTAACCTGTCCCCATGTCCTTCTCTTGTTGTAATTGTGCCGAAGCTCTTCGAGACTCTTCTGAAGCCTGAGGTTAGTACTGGGGGGAGCAAAAGAGGAGGGACTGGATCCCCCAGACCCTCTGCCCGCTGACTGTGGTCTTTGTTCCCAGTTCTGCAGTCTCTGAATACTTCCACCCCCACCCTCCAAAAGGCTCCCAAAGCAACTAATGCAAATAATGTGGCATGTGTCCCTGGGGTGTCAGGATGATGCCAGAGGCATGACCTGCCCTCTTCCCTGGTGCTGCCCTTCCACCTCTGCCCTTCAGGAGGCTGCAGGGCCCATGGAGGTCCTCTGGGGCAAGGGATGGGGCCCAAGCCTGAGGGAGGCCAGTCTTTCCTGGCTTGGGCCTGCTTGTGGGCTCCCTTGCACCTGTCAATGGTGGGTTTTGTAGTTTCACATAAGGCGTCTCATCCAGCTTTCTCTTTCCTCTGCAGAAGGCAATAGCCCTACAACAGCTGCCGCACATGTGCCCAGCACCTGAAGAAGGTAAATGAATCTCCATACCTTGGGACTTTTCACTTAGTAGCTTTATGGTTCATGCCTGGGAAAGACCTCCCAGGCCTTCTTGCTGCATTTGCTGTGCCTTGCAGGCCTTTTTCACTTCGCCTCAGTAGGTAGGGCCCTGACTGACTCCAGCTACAAAAGCTGAGGTGGCTGAACCCTTGGGTTTGGGTATTGTTTAGAATGCTTAGTTGAGAAAGGCTGTTAATTCAGTCTCTCTTTTTCATTCTCTTCCAGAGGACATCATTGTCGAAGATATAGAATGACTTTGATTTGGAGAACTGTTATACCTTTCTTGGATACAGAAAGTCCCTCTTTTTAATTCTCTTCCAGAAGACCTCCTTATTGAAGACCTAAAATGAGCTTTTAGTGTGCTGCGCTCAGAGATGGGTCGAGGGAAGGTGCTCTGCTATGGTGGATCACACCCTATCGCGGAAAAAGGGAGTTAGGGGAGAACGAGAGTGATGAGATTGAGATTGAGAAGAGCCAGGAGAGGGAGAGGCAAGATGACGCAAGATTACCTTGAGAGTTGGGAGGAGAGAAACGCAGGAAGGCGAATGAAGACAGGGAAGGAGGGAGAAAGGATTGAAGAGAGGTGAAAATGGCGGGGACAAATGCTGACTGCTGACTCACCCTTACCATGTCAGGAAGAAACCGGAAACAAACAAAAACAAATTAGTCCTTTTGGGGATGAAGTCTATTTAGATCTCTAAACCTCAGAATGTATCATAAATTGGTATCATAGTGGCTTTATGATGTGGAGGGTCTTAGTATCTCATTGCCAAATTTCATCCACCATATAAACAAGCGGGGAAGGAATCTGCAGTCCAGGGATAGCACGACACCTCTTCTTCTTTGGCGATCCCTCATAGCCGAGTAAGTTTGTCTTCCATAAACACGGTTTTAACAATGAGTCCGTAAGTGACTGTGGAGGCCAATTCTGGATCCACACGTCCTTCCACAGTGGGAACATTGGTTCCCTTGCGTCCTGAGTTCAAGTGCCTTCAAAGCCCATGACACGTTTGGTAAAGGCTGTTCTCCAATTGGAGCGCTTGCAGGCAAGTGTTTCCCAATTGTTGGTGTTTATACTACCATTATATTACCATATTCAAAGATTTGCCTTGAGACAGTCTTTAAACCTCTTTTGTTGACCACCAGCATTACGCTTTCCACTTTTAAGTTCAGAATAGAGTAGTTGCTTTGGAAGACAATAATCAGGCATCCGAACAATACGACCAGTCCAACAAAGTTGATGTTGAAACATCATTGCTTTGACACTGGTGACCTTTGCTTCTTCCAGTACACTGGTAATAAGTTCGCCTGTCTTCCCAAGTGATGTGTAAAAATTTTCAGACACCATTGATGGAATCTTTCGAGCAGTTGGAGCTGGCGTTGATAAGTGGTCCATGTTTCACAAGCATACAGTAAGGTTGGTAGTACAACAGCTTTGTAAACAAGCATTTTGGTTTCCCTGCAAATGTCCCAGTCCTCAAACACTCTACACTTCAATCGGGAGAAAGCTGCACTCGCAGAGCTGAGCCAATGCTGGATTTCGGCATCAGTGTCGGTCCTTGTGGAAAGATAACTGCCCAGGGTCTACATTGGTATCTGTTGCCCCTGTAGATCATGCCACCTGAGGCCTCACCTTGCCTCTTGGGAGGGCCGGCCCTGAATTAGGGCCCTGCTCTGCTGCCCTACAGTGTTGTGCTCCACTGTTCCACTTGCTGAATGTGTGGGAACGGGGTCCCTGGAGGCAGCCGCCAACAGCATTCCCCAAAACAGGGATTTCTGTGGGCGAGAAGGAGCTAAGCTAGCCTGTGGCACCTTGGATCCTGAACTGGGGCAAACCATGTGCTCTAAATGCAGATTTGACTGTTATTACAGCATTGCACATGGAGCAGGGGGCGCAAGGCTGAGGTAAAGGCTCTCATAAGGCCATCTAGCAAATTTGGGGCTGGACCGAGCTTTCAACTATGAGCTTTCAGCCCATAAATTTAGTCACGAAACTTATTCTGGTTCTCAGTCCGGAACGATGAAGCATGTTTAGTGCGTCACTGAAGCCATAGCACAATTTGTCCTGTTTCATGCATTGCAATTAGGAATAATATGACTGGAGATAATTTCATAAATATCTTATCAGTTTCATCTTGGGACCTCGGTTCCATTTCTGCAACCTTCTCCGGATTTTTACTGTTGGTTTTTACGATTCCTTTTCCACTTACGAGCGCTAGAAAAGAAGAGCAGATGATGGATTGCTTTCATGAAAGTTTTCCAGGCAAGTCTCACTTTGAGTTTAAATGCACAGTGCTTTTTATAGGTTGTGTGAATCATTTTAAAGTTTCTCCATAAATTTCAAGACCTAAAGACCCTTCACACCAGTTTTTGTTTGTTTGTTTACATTTTTTAAAAAAAAAATCTCTTGATGGCTGCTCCTATTCACATTATTAGCTGTGGGTGAAGTATAATTTGTTTTGGCTCAGAAAATGTATGCTACAGAAATGCCAGGGCTTTTCAAAATGTGTCAGAGCTAACAGCTCACATTTGCACAAGCCAAGAAAAACTATGACAAAGAGCATAACAATGGCTTTTGAACTTCTGTTGGAGAGGAAGAAAATCCATCTTTCTATTTTTGCTTTTGGCAGCGGAGAGGCAAACTTGACATACGTTCCCCACCCTCAGAAAAAGATTTGAGTGAAAGTGCTGTCTCTGATGTCGCTCTCCCTCTTCTGTTCTCTCTCCTATCTTTGGCCAGCCAGAATAGCTGGATTTTCACACTGAAAATTTAGAAAGTACAGGATGAAGGAACTAGGAAGGTGGCCCTCCATGTGTTCCTGTTTTCCAAGAACAGTCCCGGATTTACAGAAGCTGTCCTGGTTTCTGATTTGATCCTGGAATGTCCTGCTTTTCCTTAGGACATCCCTATTTTCATCAGAGAATTGTTGGAGGGTATGAAGTTCTGCAACCCCTGAGCCAAGGAGATACAGCCTTTAGAAGACATCTGAAGGCAGCCCTGTAGAGGGAAGTTTTTTTGATGTTTAATATTTTATTATGTTTTTATATCTTTTAGAAGCTGCCCAGAGTGACTGAGGCAACCCAGTGAGGTATAAATAAATTATTATTATTATTATTATTATTATTATTATTATTATTATTATTATTGAATTGGATGTCCCTATTTTCATCGGATAAATGTTGGCGGGTATCTGATTGGTAAGTCGCAACTTGTATACGCCTGATTTAAATAAAGAAGCCTTACTGTACTAAAGATCTGAGCAGGTAATGTAGGAAACCGTACTCCTTTTATTCTAAACCTGCTGGTATAAAGCCGTACATGTTCGTTGGGCCATGTACTGTGTGAGGACTGAGGAGGGACTGCTGGAGTTTGTTTATTTAGGGCAGGGTCAGCAACTTTTTTCAGCCATGGGCAGGTCCACTGTCCCTCAGACCTTGTGGGGGGCCAGACTATATTTTGGAAAAAAATAAATGAACAAATTCCCATGCCCCACAAATAAACCAGAGGTGCATTTTAAATAAAAGCACACATTCTACTCATGTAAAAACACCAGGCAGGCCCCACAAATAACCCAGAGATGCGTTTTAAATAAAAGGACACATTCTACTCATGTAAAAACACGCTGGTTCCCAGACCATCTGCGGGTCGGATTGAGAAGGGCCTTAGGTTGCCTACCCTGATTTAGGGGCACACACCTGTCGTTCAAAGTGGTGCAATGCCAGCAGAAACGTGTCATTGTGTAGAATCCAAAGTTAACTTCCGAGAAGTGACTTTCAATAAGCCTCCCGCTCAGACTGGCTATTGCGAGCGCTTGGGGTACCCGTGAGATCTGTTTGAGGAATTCCCATGCTCGTATGGCAAGAGAAGAATCGTGGAAAGGTGTCTGTGTCCCGCACAAGGGCTGGCTTGAAAACAGAGCGGTCTATTTTGTCAGCCAAGTGTCTCCCCCACTTCTCGCACACCTCCCTTTTGCACACGCGCATGCTACAAACAGGGAGGGCTTCTTTCATTGCTCCACATTTGGCAGAGACTTAGCTGCTTCTGTTTATAAAGGCCCAAGCAGTCAGCGAGGGGAGAGAACGTGCTATTGGTTTAGTTAGTTCATGACTTGCAGCAGCAGCAGCTCCGAAGTTGTATCCCGGAGGATCTCAATTCTCCGCTCCTCTTTCAGCTGTGCAAAGTCAGCATCACTGCTACCGACTGAGGGCTTTCAGGTCACTGATTGACGGGATCTCGGCTGGTTTCGCGCTTTCAGGGAAGAGTCGCAAGAGCAATCCACCAAGGAAAAAGAATGCATGCCTCTAGAAGGTAGGTGAAACACGTTGGTAAAAGGGAAAGCAGAAGGAGAGCGTGTCATGCAGAGTTTTCCATCATGACAGGCAAATATTATGGATGCTGGTGCTATATAATCAAAACTTTATTGCGGTCCCACCAAACAATTTCAAAACTAGATATGGTTAAAATGACCAGACAGACAGAAGGAAGAAACCAAGGCAGTCATTTTGTTTTATCTAGGGCATAGTGATCTTTGTTTCTTATAACCTCTGAAAGAAACTTTGCCACGGCCAGTGTACTATCATCTGACCTGTCTTCCAAAATATATTTAATATGGGAGGCTTTGGATTTTCCCTGCAAGTTTGCCAATGAGGGTTTACTCAGTTGATCCCTTGCTTGCTCATATTGCCCACAATACAGAAGGATCTGTTTCATGCAATCAACGTCCTGGGAACATAAACAAAGCCTATTCTGATAGGGGATGCCTCTCAGTCTGCCATTTAGAACTTCCGAGGGAAATACGTTTAGTCTGGGTTTGGTAAATAAACGCCGATAGGTAGGCACAGACAAATTCCTAAGGTATGAGGATATCTGAAAGTCATACCCATATTGGATTCCAGCTACAACCGGGCTACAAATTCCATAAGATCGGGATGGTGCTATATTTTATCTGCAGCTTCAGACTACTGTGATGAAAGACCTACTAGGGGATAAATAATGAGGCTGGTTTGGTCTTGCAATGGAAAGAACTAAGGGTTTCTTCATACAACATTGTTAAGACACAAGTAGCACAATTAGGACACTTCCTGGGGGAAGGAAGGGCCATAGCTTTGTAAGAGAGCATCTACTTTGCATGCGGAAGGTTAGGCTTAGGCTTTAATCTTTAGCATCTTTAGGTAGGGCTAGGAGAGACTCTCTGTAAAATAACACCTTAAACGTTAGTAGTGGCAACAGGCTAAATCTATTGTTTCTTTTTTTCTTTTGGCAGAATACACTGCCTTCGTGCTCACAGGCCAAAACCTGCTGCTACCACCGGAGAGGCAGTGCAGAATTCTTGTGGGTGCAAACAGCGGTGTCGAAATGAGCAAACTGCCGTCGGTACACTCTACACACTCATTGTCATGGTCATCCTAATTGCAATTTGGGGAGTCTGGGCCAGGAAAGATTTCTGAGCATGCTGAAGGAAGACGTTCGATAGCAAAAGCTCAGAGAGACCCTCTTAGGGACAGGAAGGGCAAAATGCTCGACTTATACACACCGGAACTGTTATCGAAGGACAATTGCTGATGGATGCAAAGTCTCTCTCTGCCCCTCTTTCTGGCAACGCTCAAAATTCAAGAGAGAAAAGAATGCAAAGTGATGTTTCTTTCGAGACTGCTTTGTATAATGATGATCATAAAATGATGCAGCTTTTGTAAATCCTGTAAATGTAAAGTATGTAAAATATAAATATAAAATATACCTATTTTAAGAAGGCTGGGTCAGTGTTTTCGCTTGGTGTAATTTCTTCTTTGATTTAACAGGCTCCCAGTTTCGTAGCACTGAACTTGGGCGGAGTCATCCAGAAAGAGTGGAGTGGTTAATCATATCATTGGATCTCAGTAGATCTGGTTCATTATCTAATAACTCACGTCAACATTCAGTCAATCCCTAAAATAGGACAATGGCAACAAGGATGTGACTGCTCTTCCTGCTACACAATGGTAATAGAGAACTAGACTTGATGTTGTTGTAATTTAATTCATTGTGTGATGCTTTGGCTGCAAGTTGCGGGTGCAAATAAGGCTCTCTCTGGGCACAGCACATAGACCATGTGAATCTCTGCCTTAGTGGAACACACACACCCCACCTCACACCACAGAAATTAGACAGTCTTCTTCCTCATACCCAAGCAATTTGCTGAACAAACCACACATGCATTGAGCCATAGGAAAGAACATTTCATTAGGTATCTATAGGGCAGCTAAGTTGTTCAGGCGACCCCTGGGCATGTTGAAAGTGTGTGTGCATAATGCACAGCGTCTTTCAGTTAGAACTGTTCCATCTCTTGTGGGGTGTGCATGCAGTGTGGAACAGAACAGATCACCCATCAGGCCCAAACATCATGAACAAATTCCAGTGATGCTATTGAACAAGGGTAACCATCATAAAACTCTTCGATTGTTGTGGACTACAACTCCCATCATCCCCGAGTACCTGTTGGCAATGCTGACTAGGCCTGCTGGGAGCTGTAGTCCAACACATCTGGAGGGAACCAGGTTGGTTACACCTGCTACTGAGTACCACTGATATTATTATCTGATCCCCTTGCATGATGTGAGAGAGCAGGAGCACAAATGAAGAGGAGAATCACGCAAGGAGAGCTCAAGTCCATATATTTGTCGTTCCTCACCCAGATGTAGATGAGATCCAGACCTGCTTAGTTTCCACAAGGTGCTGCATTTAGACTATGCACTCAATTCTGTAGAGGAAGACTTTGGTGCTGTGGGAAAGGCAAAGTTGCATCTACACATCAGTTGTGCTGCTGACTCAGTAGCTGGCATTTAGAAAGCCCTTAACCTATTTTATCTGTAACGTGAATGTGTAATACTTGCTCGTCTTGATGGGTTTTTGGAGAGGTGAATTAATTAACATTACCAAAGCACCGAGCTTCTATGATAAAGGTTATGTTTAAATATGCTATGACTGTAATGTTGCTTCTTTCCTAGAAGGTCAACACTTCGTTTATTGCCTCTCATTTTAATTTGTGGGGGCTGGCTGCACTGTATAGACTTATGTCAATAACAATAGGGGATATAAACCTGAAGATCTGCGTGAGACCTGAAATAAAATATTGCAGTGGATCACAAACCCCCAAGAGGACAGCTCCTGTTTATAGCTCCAGCCCCCCTGGGAGAAGAGCCCTGTAGCCTGCACGAGGGGGTCAGTTGTGAGAAAGGAGAAAACAACATTTTCCCTCACTCCCCACAGGCTTTCCCTAGGTGCTAAACAACTTGAAAGTCCTGCACTATTAGCATGGGTTAATGTTTCCCCTCCAGCAAGTTTCCACAACCTGTTGCCCATTCAAGATGTTGGGAGCTGCCACTCCCACCATTGCTGACCATTTGGCATGCTGGCTGAGGCAGTTGGGAGAGCTGTGGCCCAAGACATCTGGAAAACCCCAGGATGGATTTTCTGCCAAAATATAGGCATTCATCAGCAGATAAGGCGATGTGAAAAGCATTCGTTACAGGCGGACAGTTTGGTACCACTGCCTCAGATACCATCAGCTCAGATTTAAAGCAATAAAAGTTATTTTCCCTTTAGAAGGATAAAATGATCCGTACAGCTCTCTTGACAGCATCCTTCTAACAAAGGAGACATGAGCAAATTATAGCTGGTGTGTTACTTAAAGGGCAGCAAAAGCATTCATGCAAACCCTAAGGCACTGTTGGTGTGTTTCAACTCTAGGGGCACAAGCGGTGAAAAGGAACAGTTTTACAATCCCTTCTGTTTATGTTAACTGGGCTGGAGTGATTTTTCACACATGTTCAAAAAAGGATATGACTTGAAACGTACCTGCTTGCCGTTAGTTCAAACTACCAAAAATAGTGTCTGCTCTCCAGCCAACAAGTTGGATGATATATTCCATGTGCCATTTGCTTTGTCAGGCAATGAAAACAAGCCTTTAATTTTCCATGATAATACTGCTGAAGTGTTGTTTCAGAAGCTTCAGATCCTTCCCTCTTCCAGCTCTAGATATTATCCTACAGATCCCACACCCCCACAGCTTTTGAAAAGACAGATTATCCTGAAAACCTGTGAAAACAACGAAATTGTTGGCACTACCATTTCTTCCAATCCCTTTCAAAGGAAAATATTGCAGCTAGCATAATCTTTAGCATGGGGTCCCAATTTGGAAGAATTATCTTCTAGCGTTAATGTATTGTTTCTTTTAAGTTTTGCAAACACAGGAGCTTAGGGGAAGGCTGCTAGGCTTGCCAAATAATTAAGTGACCTTTATTTTAAGAACCGATCACTACATGATTCCTAATTAGGGAACACTTATAAATGAACATCTTTCCTAGACCAGCTCTCCATTTAAATACCAAGTTACTCTCCTCATAAGTCAAATTTAGGGCTTCTGCTCTTCAAAGTTATTGTTATTAGTATTATTATTAGTATTGTTAGATTTTTATCACACCCTCCTGCCTGAAGGAGCCTAAAGGGGCAAAGTTGTGGTATTTATGGGACCGCCTCTCCTGGTATGCCCCACAGAGGACCTTAAGGTCCATGAATAACCATAGTTTAGAGGTCCCGGGCCCTAAGGAAGTCAGACTATTCTCCACCAGGGCCAGGGCCTTTTTAGGGATGGCTCTGACCTGGTGGAATGCTCTGTCCCATGAGACTAGGGCCCTGCAGGATTTAACCTCCTTCTGCAGGGCCTGTAAGACTGAGCTATTCTGCCTGGATTTCAATTTGAATTTAGCCTGATATTTTATTCCTCTCTTTTCCCTCCCCCTCCCCTTTTTATGAAGATTACCTGCTCTGGGACCCCACATCTAATTCTCCCCTGGCCTCCTCGCTGGCCCAAATAGGACTAACTTAACCAGCTAGCCCTGGTGACCATCGAATGTTTACTGGATGGATTTCCTTCCAAATTGATTTTTGAACTTTGAATTTATTGTTATTCACGCTTTTATATTGTATTTTATGCTGTTTTTGTTGTATCACAATTAAGTGTTTTAAATTTGTTGTTAGCCACCCTGAGCCCAGTTTTCTGAACCAGGAAGGGCGGGTATAAATAAATTATTATTATTATTATTATTATTATTATTATTATTATTATTATTATTATTTAAAAAATTGGAGTGTGATCTCAGCAGCAAACCCTCACAAAACATCACCCCTAAGTAGTAAATGGTGGTTTGTATTTGCCTTGGAAACCACGTTTAAACCCAAGTCTGCAATTATGGTTCACCGTCCATGTTAGTTTGGATGTAACTGCAAACTACTGTATAGTGTGCTGCTATCCAGGAAAAAGAGGAGCCATTAGTTCCTGGTCTAGCATTGCATGTACCTAATGTAATATGTTTATTGTATTAAGGTTAAACCAGCAATCTTTAACGAATAAAGAACAGGGTACGATATCTTACAGGACAGAGATGGGGAGCATATGGCTTTCTAGGTATTGTTCAATTCCAGCTCCCACTAATATTTCCAATGGTTAGAGGGTAAGGGAAGCTTATAATAGGGCCAGAGTTTTATCTGTTTGACAAAATATCTTGACACCTTAATATTAGGACAGATTCTAAGTTTCTCAATCCCTTTTGCCAAATTCATTCAAATGATGACTTTTACCATCTCTGCAACATGTCAGTTAATCTTCCTTCTGTTTACTCCTCCATCGAATACAGGGTTTTGCAAACTTGGGTCTCCAGCTGATTTTGGACTACAACTCCCCATCATCCCTTGCCAGCAGGACCAGGGATGATGGGAACTGTAGTCCAAAAACAGCTGGAGATCCAAGTTTGGGAAACCCTGATCTAATACTATGGCTGGCTTGTGACTGGCTTCACATTCCTCATGACCTCAAAGCTGAGAGAATGCCAGAGACCAGCAAGCCCTATCCTTTCCCTGATCAGTGCCATGCAAGCGTCCCTGAATGGAACAGATGAACTGTGGTAGGATCAAGGGGCATGCGCAAACTGAATAGCACTCACAGCTGCTGTGTTCATATGGAGGCTGGAGCCAGGCCTATTTCAGCACTTATATGCAAATAAACACATAACGCTGCTGTATAATGAATATAGGTGACTCTTGGCTTATGCTGGGATTACGTTTTGGGGATATCGCATAATGCCCAAATGGTGTATAGTAGAAACTCATTGGGTTCTATATATATCTATATTGAAATATCTATCTATCTGCCAAGTGCATAAAGCTGAATGTGCCCAAGTTAAATGTGTGCAAGCTGCCAGTTACTTACACCACTAAAAGAGCTAACATGTGCTCCCTTCCATTTTTCCTGGGACACCAGAAACAGTAATAATCAGGGGCAAAGGGGCATTTAATAACCAGGTGAATTTACCTTGAGACCACTGGTGGAAGGTGTTTGCTTGCGTTCAAGCTCCAATATTTCCTTTCAGGCAAACAAAGATGGCATTTTTCATTGGGCCAGACTGGCAAGTGTCCTCGTGGTTTTTTTCTCTTTTCCTGTGGTGTGTAAGCACAGCCCATTGCAAAAGTTGTTGGGAGCAATTATTGTACAATGTGCATCATTGCTGTGTGGCCAGACTTGGGCAGGCTTGATTTTTGCAGGGTGGGGGATGCAACAGGGGTTAATGGAGGGTAGGGTACTAAATGGTAGCCCAAAATTTAGGTCCTTTCCAGCTTTCTAATACCCTCTGAGAAGAAGCATCTGCAGATCATCATCTTGTTATGATTTGTACAAGCATGTGGGTTTTGTTGCATATACAGCTGCCTTTCTGATTTCAAAACAACCTAACTTCCTAGGAATATACGAAAGATGTCTAACTTTCCCTTGTTAATCAAAATACAAGCACTGTATACATTATAAAGTGTTGGATCCAAAGCTTAAATGATCTCTGGGCCATTTTGCTGATGTCATTGTAAAAAAAACCTGTGCATCAGATCTATCCAGTTAAAATACTATCACGTTCCAGGAGCAAACTTGGTATTAAGGCCAAGTATGAGAGGACATTCTCTATCAAAATACTACAGCATATGCAAATCTGTTTACCCTTAGCGTCTTGTACAACTATGGGAGAAAAATGAAGACTCAGCACACTGTCCAAGTTGCATAGACTGACATTCTCAGAATCTATAAGCTACAAAAGATATGAATTATACAGTCGTACCTTGGTTTTCAAACAGAATGTGTTCCGGAAGGCCTCCCGACTTCCGAAATGTTTGGAAACCAAGGCACAGTTTCCGATTGTGCAGGCACGCTGGAAACAATAGCGGAAGCTGCATTAGATGTTGGGCTTCCAAAAAAACCCTTCGAAATCTGGAAGACCCACTTCCGGGTTTCAATCATTTGGGATCCGAAACGTACAAGTACCAAGGCGTTCAACAACCAAGGTACAACTGTATATCCTAAACTCCTCTTAATGCTCCTCCCATGTAACATTCAGATGATTTTTTGTAGTATACATCTATACAGCAGCAAAGGAAGTTAAAATCCTCCATCTTAATTCTGAGTACAGTGGTACCTCTGGTTACATACTTAATTCGTTCCGCAGGTCCGTTCTTAACACGAAACTGTTCTTAACCTGAAGCACCACTTTAGCTGCTGCTGCCACTCCACCGGAACAGGATTTCTGTTCTCATCCTGAAGCAAAGTTCTTAACCCAAGGTAATATTTCTGGGTTAGCGGAGTCTGTAACCTGAAGCGTATGTAACCCGAGGTACCACTGTATTGGTTTAAGGCACTAAATGCTTTTGTTTCAGCCTTGGGAAAAAATACCTTAAAACAGGAATGAGGAACTTGTAACCTTGCACTACAGCTTCCATAAGCCCCAACCACAAGTCCAATGATCAGGGATGATAGCAGTTGTAATCCTGGATGGTGATAAGGGTTTATTCTAATGAAAAGAATATTGCAGATAGGGAAACGGTTTAAGGAAGCAGCATGAATACTGAGGATCGTAAGCAAGGAGTGCGCTGTTGTCTTAAGTCCTGCTGGCGGACTTCCTGTAATTGGCCAGTGGTTGGCCACTGTGAGAAAAGGATGCTGTTCCAGATGGGCTTCTGGCCCCGATCGAGCTGCTCATCTTAAGCTCTTAATACTTAAGAGGAACAGCACCAGATGGACCACACTTAAGCCAAGACTGCCTATATGGATCACACCACAGATATTCAAATCCCTACAAAGTTAGTTCCAGGTTCTGTACTGATAAATACTGCAGATTCAGGAATTGCTTTAAGAAAGAGTACAGCAGCATCAGCCTCTCTGCTCAGTGGCACAATTTGGCAATTTTAGACTATGGCTTCAACAGTCCTATTGTGGGCAAGTTTTTTTTGATGGTAATGTGTTTTCTTCTTTGGCGATCACTCGTAGCTGAGTAAGATTGCCTTCCATGAACACGGTTTTAACAGTGAGTCCGTAAGTGACTGTGGAGGCCAATCCTGGATCCACACGTCCTTCCACAGTAGTGACATAGGTTTCTGGATGGGAGTTGATCACGGTGAGGATTTGCTTGCGGTATCTCCAAATTTGGGAGAGATGTGTACAACTATTAACCAAATGAAAAACAACAAAGCCAGTGGACCTGATGGGATACTTGCCGAAATCTTCGAAATGGTCAGAACTGAACTGATACAACACCTTCACAAGCTCATCTGGTAATGCGTACCACTTGCTTCAAAGTGTGGTAAGCCAGCCATGGTTCATTTGGAGGCCCCTGTCCTTGTTTTGCTGAGGGCAGCCTCCACATCTGCCCAAAGTCCTTATCTGACAGCGCTACTAGCTCCACCACACCCCCAAGGGTTACTTTAAAGAACTGTGTTAACTAAGGGGGAAGGAGAAGGCCAAGCCACAATGCCCACACCATTCGCACCTAGCAAGACCAATAAGCCGAGAGAATGCTGTCATTTTATTGTTTTGCTTTTTGTATCTTTTACTCCCTCTTTTAGTCTTTTAAATTGTGCACCGCCTGGCGTACATTGCCAGAAGGGCAGTATGCAAAAATACAGTGAACAATAAACTTTTACTTCTTGATTATAAAATAATCACAATACCCAAACATTCTTCCATGTTTGTAATAAAATTGTGACAGCTTCCGTTTTCAAACAAAATAAGAGTTAGACTTCAGGGCATTTTAACACTGGTTCGACCAAACAGAAAAATCGAAAGAAACATTTGTTTCAGGCTAAAACTGTTTCAATGTCCTAACTTTTTTTTTCATGAAACATCTTTAGTTGCCATTCTACAAATGATGCCATCCAGCAGCGTGCCTATTTTTTCTTCCTGTGGGGTTAGCTTGTACAACTGCAAAGAAAATGGAATAGTCACTTTCCAGAGGAGCAAAAGGTTGTCCAGCTTTATAGGTCAAGTTGAAAAAATGGGCACAGCAATCCTATGGCAGGCAGAAGGGAGAATCCAAAGCATAGCTGCTATAACTTCCAATGCCCTGCTAGAGCAAATAATAAAATCTTAAGACTTGTAGAGTTGGAAGGGACCATGAGGGTCATCTAGTCCAATCCCCTGGACTATGCAGGAATCAAATGCAGGAATCAAAGCTGGGGAGGAGACAGCTAGAACGGAAATAAGTATGGCAGCTCCAAGGCTGTCATATTTTTTCACACCCTTCTTAGGGGAATGGGGTGACTTTTGATTCTATGAATCCAAGATCTCGCTTGATTCAGCCCCATCGTGCTCCTTCTCTCTCTCTCTCTCTCTCTCTCTCTCTCTCTCTCTCTCTCTCTCTCTCTCTCTGTCCCCCCTGCACCAACAGTGGAAGAGGGATGGTTTCAGAAGTCTCCATGGCTGAATGGAGAAGATCTCCAGGGGTCTCCAGGGGTGGACCTACTTTTCTACTTCTGGACCTCTCTCTACACCCACAAAAAATGGCAATGGCTGCTGGGATGACCTCTCCAGGGACCATGGGACTGCACCCTAATGTACTTTGTAGTCAAAACTCTCAATACAGAGTGGGGAAAATGTAAGACACAAATGAAGATTAAGAAAATGTAGGGGTATGCTTGCATTCCTAAGGATGCTTAAAGGTAAAGGTAAAGAACCCCTGACAGTCCAGTCGCAGACAACTCTGGGGTTGCGGTGCTCATCTCACTTTACAGGCCGAGGGAGCCAGCGTTTGTCCGCTTCCGCAGACAGTTTTTCCGGGTCATGTGGCCAGCATGACTAAGCCGCTTGTAGCACAACGGAACACCGAAACCAGAGAAGTGCACAGAAATGCCATTACCTATTTATCTACTTGCACTTTTTCAGCGTGCTTTTGAACTGCTAGCTTGGTGGGAGTTGGGACCTAGCAACAGGAGCTCACTCTGTCGCGGGGATTCAAACCGCCGACCTTCTGATCAGCAAGCCCAAGAGGCTCAGTGGTTTAGATCAGTGGTTAGATCCCCTCATGCTTAGCTGGGGGGGAGGGAATCCAACTGGATTTAGTGAGCTTAAGACTGCACTATATGTCCATCTATCTCAGAAATTAATACCTTGTGGCCCACCACAAATTGAATTTCAACTCCCATTTGCCACACTCCTTTTAGTTGGGGCTGTGGGAATCTGGAGAGTCACAGGTCCGCCCCCCCCACTCTGTACTAAAAGTAACTGCAAAATTACAATTACAAACTGTCATTACAAACCAAAGAAAGTGCTACATTTTGTCTTATCTCAACCCTTAACCTGGGACAAACTTGTACAAACCTTTTTAACTTTCTGTAGGTCTGTTATTTTGGGGAGGTCTGCTAAGGGGACTTGCTGGCCTTCCACTTGACGTATTACGTCATCCAGATTCACGGTTTTCTCTTGGTCTTCAACCAGAACGACGAGTACGGCAGTGTCACTGTCGGAAATGCCAAACTTTCTGAAGGCATCTGAAATCTAAAACACAGAATTGTGTGTTCTTATATACGTCAGTCACATTCTAGCAATCCAAAGCATCTCACAAAACATATTTTCCAATTTATTTGGTTCCAAAGCTCTGAAAAGATTAAATTAGTTGTTAAGTGAAATGTTAACTATTTCACAAGATAAATACTTTCAACAAATGTGGGCATATTTTATCATAGGCAGTTTAATATTCATTCATTTGTTTTCAAGTCACTATATGAGGGACATGCAGAGGATTTTAATGTCAGATTTAAAGAATGATAAGCTGTGTCAAGGGATGGGCAGGAGTGGTATAAACTTCCTGTATGGTTATGGGACTTCTAAGACCCTTAGTTGACACATTCTGGTGGTATAAATATTACTGTATTTATACTGTACATGATAACCTCTGGTTGATTTTTGTTCTAATATTACCGCAGGAAGAGTCTGGAGGAAGCCCAGGACACTTTGCATGTGTGGACTGCAGAGCAGACCTGCACATCTTGTAAGCAATCAAACAAAATACTATCAACCAGAAACTAAATTCTCCAGTGTTTTTACTACCCACCCAGGTCTGCAAGAACAAGAAAGGGAGCCAACAAGGCAAAATACATGGCTGGGTTATGTTTTCCTGGGGTGATGGGGGTGTCACAAAGTGTCCAGGCCTGTACAGGAAAGCCTGCCTTCTTATAGGTCAGACCTCTGTGAGGATTCTCAAGCCAGAGAACCAAGAACACTGTTTCCTACAGTGCTTGTTTACTGGGGTAGGGGCAGATTATAGTAGACAATCAGAGGCAGTTCCTGAATGGGAACAAAAAACATTAGTATCCATAAAATTAGTATTCAGATTACATATTTTATGAACTCAGTATAAGGACAGCAGTTGTGAAGCCTAAGACTGAATGCTTTGTTAAGACCTTGTTTCAGTCTTGCAGAGACGAGGGTGGCTTAATAAGAGGGTATGTGTGCAGGCAAACTGATGGTCAGGAAATATTTTGTGTGGTGAATAATACACATAACACCTTTCAATTAGCAGCCTTCTTCGGGGACAAGCAAATCTTATTTCACTGTTACAGTCAGGAGGTCCTGCTCAAATTCTTCCCGTAGGCACCTGTTTGGCCACTATGAGGCCAGAATACTGGACTAGATGGGCCTTTTGGCTTGATCTGGCAGGGCTCTTACTGCAAAAAAGGGAAAAAAATTCAGAGCATGCTGTAGGAAGCCATCTTACATTGTTGTTCGGAGAAAGGTTGAATATTATCTCAGCGTTAAGAGTTCTTGTCTTCATTTTATCGATCTTGTAGAGATGTACAGCTTTATTCGTTGCCACGAGTAACTGAAATGGATCAACAATCTGCCAAAAAATACAGAATAAAGTTTGGTTTCCAGGGATAGGCCTCAAAATAGACCCACTGCTTTCCTTAGCTCAACAAGGAAAAGTATACTTTAGAAATGGCAAAGAGCCAGTTATGCCATCAATTAAATGTTGAAACAAGGAGGGGGGGCAATTCCACACATTGTAAATAACTTTGGTCTATCACTAAAACCATGTCTGAGGTCTAAACATACAGTAGTAACAGTACAAGTAGATATTTAAATGAAAATTAAATTCACACATCACATTTCTACCAGGGGAAACTGGAATCCTATTAATACAGCTCTCACTATCTTGTAAAGAATCAGAAAAAAGCCTTTTGCAGAGAGTATAGCAGTATAATGAGAAGACTATTGAGAAGAAACAAAGAAGAAAAAATCATGAGAAAATGTGGATAAACATTTTGAAATCCTGAGGAAAGTGAAAACTTTTCTAAAGCTCTTCTCTCACCCAGATGCGAAATTTCTATTTTGCAGTTTTTTTAAAAAATGAGAAACTGATCTAGCATATTCAAAATGGTTTAATATGAGGACAAATAAACCAAAGTCCAGATAAGAAGCAAAAAGACAGCCAGTAGGGCAGTGCTTCTCAAACAGTGGTTTTGGGCCACTTTCAGGCAGCCATCAGCATCTAAACATATCCAGTATTTCCTCATTTGTCTGCTCTACTCACTAGCCATGCCAGCACAGCAGTTCCCTGCAAAGACATCTGGGAGACAGAGGGAGCCATAGAGATCAAACACGGTTGGCTTGAACCCAAGGATGGGTAGAGAACGAACACACCCATTAAAGTCCCCTTTCATTTTACTTTGTGTTCAGCAAAACACAATGTTTCTTGGATGCAGGAAAGTTGCTACAGAAAGGGCAGAGCGCCCCGGTAAATGTTCCATCCATTCTCTCATACAACCTTTCACAAGTTTCCTGAAAGATCTGTACTTTTGTCCAACTGGGCACAGTTAACATTCTCGCTGACCTGCTCCTACCTGAATAGCAATCTATTGCCTTCTCCTTCAAATCTAATACAGCTCCTGAAACTCGGAATTTCACACAGGCAGGATTGCAATAGCTCTGTGAGATTTGCAAACCTTACGGTACCAAAGTAATGAATACACAAAAAAATTATTTGCTCACCATTGCAGGATTAATTAATGCTCCATCAATAGCTCCTTCCATTGCTTTTTTTCTTAGCGTGGCAGCATTTTTCACATCATTAAACAGGATAAGAGTAACAAGGCAGTCAGGAAACAGTTCCAGTCGATGTGTTAAACACTGCATCTTGCAACACAGCAGTACGCTGCTTCCGAATCAGTCAAACCTGGAACATTTATAAAAAGTGACCAATGGGTATTGTTGATACTTTTGTGTTTGCTCTTTGCCTAGTAGTTTTACTTAATTAAGCTTAAGGCTACATTCCATACAGACATTTCAAGAAGAAGAAGAAGAGTTTGGATTTGATATCCCGCTTTATCACTACCCTAAGGAGTCTCAAAGCGGCTAACATTCTCCTTTCCCTTCCTCCCCCACAACAAACACTCTGTGAGGTGAGTGGGGCTGAGAGACTTCAGAGAAGTGTGACTAGCCCAAGGTCACCCAGCAGCTGCATGTGGAGGAGCGGGGAAGCGAACCCGGTTCACCAGATTATGAGTCCACCACTCTTAACCACTACACCACACTGGCTCTCTTTCAAAAGTTGTCAAGTCTGCACAAGATTAGTATGAACTTGGCCTAGTGACCGTGTTCCATGTCAGCAGCTGGAAAAACCGAACTACTTTGAAAAGTTTATGCTCTAAATTTATTCTGATTTAAGCAGTCTGATCTTGTAAGTATAAAGGGTTTATGTGGCCTGTCATTCTTCGACAAAGACACAGTGCGAAAATGCAAAACGTGCATCAGCTTTGGGAATATCGCTCATACTAATTTTTATAGTTATATTGAGCTTTTCTGCTTTAAACAAAAATGTAAGACTCGTACCCTCTCATTGTGCAGAAGTACAATACATACATGACTTTCACGGCCAAACCAGCATTTAAAAATACGTTGCATTTCAGTGTTTATACATTTTGGCTCAGCCGGTCATTATCTGGAGTTGTCATTGACCCATTCTCTGGAAAACCCTGCAAAAGCTGGATTCCAACAGCCATACCGTGTTTTTGCAAAAGGCAGTTATCACTGCTTTTTTTCTTTTCCAAACCATACACAAAGTGACAGCAGATCCACACACACCCCCAAGTTCTCTGAAATGTGCTGGGACTTTTGTGACGGACAGAGTCTGTTCACAGAGTGAACTGATGCATAGTGTTTCTTAAAAAAAATATCTACAAAATTCCACAGAAATGTTATTGCTTAGAATAAGAGACACTCATTATGGAAAGAGCGTTCAGGAGTGATGGGTCAAATGAAATATGCTCCTCCCGCCCTCTCTCTCTCTCTCATCCACCCCCATCAGTAAGCTTAAAAAATGTTTCCAAATGTGTTCTTGAACTTTTCACTTGACAAAGGGATGATTCTGATGCAATCTTTGCTATTAATGGGCAATCTTTGCTGTCAATGGGGTCACTTTTTAAATAAATTCCATAAATGAATACCTTTAGCACTAGTGATCCAATTAATTTTTTCCGAGATGATACTGTGCGTAGGATCAGTGAGTCACTGTTGGTCCTGTGCAGAAGCAGATAAGCAAAAACAACAAAATAAGATCTTAATAGACAATTATCTTTCTACTACATATGTGTGCACAGCCAAGGGGTGGGACAGAAGGGTCTTTTGGCCTGTGGCCTCACAGGGGGCCTCAAATTTAGACCCTTGTTAATATTCTGGCATTTAACAATTTCTGCAACTCCCCCCGCCCCCGCGCATCAGATCAAAATGCATAGAACCTCAATATTCTGGGACAGTCTTCCTCTGATTAAAGTGACTGGCTGGCTGACGACAGGAAAAGGATGTTCGCTCTCAAACCTCCTTAGGGATGTCGTAAGGAAAAGTGGGGCATTCAGAGTTCAAATTGAAAAGTGTGATGACTTCTGTAAATCCCTTGAAAATAGGAACCTTTGGGAGTGCTATAGGAATGCTAAGATCTCAAATATAGAATAAATGTTGATGATTGCACAAGGTAAACACACATACATAAGTATACGAACCATGTGTCTAAAATAGTACAGGAGGGCAATCCAAAAGCCATCTTGGCTCTCATAAAGACTGCAAATATTTCCTCTGCCTCTTTAATCCCCCTTAACTGAGAACAGGTAAGCAGATAGCCATCAGGGGAAGTTCCTGAAGGGATTCATCTCCTATATCTATGAACCTCCTTTGAATTACCGTATTTTTCGCTCTATAACACGCACCCGACCATAACACGCACATAGTTTTTAGAGGAGGAAAAGAAGGAAAAAAATATTCTAAATATTCTAAAATATTCTTGTATGATTTTTGTGGTTCATGCTGTGGCCACAGACATGTGATCTGACAGTGAGTTTGGGGTAGCCCAATGCAAAAATCCTGAGGATCCATGTGGATCCATGCTTTGTAACCACGTTTTTGCACCACTGCGGCCCCAGGCAACAGTGGGTGCGTGATTTTTTTGGTGCAAGCTGTAGCCATGGACATGCTATGTGATCTGATGGAGAATTTGGGGTGACCCAGTGCAAAAATCCTGAGTATCTATGTGGATCCGTGCTTTGTAACCAGGCTCTCTGTCCCTCTCTTCTCCCCACTCAGTGGCTCTTCTCCCGCTTTGCTGTTTCAAAGCAAGCAAAGCGAGCCACGGAGGAGGGAAGGAAGGGGAACCATGGATCCTCTGGTCACGACTGCAGCAGATCCCCCCGCCACCCATAGGCATTCCCTCCATAACACGCACAGACATTTCCCCTTACTTTCTAGGAGGAAAAAAGTGAGTGTTATGGAGCAAAAAATACGGTAATTGTCACTGTTTGCCCAGATTGAGGGATGCCTGACAGGCCTCCTGATGGTTTTATCAAATGCTAATGTTTTTGTGTAAACTGGAACTATGTAAAACTTGCCAAATCCTGAGGATTTGCCACACTAACCCCACCTTGGGTGGGATGTAATTTCTGACTGTTTGTAGAGGGGATGTCCTTCTTCTCCAGCCAAAATGCAAACCCTGAAAAGAAACGTTCTGGGTCTCTTTCGCCTCCTTGCTACATCCGCCTTGGTTTCCACTGGATCCTGCCTCCATCCATTCATCTCTGACCGATCCTGGACTTAGGGGTCCCTGGGGAGTTGGGGAGCAAAAGCCAACCACCCCTATTTTTGCCTATATCAGGAGGGTCTGCAATCTGCACACAGGGAGCTCACACGTGACAAGTCCCAGCAAAGGAAAAATGGATACAAAAACTTATGGAATATGCAGAAATGGGGTAAAATTTACCGGAAGAATAAGAAATCGAGATAACAATTTCTTAAAAAATAAAAAGAATAGAAATGGTTTACTGAATATTTACAGATTAATAATAATAATTTTTATTATTTATACCCCATCCATCTGACTGGGTAACAGATAAAAACATTTGGCAGGATTACTGTAACAACCTGCTGTTTCATAAGAGTATATATTTAAAGAAGATGAATAAATGAGCACATTGAGTTAATTTGCAATACGCAGAAAATATTGAATAATTGAATATTAAATATTGAAATATTGAATAAAGTTATGGAGCCACAGAAAGAGGGGGAAGGAAGTCCAAGTTTTGAAATGTCAAAAGGACTGTAAAATGAGTGAAATATATAAAGCTGGTGAAATGCATAAACTTGAAAGTATAAATATTTTTTTAAAAAGAAAGGATTGTAAAATGAGTGAAAGGTATAAAAATGGGTGAAATGCGTAAACTTGAAAAGTATTTTTTTTTAAATATTATTTTTCAAAGCTCACACGCGACACGGAAGCCGTTGCACAAAGTGTGGCAATAACACACACACACACACACACACAGCCTTTCAAGGCGAGCTTACAAAAAAGGGAGATATTCGCCAAGCGCCCGGCCTGGCGGTCCCCGGCAGCCCCTTCCCCGCAAGGCTCGGCTTGAAGCAGCGGCTTCCCCCGCCTGAGAGGACAACGCCGAGCCGGGGGTTGGGCGGCCGCACGAGGCAGCAGCGCCTCAGGCTTACCGGGCTCGCCTTATCCTGAGGCGGCGGGCGGGCGGGCCTCGCGTTTCTTGCCCGGTTCCCCTCCCGACCCCCGGCGCCAGCAATGGAGCGCTCCGAGGCCTACTACTTCTCGGCGGCGCTCAGCTGCGCCTTCCTCGCCTCGTGCCTGCTCTTCTCGGCGCTCAACCGACAGCAACGCTCGCCCTACATGGACGAGGCCTTCCACGTCCCTCAGGCGCACGCCTACTGCGAGGGGCGCTTCCAGCAGGTAGGTAGGCCGCGCGAGCCGCGGGGATAACCAAACCGCCTCTCTTTGCTACGGTCGCCTTCCTCGCCCTCTTTTATCCCCGGCGACTAAAGGGGTTTGTTCAGGGGTGGCTAGGTGGGGGGGGGGGAGGGCGCGCCGGGCCGCAGCTGGACTACAACTCCCATCATCCCTCTGCGTGGCTCTTGATGGCGGGGGTTGATGGGAGATGGAGTCCGACGAATCCCCCCTAGTTTCACCTGCTCTTAAGACGCCCGCCTTGAGTCAAAGCAGAGGGGTAGTTTGTCGGATCTTGTAGGTTTTAAACCTCACGCACGTACCTTTCC
Organism: Podarcis bocagei; assembly: GCF_964188305.1. Taxonomy (NCBI): domain Eukaryota; kingdom Metazoa; phylum Chordata; class Lepidosauria; order Squamata; family Lacertidae; genus Podarcis; species Podarcis bocagei. Next base: position 69,199,661 of record NC_138135.1, read on the forward strand.
ATTTATGATTTGCAGGGCATCTGTCAAGGGGTGCAGGGAACCTATGCTTAATAATAGTAATAATAATAATAATAATAATAATAATAATAATAATAATAATAATAATAATAATAATAATTTCATTATTTATACCCTGCCCATCTGGCTAGGTTTCCCCAGCCACTCTGGGCGGCTTACAGCACGTTAAAGAAATGTCAAGCATTAGATATTAAAAATTTCCCGATACAGGGTTGCTTTTAAAGTTTAATAGGTTCTTGTATTTTACTGTATTGTGTTTTGATGGAAGCCACCCAGAGTGGCTGGGGAAACCCAGCCAGATGGGTGTGGTATAAATAAATTATTATTATTATTACTACTACTACTACTACTACTACTACTACTACTACTATTACTCAAGCCCTGCAAATCCGAATTTGGCCATCAGGGTTTAGAACTAGGGTTACCACTTTTGTTCTGGCAAAATATAGGGTGGGGTGGGGCAGTTGGGTGATTATCAGTGCTTTTTCCACTTAAAAAATGTTTAGGGATACTCTCATTTTCCTACTCATATTGAAATATTGCCCCTCAATGAGGCCAAACTTAGATTCACAAAATGTTTAAGGGTATGCATCCCCCCAGAAAAAAGCACTGGTGATGATGATGATGGTGATTTTCCTCCCCTAAGTGACTTCAAAGCAATCCATTGCCATCTATTGCAGCCTTTTAAGGTGGCCCGTCTGGAATTTGTCGCATGCACACACATACACATGAATTTATAGATCTGTCTGTGCTTAAATGCACAGCTTTTCAAACACGTGCCTTGGGAGAGGATCTCTAACTTGGCAAAGAGGGGAAGACCTGAAATGCAGGACAAAACTGTTACCGATACAGGACGTAGAATTGTACATTGAAATATGGGGCAATCCTGTACTATACAAGACAGGTGGCGAAGGACAACTTCTGTTATACATCTATAAGAACTAAATCATGTGCGTAAAAGGGCTGCTTTCAGTCTGCAAAGCTCTTCATGTGTTTCACTTTCCGAATGGCACCGCAAGGTCTTGATGGTGCCCAGTTGTGTCCCAGAATTCTGATTTTTAAGATAAGTGCTGGGGCTCAAAGTGCCCCCAAACTGCACCCTTTGATACTTAAAGTCCACCCCCAATTCCAACCCTAATTGGTGAGGAATTGTACAATGCAATCTGCTCACGTTCAGAGACTCCTCCCTTTATAAAAATCAATTTACATGTTTCCCGTCTGAGCCCTGGCATGGGAAACAGATTCTGGAGCTGCATCTGTGCTGCAATTGCAGTTCCTTAGAAACTCCATTTCCCCCCTTTATTTGTGCAGCCCAAGGGATTACAGTCCTAATCTTTCTAAATCCTTCCCTGTCCACTTTACTCTCCCCCTCAACTGTCCCCAGTAAGTCTGCAGCAGCAATCGATGCGCATCATACATGAACATAGAAGCAGAGCACATTAACAACACAATTCTATACATGGGTATTCAGAAGTAAATCCCACTGAGTTCGATTGGGCTTACTCCAAAGTAAGTGATACAGGATTGTTGTATGAGCAAAATTCCCGCCTACAGTTATTTCAAAGACCCACTTAATTTATACATAGGCTCCACCTACAAGCCTTCCTTCAGAAATAATAGCATAATTTCAGTGGCAGCTTATAAAAAGGTATATGCACTTAAAAATGGCATATACTTTCATTAAATGGAATATGCAACACCACTCAGATCTTGCTTCACACCCAGTGACTATTACCACACAATTTGCCACTTTCCTGATATAAGTAGCAATGGGTAATAAATAGAATAATCGTTAGACTGCACAAGTTCTTCTCACTGAAACAGAATGTCTAGTAGCCATTTTGGGACAAGACAGCTCTAAAGTCATATTTTTCAAAAGATTGGCTGACTGCGATTGATTATCCGTTAAGCATCTGGCTAGTTCTGATGAAACCTTGAGCTAGGTTAAGAACTTTGGGAACTTAATGAAGAAAATTCACTTTATCCAGGGACAGTCCACATATATATTGGCCCATTCCTACCTGTTATGATCAATGGTGATCAGTTGATCAGCGCTGAGAGGGAACCCTGCTTGCAAAGGAACAATGAGGATCTCACCTTATGCAGCCAGTTGCTAGCTGCACCCATACCTGCATTACACGTGACATCATATATATGATGCCGGCTGTGGGGCAGAGTGGCAGCTTGTGGGAACTGGCCTCAAGTGTCAAATTCGGACCTGTGCCAGCCTAGTTAGGCCAGCTGGCTGGAAGTTCCCCATTGCTGCCCAAATAGCTTTTATGCAGGGATTAGCACATATAACTTTTCTAGCCTGTTGCAACTGTTTGGCAGTAAGCATGCAGTGGTGCAGAGATCGGCTTTACATGGACTTAGCGGTTGGGATAGTCAGAAAGGGACAAATTTTTATAATATGTCAGGAAAAAACATACTAGATTCTTGGCTAGCAGTTCAGAATGAGCTATCAGAGACGTTTCAGAGATGAAACCCAGTTGCCTATATGAGACAGCTAAGAGGATGCAAGGGCCAGTTCATCCATAACACTAGATCATGATTTGGAAACAAGGCTTAATTTGTAATTTCCCAGTTTGTACCCAGCACTGTTTGGCATTAAGGGTTAGCCGACTCATATAGTCAAATATTGACATATCAAATTGTATAGCATACAGTGGTACCTCGGGTTACATATTCTTCAGGTAACATACGCTTCAGGTTACAGACTCCGCTAACCCAGAAATAGTGCTTCAGGTTAAGAACTTTGCTTCAGGATGAGAACAGAAATCGTGCTCTGGAGGCGTGGCGGCAGCGGGAGGCCCCATTAGCTAAAGTGGTGCTTCAGGTTAAGAACGGTTTCAGGTTAAGAACGGACCTCCGGAACGAATTAAGTACTTAACCCGAGGTACCACTGTATAAGAATCAGTTAAATGGAATTCAGTTAAGATGGAACTTCGTCTTCTGTTTACACAAAAATTCTAAAACATGACTTCGGCAGACTGCGTCCTTAGCAAAAAAAAAAGTGACACAAATGACATGCATTTCATTTTTGAAACTGCCAATGTAATGTGAATCAGGGATTATAATCTCTCTCTCCCAAGATGATTAAATTTCCCATATACCTGGAACACTAATTTCTGCACAGGGAGATGTATAAATCTCTGTTTCTCCTAATAATAATAATAATAATAATAATAATAATAATAATAATAATAATAATAATAATATACATGGGAATAACAGAAAGAGGAAGCAGGAGTTTAATTGAATTCATTAATTTTGCATTCTGTTTTTCTAATTATAAAAACACATTTCTGAGCTGTTTAATTTTATTGTCTTTCTGTTCTCTCTTTTTGCAGTGGGACCCCATGATTACTACACTTCCTGGTTTATATTTGGTGTCAGTTGGAATTGTGAAACCTGCAGCGTGGCTCTTTGGGTGGTCTGGAAGCATAGTCTGCTCTACAGGAATGCTCAGATTCATCAATCTTCTGTTCAGCATTGGGAACTTCTATTTACTATATTTGCTTTTTTGCAGGATGCACCATAAAAAGGTACAGTGCAAATGTATCACACTTAAAAGAGTGTCATTCCTATACACAGTAGCACCATTAATGTGTCAGAGGCTTGGCAAAACTCTGAACTCTTCCATTATGATGTAGCTGCATTTTATTCTGTTTCTGCAATAACATTTGGATCTTCCCAGCATCTTAGACTATGTTGCCTTCCTGTTTTTCTAAAAGCAAGTACTTTTAGAAGCTTTTTGCGCACGTGGCAAGCAAAGACTTACGCATGTGCTTAATATTACACCTGTGACTACAAGTCACATTGATCTTTCATAGGCTTGTATTGCAGTCATAAGGACTTTTAAAGGATTTTAGGAGGGTTTACACTATGTTATGTTCAGGATCTTAGCAATATCCATTTTGGGTGCAATCCTATACAAGTCTACTCAGAAGTAAGAGCCATGTAGTCCCAGGTAAGTGTTTATGGGAATCCAGTCTTACTCTTGATGGGTCATTTGGTCAGAAATGTGGTTTTACTAGGGTTGCAGCGCTTGGTAGATTAATTGGTTAGGATTAACCAGTTAAAAAATAATAATAAGCGAAAAAGTTATCCCCTTCCATTAATCAGGCAACGTATTTTTTAAAAGAAAAAATATGGTTCTAAATTTTAAACTCATTGAAGTCAGTGGGATTAAGCACACCCAATTCTCTGTTAGATTTAGGCCATTATTTTTAAAATACAATACTTATATAAACTGCAAATTACAAACCCTCTTAGAACAGGGATTCTTTGTGCCTGTGAGAGAAAGGGAAATCCTTTTTTTTAAGAGAATGCTTACTGTGACATATGTGAGACCTCCGGGTATAGGACAGTATATAAATTCAAAGAATAAGTAGAAGAAGAAGTGGTGCATCACTTAAAAACAAAAAAGCATGCTTCTTGCTTCAGAAGTACAGTGGTACCTCAGGTTAAGTACTTCACTTGTTCCGGAGGTCCATTCTTAACCTGAAACTGTTCTTAACCTGAAGACCACTTTAGCTAATGGGGCCTCCTGCTGCCGCTGCGCCGCCAGAGCACAATTTCTGTTCTTATCCTGAAGCAAAGTTCTTAACCTGAAGCACTCTTTCTGGGTTAGCGGAATCTGTAACCTGAAGCATATGTAACCCAAGGTACCACTGTATTGTTTTTATCAATGCATGATTTTAATCAGTACATTAATCAAGTGAAATGCACTTGATTAAAGATGATTTAACTTATTTAATCAGTTCGCAGTTCTGTTTTTAGCAGTTGAAATCCTGGAAGTTACCTTAAAAACAAAATGGTTTGCGACAAATGAGATGCCTGTCCAATTCAGTGGTGCTTGCGCAAATGATGTTTCCAATGGTTTTCCATTTTGTAATTAATTCGTAACGGAAGCGACAGTCCTAATTATTCCTTTTCGTCGCCCTTTCTAGGCTGCCTCTGGATTCCAGAGAATTCTGTCAACCTTGACGCTCGCAGCATTTCCAACTCTTTATTTTTTTACATTCCTTTATTATACCGACACAGGCTCAACCTTTTTCACTCTCTTTGCTTATTTAATGTGCCTTTACGGCAATCATAAAACGTCGGCCCTGCTTGGGTTCTGCGGCTTCATGTTTCGTCAGACCAACATTGTATGGACTGTGTTCTGCGGAGGAAGTGTCGTTGCGCAGAAACTAAGCGAGGCCTGGAAGGCAGAGCTGTCGAAAAGCAAAGAGCAGAAGAACTCGCCTGCGAAGGGATCCTTTTCAGAACTCATCAGACTCTTCAGGTTTCTCCAGGCCTACCTCATGTCACTTAAAAACCTAACCACTCTCTTTCTCTTGACATGGCCGTACATCATGATGGTGCTTGTTTTCTTCACTTTTGTGGTCCTCAATGGCGGCATTGTCGTTGGCGACAGGAGCAGCCATGAAGCCTGTCTGCATTTCCCCCAGCTTTTCTACTTCCTTTCTTTTACTCTCGTTTTTTCCTTTCCTCACCTAGTAACCCCAGGCAAAATGGCCAATTTTCTCCGTTCCGTCCAGAAGCATTTTTTGCGATACAGCATCCTCACCACCGTCTCTCTATTCCTCGTCTGGAAGTTTACGTTTGCTCACAAATACTTGCTTGCAGACAACAGGCATTACACATTTTACATATGGAGAAAGATCTTTCAAAGACACGAACTGGTGAAGTACATATTAGTTCCAGTCTATATATTTGCTGGCTGGAGTTTCACGGATGCACTGAAATCAAAATCTGTTTTCTGGAATTTGGTATATTTTTTATGTTTGTTTGTTGTCACAGTTCCCCAGAAGCTATTAGAGTTCCGTTACTTCATTTTGCCATATATCATATACAGGCTGAATATTCCTGTGCCATCGCTTTCTAAACTTTTCCTGGAATTGGCTTTTTATATTTTGGTGAACGTGGTGACTTTCCATATCTTTTTGAACAAACCTTTTCAATGGCCGAACAGCGAGGAAATCCAAAGGTTTATGTGGTAATTTTGGGCAATGGGATGACTAAATTCTAGGACTTTTCCTGCAGCAAATAAAGAGTCTGCAGGCTTTGAAACTCTACCAAGGAAAAAAGAAACATTCTGGATGTTTGTAACTGGCAGTGAATGTGAAATCTGATGCACTGTTTTTGCAGATATTGAAAAGCCATTTTTATACAGTTAAAATCCTGGGAATTAATAAATATAAGATCAGGGAAATTAAACCACAAAAAACTAATGTGAATAAAATTGTTTACATCATGCTTCCTGTGTTGCAGGGGCTATAAATCTGGGATGCTTTCAGTAGATCTATGTGTGTTCCTAGCTGTATGCAATGAAAAGATGGAAAACAGTGGCGTAGCTTAAGTCCAATAGGCTAATTTTTGATATGGTTCGTTTACTGCAATGCGGCTCCTAAACATAGTTTTTGCTTGGTTCTTGTTCCTGCACTTGTGCTATCAAGAATTCAGATTTTACTACTTGGACAGCATGTCTTCTCCAAAATGGGTTGAATCTCACATATCAATACGTTGAAGCTCATTTGCAGGAACTGTTCACCATGGAGAAATTTACGCGTGAAAGTTAGTGGATGACGATGACCTTTACTGCAACCCAAATGAACCTGAAAATGGGGTTTCAGGAATAAAATGGCAAGAACAAAGAACACTGAAATCTAGGACCACAGCTGATTTACACATCATGCAATTAACCTAATCTGCATGTCACTTAATATGCCGGATGCCAGACTGAAGTTCTGATGAAAGCAATGAAGTTTAAAGTATAGCTGAGTATTTTAAGGTTGCGTTCCTATGCACACTTTCCTAAGTAAGCCCCACTGAACACAGTGGGTCTTCCTTCTGAACATGCATAGGGTTATGCTACAAGGTTTTCAGTCTAATAACTTATCAGAAAGTTCCATTGAACCCAGTAGAGTTGTGTGTTTTTTTTAGCATAAACACCCTTAAGACTTGAGAGGTTCAACCTTCCTTGTTTCAATGCCTTTCCCAACTTTTGCACCCACTGCATTGATTCTGCAATGTTTTGAGAATTTTGTATCCATTGAGGATGAACAGGCAAGAATTTCCAAGGGCTGCCTCCATTTGTTCGCTTTCAGTGTATGCCAGTACCCAAAACGTTGTAGAATTATCTTCCTTATTGTTTCTATGCTTGCTTTTGTTACTTTCTGCTATTTCATAATTATGGCAGCTGGAAATTTATGGTTTCTTTTAAAAATAAAATCACGGGTTCCCCATCTCTCTCCTAAGATAGAGCAGGGTATATACATTTGCCAATCCATTCCGATAACCTTGGGCCTCCAGCTGTTTTTGGACTACAACTCCCATAATCCTCAACTAGCAAGACCAGTGGTCAGGGATGATGGGAATTGTAGTTCGAAAACAGCTGGAGGCCCAAGGTTGGGAAACACTAGAAATGGGCTCCAAGCAGTTCATATGTGAAATAACAGGATGAAATTTAGCAATGAAAGATTTTGAACTTTAAACCATTTCCAAGCAAATGCCATTAAATTTCTACATGATAAATAATACTAAAAATATTTCAAAAAATCTGATTAACTTTAGTGGCTGATGTCCAGGGTACAGGGCTTCAGAATACAACATGAATTTTCCTTATTGGTTTAACAGGAACATCTTACGCCATGCAGGATGGGAACATTTTAAATTGAAACACAGGCCAAATAGAATAAATTACTTAGCTTACTGGTTTAATAAAAATAAGATGCAGCTGAAGTTTCCTAATCAAGGTTCTTGGAGGAATAAACAAAGCAATAATGAGCTGTTTGTTATTGCTTTCAGCAATAACACTAATCTGCTTTTTGAGATGAGTCTTGTGGGTTTGATTGGAGTCTTTTGGAAACGCAGTTCAGAAACTCAAAAGGCAATAGTACAAAGATAACTGGTATTGTTCATTGCTTCTATTAATTGTAAATGAAATCCGCAGGGCTTCTGAAATGATGCACACAACTTACAAAAGATTGCAAAATGAGCATCTTCCTTATTATCACGAACCTTTTAAATTTACCGTTCTTCAGCGTGCCAGTATAATTGCCGCTTGTGGTTAATACAAAGTTTTGATTCATAATTCTTCATTCCCATTCCAGCCACCACTAGGAATAGGCACTGGTGGCACAGAGCATCTCTCCATGCTGCAGAAATGCAACACCGAACTGATCCTGCAGCTTCGAGTGCTGGGGAAATCTCTTTCAATAGTTGCGTGTAGAGTAACTTTCACATATTGACTTCAGTTTCCTTCATTTTGGAGGAGTTTTCACCTCTGGGAAAGACTCATAGCTCAGTGGGAAAGTGCATATTTTACATGCAAGTCTCAGGTTCACTTTCTTATACTTCTAATTAAGGATCCTTTTGGAGCAGTGTTGGGAAGAGGTTCCAGAAGATAACCTTTGAGAGCTGTTGCCATTCAGAGTAGTCCCTTTGGGACACTTTCTTTGGACTTTAAAAGCAGGCTATAAATCTAGGTTAGGTTAATAAGTAAGCTAAAACAGTTCCCTGTGTTAGCTAGCTTTTTTGAAAGCAGAAATCCAGGAGGTGAATGAGTCCCTATGTATTATCTGCATTCTAGAAACAACTGCACCTGTTTTTTTCCTACCTGACATGTTGAAGACACAGACAGAAGCTGTGGATAATAAGGCATGGCTGAAGTACCTTATGCTAACTATGATTTTGCAGCAAACTTCTCTATAACTTTACATAAGTTTTATATCAGAAAATGCAATTGGAAAGACTTCTAGCATACAATAATGTCTTAAGAAATCTATTTCAGGCTACAGTTTTTTGTCCTAAACCAAGCTGCACATTGGCATAAATCTCTCATCTCTCAAAACATGAAACCTGGGCAGAGTTTCTTAACCCAAGGTTGTGTCACACCAGCTGTTGCAAAGTCCCTTCTTTGTGGCAAATTCTTCCTCTGCTGCACTGTGACAGTATTGCACTGCGAAATGTGGACATGAATGACTATGTAAGAGGTATTGTGCACTTTTGGTATCAAGGCCTGCCATTTTTGTGTGATGCAATTACCCTGCAGCACAACATGCGGGAAATTCAACCAAAAAGTAATAATAGACTTTGTCCCACACGGGGATCAAACCTGCAACCTTGGTGTTACCATAATCTAACCAGAGCTAGGACTATCTGCATAACCCCTAGTTGAGAAATCCCCCAGGATCAATTTAATTGTTTTGCCCTGTTTTGCAAAACAGGGAGACATATTTGTTCAGAATTTATCATTTTATTCAGTGTTTAGCATGAGAAGAGTGAGCAGTGTTTCTAAGGGCCGGACTTGTGGCTATTTTCAGAGGAATAACTGAATTTTTTTATACCTTTCCCCTAACCCTTTAACAAATTAAGTGCTTGCTAATTAGAGATGCCCCCTCTTCCAGATGTTTATTGTCAATGGTTTTAAATAGATTAGATTAAAGATATGCATTCCATAAAAAAGCCAATATAACCCTAAATTCTTTAAACAGCAAGGAAGAAATACTGGTTAACTAAATTCACAAGGTGGCACTGTTGAGCTGTCTTTTCTATTCGTATGTCTAGCAGGGTTTTATTACTCTTCTTTTTAGAAATTTTATGTCACTTCTAGAGTTATTGAGGTTAAAACATTTGAAGACCATCACGTTCTGTGATTCCCACCCTCCAGTAATTTGTGCTTATCTTAGTCTAACGGTGTGTTTCAAAAATCAGCTTTTCTTAATGCATTGTGAATATTTTTTTAAAAATAGAATTTGTAGACTGCAGTGTTTAAAGCAGTAGAAATCCTGTTGAATTTCTAGAAAATTCCTGTACTTTATACTTAGGATAATCATTCTTTCGCTATGACAGGATTCATCTAGTTCTGTTACGGAAAGGAAGAGCACCGTATTGTTCAACTAGAGCAGAAGGCCTCTCTCTAAAATATTAATTATTTTTTAACGGTGGAGTAAGTTGGGCTTAAAAAAGATGTATCCTCAGAGGGCTTGGAGCCATCTGCTAGTTTGACTTTGTGTGTTAAATGTCACCTACATTCTGCTGAGGCATGCAGAACCAAGGAGGTCTGCTTCCCAGAATATGTACATCTGTCACATTTCCTTAATTCTCGACAACCACAACCACCTTTTCTTTCTCTAGATAGTTTCCTTTTGCCAACATATCACATAGCAATAGGTTCCCAGTATGTGAAGTGGAAAAGTTATCATTGGGACGATCGCAGAATGGAAAGGCTAGGTGCAGCTCAGTCTTATCTATAGATAGTCAACTTGGTTTTGCAGTCGACTAACTCCCACCTTGGGAGGGACGCGGGTGGCGCTGTGGGTTAAACCACAGAGCCTAGGACTTGCCGATCAGAAGGTCGGCGGTTCAGATCCCCACGACGGAGTGAGCTCCCGTTACTCGGTCCCTGCTCCTGCCAACCTAGCAGTTCAAAAGCACGTCAAAGTGCAAGTAGATAAATAGGTACCACTCCAGCGGGAAGGTAAACAGCGTTTCCGTGCGCTGCTCTGGTTCGCCAGAAGCGGCTTAGTCATGCTGGCCACATGACCCAGAAGCTGTACGCCGGCTCCCTTGGCCAAAAAGCGAGATGAGTGCCGCAACCCCAGAGTCGGCCATGACTGGACCTAATGGTCAGGGGTCCCTTTACCTTTACTAACTCCCATCTACTGGCATTTAGGCTTGGTAAAGCAGACGATAAATTTCTGCAACCCGTTCTAGACAATACAGTGGTGCCTCGCAAGACGAAAAGAATCCGTTCTGTGATTCTCTTCGTCTAGCGGTTTTTTTGTCTTGCGAAGCAAGCCCATTGACGGATTAGAGGATTAGCGCTTTTAGCGGCTTTTAGCGGCTTATCTGCTGATCGGATCAGCTGGTAAGCGGCTTAGCAGCTTAGAAAAAGGGGGGGAAGGAAAAAAAACCCGCAGGAACTCGCAAGACATTTTCGTCTTGCGAAGCAAGCCCATAGGAGATTCGTTTTGCGAAGCACCTCCAAAACGGAAAACTCTTTCGTCTAGCGAGTTTTCCGTCTTGCGAGGCATTCGTCTTGCGGGGCACCACTGTACCGAGCTACATGGACCAATGTCCTGGGAGCTTCCTGTGTCAAAAAATGCAAAGATAAGAAAACAGTCCTGGGATTATGGGCCAGGACTTTGTGTACTCACCTCTTGCTTTTCTGTCTTGGAAGAGAAGGCGAATATGTTTCTCTCTGCTGGGCACAAGAGGAAACAAAAAAAGTAAAATAGTGGGTTTGGAGAGATGCTATGAATTGTGCCTGCAGACTGTGAGTAGTGATATGACCAGGTCAACAAAGTTTGCAATAAGTATGAACCCATTTTACCTATGGGTATGCCTGATCCCTAACCACTAAAGGCCAAAGTGGCTGAACAAACTGACCATAAGGTTTCTTTTCCGCGGAAATGTTTGGAACGAGTTCTACAGAACGTTATAGAATGGCTATAACGTTATGTGGAGCTACCATGCGATAGGAAAAAGTAAGGGAATCTGATCCAACTTATCTATTGTGTGCCGAGAAAGAAATAGTTGTGTTCTTAATGGCTTGTTGTACATTAACCTGCAGTATAGAGAGTCCTGTGTGTCTTGGCTGCTACATTTACTTCAATGGAGAGGGCAGCTCTGTGTGTGCAAAGGGGTGTATTTGTGAAAGGGCACGCCCTTGTAGGTTGTATATTTATTGCTGTGACTGTACTGCGTACACAATCACTGGTTTAAGATGCTGCTTTTTTGGATAGTTTAGGATGCCATATAAATTGCAAGGCAAGCCACTGGAGATGTCCCTTTATAGAAAAAAAGTGGCTCTGGGACTAGGTAGCTGGTCTCAATTATGAGAATGATCTAAATACACGATATATGAAACATGAAGGAATCACTTTCATGTTAAAGATGCCAAATCAAGACTGCTGTTGTTTGTGAGTATATAAAATAAAGCAACTGCCTCTTCATTTTTAGGAAAATTGTTGGTTTTTAAAATTGTAACCTTGTGTCCTTTTGTTACATTATACGTGTGCTTTCCCTTAATAATTTTGGAACACCCGCATTATTGTGGGTGCGATGTTATAATAAAGAATTTCACTAAGGTGGCTTGAGGTGAGCATCTTTCATTTACATGCTATTTGATTACTAAATTAATGTAGTATCATTCTTCGGCATTGTATGCACCATATGTCTGAATCGAATGGATTGATCGCGGAATATTAACAGTTTTACAGTTCATATTTCTACATCTGTCACCTTCAGTGTTTTCACTGATTAGGTGCCTTTTGCTCTCTCTAAACCTGCAGCTTTCCTGATTTTGTCTTTGATTAGCTCTCATATTTAATTGGTGGAATCTATGAAATGCTTAACACTGCCTTGTCCTTGTATCCCCTTACAGCTTTTAACTGTGATATGTTATTACTTTCGACAGACCATTTTTTATGTTGCTGGCCTGTGACTGAGTGAAGGTTTGGGTAAGCAATCTGGTCATTTGGCCATAAAGTTTGGCCAGTGTTAGGAAACACTGTAAGCAGATGTCCCACTTATCACCAAGCCTTCACTTTCTCATCTAGCATTCCCCAATCCTATTTTGTTGCATATATTTCTTTTTTAATCTCACAATTATCTCTGGGCATATCTCTAGTGCCACATGGATGATATCTCCTGTATCCAGGGGTTGGGTGAATCAATCAATGTTGGTTTCTCATTTTTCCAACCATAAGTTCTGTTCCCATTTCCACATCAGTTTGTGAATTGTTTTTAAAGTCCTCATGGAAATTCTTTAAACCCATCAGCTGATTTCTCCTAAGAAGATTTTCCCTAACGCAGTCATTTTTGAAAAGCGATTTCCCCCAATATAATGCATTTTTCAGCAATTTGCAAACTTTATCCTAATATGTGCATTTTGGGCACGTTCCTTGGCTATAGAATGTCATTTCTAAATTCAGAGAAGTGTAAATTTTGAGGTATGGCTGTGCTTCAGTTTGCATACTGTTTTGGAAGGTCTGAATTTGGTAGGTTTCTCTGTAAATGCGAATTTAATCCCTACCAATACCTGCATTCTTCTCTGAACATTGTCTGTCTGTCACTGCCTCCCCAGCATTTTGTGGCATCTTCTTGCAAACTGGACAGGAGCATTTTCATTGGGAGAAATGAAAGGAAATCTTAACTACATTCATTCATTCATTGAAACGTCGGTCTTTTGTCCAAAAATCTTCCAGGAAGCTGGGAGCTGGTGCTGTTTCATACAAAGTATATTTTCTGGCCGTGCAAGGATATGTAATATATGAAGTAGCAGATAAAAGGAATTAAATCCACGGGCAAGTATAAGGCATGGCAGCAATTCTTCCAGCCACAGGATTTGCAGGAACTGATGCTATTTATAACTACAGTCAACCGGTTCTCATATTCCTTTCTCCCTGCAAAGGCACACAAAGAGAAGGTACAGGGCAATTTGTGGGTGAATTTGAATAAGTTTTACTCAGAGTCAACTCAGTGAAACTAATGAACATTGAAGCCTTTTCCCTAGGTATTATAGGTGAAGAGTTTCCAAGAGAAAATAAAATACTTTTTATGTATGCAACAACGGCAGCGAGAAGGCTACTAGCTCAGGGATGGAAGGAAGAAGAAATACCAACAAAAGAATGACAGATGAAACTAATGGAGTATGTGGAAATGGCAAAACTGACGGGGAGGATCCGAAACCGGGAAGATCAAGTATTTTCCAAAGACTGGAGTAAATTTGTCATTTACTTAAAAGACCACTGTAAACAGTTAAAGTCTTTGGCAGGGATATAAAGACACTTGTAATGTGGAATTGTTTTAATGGTAATTATGGTTATACAATAGGTAAAGGTAAAGGGACCCCTGACCACTAGGTCCAGTCGTGACCGACTCTGGGCTTGCGGCGCTCATCTCGCTTTACTGGCCAAGGGAGCCGGCATACGGCTTCCGAGTCATATGGCCAGCATGACTAAGCCACTTCTGGTGAACCAGAGCAGCGCACAGAAACACCGTTTACCTTCCTGCCAGAGCGGTCCCTATTTATCTACTTGCACTTTATGTGCTTTCAAACTGCTAGGTGGGCAGGAGCAGGGACCGAGCAATGGGAGCTCACCCCGTCACGGGGATTTGAACTGCCGACCTTCTGATCAGCAAGTCCTAGGCTCTGTGGTTTAACCCACAGCGCCACCCACGTACCCTTATCTAACAATAGTTAGATAACGGTAAAAGATGCAGTAAATTTAATCTTAAAGATGGAACCCATGGAAGGAGAGAAGGAGGTCTAAGGGTTCGAAAGAACTCTGTATTTTAATGTTTGAAATCGCTATGTTTTATATATATAATTTTAAAAAAAAAAACTTAATAAAAATTACACACACAAATATATATATATAGATACACACACTAGTAAAAGCTATGGTTTTCCCAGTGGTGATGTATGGAAGTGAGAGCTGGACCATAAAGAAGGCTGATCGCCGAAGAATGGATGCTTTTGAATTATGGTGCTGGAGGAGACTCTTGAGAGTCCCATGGACTGCAAGAAGATCAAACCTCTCCATTCTGAAGGAAATCAGCCCTGAGTGCTCACTGGAATGACAGATCCTGAAGCTGAGGCTCCAATACTTTGGCCACTTCATGAGAAGAGAAGACTCCCTGGAAAAGACCCTGTTGGGAAAGATGGAGGGCACAAGGAGAAGGTGCGAGGACGAGATGGTTGGACAGTGTTCTCGAAGCTACCAGTATGAGTTTGACCAAACTGCGGGAGGCAGTGGAAGACAGGAGTGCCTGGCGTGCTCTGGTCCATGGGGTCACAAAGAGTCGGACATGACTAAACGACTAAACAACAACAACAGATATACACACACACACATATATGAGAAATTAATGAACATTACCAAGATAGGTCCATTAGTTTCAGTGGGTCGACTCTTGAGTAAAACTTAGTTGAGTCCCGCCCTGTGTGAACAAGCTCAAAACTGCATGCAGAATTATGGGACGTAAACAGCAGGAGCAACTGGGATCAGTAAGATGTTGGATTTTTTCTGTCTTAGATCCCCTAAACTGCTAATACAAAGACCATAAGAAGTTCCCCATTTAAAGGCTTATGCTGAATGCTCTTACTATGCCTGTGCTGTGTTTCCTTGAGCCAGTTACCTCTGCCCTGTGTTCATAGTGGGCTCGTAGAAATCAAAATATAAAAATAAAAATACCCCGCACATATAAAGACATAATAAAACGTCAAACATTAAATACTACCCAATTCAGGGCTGCCTTCATATGTCTTCTAAAAATTGTGTAGTTCTTTATCTCCTTGACATCTGAAGGGAGGGTACCATAGCCAAGAAGACCTTCTGCTTTGTTCCCTGTAAATTCACTTCTTGCACACATACACACACAACACATATGCAGCTGGCTGGCAGAGCCAAACAAATCTGCCGAGAAAAGCTGTTTTTAAAAATGAATGAATAGATAAATAATGTTTGTAGACGTATTCCAGGCAGCGATGAATTCTATTTAGCCTCTAAGGAGAAGAGAATTTTGGTCACACTCCTATTTTATGAAGCAACAAAGAAAAAACAGACTGTGTCGGTTCAAAAGCCCCAGAGAAAGATTTTAGGCTTTCTGTGTAATGTTGAAAAATGGGAGCAATTAGGGATTACACTTAACCCCAAGTACATGGCATTTTAGACTGCTGGTTTGTTTTGTTTCCAGGCAAGCCCTGGAACAAATGAAATTGCCATTAGGGTCAAGGGAGGACTGTTCCTGCCGACCTGCTTTTCCCTTAGACAACTCCTCTCAGTTCAGCTTTGCATTGATCCTTTTCGTTGACTCTTCCAGAAAGTACTTTCTTTTCCTTCTCATGTTTAGCTTTCAACCTAAATTCTCTGGGAGTGTAACAAATGCTCCTCTTTACCTACACAATCCCTCAGGTCTACGCTTCTCAAAGTGTGAAGTACACTTCCTTATGCAGTCGCCTTGGCTTCAGGTCACTTCAAACGTTGAGCGAGAGCCTCCTGTACATAGCTGTCAACTTATAGATTTGAAAATAAGGGACCAGCAGCCTCAAAAATAAGGGATCAGCAGCCAAAATAAGGGATTTTGGCTTAGTTTATACAGAAATCCGGCACTGATGGAGCCATGCTGCTTTGGCTGCCACTGACTGTCTTTTGCAGGGGGTTGGGTTAGATGATCCTAAGGGTCTACGACTCCCACCAAAGAAGAGGGGCAGACAAAACTGATGAACAGCGTTGAGATGGCAAAGCTTACAGGCAGAATTAGAAACCAGGAATAGGACCTCTTTCATAAAGAATGGGGAAAGTTTATAATTTATTTGAAAAGCTATTGTAAAGAGTTACATACATTGGTAGGATTGACAGAAAACTTGTAGTAAAAATTTGAACTATGGATGGACAAATGATTGTTAAAAATAGAGTTACGAAAGGGATGCAGAGGGGGAAATCACTACATTAAGATGCTGCACTGGTTGGAGGGGATGCTAAGCAGCACGTCGGGGCTGCCGTCATCCTGGCGCGAGGAATTCCATCGGCCCTTCCCCACCTGAGGGAGAGGGAGGGAGAGAGACTCTCACGCTACCCGCAAGCCCAGCATGAGGCGGTTGCAGCGGCCACTAAAGAGCCGCCCTTCTGCATCCCTCCCCATCCCCTCCTCTTCCTCCTCCCTCAGGCTGCCCCCTCAGCCGCCGCCACCTCCAGCTTCCCCTGGCAGCGACGGAAGTCTCACAAGACCCCTGGACCCTGGGCAGGAAAGTACGTGCTTCAATGCGTAGCGTATAAATGGCATATGTAAAAATGGAAGCCCATCACAGCAGTCAGAATGCATTTGTGTTCAGATTCCCTGCCAAACTCTTGCCTGTTGAGACTTGAAACCTTTCCAGTTGTATCCGTGCATATCTGTGATGACGGCAGCTGTCTGAAAATGGGATATCAAAAGTTGGTTCTTGTAGTCAGCATTCTTTTTCCCCACAAATAGGTTTAAAGGATTTGTGACTGCATTCGGCGCGATGGCTTTCCTGTGACTGATTCTCTCTGATGGCTTTTTAAAGCTGTCTCTCTGAAACAGACATTTTGATCTTAAAACTGACTGAAGTTATATGTGTTTTCCCTTCAAAGAATTGCTTTTCTTTTTTTAAAAAAAATGTGGGTGGTATATACACGCCCAATGGCTTTTACGTGGGCACTGTTAAAAGACATTTAAACCCTTTTTAATGAATAGTGGAATCATATGTGAGGGAAGAGTTTTAAATTTTGGGGAGCAGGTGCTTTCAAACATCACCAAGGTGTCACAGGTTCCTGTCAATGCTAGGTGTCAAAACACTAAGCTGGACAAATTGGGTAGTGGAAGAGGGGATCATAGTCACAGGCCCCTTCTCACAGACCTGACTTGGCCATGCTGGTAATTTCCAGATTCGATTACTTCCAAGTGTCTCTATTTTCCAGGACCAATCCCAGATTTAGTTGTCCCGGTTTCTGATTTGATCCCGGAATGCCCCTCTTTTCTTGAGGACATCGTATTTTTATCAGAGGAATGTTGGAGGGTATGGAGTTATGTGCTCTATATTCTTGAAGACGACTCAGAAACTTCAGCTGGTCAAAAATGGAGCAACCAGATTACTGGGGTTCCATTTAAAACTTACATAAACCCTTGTTTTGAAATTGCTGCACTGGGACCGTCCCTGTAAAATAGGGACACTTGGAGGGTCTGTAGCGTGTGAAGTAGCCGTAAGAGAATATTGTAAGAACCAATCCTCACTTGGGAGGAACAGATAACTCCTAGGAGTCATATGAGAAGACAGTTGAACAAATTCATCATCAGGGTATCTAAAATTCTGTAGCAAGGAAAGCCCACAACTTTTGTTTGAGCAATGAAAAGAAACAGCAAATCTTTGAAGGGAAAGTACCTATAATTTGGGTCACTTCTAAGGTCAAAAGGTGTGTGGTTTGGATGCCAATGCCATTTTGAATCATTACAGTGGACCAAAATGTGACTTGGGTGTGGCTTGCCCGGTTTTTGGCATGACAGGCCTAAATTCACCAATTACACTATCTATTTAGCAATGACAATTTTTTTGGTTCCTAAAAATTCCCAGGCAGTGCCATGCACTCCCTGGCTACTATTATATCATCTAATTCCAGCCTATTAAGCACAGAGAAAGTTGTTGCAGTGACAGCAGGATTGTGATTGGCAAGGCTGGAACAAGCATCATATTATGTCTTTTCACAGAGACAAGCTCTCTTGAACCCAGTGGTTTTTTCAAAGAGGGCTCAAAGTTGTTGAGCTTTTTTTAGGATTTACCCCAGGAAATAATAACCTAATAAACTGCCACAGGGGCTGGATTAAACTGACTGGAGGGCCGGATTAGGCGCCCGAAACGGACTTTGGACATGCCTCTGTATGCTTTCTTCTTCTTGCAAAGATTTACTCCTTGCTGTCTGCCTCCTGTCATGTTTCTCTGCCTGGCTGGGACAAAAAGTGCAACCAAGAGCCTGAGAACAAGCACCTCCTGAGAATCTCTGCTTCTCTTTGACTTTAACCCTAGTCTAACCAATTCTTTCTAACTGTCTAATAATATGCCTCGGGTACTGCCTAGCTGTAGCACAGATACACATGGAAAAACTATGACTTATCACAGCGCATGCCACATTCAATGAAAATCTTGACCTATTATTTCTTGGGGCAAGCAGAAAAGTGAACATCAGGTTCATTGCAGAAATAGCAAGCAGGCAACTATTTAAAATAAAAATGGATTGCCTATCCCAGCATCATTATTAATCGGGATCAAATATATATGTATCTCAAAGGGCAAAATCCCCCACCCCTGATTTTCTCCCTTTTAAAAAAAGAATAGCAGTGTTTGTTTTTATCACAGGATATTTCAGAGATGTTTTTATGTTTAAGTGGCAAACATTACTCTTTGCAACGATTTGAACAAGTTGGCTGGCAGATTCCATGGTAAAGATTTCCATGGACCCTTTAGCATTATTTTGCTCTGATATGAGGAAATGGAGAGGAATGCTAATGCAATGCAGCTTTGCAATAATCAGGGCAGGGCTGTGGTTTCCGGCAGTTCCTCCCTTGTCCTCTCACAGCTTTTAGCTGCCAATAATTATTTTAAATTATACTGTAGTCAAAGTGCCTTGTCAGCCAGAGTACAGGGATACTCTACTGTTAACTGCCACCCACAGGTTATTGTTTCCTCGTCACAGCTTCTCGGAATCACAGAAAATAGATGAGAACAAAAGAGCATTTAGTTCAATCTCTATTAACCGAGACAGGATTCACTAGAGCTGCCACTAAACAGGGTGGGGGATGGAAATGTTTAGTAACGAATATCCTGAATTTGGATTAGATGTCTCTGTCTCCGTTAGAAGCTTAGTTTATAACCATTTAAAGATCATCATTTGCAACGGCACTTATTAGGAATAAGCATATTAGATTGTGCCTGCTCACTGTTCTTTCCCAAGTAGCTATTCCAGGTGAAGCATATGGTAATTTTCAGTCGGTATAGCACAATGGCTTTTGGCGTGGACTGGTTCTCTCTCTCTCCACCCTAATTTCTACCGTCAGATATCGGAGGAAACGATCCTGCCCTAGAGCAGTGAAGTAGCATGGGGGAGGCATAGGGGCAGTTGCCCCGGGCACAAACTGGTTAGGGAGCACAACATTTCAACACCTGATGCTGACTCAATACAGCTGCATGCTTCCGTCGCTGGGCTCCGTTGAAAACAGCTTCTCTGTGCGAACCAGGAAGTGACCTCTCCAGACAACGGAACGACTCTTCTTATTTCTGCAGCTGTGATCTCCTGGGTGACGCAGACGCCGTTAGGCAGTTTAATGCGCATGCATAATCCGTCCGTTTCCCTGCCTCTGCACAGCCCGGGTCACTGGCAACCCACGCTACACCACTGCCCTAGAGTAAAAGGTTTGGAATAGACTGCCTGTGGGACCCCTTCCAAATGATTCTCTGTATTAGGCGTGACTCCCATTTCTACCTTAAGGACCACACTAGGGGTAACCAATGTGCTACCTGGCAGTTGCTGCAGACTACATCTCGCATCACCTCTGACGGATAGTCCTATTAGCTGGATCTGATGGGAGCTGTATTCCAAAACTCTTGGGAGGGCAGCCTGTTGGCCAACTCACGTGTCTCTGTGGAACTACATAAAGGGCATACCAGTCTCCATGGCACAGAACAGAGGCTGGAAGTTGTCAATGACTCCAGCTCCAACAATTGATTCACAGTTTTAGAAACAAGACCTAGCATTTACACGGGGGTGGAGAGAGGCAAACAATCCATGTGTAGGAGGTTAAGATTATACCAAAGAGCGCCTTAATCGTTCTATTCTTATCCCTTGCAAAATACAGCACAAGTGGAGAGGGAGATGGGGGCAGGGTGGAAGAAAAGGGGGGTATTGCATTGAATTGTCACAATTGCCTTGTGGGGGAAGCCATTTTAGAATTA
Organism: Podarcis bocagei; assembly: GCF_964188305.1. Lineage (NCBI taxonomy): Eukaryota > Metazoa > Chordata > Lepidosauria > Squamata > Lacertidae > Podarcis > Podarcis bocagei. The sequence continues at coordinate 69,220,161 of NC_138135.1, forward strand.
TTTTTACATCCGTGTAGAGGTCTATTTCTTTTTTTAAAAAATTCTCTGTAGGAAGATACAGGATGCAGCTAGGTGTTTTTTCCCCTTTTCTTAATTGCTCTCAACATTCATGCCTACCAGGAGGTGAATGAGTAACACAGGCTTTTGTTTTATTATCACTATTAAATAGAAATTCCCTGTCTTAAATATACAGCCTACTTACTTCCAGGAATATTTGTTTTGGTGCTAGGACACATTGACAGGTGCCTTTTATCAAGGACCTGTGTTGGTGTTGTCTATACAGCACTGCATACCCTCCAACATTTCTCCAATGTAAAGAGAGGCATCTTATTTAATAATAATGATAATGATAATGATCATCATCACCCATCTGAGTAGGTTGCCCCAGCCATGCTGGGTGGCTTCCAACTTTTAAAAAACATAATACAACATGGTGCTGGAGGAGACTCTTAAGAGTCCCATGGACTGCAAGAAGATCAAACCTCTCCATTCTGAAGGAAATCAGCCCTGAGTGCTCACTGGAAGGTCAGATCCTGAAGCTGAGGCTCCAATACTTTGACCACCTCATGAGAAGAGAAGACTCCCTGGAAAAGACCCTGATGTTGGGAAAGATTGAGGGCACAAGGAGAAGGGGACAACAGAGGATGAGATGGTGGGACAATGTTCTCGAAGCTACCAGCATGAGTTTGACCAAACTGCGGGAGGCAGTGGAAGACAGGAGTGCCTGGCATGCTCTGGTCCACGGGGTCACGAAGAGTCAGAAACGACTAAATGACTAAACAACAACAATACAACATTCAACATTTAAAGAAATCCCTATACTGGGTTGCCTTCAGATGTCTTCTAAAGATTGTATAGTTACTTATCTCCTTGGCTTGAGGGTTGCATAACTCTACAGCCTCCAACATTTCTCCGATGAAAATAGAGATGTCCTAAGGAGAAGCGGGACATTCCAGGATCAAATCAGAAACCAGGACGGCTTCTGTAAATCTGGGGCTGTCCCTAGAAAGTAGGGATACTTGGAGGGTCTGGAATTGACTGGCAGCAGCTGTCCAGGATTTCAGGCAGGGATCTTCTCCACCTGTACCTGGAGAGACCAGGGATTGAATTGGGGACGTTTTGCATGCACAGGACATGATCTGCCACTGAGCTCTACCGAAAGAAGGCTCAGCTTTGGAATATATTAAACCACCAACAACATCCTGGCCTCCCTCCATGGAATTTAGGGTGGTCTGCATAATCACCCTGGGAGGTAGATGGGAAGGACCACCCTAATGTACCCTATGTTCTTGTGGGAATGTTGTGGACAACAGGAGAGGATATATTGATTAATATTATCCTTCCTAACTCGCACTAGCAAGTTTATTCACATAGCACAGTGTGTTCCCCTATCACACAACAGGAAGCTGGTTGCAGACTCGTTAGAATCTCTTAAGATAATAAACAATCCAATCTGGCTTGCCCAGATTGGAGTATGTTCCTGGTAAGACCCCTTTGATTCCCTCATAAAAGAATAAAGACACAACAGTCTTATTCATAAGCAGTGCTTTTTCTGGGGGTACGCTGGGGTACGCATACCCCTAACATTTTGTGAATCTAAGTTTGGCCTCATTGAGGGGCAGTTTTTCCATATGAGTAGGAAAATGAGAGTGCCCCTAAGCATTGTTTTAAATAGGAAAAAAGCACTGTTCGTAAGTAACAACAAGAAGTTTTATTCACAATCAGGCAGAGCACAGTGATCCCTGAAGGCAGGCATAAGTCTTGATGTTATAAATTTGTACAAATAGGTTTACCCCATATAGGAAATAACCCACAGCCAGCAGTGCAGTCCAGGTGAAGCAGGAAGCAGAAAAAGGAGAAAGGGAAGATGGCTATGTGACTGGGCCTTTTACCAGGTCTGGAAAAGTCATGCCCACCTACTAGTCACATGCAAAGGAAGGATGCTCCAGCCAGGTGTAACAGGAAGTTCAATTGGCTGGACCAACATCTCCTACATGTCCACTCTAGCAAAACAGGTAATGTTGTACTTGACTGCTCCGGTGGATTACACCCCAAAGTTCCCGCCTATGAGGATGCAGAATTAGGACCCCGTTTCAGATGCTGTAAGCAGGGACTCAGATCGAAAACACCTGGAGTTAATCATCACCATCATCTGCAGCTGCTAGGACTGGCCTTGTAAAAGCAGCAGATCCTTCCATTGTGAGGGTCCTCCCTGAAGGGCAGGCTAGAAATGTGTTAAATAAATAAAGGGAATTCTTCAAACCTCCACTTTATTTGCATAAGCAGCAAAGAATTCACATAATATGCCAACAGGTTGGAGGTAGAGGGACTAGAAAATGGAAATTTCAGCAGATGCCGCCTTTTTGCTTCAGGACGAAGCCATTCCCCAGGTTATCTGCAGAGATCAACCTCCCTCCGTCTAAATTAATGTGACATGTTTCGCCCACAACACTGATATAAACTATAAATTCCCTTAATGTCCCCCAGGACAGATGGACGCTTCAGGGTCAATTGGGTGACATGCTGTTATTCTGGCATTTCACGACATCATATAGACCCTTGAGAGGAGCTACATCAAAATTTAGTCAGAGGCATTCTGCTTTATTCGCATGGGTAGAATGTGAAATACTGATTTTCACAGGATTAAATTGATTCTCCGACACTTTGGAAACCGAACGCAATCCCTAGAAAGGTCTTTATCAAACTATCCGAAACAATTTGCTTTTGGATTTGGACGAGGCGTAAGCAATGCCATTCCAAACAGTGACACCTAAAGAAAGTGACAGTAACTCGTCCCAGTCTGTAGGCGAGGATTATAATGTGATGGGTTCGCAGCAGACTGTCACTCAAAATGAAAATTATATTGGAAATGTTCTCAAGCATGCTGCTGCCTTCTTGTGCATTGCTTTCCTTTCCTGAGGCAAGAAATAGTTGCATGCTCATTTTATGAGACGGGAACCGGCAGGTCATCTCAATATATCATGAAACCGTAAAGCAAGCATCCTACCTTTTGTAGCTTTAGTAACTCCCTGAAAACATTGAAAAGACCCGTTAATCAGCTCCTGAAATGAAAGCAAGAAAGGCATGTTAGCCATAACCATAAAACCCAGTCGGTAGCTTTAACATTAAATGATACAGCCAAGGCTCTTAGGCTCCAGGAGTTCATCACAGACAGTACAGAAAACATTCCCTCCATTAACCGCTTGTGTAAGAACAAGTACATCCAGGTACATTTCTTTCTTAAAAAATGTTTAGGGGTACTCTCATTTTCCTACTCATATTGAGATACATCTCCAGGGCTTTTTTTTCAGGTGGAACTCTCTGGAACTCAGTTCCGGCACCTTTCAGGTGGACATCATTGCCATTCTATAAGAATGTTCACAGTGAGATTCAGCACCTCTTTTTCTGCAAAAATAGCACTGAATTCTACACCTACCTACACACACACACACACACACACACACACACACACACACACACACACGGGCTTCCTTTTTATTCCACATCCATGATGATTTGGGCTCTTGATGCTAGTGGGGCAGTCACATGTGATCTCACTTTCTAAATCAGACAGAGGCAAACTTGGCCCTCCAGATGTTTCAGGACTACAACTCCCATCATCCCTAGCTAACTGGACCTGTAGTCAGAGATGATGGGAGTTGTAGTCCCAAAACTTCTGGAGGGCAGAGTTTGCCTATGGCCGTTCTAAGTTATTTGTGTCCGCAAAAGTTTTGAGGCAGTCACACTGCTTCATTTCCCACAGAGCTAGTATTGGTGTGGTGGTTAAGAGTGTTTGACTTGGATCTTGGAGGTAAAGGGACCCCTGACCATTAGGTCCAGTCGTGACCGACTCTGGGGTTGTGGCGCTCATCTCACTTTACTGGCTGAGGGAGCCAGCATACAGCTTCCGGCCCATGTGGCCAGCATGACTAAGCCGCTTCTGGCGAAGCAGAGCAGCGCACGGAAACACTGTTTACCTTCCCGTCGGAGCGGTACCTATTTATCTACTTGCACTTTGACGTGCTTTTGAACTGCTAGGTTGGCAGGAGCAGGGACTGAGCAACAGGAGCTCACCCCGTCGCGGGGATTCGAGCCACCGACCTTCTGATTGGCAAGCCCTAGGTTCTGTGGTTTAACCCACAGCGCCACCCGCGTCCCCTTTTATGATTATTACAGTGGTGCCCCGCAAGACGAATGCCTCGCAAGACGGAAAACCCGCTAGACGAAATGGTTTTCCGTTTTGGAGGTGTTTCGCAAAACGAATCTCCTATGGGCTTGCTTCGCAAGACGACAATGACTTGCGAGTTCCTGCTGGTTTTTTTTCCTTTCCCCCCCTTTTTCTAAGCCGCTAAGCCGCTTATCAGCTGATCTGATCAGCAGATAAGCCGCTAAAAGCCGCTAATAGCGCTAATCTGCTAATCCGTCAATGGGCTTGCTTCGCAAGACGAAAAAACCGCTAGACGAAGAGAATCACAGAACGGATTCTTTTCGTCTTGCGAGGCACCACTGTACTTTGTTAAAATAAAATTAAAGAAGAAGAAAATAAGCAGACACTGTTCATTCCATGCTGCTATTTCCAAAACATGCCTTGCTGCTGCTGATGGCCTTGTACCTCGGCCAAACCTATAGGCATTTTCTGGGCCTTAAGGATCATTCTGCAGCAATCGGGGGGAAATTCCTCGCTCTGCAATTCTTACATTTTGAGGGCAAATGTACCCCCAAAAGCATCCAGAACGTGTATTAGGGGAAACAGAAGTCAAACGCAAGCTGGGCATCTATGCTAATGAGAGAGAGCAACAAAGACACAAGCGAGCATTTCACCACAGGCAATTCAAGGCATATCAAAAGGAAAGGAAATAAAAGAGCACAGCAGAGGACAGAGATGCTTGCGGAGGATGGTTGAAAATAGGAAAAGGCAATCAAAACAAGCAGCTAAGACGGCAACCGTACTTGTTCCCACCGTCTGAAAGCACCTCGTATCAGCAATGAGAATAAAGAGCTAATTTATTGGACCTGTGTACAAAAAGCTGCCACAGTCTGATCAAACCATCCAGTGCTGATTATCAGGTAGGAGGGTTTCTGTGAAAGACCAGAGAGGTTATATGTGATGATTATAATTGTGTTCAGATCTGGTGGTTCCTTGTTTTCCACTTACATTTTGCAATCAAAAGGTAGCTGTTCCAGAAAAACGTACAAGCAAAACCGATTAACTGTGAGCGTTTCATATAGCAGGCCTCACAAGCTGACCTTTTTTAATTGTCAACTCTCATAATGCAGATTTCCTTGCTGCCAAACGAGCAAGTAATAAAATGCTGCCAGATTACATCATTCCTTCTCTTTCTGATGTTTGGGTGGTGAGCGACATTGCTTAGGAAGCTGAAACTACGTCACACATGCACAGGAGAGAAGCATTTAGCAGGATCGAGGGACCCCTAGATTCTTAAAAGTACAAAAACGTAAGAGAGGGAAAGCATTTAATCCCCATTTAATCTACCCTGTGAGGTAGGTTAGGCTGAGAGGCATTGACTTGACCAAGGTCAGTTTCATGGCTGAGTGGGGATTTGAACCCAGATCCAATGGGACACAGGTGGCGCTGTGGGTTAAACCACAGAGCCTAGGACTTTGCCGATCAGAAGGTCGGTGGTTCGAATCCCCACAACGGGGTGAGCTCCCGTTGTTCTGTCCCCGCTCCTGCCAACCTAGCAGTCCAAAAGCACGTCAAAGTGCAAGTAGATAAATAGGTACCGCTCTGGCAGTACCTAGCTATCATAATTTGTGCATCTGTCAATGAATTTGTGAGCAAGTCCTTCATAGCCTGCGAACCTTCCACCCCATCATAAGTTGATAATAATGCTACTTCTGGACTTTCGGTCAGTTGTAACCCAGTGATTTCTGTTATCGCCTTGAATACCCAGTTAGAGGTGGAGGAGTTATAACCATGCCAGTAGATGTGGGAACCAGGAGGGTATTGGTCTGCGACTGATATCATAAAGACCTTGAAACCTGCATGTACATATTATATAGCCTTGTTCCCCTCACAACTGTCCTTCTTTGAAGAGAGAGGCTCCGAGGTGGAAGGTTTCTTAGATAACAGCTCTCACCTGCTAACTTCGCTATCTGAGGCAGGTGAGACCAATGAGAGCGAACAGAAGTGTTACGTGGGGAAACAGGACATTATATACAGTGGTGCCTCGCAAGACGAAAAGAATCCGTTCCGTGATTCTCTTCGTCTAGCGGTTTTTTCGTCTTGCGAAGCAAGCCCATTGACGGATTAGAGGATTAGCACTATTAGCGGCTTTTAGCAGCTTATCAGATCAGCTGATAAGCGGCTTAGCGGCTTAGAAAAGGGGGGGGGAGGAAAATAACCCCGCACGAACTCGCAAGACATTTTCGTCTTGCGAAGCAAGCCCATAGGAGATTCGTTTTGCGAAGCACCTCCAAAACGGAAAACTCTTTCGTCTAGCGATTTTTCCGTCTTGCGAGGCATTCGTCTTGCGGGGCACCACTGTACAGAGGTTTTAAATAAAGATGGGGTGAGCTGTGGCATGGAATTCTGGAAATACATTTCAAAGTCTTGTGTAGCACACTTCAAGGCTGCTTCTTACTGCCATGGATGAGCAGAACAAGCCGGAAAGGGTGACTTTGGACTTTTGCCGAAAACCATATTCACCCCCACCCCCAGTAATGGATCATGGACCAGCAGCATCATTTGACCACACCATACTGTGAGTTTCCCCACTGCTATGCTACATTATTGGCTGCCACTGGTCAGGGCAAGGAAACTCGCAGCAGGGTCATGTCATGTTACGGGGTTCAAGGAGAATGAGATATTTGTGGGATGTTTTCAGCAGCAGCCTCAAGTGACCCACTCTGTCTGATTCTGCTCATCAATGGCAGCTACTGTAGGTGCCTTTGGAAAATCACAGCAGCTCTGCGGCGTACTTTGTATGCAAAATGCAGGTTTACTCCCTGGCCTCTCCAGGTAGGGTTGAGAACAATCAAGAAGGACCGCAGCCATCTTCAAAGAAGATGGTACTGAATTGGGTGAGCCAATAATCTGACTTGATACATGGCACCTTCCCATGCTTTCCATAAGATCTTGTTTGAACATTATACACTCTTTATACAACGGCATGAATCATGTCCCCAGACAGGTATTATTAGTATTAGTATATTAGTATTAGTATTTAAATTTGTATACCGACCTTCATCCATAAATCTCAGGGCAATTCACAACATAAAACTGCTGCTTACAAAGCAGGCAGAATCTAATAAGTGAGCCATTTTCTTCCCTAAACAAGGATCTAACCTGAGTATTAACTTGGGACTCAGCTATACAGCTGCAAAGATAACAATTTAAGTGTGTTTTCAGTGCATTCTACAAATGTGACACTAGATGGCGCTGGTGGGCTAACGACAAATTCCACATATATTTTAAAATCTTTTTTTAAAAAGCATTTTCACAGTGTTTTTTTATATGTGTGTGTAGATTCAGCCTTGCAGAAACAACATCACTCAACATTTTTACCTTTAAACTTCCAACAGGATGGGATCGTAGTCTGGTAACTACTGGGAAATAATTTATTTTAAAGCTGCTTAGCCCATCTTTGTAAACTCACTTGTGCGTTTTCTCCTTTTTTTCTTTTTTAAAAATTCTATTTTCTGCCATTGCTTCTGCAGCCCTGTATTTCAGATGACAGCTTTTGGCCTATTCCCCCCAGACTTCATTATTCTAAAAGGGAAAAGAGAAACGTGTGGGCCGAGCTGCGTTTGCAGACAAAGAGAACATACTTAAGCAAGGTAATTGAGCAGATCAGTACAATGATGATATTGGAAGATATTAAACCGGGAGGCTGACGTTACAGTATGTGCCTTTGTAAACAAAATTAGCCAGCTATTTAAAATGGCATCATTAACATAACTGTCAGGAAAAGGAAATTCTCAAGAGCTCAGAGCTTTTAAAAGCCCTGGCTGTAAAAATACTTAGGGTTTCTGTTGAAAGATGCTGTTTAAAATCAAGCAGGGGAGAACATAAAAAACAACCCCCAAAACCCCCAATAACTGGATGAGTAAGAATGATGAGACAAGGATGTTTTAAGGTTTTCCTGTCAAAACACTTGGGAAACAAACGAAGGCATGAATTATTATTTTTTTTGGGGGGGGGGCGGGAATCACTAAGAAAAGCATACAATCTGTGCTAAATACTCTCATTGGTTCCTTTTTCCAAAAGAATAACAATAGAAGATGGTTTTATCAAGGGATTTAGGGAAAATGATAGGAGCATCACAATACAAATCTAGATGGCTCTCCCCTCCTCTCCATTTAGGGATTTGAAAAATAAATTATGCACCTTTTCAGCATCTGTTCCTGAGCATGAGCCAACCTGTGCTTAATAATGATTATATAGGCTGAGACAACCTTATGTTGGGATTTCAATGAGACAGTTAGGGGCTGCCTCCAGGTTGTCAGTATTTCGTGGTTTAATCACCATACTGGAAATGTAGGTTTGTGCAACTAAAGTAGATTAAAGTGTTCTGTTGATCTAGTGCTCTATCAGTTTGAATGTGCTTTAAATGTATAGTAGTACCAAAGGAGAAAACCTGAAGCAGCGATGCAGTTTAGGTAATGTTAGCCTCTGGGCTGAATGACCTTATAGGGACTGCCCACTTTAGATGGCAATGTGTATTAAAATGGCATTAAGCTGTGTTTGGGATGCCTTCTGTTCATTCTGCTGAACTGGGCCCTAGAGTCCTACAGGTGGAAATGTATAGGACCACCTCTCCCCATAAGAACAGCCCCCAACCTTGTTATGATCATCTTAGTTCCTTTTTGGTGTGCTTCCGCCACAAGACATCCAGAGGGTGGCAATGCAAGAACAGGGTCTTTTCTGTGGTGGCTCCCCACTTGTGGAATGCTCTCTCCAAGGAGCTTCACCAGGCACCTTTGTTACCTATCTTTAGGTGCTGGGCAAGAACATTCCTCTTCTCCCAGGCCTTTGGCTAAATAAATGATCTATGGCCTTTTAAATTCTGGGTGGGTATTGTTTTTGCTTGTTACTTTGTTGTTCCTTTTTGTGATTTTATACTGTAAACTGCCCCATGATGCTCAGGTGAAAGGGCAGTATAGAGATTTAATAAATAAAATACCAGTAATAATAGCATCTTTAGATACACTAAAGGTCATGTCTTCAAAATGGTAGCCAAGTCCAGACCTTCCAAGTATCCCTATTTTCCAGGGACAGTGCTAGATTTACAGAAGCCATCCTGGTTTCTAATTTGATCCTGGAACGTCCTGCTTTTCCTTAGGACATCTCTATTTTCAAAGGAGCTATGTGACCCCTGAACCAAGGAGATAAGTAAATACACAACCTTTAGAAGATAGTTGAAGGCAGCCCTGTATAGGGAAGTTTTTTCAATCTTTAATGTTTTATTATGTTTTTATATCTGTTGGAAGCCTCCCAGAGTGGCTGGGGCAACCCAGTCAGTTGGGCAGGGTAAATAATAATAATAATAATAATAATAATAATAATAATAATAATAATAATAGTATCATCATCATTATGGAGTAGGATGTCCCTATTTTCATCAGGACGCGGGTGGCGCTGTGAGTTAAACCACAGAGCCTAGGACTTGCCGATCAGAAGGTCGGCGGTTCGAATCCCCGCGACGGGGTGAGTTCCCGTTGCTCTGTCCCTGCTCCTGCCAACCTAGCAGTTCTAAAGCATGCCAAAGTGCAAGTAGATAAATAGGTACCGCTCCGGCGGGAAGGTAAACAGTGTTTCCGTGCGCTGCTCTGGTTCGCCAGAAGTGGCTTAGTCATGCTGGCCACATGACCTGGAAGCTGTACGCCGGCTCCCTCGGCCTATAGAGCGAGATGAGCACCGCAACCCCAGAGTTGACCATGACTGGACCTAATGGTCAGGGGTCCCTTTACCTTTATTTTCATTGGAGAAATTTTGGAGGGTATGCAAGTCCCATTTTGGTCATTGCTTGCAATCAGCTTGAGATCAGTCAAGATGTTGGCATCATGGTATATTGTCATTGGCATGGCGTTGTTTGAATTAGAAAACCAGCACATAAGTCAACCGTAAATGTTAGGACAGATGTGCTATCCTTGCTTACCATTTCACAACCCCCAGTAGATTCCTTCTTCACTTGTAGCAGTCTGTTGGCTGACTCTTTCAGAGCCCCCAGAGACCATGTGCTGGGGGATCTTTTGGCATTAAGCTGTTCTCCGAGTAGGCGAGCCTAAAAGGGAAAACAGATGCCACTATTAAAAATGAAAAAGTGATGTGGTTATTTTTGGCCAAGATAGTTGCTATTGCCAGACTAGGTAGCTTTCCTCTCCTGCTTGAGCCAAAAATATGTGCTGTAAAACAGCAACTTTGACGTCGCTGCTGTTTACAAAAAACTTACGAATCACGACCAAATCCCCCACCACCTGCACACCTATTTTAAACTGTGTTTAAAATATGCTCAGATTCATCAGTTTTAATGTCAGTAACTTCCTAAGAAAATGTTGTTCCTCCTAACAGGTGTGAAATGTGCAAAATGTATCTCTCACGGGGAAAGAGAAAGAGAGAGAGAGAGAGATTAATTTGCAGTTAATTTATTTTACAGTAGTCTCTGTAAACCCAATGACCACATTTTATCCTGTGTCGGCTTGCAACCAATGAGCTGCTCCGAAGCAAATAGGCTTTGCATAGTTAAACTACGATCATTTGCATATCCTGCACATTAGACTGTGCCTTTTTCCTCTGTCCCTTCTGATTTACAGAAAAATGCAGAGGAAACCACAACAGACCCAAAAGTATTTCAGGGAGCAAAGGACATGGTAGGGGGAGGATTCTTAAAAGAGCAGCAGTCTGTGTTGGCGGAACAATCTCCCACATCCTGCAGCCTTCCTTGCAAACAAGCCCCTATAAATTGCTTTGTGGTCCAGCAATTTATCCTTAGATGTGGCCATCACATGCACAATGTTTAGTTCTTTGTGGGCTACAAAACAGGCAGATCCACAGATACCAGGCTCCCTGATTGGTTGTCCTGGGACCTGGAACCGTGGGTCCCATCAGGGAAGAATTTTGGAACAGAAGCCCCCTTAGCAGAATGAGCTGCAGGGCCGCAAAATAAAATAAAATGCAACAGGACTGGCTTGCTACATTTTGATGCACATGAAGCATTCATTGCACTTCATAAAGAGCCTTTCTGTCAAGACAATCTCTCTCCCTTTCCGCCTTATCTACAATGTTTTTAAAAATACATTGGATTTTCCATAAGGCTCATCATTGCCATCTAGTGTCACATTGTATATTGCACTTAAAATACACATAAAACATTTTATTTGCAGCTGCATTGCTGAGTCCAAAGCGTAATTCTTAAAACAACAATGACAGGAGGGTAGCAAAATAACATCGCCTGTAGGACAACATGGAGATTACCTATTAAAATGATGACTCCCCTCGTTTCTGATAGAGATGACCTCCGATTTCAGCTTAAAAGAAACCACAAAAAATCTCAAGAGGCATCACTTAGCTTCCAATTTACACCTATAAAACATTGCACAGAAGTTCTAAAACCCTCCGCTGTGCACTAATGACTTTTTCCTGTGAAGGGAAAATATTCAAAGAAGACTGCAGCCTTCTTGAAGGCTCAGGAGCAGGGAAGGGGGAGGGGGTGATGGGAAGGAAGCTTCTCAAGTTTGGCACACTTTGAAATAAATTGTGCAATGCTATCTGCTATACACTTCAATGGGATGATGATATGATCTCCACTGATGCCAAACAGGACCAGCAAATGTCCCTGATGGTTAAACTACAATCTATCAAGTTTTATCAAAGGGAAACACTTTGTTTATTATCTGTGCTTCAGAACGGAGTCAATGTTATTTCCATAATGCAAAGTGTTACCGTTTGCATCTGGAAACAGCCTGGAAGGATAGGAATTCTCTTCCTTGGGGAGCTCCAGTTTCCTGTAAAGCATATCTTTGGGGATTCTGCCATCTTCCATGCTGTGGGCATGATCAAGCCAGCATCGACATCACTGAGACAGGCGTGCAAACATAGGCAATGTGTTTCTTTGTCTGAAACTCTGTCCTGCTATGTGATACCCAAAATCTTCCTGACACAGCACATGTGGAAAGCACTGATGGTTGTAAGTCGCCCACGACTGCCAGGCTGCTGCCAGCGACTCCTGGCCGGTTGCCAGGAATGTACAAAAACAAGGAAATGATTCTTACCATCCAGTATTTACAGAGAGAGGCTATATAACCCTGCCTCTTGGATAATGGTGTTGTCCCAAGTGAATCTCCAGCCTCTGTCTCTCCTACTTCCTCATTCATCAATCTCATTGTCTCTCCTGCTAAGTGCCCTCTGCCTTTGAGCTTTTTGCTCTCCTACTTTCAAGGCTCACCAGGTTCTGGGATAGGTGGGGATCTGGAATGCTTTCTAAAGGCACTGTGTCCATCAGCTGCCACCTCCCTGGCATAGCTGTCAACTTACGGATTTGAAAATAAGGGACCAGCAGCCTTGAAAATAAGGGACCAGCAGCCTTGAAAATAAGGGACCAGCAGCCAAAATAAGCGACCTGCAGCCTCACCTGTTCCAGGCACTCCAGTCTTCCTGTCCTCCTGCAGTCTGGTCAAACTCATGCTGGTAGCGTCGAGAATACTGTCCAACCAACTTTGTAACCAGAGGTTCAACTGAATAGAATCTGAATCACATGCACCACAAGGCCTATGAAGCCTCAGCTTAAGATGGCTCCCCAGCCTGGCTTTGCACTGCAAAGTTTGCAGCAGCACGTGCAACAAAATGGCGTCCAGCATTCAAAAAAACCCCTCAGCTTGCATTAACCAGCCACACACAAGGCATGCAAGCTCCACCCCCCCAGTCGTTCTTAGACTCCTTATTGGGTGAGCAACACAGCTAAGCAACACAGTTGGAGCCTCCCTCCCTCCCTGCTGGCCAGCAGGGAGGGAGGGAGAGAAGCTGCTTCCTTTGAAATTTAAGGGACATCCATCAATAAGGGACAGCAGCGGGACATGGTGCTGGAATAAGGGACTGTCCCTTCAAATAAGGGACACTTGACAGCTATGCTCCCTGGTGCTTCCTCCTTCTCCTCTCCCATCATTTCCCAACTTTCCCCCTCATCTTCCTCTGAGCTGTGATCTCCCTCAAACCCCTGTTGTAGAGCTAAACTTTCTTCCTCCTCCCTGGAAGGGTCAAGCTGGGGAGGCGGTCTCCACCATTCCTCCTCTGCCCAGTCCTTGACAACTACTCACTTCCATAAAGCAGCAGGCTCAACACACAAGCCTGGTAGACCTTCGTCTACCAGCATCACATTCTCCCATACCCTTTTGGAGACGTGAGCCATTGCCATAGCTGCCTTGCCAACATACCTACCCTGCTCAGCATCAATATAAAGGCTGCTGGTTGTGGTGAAACCCAGTTAGACAAAATTGCCTCCCACCACGACTATGCCATTTTTCTTTTTATATATTCTATCACAAGATTCTGGAAAAAAAACAGCTCAGGATCCTATGACTAGATTATTAACACATAATTGGTTTCATATTAATTATATGGTGGCACTGCTTGCCACAGCAGCTAGAAAATGACATGCAAGAGTTTTAACAGTAGTTTGAACTGAATTGATTAAGATGGATTTAAATGGTGGTTGATTTTTATGAATATAGTTAACACGTTACTTTTGACTGTGTATATAGGATGGAATTGGATGAAGTGAGAGGTTTCACAAAGGTCTTTGGCAATATGCAATAGCATTTTATTTACTTATGTAAAACAAGCAATGCCTTCTTCCCTTTCCCTTTAACTCACGGTTCAATACTGGAAAATGCCTCAATTTTTACTCTAATTTATTTGTGGCCTTGCACTATGACCTAGTTAAAGAATCTGGTCGAACCTCTGCCTCAAGGCAAAATACTCTTCCTATTAACCTACATACACACCATATGGTGGTCTTGAGATTAACCCCTCAACAGCCAGATGACAATGTCTCACAAGTAGAAATCAGAATGAAATAGAACAAACTGTGCTAGACACTCAAGAAGCGTTTATTGCACCAATTTGGACAGCTCCAGAAACTGGAACAAGTCACATCCCAACAAGAGAAAGCAAAACATGCTCCCCACTGCTCCAAACTTTGCAGTAACTATTAGAAACCAATGTTTTCTAATCTGGGTGTGTTGGGTTGAAATGAACGAGAGGAGTAGGTAGGTGTCATATGGGAGGCGTCTCTCGGGCAAGCCCCGGAGAGCCCCTTTTATTGAATATTACAACGTTTGCCCCGTGTGTGCTTGTTGCTGATTGGTTAACATAAATACAAAGCAAGGGTTGCATATAAGACATTAATCATCGATAGGTTAAAGGTTGGGAAAAGGAACGCGGAGTTTAGACAGGCATGGTTTCGGACTGCCCGTACCAGGGTGGTACGAAAAGGGATGTACATAGAGGGATAAGTACAGATTGATATGGTGTGAACTCAAGGTGAACAGAACGTACCAGGGTGATGAGGGAATGTCTTAGCATCAGCACGGTTTGTGCAGCACGAGAAGAAGTAAAGCTTAGAAGCAAGACTTCCCATCATGCCACAGTTATGTGCAGAAGCAAAGCTTCCCATCATGCCACAGTCATGTGCAAAAGCAATGCTTTCCTTCATGGGTGAAATTTTATTCTCAGCCTTCAAAATGGCAACCTTCCATTCCTTAATCTTCAACGTGGAAAGACTGTGGTTCAGCAGTAGAGCATCTATTTTGCAGGTAGAACATCCGTGGTTCAATCTCAGGCATCTGAAATCAGGAGGAGCCATTGCCTGTCAGTACAGACAGCGCCGAGCAAGATGGACCAATGGTTTATGGCAGGCAGCTTCTTATGTGAAACAGAATCCTCAAATGTGAAGCCAACTTGAATGTCATGGACTGGTTGGATGCAGATGAATGGTAGGAGGAGGCAGCTGGGGACCCCCCAAGGGAAGAAGACTCAGAGCCAGGGGGTTGGTGGTGGGACAACAATAAGAGGTCAGAGGGAGAAGACTGGAAAGAGGAGGTGTCAGAAACTGAGGAGGTAACAGGGCTTAAGTGAGCTGGGAGAATCTGTGGCAGAGAGAATCCCAGAATCAGAGGCAGAAGCTGAAGCAAGGAGGGTGGGAGGAGAGAGACCAAGAGGCAGAGATGAGTCAGGCTGGTGAAGATTCACAGTTGTCTCCCTTTCCTGCTGCGACAAGCTCCCCTCTCCCTTTGTCTCTCAGAACCAGAGGAGGTATGAAAAGGATGGAGGAGAGGTTAGCTTCGTGCAGACACAGTCTCCGATTGCTTGGAAGAAACCCATGAGAAGAGGAGACTTATGCAGCTGTGGGAAGGCAGGGACCTTCAGTTCCAGCAACTGCTTCATGGGGGGGAAGACCTACAGGAATTGAGTTGTAGGCAGTCTCCGAACTACATTGGCATTATACTTAGCAGGTCATTTCAGTCGCTGCCTTACATACTTTGGAAACGCCACCCTTGCAAAACAGTGGGAGGCTTTGGGATGAAATATTCAAGAGAGCTCCCACTGAAAAAAGCTGGTTTTCAGCGAGCCGTTTCAATTTTTTATGAGGACACTAATTTCATCACAAACGCACAATTTTATTTCTGTGTTGGGCTTTGTCACATCCCAGGCACCCTTTAACTGTGTGTGCGCCACATAGACAACAGCTTGTCTTCCAATGAAACTCACCTTTTAAGTCGGGCACCATTGCGGGACGGCGACAACGCCAGCCCCAAGATTCAGCAGCTGTGCTGGAGACACGGGGTTTTCCCGGGCTTGGGTGAACCCTGCTTCTCCCAGGCCCGGGAAATAGATTGCAGCCTGCCTGTGCAATGGGCCAGTGGCAGGCTGGCTGCAGTATTGCCCCACGAGCTGCTAATAACACCACTGTTATTCATTGTTCATTCCAGTTTTACTTTCCTGGGCTACTACTGCCTTCTAGTCAGTGTCAGATTTATGTATAAGCTAAACAAGCTATAGCTTAAGGCCCCACTCTCTTGGGGCCGCCAAAAAAATTTTAAGGGAAAAAACCTGGATGTACATTTCCAAAATGTAAGATTAAAAACAAATAAAATAAAACCTACATACAGCAACAGTGTTTTGTGTCGTGTAGGCTCCTATGATGTAAGTAATGGGCCCCCCTGCTAGCCTGCTCCCTAAAATATCACTGGTTTGCTCATTTCGATATATGGGGTGCCTACATTTTGCATGTGAAAATGGCTTTACATACCTATTAGGTCCATAAATTACCATATAGCATATATTCAACACAAAACAGTGTTTTGTGACAATTTGTTGTTGACCAAGGACATATAAAGGGCCCCATTACCTTCACTAGCTTAGGGCCTCATCAAACCTAAATTCGGCCCTGCTTCGAGTTACCCAGTTTTCTTTGTCCCATCCCCTTTTTAAAGTGTTACCTTTCTCATTCTTATTTTTATATCATTTTGGACACTCATCAAACCTACTTCTTTTGGGGAAAAGGAGTTAATACAAAACCGTGACTCTAACGCAGCGTGCCAAAGGCAACAGAGGCAAAGAGAAGAAAATCCTCCAGTAAGACTCCTTTTCCGCTCCAACAATCTCCACACATGAGTAACGCCAGCTTGAATTCAAAAACTGGCAAGGGTTTATGCTCACATAAACCCACCTTTGTTAATGCTCTTAGGCATTTCGCTGGAGGTGAGGGAACCACACATCTCTGAAAGGCTTTTTAACAATATCTGGAGAGGGAGTGTGTGCATGTGCAGGCAGTCATGAGGCATAAAATACAGCCATACCTCGGGTTACAGACGCTTCAGGTTGTGTTTTTTCAGGTTACGGACGCACCGAAACCTGGAAGTACCGGAATGGGTTACTTCCGGGTTTTGGCGGTCGTGCATGCACAGAAGCGCTAAATCGCGCTTTGCACGTGTGCAGAAGCGCCGAATTGCAACCCGCACGTGCGCAGACGCGCCACTGCGGGTTGCAAATGCTGCAGGTTGCGAACATGCATCCTGCACAGATTGCGTTCTCAACCCGAGCGTCCATTGTACGATGTTAAAGGTAAAGGTAAAGGTAAAGGGACCCCTGGCCATTAGGTCCAGTCGTGACCGACTCTGGGGTTGCGGCGCTCATCTCGCTTTATTGGCCAAGGGAGCCGGCGTACAGCTTCTGGGTCATGTGGCCAGCATGACTAAACCGCTTCTGGCAAACCATAGCAGCGCACGGAAATGCCGTTTACCTTCCCACCGGAGCGGTACCTGTTTTTCTACTTGCACTTTGACATGCTTTCAAACTGCTAGGTTGGCAGGAGCAGGGACTGAGCAACGGGAGCTCACCCCGCCACGGGGATTCAAACCGCCGACCTTCTGATCAGCAAGGCCTAGGCTCTGTGGTTTAACCCACAGTGCCACCCGCGTCCCTGTACAATGTTAAAGCAAAGTACAAATTTGTTTGTTTATTTATTTATTTATTTATTTATTTATTTATTTATTTATTTATTATTAGCATTAGCATTAGCATTGCTAACTGAGGGTGCTGTCACTACTAGTCATTTCCCCAGGCTGGCTCAGTGGGAGAGATGGAAAGCAGGGCTCACTCCATGAGGTATCCTCTTTCCTCTACTGTTACCTGGGGCCAGGTAACCATTATCAGGCTGCCGCAGTGGGCTGGAAAGGAAGCAGAGCTCCTTTCATCAGCTTTCCCGGAGGTCCAGTGCTATCGTGCACCTCCTGCCCCTGAACTGGGCCAGCCAGTCGCTACAGGAACAACTGTTTAGAAATTGGCACCCGGGTTTTTATTTTCCTCATCCCTCCGTGTCCCTTTTCCTCTTTGCTTGATGCATTATTGTTTAATCCCCTCACAAATGAATTGGAATGGATGCTGGACAGTGTGATTTTTGCAGCTGCTGTTAGAGTTGCAAAACAATGAAGTCTGGGGCAGAGCAATGGAGAATTTCTGAAACAACAATGGGATATTTCTCTGCCCAAGGCATGATGGAGAACAGCAACAAATGGGAAAAGATAGACATAACATTTTACAAGGACAGGCAGAAACACCACGGACAGAATAATTGCCACACACAGGAAGAATAAGGATATAGACTGAATGCCTCACTTGTAGCTTCATAAATCATTTAATGCATGGGTAGGCAAACTAAGGCCCGGGGGCCGGATCCGGCCCAATCACCTTTTAAATCTGGTCCGCGGATAGTCCAGGAATCAGCATGTTTTTATATGAGTAGAGTGTGTCCTTTTATTTAAAATGCATCTCTGGGTGGGGCATAGGAATTTGTTCATATATTTTTTTCAAAATATACTCCGGCCCCCCACAAGGTCTGAGGGACAGTGGACCAGCCCCCTGTTGAAAAAGTTTGCTGACCCCTGATTTAATGTGTCAAAACGAATTAAAGTTGTTAATATTGCAGTTGTTGTATGAGGGATTGTTATCTTGACTGGAGTGTAATTGAAATTAGTAAGATTTTGGAACGCAGAAATAAAGAAAAGCATCAAACCATCAATTCTTGCACGAGTGGGGGAGCACCTAAATTACATAATTTGGTATCCAAATGATTGGTATTAGTAATTGTATTATAATTTGGCATTGTTACAATGAGGCTATCATTGGACTGTAAGTGAAAACTAATAAAAATTATTATAAATAAATAATAATGGAATGGATACTCGATAAATAGCCAAGGTTGTGTAATATTTCCAGAAACAAATCAAGAAGAATGCTCAGTAAACAGGCTATCTGACAGAGGAGCAGGATGTTTTATGAGGAGTCTGCTGCAAGGCACTCACAGGCTCTGCCATTGCATATGTATCCTACCCCACGCACCTCAGGAAGCCAGTTTTAAATAAATATATTTATATATTTGGCAGTAAGAGCCAAAGGTTGCACCTGAGCACACCTGATGGCACAGCCTATGGATCCCTTGGGGCTGAGAATATGCTCCATCTAACACATCTAACACAGAGAATATGCTCCATCTAACACATGGAGCTACTGCATGTGCTTCCAGGTCTCCTGCCACCAAACGGCTGCCATCCCTACTTGGTGCCGGCGCTCCCAGCCTCATAGATCACAGCATGATCTATAGACTAAAACTGTGCCACAATTAAAAACAAGCCAGCCCACGACAGCCTCGTTGCTGTCCATTCAAGTCATCCAAGCTCCTTTGTGTAGATGTGAAAAAGTATGGAGGAGAGGACAGAGCCCTGAGGGACCCAGCCGCCCTAGGCAGTCCAGAAGGAGACCATGGATAAAGGTATCAAAAGCCCCGGAGAGATCCAGCGGAATCCAGAAACAGCTTTCACCTCTGTACCTTGCCCGCTGGAGATCATCCTGCCTGGAGGGTCAGCAACCTTTTTCAGCCATGGGCCGGTCCACCGTCCCTCAGACCATGTGGTGGGCTGGAGGTTATTTTGGGGAAAAAATATGAATGAATTCCTATGCCCCACAAATAACCCAGAGATGCATTTTAAATAAAAGGACACATTCTACTCATAATTATAATAATTTATTATTTGTACACCTCCCATCTGCCTGGGTTTCCCCAGCCACTCTGGGCGGCTTCCAACAAAGATTAAAAATACATTAAAATGTCACACATTAAAAACGTCCCTGAACAGGGCTGCCTTCAGATGTCTTCTAAATGTCAGGTAGTTGTTTATCTCTTTGACATCTGATGGGAGGGCGTTCCACAGGGCGGGTGCCACTACCGAGAAGGCCTGGTTCCCTGTAACCTCACTTCTTGCAGTGAGGGAACCTCCAGAAGGCCCTCGGAGCTGGACCTCAGCATCTGGGCAGAACGATGGGGGTAGAGACGCTCCTTCAGGTATACTGGGCCGAGGCCGTTTAGGGCTTTAAAGGTCAACACCACACTTTGAATTGTGCTCGAAACGTACTGGGAGCCAATGTAGGTCTTTCAAGACCGGTGTTATGTGGTCTCGGCGGACGCCCCCAATCATCAGTCTAGCTGCCGCATTCTGGATTAGTTGTAGTTTCCAGGTCACCTTCAAAGGTAGCTCCACGTAGAGCACATTGCAGTAGTCCAAGCGGGAGATAACTAGAGCATGCACCACTCTGGCGAGACAGTCTGCGGGCAGGTAGGATCTCAGCCTGTGTAGCAGATGGAGCTGGTAGACAGCTGCCCTGGATACAGAGTTGACCTGCGCCTCCATGGACAGCTAGTCCAAAATGACTCCCAGGCTGCGCACCTGGTCCTTCAGGGGCACAGTTACCCTATTCAGGACCAGGGAGTCCTCCACACCAGCCCGCCCCCTGTTCCCCAAAAGCAGTACTTCTGTCTTGTCAGGATTCAACTTCAATCCATTAGCCGCCATCCATCCTCCAACCGCCTCCAGGCACTCGCACAGGACCTTCACCGCCTTCACTGGTTCTGATTTGAAAGAGAGGTAGAGGGGTATCATCTGAATATTGATGGACACCCAGTCCAAACCCCCTGTCATGTAAAAACACACTGATTCCCAGACTGTCCACGGGCTGGATTGAGAAGAAGATTGGGCCGCATCCGGCCCCTGGGCCTTAGGTTGCCTACCCATAGCCTAGATCCCATCTGTGACCACCCACTCAAAACGCGTTCCCGAGAAGGATTGAACCTGAGACCTTCTGCATGTAAAACAGATGAGCTATGGCCCTCCCCAAATATATGGCAGAAAACTCAAATCAAGTGCAGGCTTGATAATTCAAGACAGTGAGCCCTGCAGACATTTACGATACGATACGATATCTTTATTGTCATTGTCGCTTGCAGAACAATGAAATTGAAAAACTACATAAAACTACCAGTACATAAAACTACCATAAGCTAAATAAAATTAAAACAAAAATGCTGACAAAGAATTTGGCTGAGGATTTAAGAACTAAATTAGAACAACAAACAGGGATTAAAGTAGTGAAAAAGGTGAAGTATTTGGGCATTTGGGTGACTACAAAAAATATAAATTTAATAGAAGATAATTATAACAGAACCTGGAGAGAGATTAAAAAAGATTTAGACAGCTGGAGTAGATTAACACTCTCCTGGGAGGGAAGAATGGCTGCCATTAAAATGAGTATCCTTCCAAAATTACTATTCTTATTTCAGAATATTCCTGTGATCAGAGGCACGACAATGTTTAAGGAATGGCAGAGGACCCTGTCCAGGTTTATCTGGCAGGGAAAGAGAGCAAGAATTAAGTTTAAATTGCTTACAGACAGAAGAGAAAGAGGGGGGTTTGCTGTCCCGAATTTACAATTATATTATGAGGCTGCGTGCCTGTGTTGGATTAAGGATTGGATAGTTTTAGAAAATCTGGATATGCTAGACCTGGAAGGATTTGATGCTAGATTTGGCTGGCATGCCTATTTATGGCAAGATAAAGAAAGGGTGCATAAGGAATTCTCCAATCATATTGTTAGGGGAGCGTTGTTAGAAGTATGGAATAGAACTAAAAGACTGTTGGAAAAGGGCATCCCATGGTGGTTATCACCAGTTAACATCACAACAATTAAAAGCCTTAATATGGGAAACCAAAGATGGACCTATGAAGACCTCTTGATTAAATCGGATAAAGGGTGGAGAATTAGACCATATGAAGAATTAAAGGATAAGTCAATGGGGTGGCTACAGGTTCACCAAATTAATGCCCTATGGAATGAACATAAAAAAATAGGGATGAATGAGAAAAAATCAAAATTTCAGGTGGAAATATTAGAAGGAAAGAGCAAACTTTTATCTAAAATGTATAACCAACTACTGGAATGGGATACCAAAGACGAGGAGGTGAAAGAGGTTATGATAAAGTGGGCCATAGATTTGGGATATAATTTAGAATATGAAAGATGGGTGAAACTTTGGACTAAGGATATGAAATTTACAGCTTGTGTTGGCCTCTGAGAAAATATGGAAAAAATGATGTATCGCTGGCATATCACCCCCGTGAAACTGGAAAAAATGTACAGGACTGGAGACAAAAAATGTTGGAAATGTAAAAAAAAAGAGGGTGACTTCCACCATATGTGGTGGTCATGCGAGGAGGTGAAGAGGTTCTGGGGTTCTATCTATGATGAATTGAAAAAGATACTGAAATGCACATTCCCTAAAAAACCAGAAGCATTCCTTTTACGAATGGTTGGTGATGAGATTAGGAAAGAAGACCAAATCATGTTCCAGTATGCAATGGCAGCAGCCAGGATACTGTTGGCACAAAAGTGGAAAACACCTAATACCCCAACTATTAGAGAATGGCAAAACAAGCTAATTGAGTACTCAGAGCTAGCAAAAATGACACAGAAGATCAGGCATCAGAGTAACAAAAAATTTATTAATGATTGGAACAAATTTATATTATACATGGAAAAAAACTTAGGAAATATCAAAATAACAGTAGGTGAACTATAGAATCTGCGAAGTAAAGACAACGGCTGAAAGAAGGAACTGCAAGAAGGTTATTAATAGGATATAGCTCAAATCGTGGTGGAGGGAAGTCAGAATGATGATATGTTATGATACTATAGGAATTAGTACTTTTGGAGAAATGCCCTTATGTTTTGATGTATGTTGTTTATTTTTGTCTATTTTTTCTTCTTTTTATCTTGGTATGTTTGTGGTTTTAAAACATTGTATATTGGAAATAAAATTTAATAAAATTTAAAAAAAATTTTTTTAAAAACTACCATAAACTTACATAAAACTACATAAAAGCTACATAAAACTACTACAAAACTACATAAAACATTCAAAAACCCCTAAAAACTCTAAAACCCCATTTTAAAATACACTATACTACAGAGACCCCTTATGCTGCATTTAGAACCAGAATCGCATTTGCGTAGAAACTGTTTTTTCTCCCCACCACCACAACTCCCTCATCCACAACTGGGCTCCTGTTGCTGCTTGCTTCTGTTTTCAGTGTAAGCAACACTAGCAATTCCCAAGGGAATATGTTGATCCTCCTTTCCCCCCCCTTGCCGATGTGCAAATCCCAGGCCAAGAGATGAGGGAGACTGACACGCTGAGCATAATCTGAATAATTACAGATTGCATGAAGATCGCTCTGCCGCCACCACCCCCCCAAACCCTGGCTGCCATTCCCCACACTTCTGGGGTCGTTCTAAGTTGTAGAACGTAGTAGTAGAAAAAACCCACTGTTTTGACACACCCTTAAAGAGAGCTGGGCTATAACTCTAAAACCAAGGCAACCCCCCCCCCCCACTCAGAGATGAGTGGGCTTCTGTGCTATTGATTCCAATTATACAACTGTCAGACATGTGGCGAGCCTCATTCTTTCTCCCTGTGCAACAACACAAATAGCTCCTTGGATTAAATTGGCTAATGTTTACGATATGCTTCGGAGATGAAGCTCTATATAAATGCTAATTGTTAACGACGCTACCTGTCAAGCAGAGTGGGAAGACGCATAAAAACAACGAGGAGGAGGGCAAGGGAAGCCGGGGAGCACAAAAAGAAAGTACTCAACAATTTTCAGTCAGATTAGCTCACCGAAGTCAAATGCTGTCCTCTAGCAAATTCATTTCTACATTAATCCTGTATGAAAATATCAACATCTGAAAGAAGGCTAGGTATGCAGAAGTCACCCAATAGACCCCTGTCAACTGTCAGAGTTTGCATTCCGCTTAGGAGGGGGGGGAACCTTCTCGTGTCCCAGTGATTATAAACTCTGAATATATGAGACACTTGAAATGTTTCTCCCACACAACTTGGATTCAGTTAGAAGACGTAGCTACTTTATTCTCACACTCAGAAAGATATCAGTCTCTCACACACTCCACTTCAAGGACAATGGGCAGGCAGCCTCCTTGCAACACAAGGAACTCTGATATATATAGATATAGATAGATAGGGATGTCGGTGGCGCTGTGGTCTAAACCACTGAGCCTTGGGCTTGCCGATCAAAAGGTCGGCGGTTCGAATCCCCGTGACAGGTTGAGCTCCCATTGCTCAGTCCCAGCTCCTGCCAACCTAGCAGTTCGAAAGCACGCCAAAAAGTGCAAGTAAATAAATAGGTACTGCTCCAGCAGGAAGGTAAACGGCATTTCCGTGCGCTGCTCTAGTTTCGCCAGAAGCAGCTTAGTCATGCTGGCCACATGACCCAGAAAAACGTGTCTGCAGAGCGGACAAACGCTAGCTCCCTTGGCCTGTAAAGTGAGATGGGTGTCACAACCCCAGAGTCGTTCGCAACTGGACTTAACTGTCAGGGGTACCTTTACCTTTAGAGAGAGAAAGAGAGAGAGAGAGAGAGAGGGAGGGAGAGAGAGACTTCCCTTCTTCTCTTTCCATGGTTCATTGCATATCATAAAGTAAAAGGTAAAGGGATCCCTGACAATTAAGTCCAGTCACAAACGACTCTGGGGTTGCGGCGCTCATCTCGCTTTACAGGCCGAGGGAGCTGGCATTTGTCTGCTTCTGCAGACATTTTTTCCGGGTCATGTGGCCAACATGACTAAGCTGCTTCTGGTGAAACCAGAGCAGCACACGGAAACGCCGTTTACCTTTCGCTGGAGTGGTACCTATTTATCTACTTGCACTGCATGCTTTTGAACTGCTAGGTTGGCAGGAGCTGGGACCGAGCAGTGGGAGCTCACCCCATTGCAGGGATTCGAACTGCCAACCTTTTAATCGGCAAGCCCAAGCAGCACAGTGGTTTAACCCACAGCGCCACCCGCGTCCCTCTTATCATAAACCCCTGCATATTTTACATAAAGTAAACTATTCAGTATTCCATTATTATATCCATCAAAACTGATTTACATCAAAACTAATCCTGCCAGCATTTTCAAGTGTACACAATTTCCCCCCATATATTCAATAAACGTTTTCCAACCTTTTTAAAATGTTCTTGTTATCTTATTCTATATGTTAAGTCTGCAAAATGTGCATATTCCGTCAACTTTAGTTGCCATTCTTCTTTAGTTGGGATCTCACTCGTTTTCCATTTTTGAGCTAACGAAACACAGGCTGTAGTAGTGGCATACATAAATAACAATTTTTGACACCTGCGGATTTCCATCTGAATTATCCCCAACAAAAAAAACTGGGGGGGGGGGTGGGGGGGAAGGTGCTTTTAAACATTTTTAAAAATTCATTATGGATCATTTCCCAATACTCTTTTACCACATTTTTTTTTCATTTTTTTTATCTTTTGTCACATCCTCCCCAGTGATGCAACCAGGTCATGTTTTGGGGAGCAGAAGTCCAGGATCTTGCTCAGAGAATAAGCAGAAGGGTCCCCAAATGCAGCAGGACTGCCTTACCACATATTGAAGGAAGTGAAATAATACATACTATTTTAGACAAAAAAAATTAGACATAAAATTTCCATAATGCACACCACAGAAGTTTGCACCACTGAACCTCCCGCTTGCCCTGCCGGGACTCAGGAATGGGAAGGTATTCTCTCAGCAGTGTGATGCTTTTGGATTCTCCAACATCTGCTTGCCATAGCTGTGAAATAGTGCCCATTTCTGATCTCAAATATGAACATCTAGTGTCAGATACCGTACACTGAACAGAGACTCTACCTCAGAATTTGAAGCATGTTGACTCCAGATGCGCCTCACCTGAAATCCCCTCCATTGGGGAGCACCCCCAAAATGTAATCAGCTTTGAGATGCATGTTTCAGCAAACCACACGCGTTTTGGGATTAAGTGTGACCCGGCTGGGAAGAAGGAAGGAGCTCTTTTTGATCTCCGCTGCGGTTTATTAAACGGCAGGTTTAGTTGTTATGCCTCACTTAACAGTTCCACCTCTCCTCTTTTCTAGGCCATTTGATGCCATTAACCGAGACTGCATGTCAGACCGCCACGCCACCACCTTCGGTTTCTTCTGCCTCACGTATTAGCCCCATTTGACCTTGACATCCGTCTGACACCTACAGCTCACTTGGAGATGCTTCTGTGCTAACAGCTTGTCACTTGCTTGCGAGCTCAAAGAGTCAGAGAGTGTGGAGATATGCCGCCCATGTCCTCCGTAATATCGTGCACACCGAAGATGTACAAAAAGAACCCGGTGAGGACACCTGTGGCAATCACACAGGGTCCCCAGACGTTTGACGGTCTACTGATCCCTGTGCCACCACTGTGATTGCTTTCCCGCTGCCACCAACCCATTTCTCTCAGGTACACACAGAGTCCAGACAGTTGTTAACATTAACAAATAATCAAGTTTATTTTATAGGCATGAACAAGTTTATGGTTTCAGTTAATTTTTCTTGGCAGTTTCTTAATCTTAGTTTCTTTACTGACCTATACATTCCTAACAACTTCAAACTGATCATCCCAACTATCTATCTGACTCCACCTAACAGTCCCTTCTCACTCTCTCACAACACAGCTTGACCAACCCACAGACCTATCCCCCCTCTTCCTTCTCCAACTCCCAACTCTCAACTGACCTCCAAACACCACCAACTCTAACTCTAACCCCTCCCCTTGGGTTCCCACTGGCCAATCACTTCACACTCATTTAACCCTTTCCTTATGACCCACCTAGGAGGGCAAACGCCACAACATCCTGGTGGCGTAACACAACATGGCGGCTGGGTGAATAGCGTAATGGCTGCCATATCTACTGTAAATAGAGCAGGAAAAGAGCCAAGACCACAAGATGGTGTAGCCCACCACCCTGAAGCTGTCCTATCACTGGGGGCAGGGAATGCACCTAGATCAGCCCCTGCCATGTTCACTCTCGTATCTCGACATAGCTCCTCTGTTCAGAACAGAGGAGTGGGTGAGTGTCCGATCCTGGCAGAAGCAGAGCAGAAAAAGCAAACAGTGTCTCGTGGATCCCCCCCCCCAACAGTTTCATTAAAGTTTTCACAATACAGCAAAGTAGTATCTAGAACAAATGAAATCAAAAATACGAAAAGGAAAGAGAAAAGATCAAGAAAAGATCAAGAGGAATAAGAAGAGGAAGAGGAAGCAGAGAGATAAAGAGCATTAAGAATAACATCAATAATAGCAGGAAGAAGCCCGTGTTTTGTAAGCCCCAAAATGGAAAACGAGCGAGGTCCCAACCAAAGAAGAATGACAACTTGAACTGATGGAATATGCGCAGCTTGTGGATCTAACTTATAGAATAAGAGAACAAGAAGAGCATTCGTTTAAAGGAGATTGGAAAATGTTTATTGAATATATGGGGGGGGGAATTGTGTACACTTGAGAACATTGGCAGCATTAAGATAAATTCAACAGTATAAATTTGTTCTGATGGAAGTAATAATGGAATACTGAATGGTTTATAAAATATGCAGGGATTCATGTTATGCAAAATGAACCATGGAAAGAGAAGAAAAGAAGTCACTGATATTTTAAGGTTGTCTAAATGAATATTCTAAATGGTAAAACAGAAAATTTAATTAATTAAAAAAAAGAATAACACCAATAAATAATAATAATAACAAACGACAAAATTATTATATGTATCTAGTTCTCTGTTATAATTATACCTTAATCTTCAATCTAGTCAGATCAGCCAAATGTCTGCTTAAAAAGGAACATTTTTGCCTGGCACCTAAAGGTGTATAATGAAGGCACCAGCCGAACTTCCCTGGGGAGTGCATTCCACAAACAGGGAGCCACTACAGAGAAGGCCTGTTCTCGTGTTGCCACCCTCCGGACCTCTCGAGGATGAGGCATACGAAGGAGGGCCGCAGAAGATGATCTCAGGTAGGTTCATATGGAAAGAGGCGGTCCTTGAGGTATTGCAGTCTTGAGCTGTTTAAGGCTTTATAGGTTAAAACCAGCACTTTGGATTGGGCCCTACAGAGCAGACACACCTGTACCTGCTTCTCACATGCACACAGACACTCCACATGTGAACAGCCACACAAACATTTCTCCTCTCTTTGCCATGCATACTTTCCCCTCCCTCAAGTCTCAGGATAGAACACATTGGGATCTTTGCTGCCCGAGGAATACCCTATTGAGACATTCAGGCTGCAGAGGTACTAACTAGAACATGCCTTTATCTGCACATCACTCTTCAGGGTTTTGTGTATTGCCCAAGTCAAGTATTAAGGTACTTGGGGAATCAGTTCTGCTATGGGGCAAAATAGATCTTATTTATAAATCTTATTTTCAATGCTGGGCAGAAGGTTTGTACAAGAAGTGAGTCCTCGCCTCTGGTTACATCTGTGGAGGGCACTTCAAATCATATGATTAGTTGTTTCTGCCTGGCTCACAAGGTTGAAAATCTCAAAAGCTTTTTTGTTTGTTTGTTTCAAAGCTCTGCCCAGAAAGGATTTGTCGTTGATTTTTTTTAAGGCAAAAAAGCAAATGGAAAGAAACAAAAACCTTGATGCTTTGAACTGGGCCTTTTTTCTTTCTTTCTGATATCTGGGGACCACCTGTGATTTAAAACTCTGCTAGCTTGTTAAAATACATTTCTTTTTGCAGAGGACATTTCTCCAGCACACATGCAATGTTAAGGGAGAATTTATATGCAGCATCCCATATATATATGCAAGCTATAGTACGGTTCCGTAAGCAAGGAGGAAAGGCTTAATTATTTAGCGAACAGAAAACATCCAAATTCACTATATACATCAGTCACATCTATTCCAGAAGATAATTAGAAGGACAGCTACGACCCAGAGTATTACAGTGAAACGAGAGTAGAAAGAGGACTTGAATAATGAAACTATTTCTTGACTGACTGACTCAAAGGATGAACAGAAAATTGTGTGGAGAGGGGAAGATGTCTCTAGGAAAAGTGAAATAAATCAAAGTTCAGGAACAGCTGTCTGTCAAATACTTTCCCCTTTGATACGAATAATATCGATGAAAATGTTGGTTGAAAGATTCCAAATGCAAGGGGTAATAAGAAAGATCTACTCTTTTACTAGCTAAGATGTACGCCGTACAGAAAGGCTGTGAATAAGTGGAGCAAGAGATTTTTAAATATATATATATTATTGCACTGTTTCATCCTGATTTCATCAAAGGAGCTGCCCAACTCAAGACTGATCATGCCTAATTCTTGGTTTGCAATTGGTTTCAGATGAAAAAAACCAAAATGGCCTCTTTAGAGTGCTGCATTTTCAGAAAAAAATCAGGGACATGATCAAATCTCAAAAACATCAATGTGTTCTGACACATGGGATGTCTTGCTTCCATGGGGCGATTGCCCATTTACTGCCGGGTAAGCAGAACGTCATCCAGGCATTTCAGTAGTTACCTCAAGGTAAGTAGGAACCTACCTCCGGCTGCTGTCTTTTGGATACAGCATTCTGTCTTTTTCACTCTGCGTTTGTAAATAGTTTGAAATACAGATATAAATCCCAGAAGATAGGTCATTGGACATAGCAACATTTTGAAATAAGTAGGCAGTGTATAAACTTTGGGTGCTTGCACCCGTGTGCAAGACCCTCCAATCAGCTATAAACTACACAACCTGAATTTGTTGGCACGTGATTGGATTCCACCTGAAAAGAGCAACAGTCTGCAAGCAGCTTTGTAGTTAGTTATGTACAGTGGTACCTCAGGTTGCATACGCTTCAGGTTACATATGCTTCAGGTTACAGACTCCGCTAATCCAGAAATAGTGCTTCAGGTTAAGAACTTTGCTTCAGGATGAGAACAGAAATCGTGCTCCGGCAGCGCGGCGGCAGCAGGAGGCCCCATTAGCTAAAGTGGTGCTTCAGGTTAAGAACAGTTTCAGGTTAAGTACGGACCTCCAGAACAAATTAAGTACTTAACCTGAGGTACCACTGTATACTGATTTGATGAGAAATGGCCATGTGCAAAAATGCAGTGATGGAGGAACTGTGGACCCCCAGACGTTGCTGGACTCCCGACTCCCATCGTCCTGGACTGTTGGCTTTGCTGGCTGGCGCTGATGGGATTTGGAGTCCAACAGCATCTGGAGGGCCAAAGGTTTCCTTCCCCATATATATTAAACAACAACAAGAACCATTGTTTCACTGAGTGGTGCTGTCATCAGGGCAGAACTTTGCAGCAGAAGTCCAAGCCCCAACTCAGCAGAAAGGCCCCCAGACTCAGCACAGTAACCTTAATACATTTTGGAGTAATACACATTATCAACTAAAGAGGGAGCCCTATATAAGACTATTAATGGACCCTCCAAGTGTCCCTATTTTCCAGGTTTACAGATTTATAGAAGCCGTCTTGGTTTTCGATTTGATCCTGGGATGTCCTGCTTTTCCTTACGACGTCCCTGTTTTCATCAGAGAAATGTTGGAGGGTATGGAGTCATGCAAACCCCCACGCCAAGGAGATAAGTAACTATACAACCTTGAGAAGACATCTGAAGGCAGTCCTGTATAGGGGAGTTTTTTTAATGCTTAATGTTTTATTATGTCTTGGAAGCCACCCAGAATGGCTGAAGCAACCCAGTCGGATAGATGGGGTACAACAACAACAACAGAGAAGGACGCCCCTGTTTTCATCAGAGAAATGCTGGAGATTATGCATAAAGTCCAGAGTCTAAAATTACCTAACTGCGTGACTCACATTACTTTTTAGCAAAACTCTTTTAAGACAGAGTCTTTCATCTCTGCTATCTTGTATGGATCAGGTGGCCCTGTTTATCTGTACACAAACTATTTGTTTATATATTTAAAAAGAACCATAGATTGTCTTCTGGTTGCCGTAAGCCCCGCAATTCCCACAGTTCGGCATTATTCTTCCTGTCCTGGGTTTACTAGGCAGACATTTTAAAGCGGCCCTATAAAGCAGAGTTCTCATTATCTGCACTTGTTCAATGGTCCATGGGGGAAGCGTTTAGTGTCTGAATAAAACATTGCGCACAACATGCACTGATGCAAGGCCCACAGAGACAGTTCGCATTGTCAGCTAATTAGATGTGTCGATTCATAGGGACTGGGCACAAAACAGCAACACACACACAAGACAAGGCCCTTCGGTATTCCTAATACATTCCACCCCTACCCCCATTTTAAGTCTTCAGCTAAAGTGAAATAGAGACGAGATGGATAACAGGCAATGCTTATACAAACCCAAGGCAAAGCAGTTTTCAGATTTTCCTTCCTACACTAAATCTCTCTCTCTCTCTCTCTCTCTCTCTCTCTCTCTCTCTCTCTCTCTCACACACACACACACACACACACACACACACACACAGTTGCTGTATAATAGCAACAGGGAACAACACCCTACAATTCCAGCAAATATCTACAAGGTGGCAAATCACACTCACTTCACAGAAATCATCTAGAACATAACTGCACATTTCTCCCTGCAACTTTCTTTCTAGGAGGGCTAGAGACTTTTTTTTTAAAAAAAATAAAGCTTAGAGTCTGGGGCACCTACCCAGGGATACCAGAAAAGCCTTTCTGGTGCCTGGGGGCGCCAGGTTGTCAACCCCGTCTTAGGCATAGGGTTCCTGACCTATCCTTCTGCTTCTGGCTTCAAAATACGCACTCATTGTGTCCTTACCAATTAACAGCTGCACTGGGCTAAAGGTAAAGGTAAAGGGACCCCTGACCATTAGGTCCAGTCGTGACTGACTCTGGGGTTGCGGCACTCATCTCGCTTTATTGGCCAAGGGAGCCGGCATACAGCTTCCAGGTCACTAAGCCGCTTCTGGCGAACCAGAGCAGCGCACAGAAACGCCGTTGACCTTCCCGCCGGAGCGGTACCTGTTTATCTACTTGCACTTTGATGTGCTTTCGAACTGCTAGGTTGGCAGGAGCAGGAACTAAGCAACGGGAGCTCACCCCGTCGCGGGGATTCGAACCGCCGACCTTCTGATCAGCAAGTCCTAGGCTCTGTGGTTTAACCCACAGCGCCACCCGCGTCCCCTCTGCACTGGGCTATGGATAGGTAAACCTTTAGAGTGGGTTTTCCCCTTGTCCCACTCCTTTCCCAGGGAAAACCTGCTCTTTAGCTCTAAATCGGAACAAAGGATAATCCATGGAAAACCCAAATTGCTGTTTGCTCCAATTGAGCTCTCCAAGTGAAAGCATTGGGAGAAGAGGAAGTGTGGATAAACCCTTTATTTCTCTCTGTTTTCTGGAGTGTCATGTAAAGTTCACATGCTCCCAGTCTTTCCCTTCATTTCTTTAGCGCAGGGCTCATATTCTTTAAGGTTGTGAATGTGTTAGGGCAGGGGTCAGAAAAAAAATTTCAGCAGGGGGCCGGTCCACTGTCCCTCAGACCTTGCGGGGGGCTGGACTATATTTTGAAAAATATATATGAAGAATTCCTATGCCCCACAAATAACCCAGAGATGCATTTTAAATAAAAGGACACATTCTACTCATGTAAAAACATGCTGTGGGCCGGATTTAGAAGGCGATTGGGCCGGATCAGGCCCCGGGCCTTAGTTTGCCTGCCCATGTATTAGGATATTAGATTAAATACACAAGTGAGTCAGGACTTCCTCTTGTTAATGCACACAAGTGTTTGTTGTGATACCAAATATCAGTACGTGGAAGAGTAATCCCATTAGTTTCTCAATCCCATTTTAATTTAATGCACATTTTTATGGAGGCCAGATGGTTTTGTTTATAGATCACACTGCAGCATCCTTCCAGCTGAAAGCAACAATAAAATCTATGCTGCTAATAATTCATAATTCTTATGAGCACCATAACTAAGGAAACAAAAGGGTTGGGGGGTTTTTTTGTTCA
This sequence comes from Podarcis bocagei, assembly GCF_964188305.1. Taxonomy (NCBI): domain Eukaryota; kingdom Metazoa; phylum Chordata; class Lepidosauria; order Squamata; family Lacertidae; genus Podarcis; species Podarcis bocagei. The sequence goes on from NC_138135.1 coordinate 69,252,820, forward strand.
CGGCTCATTAAAATATTGCTGAGTAGCATTCTGTTCTCACCCCGCTGCTTCTGTACTTCCTGCTCCTTCTGCACAGATCTCTCAAGAAAGATGCTTTCAGATATCTCAAAATCAGCCCAATTTATCTCCCCCTTTGCTGAACATCTGCTCAAGGCTTGTTTTGTTGTCCCTTAGAATATTTCCTCTTTGATACGCCTGGGGTGGTTGCTATGTTGCCTTTGGGCAGCTATGCAATATTTTGCCAGAGTAGTCTAGTAAAGCCGCTAATACTTGCTTCCTATGTTATTATACATTCAATAGCAGCTTCTTGGGGGCAGATAAGCTAACCACACTAAACTGCATTCCAGTAGATTAATGTCTCCCTGTGTTTTCCATGGGTGGTGGGTGGGTTCTGTGGGATACCCAGCCTCATATAACCAACATGCTTACTTCTTATGAAGGGGTTAATACCACAGAGTAAGCTGTCTGAACAGGTATAGCTAAATCCGTTCAACTTGGGAGGAACTAGGTAAGCAAGCATTTGTTCCCCTTTCAGTCTACTTGATAAATTTAGCATGTGGAGAGGCTAAGCTGGTTGCTCCAGTTTAGCCGAATGTCTCGCACTAGCCATTTTTGTATTTCTAAACCAATAATTTAGGAACTTTCACCACTTTGGAACTTATGCTAAGTTTTACTGCTTGCCTGTGCAACCTTTCTGACTGATGTATGGAAAAACACATGAACCTGACCTTTCAAGAGTTTGTTAGTAAACCACTTCTAATGTACGAAATCTGGATTCCCCCCCCCCCATGCTTGGGGAAGAGAGGACTATTTTGGAACTAACTTGGAAATGCATATTTTAAAGGTCTAACAGCCTATATTTCCACCTTCCACTTTGTTACATATTTTGTGATTTTAAATCTCTGCTGGCATTCTCTCACCAAAGAGTATTTGTTCCAACTTGGCTCTGGGCATCCAGAATTTCTCCTTTCTATATACCTATTTTTTTCCTTGCATCAACAGGTTCAAGCTCAACATACCTAGCAAATCCCCATCTTTCAGTGTCAGCTGTCTTGCATCGCAATAACAGTGATCTATATTCCAGGCTTGTTGTCAGGAAGAGCACAGCGAGGATGGTAAACCAACAAGGATATTAAAGTAAAACTGAAGTACAGCAAGAATGCTTAAAAATAATCACATTTTGTTATTTGAGTTCATTGAATTCAAATAAAAAACTCAGCAAACCACGATGAATGGAAAAGGTTTTTTTCCTCTTTTTCTGACCACAATGATACTGATTCGGTAGGTTCCTGCTTATTTGCCGATTCTGTACTAAAAGGCTTTTGGGGTGGTTGTTTTTTTCTTATATTCAGGTGATTTATTGTGTTTCTGCGAGCTAAGATGGAAGAATCTGAACACAGTTATTGAGAGACCGTGACACCTTTTGACCTCGCCATGTCAGCACAAAGCCATTCAACATGCTCCGAGTTCAAAACCAATTTAAAGTGTTCAATATTCTTTTTGCCTCCTGAACCTTGCAGCTCTTTGGTCAGCAGTCTGCGGTGAGGGAAGGCTGTCTGCTTCTGTCAAGCTGTAATTGGTAGTTTCCAAAAATACATATGAGAGCCATATATCTCCTCCGAGCTGAAGAAAACTTGTCAAGATTGATTTACCGTGGCGACGATATTAAATTGGAAAAAAGAGTGGCCATTTGTACATGACGTATGACGGCAGTGTATAAAATATTTAATGATGATGCTACGGTTAAACCACAAGAAGGAACACACTATTTACAACAGTGGTCTCTTTCTTTTTCCAGACTCATTTGTCTGCTAAGGAGCTCCTGTTCATCTGCCACAGAATTCCTGAATATTGCATAGCGTTTTGAGGAATGTTCTACATCTCTTTTCCAAATTAAGGTGCTGAGTGCGCCATTTTGGCTTCAATGTAGCCCCAAGGTGAAGCATAAGTGAATCCCAGCTAGGGACAGACGGGCCTGCCAATTTGGGGTTTCTTATTTTCTCATTTTCCAAATCTTAAATTTAGTTCTCCACATTTCTACAGCAAATTGCAGGGTTTTAAAAAAAAAATTCCTCATACAAATTCATCTGCATTTTAGTGCAAATTTACCCTAATAAACATGGTTTTGTCTGCCATTTCAACCTATGTCCATATTTTGCAAACAGTTTCCCTAAACAGATGGCATTGTTGTATGAATTTGTTGTTACTAACAGATCCACTGGACTGCACACTTTTCCTATTATGTGTATTTTTGCAAACCTTGTTTGATCAGAGGAACTGCATTTCAAAATGTGGAAGAGGGTGAATTCCAAAGGATGGCCGAGTTCAGGTTCTCACCTAGTTTTGGAAAGTGTGGATCTGAAAGATTCTTCTTGAAATACAAACTGAATTGAATCTCTTCCCCAGTTCCATAAACTCTCAACGTCCTTCTGTGCATTCCAGGAGAAGATCAGCAGTGGTTAACCAACTTTTATAGGGACGGCCCAACCATTAGGCAGACTGTGATTCAGGGTTCCATGAAAGGACAGCGACTCGTTGAAAATTTCACTTATTGTTGTTTTATTTTTACTGAAGGAAGAGGGGCTGTGGGATCTCCTGCCTCAGTGGCCAGAATTACTTGAATTGCTTTAGATCAGGCATCCCCAAACTCGGCCCTCCAGCTGTTTTGGGACTACAATTCCCATCATCCCTGACCACCGGTCCTGTTAGCTAGGGATGATGGTAGTTGTAGTCCCAAAACAGCTGGAGGGCCGAGTTTGGGGATGCCTGCTTTAGATAATATGCACCTTAACTCAGGCAGCAAAATGTCTCGGGGCAGCTCTGCTGCTTCCAGGCGAGCTTGCCTGCCATTATTGATCTTCTCGCTGTGGAACATGACAAGCTTCTGAGGAATCCCAAGGTTCCCTGCAGTTTGGGAAAGCTGCCAGCTTTTGGAGAGAATGGAACGCTGTTGTTTCTCTCCACAGCTAGCAATAGGTTTCTTCACACAACCACATATTTCAAAGATCTGCATGTGCAACAGAGCTCAGTCTCTTGCATGCCAAGGTACTGATTGTTCCTCTGCTTCTAACTGTTAGGTAGATGCAGAAGATGCTGCTGCTTTCTCTTCTGTCTCAAGTGGATGGAGATGCAGGTGGACCAGAAGTGATACAGCGAGATGACGGCAGGGATGGAGAGTTAAGCAGATGCTCATACATAGCATCTTTGTAAAGAGTAGGGCCACACACAAACCATTTATGTAAAGCACGTGGCTTTACATAACTGTAGTTTGTTAAAGGGGTGGGAATTGTGGCTCTGTGAGGGAGAAACTACAGTCCCCCACATTCTTTGGGGGTAAGGCCATGTGCTCTAAATGTATTGTGTGGCCTCGGATAGGACAGCATCAGGTAGAGGTCCTACGGCTCTAGAAGGCGAGAGTTGGAAAAGATGGTTAGAGAAGGCTTTCTGGGACACAGAAAGCAAAATGGACAATCTAGGAGGTAAAATTGAAGGATTTCAAGGGAAAATAAAAGTACAGTAAAGGGTAAAGAAGCAGATTGTGGGTTTGCAGGTCCAGCAGGGAGCTGGGAGGGAGAAGGCTGAGGATGAGGGAAGGGTATCACAACACTACAGAAAACAAGAGGGTGTGCGGGTCCAAGGCAATTTGGCACCCGAGGCAAAGCGCAAAGTGGCATCCCTCTCACTGGGGAAGAATGGGTGAGTGAAGAGCTACATGTCATCCTGAGGAGGGCTGCACTGAGGAAGAATGGTGGGAGCCACCCCCCTCCCCCCCGATCCTGCATCTTCCCAGGAACAGGAGGACAGTATAGATTTGGAAGAGTGGTTTGCAGAAGGGCATAGTTCAGAAGCCAGAAGCTGGGAAATACTGGGTGGGGAACAGCTAGCAGAAGAAACACTGGAAGAGAGAGAGTTAACAGATTCACAGTCTCTGGACAGCACTCCCCCTTCCCTTCTCCAAAGTCGCAGAGAGCTCAGAAAGTGTCAGAACAAAAAGCGCAGAGGTTACAAACTTAGATTACAAGACGTAGGAGTGATGTAGATTAATAGGGCCGTGGGGGGGAGTAACCCTTAATTGGGAGCACCGCCATTTCTAGGAGACGTGTTCTTTGTTCTCTTGCTGTGATTATTAAAGATTCTAACTGGTAAGATGTTCCTTTTGTTTGATCTCTTATCTACTGCCACGGGGGGAGGAAGCTGATTCCCTGAAGCCTGACACTACATCAAGAACAAGGAGGGAATAAAGATCTACCTTGGGAACAAAGGTGGGAGGAGAACAGCCTCCTATTCACCAAGAAGTTGCTGTAAAGGTAGCATTGGAGGGGCTTCTGAGGAAGAGGCAGATCCAGCCTCCAAGGAGACCCCAGTTGTTGCTGCCACTGTAGTGGCAACAGTGGGCAATGCATTTACCAGCGGCCAGATCTGCTGCCCCTGTGGATCCTGCCTTCTGAGTAACCTTATGGGTGAGCTGCCCTTGGTAGGCAGAGAGTACTACTACTACTTATAATAATAATTTATTCCCCAGCCATTCTAGGTGGCTTCCAACCAAAACATTAAAATACAATAATTCATCAAATATGAAAAACTTCCCTAAGCACGGCTGCTTTCTAAAAGTCAGATAGTTGTTTATTTCTCTGACATCTGATGGGAGAGCATTCCACAGGGCGGGTGCCACTACCGAGAAGGCCCTGCATTAAGGGGATGGAGGAGAATTGCAATTCAGTTTGTACTTTAAGGAAGACTTCCCTCATTGGGGCTTTTAGAAACAAGGTGTGAATCAGAATTCAACCTTTCGAAATTCACACTTTTCTGAATTTTGTAATGCTGATCTCCAGCCAATGTATAAAAATGCATTTTTTTAAAAAAAAAGGAAAAAGAAAAATGCATATACTAGGTTAAAGTGTGTGTGTAATGCATATATTTGTGAAAATAGAATACAGGGTGTACATTATGGGCAATTGCTGGCAGGAATATGTGTGTTGGCCTAACTGCATATACAGAAGAGCTCATTAGGAGAAATTTGCACCAAAATGGTAACGAATCTTCATGAGGGTTAAAAAAGCAAATCAGAAATTGCTGCAGACTGTAAGCAAGTTGAAGATTGGAAGAATGAGAAACGTAGAGAACTGAAATGGACCGATTCATCCATTTCCTAGCTGCACTACATAAAATAAAACAGCTGGCCGTCTCTGATAGGAAAAAAACAACAGAATTCTCTGAGGAACTGAGGACCTCTAGCAGTGTGATTCTATCTAATCCTAAAGTTCAGGAATTAAATGTAATTGCTAAAACAGCACCACAAGGGGAGTATCATCAGGGTTAAGAGGACCCAAAGGTAGAAGGAAGTACATATTTTTAAGAGGAAAAACCCTAAATACCTCAATGCCGTCCATTGCCAATACCTCAATGAAGACCATGTGGGTTTAGTGGCCATGGAATACTGACTGACTGATGAAAGAGAGGGGGACACAGAAAGTTGGGCAGGAGAGACAATGGAACAGAGTGGGTGGAAACCTCAACAGAAACACTTCACCCTGCAACATTTTGTTGTAGGCCCCACTTGTATTTCGGAAGATGCACTTGCCTCCCATACACTTACAGTTTTGAGCATACATTTCCTGCATGCATTAAACACTTGAACACGTAAGGTTTCTCTTGACTACCACTTGTAGGGGGTCAAGGCTGCTTCTCCTCAGTCATTTTTTTCTATTAAAAAAAAACCCCATTATATCACAAATGAGGAAAAATTGTAGCAAATTTTTTTAGCCCACTTCAGGCCCTACCGCAGACACGAAACATTCTGGCTCTTAAAACAACCAATGGCTTGCTTTCAGGGTAATTAATTTGAAGCAATTCATTTCGGCACTGACAGACTGAAATAGCTATTGCACAGTTGTCTCCAAGATTCTGCTTTTTGACCTTAATAATAAAGGCAATGCTTTCATAACGAGAAGAATACAATATGCCTTTCCTCTCTCTTGCTGAGGTGAACCAGCTACACACACACACACACACAGGCAGATGCCACATTTGATTATACATATGGCATGGCAAATTTTTCTGTCTCGGAAGCTGCAGCACTGCTGATAGAACATGAACAGATCTTCCTCCCGGCACCTTTCTGATAAGAGGCATCGCTATGAAATTGCCAACTGTTTTCCACCCATCACAATCAAAAACCTTTTAATTAGAAGGATGCAAGTTCAGCTGCCATCCTGTCTTCTCTCATTTATCTTCCATCGCCATCACCACGCCTTTCAGGATACAAATCCTTCCAAGGTTGGTTACAAGAAATTAATAAAATCACAACCCCCCCCCCCAAAAAAACCAACCCATTACAACTCATTAGGACTGGACTACTGCCATGCAGTCTATATGGGGCTTCCCTTGGGCTTGATCCAGAAGCGGAAGTTAGTGCAGAATGCGAGACCAGGGATGGATCTACACACAGGAAACGCCCCGCTATAGATAAGAAATTAAATGGTTATAAGAAAAGAAAATATCGCTATGGACAAATCGCATAGAAAATTTATTTGCTCTCCAGTGCCATCTGGCATTGCATGTTTATAACACATTCAAAATGTACAGAGCCATATCATGGATTGGTTACAATACCATCAGTTACATAAAATGTTTAAATTAGATAGGAAAAAATGGTTTTCTGGACCAAAGTTCACAATTCAAAAGAACTATTAAAAAACAATGAGTACCGTATTTTTTGCTCTATAAGACTCACTTTTTCCCTCCTAAAAAGTAAGGGGAAATGTGTGTGCGTCTTATGGAGCGAATGCAGGCTGCGCAGCTATCCCAGAAGCCAGAACAGCAAGAGGGATTGCTGCTTTCACTGCGCAGCGATCCCTCTTGCTGTTCTGGCTTCTGAGATTCAGAATATTTTTTTTCTTGTTTTCCTCCTCCAAAAACTAGGTGCGTCTTGTGGTCTGGTGCGTCTTATAGAGCGAAAAATACGGTAACTTTTCTCCAAAATGTAGAATCTGTTATAAGATTGGGAAACAAAAGATGAGTTTGTTAAAGCCTCAATGACACACTGGGCAATAGATATAGGTCACAATATCGATTTTTAACCTCTGGGAAAAGCTCCGGAAAAGTGATTTGAAGTTAATAGCATGCTATTCTTTGAAGGAGAACTACGTGAAAATAATGTACAGACGGTATTTAACTCCGAGTAGGCTTGCTAAGATGTATAAGTCTGAATTAGATAAGTGCTGGAGATGCAAAAAGGTTGAGGGAACATTCTTTCATATGTGGTTGACTTGTAAAGGTGTAAGAGAATATTGGGAAATGATACATAATGAATTGAAAAAAATGTTCAAAAGTACTTTCCCCAAAAAACAAAGAGTCCTTTCTGTTGGGGAGAATTCAGACTGAAATTCCCAGGTGTCAAAAGAGGTTATTTATGTATGCCAGTACTGTGGCCCGTGTTTTGTTAGCACCAAAATGGAATACGAGCGAGGTCCCAACCAAAGAAGAATGGCAACTTAAGTTGACAGAATATGCACAACTTGCAGACTTAACATAAGAGAACGAGAAACATACGTTTAGAGATTGGAAAACGTTTATTGAATATATGGGAAATAACTGTGCACAACTGAAAATGCTGGCAGGATTAAGATAAATTCAACAGTGTAAATAAGTTTTGATGGATGCAATAAAAAAATACTGAATGGTTTAGTTTATGTAAAATATGCAAGGATTTATGTTATGTAAAATGAACCATGGAAAGAAAAGAACGGAAGTCATTGCTATTTTAAGGTTGTTTAAATGAATATTCTAAATTGCAAAACAGAAAATTTAATGAAAATTATATACAGTGGTGCTCCGCAAGACGAATGCCTCGCAAGACGGAAAACCCGCTAGACGAAAGGGTTTTCCGTTTTGGAGGTGCTTCGCAAAACGAATTTCCTATGGGCTTGCTTCGCAAGACGAAAATGTCTTGCGAGTTCCTGCGGGGTTTTTTTCCCTCCCCCCCTTTTTCCCAAGCCGCTAAGCCGCTTATCAGCTGATCCGCTAAGCCGCTTATCAGCTGATCCACTAAGCCGCTTATCAGCTGATCCGCTAAGCCGCTTATCAGCTGATCCGCTAAGCCGCTAAGCCGCTTATCAGCTGATCCGCTAAGCCGTTAATGGGGTTGCTTCGCAAGACGAAAAAACCGCAAGACGAAGAGACTCGCGGAACGGATTCTTTCCGTCTTGCGAGACACCACTGTATATGTTCAATGCAGGATTGGTGGTTTGCTCTTTGTTTCTGTTTTTGTTGTTGTTTGTAGTATAAATGTGTTTGTAGTGTGCACAGGGCAGATAGATGCCAGGAATGAGGTGTGCACCTTCGACAAGGTACCACATTAAAGACGTGCTTTTGAAGGGTGAATGAACTAGGTCTCCAAGGACTGAAGCAGGCATATAGAAAAGTGATGGTGCCTAAATATAACAGGACCCAGGACAGTGGAACTGGGCGCCACACCAAATGCCATCTAGCCCAACTCCCTGCAATGCAGGAATCACAGTGAAGAGTCCCTGACAGATGCCCCCCCCCCAACTTGCTCTGCCTCAGGACCCTTTGCCTATTGCTTCATTACAGAGGTCAGAATCCTCTCATATTCAATATTTTTGTACTTGCATTGTTGTATATATTTCAGGGACTTTTCCATATTGTCTTCTAAATAGAGAAATTGATGGTTGGTCTTGTGGAGAAGTTAGCTTGCTTGTCTTCAGGGTAAATGACTTAAGAGGAATATTCATAGGAAACTGCCTGGGACAGAGTCAGACATTGACCCATCCACCTCACCGTCGTCTACACTGACCAGCAGCATCTCTCCCGGGTTTCAGACAGGGAACCTTCTCTGCCCCACCTGGAGATGTCATCCAGGAATATCAGTGAGGATGGTGATAATGCAAAGCAGATTGTCTAATCCTGTGCTATGGACACCCCTAGACTTGGGCGTCTTCTACTGCATTTCAAGGGACGTTGGGATTGTCTTCCTTTGGAAATGGGGCTGAATGAAGAATGATCCGATATAAAAACATGAACTCCAAAAGAGAAGATTCACCTGCAGACGGAGCTGCAGGTGGCATGGGTTCTTGGGGTGTCAGGATGATGCCAGAGGCATGTCCTGCCCTCTTCCCTGGTGCTGCCCTTCCACCTCTGCCCTTCAGGAGGCTGCAGGGCCCATGAAGGTCCTCTGGGGCAAGGGATGGGGCCCAAGCCTGAGGGAGGCCAGTCTTTCCTGGCTTGGGCCTCCTTGTGGGCTCCCTTGCACCTGTCAATGGTGGGTTTTGTAGTTTCACATAAGGCGTCTCATCCAGCTTTCTCTTTCCTCTGCAGAAGGCAATAGCCCAATGACACCGGTCCCGTGTTCGGCCAGCACCCCAGGAAGGTAAACTAATCTCCACACCCTGGGGACTTTTCACTTAGTAGAGTTATGGTTCATTCCTGAGAAAGATCTCCCAGGCCTTCTTGCTGTGCCTTGCAGGCCTTTTTCACTTCACCTCAGTAGGCAGAGCCCTGACTGACTCCAGCTACAAAAGCTGAGGTGGTTGGACCCTTGGGTTGGGTATTGTTTGGCAGGCGTTGTTGAGAGAGGCTGTTAATTCAGTCTCTCTTTCATTCTCTTCCAGAGAACATCATTGTCGAAGAAATTGAATGAGCGCGGCGCAGAAAGGGAGTCCGTCCCGGCAGCTGGGAGAAGACGGCATATGGCGGAAGGTTGCAGGAGGAGCAAGGAATTACTTCATGAGGAGGAAGACCCCGGAAACCCTGTTCCTGATTGCTTTTGGAGTACGTGGCGTTTTCTTGAGGCTTCCAGTGGACTAAGCCGATCAGCGGACTTTGTTGGGGGATTTTAAGACAGTGTTGGAGAAGGAGATTTTGGCGCTGGGACTTATAAAATTCACCCCCTTGCCAGCATTGTTTCGTGAGGAGGAAGACATTGGAAACCCTGTTCGCTATTGTTGCTGGAGTTTGTGGCGCTTTTCAGAGGTCACCAGTGGATTAAGCCGACAAGCGGCAGAAAAAGAAGAAGAATGCAAATTGGATTACAAATATCTTCCTTTTAATGTTTTAATGTATTTATATCTTGTTTTTTTCAGTTGTATTCATTCAACTTGCTTTTATTATTGGCTGTTAGCCGCCCCGGTCCATCCTTGGCTGGGGAGGGTGGGGTCTAAATAAAATTTATTATTATTATTATTATTCCTCATATACAGTAGTTTGGTTTTTCTGCTCTTTGTTTCCTGTGAGCTTTCTTTGGACACGATGGTGCGATAGACAAAGAAAACGAAAGTAACTGTACTGAAGGAAAGGTCATTTCTTTGTTTGCTGCCATCGTGTGGGACGGGAGGGAATTTGACGTAAAAATAGAAAGATTGGACTTTCTGGAGGTTGTCAGCAGTATTTTGGGCCAAAATAAACATCATGTCTGGGAAAAATGAGGAAAAGGGAATAGGCACCCCAGGGGAAAGACGTCCCTCTAGGCACTTCCCTTCTCCTGAAAGGGAAGGAGGGGAAGGAGATCAGAGACTAGGAAAGTTTAATGGTGGAAATAAGGAAAGAATTTAAACAGAATGAACAATATATGGAGAAAAAATTATTGGAGGTACAGGAAACATTAGATAAAAATCTAGATGCAGTTGGGGGGGGGAATTGTCAGGCAAAGTAAAAGACCTTGCAGTTAGATCCAAGGCTGTGGAAGACTCAATGAAACGCACACAGAAAGAATTGAAGGAGACAAAGAGGGAGACAGAACGGGTTGGAGGAGAGGTCATAGAAATTAATAAAACACAAGAAGAGATGTTGGACAATATAGCCCTTTTGGAGATGAAGCAAAAACAACTGAATCTGAAATTATCTCAATAAAAAGAAAAACATGGAAAAATTGGAGTTACGTATAAACAACTTTTAAAAGAAGAACAAGGACAATTAAAATTGAAACCGTATGAAGAACTCAAACAGGCTTGTTCTACTTGGTTACAATATCATCAACTATATGATAAATTTAATTCCGATAATAAAATTGGCTTTCATAAAGAATCAAAACTCAAGCTAGAACTTCTAAATAATTCCAAATTAATTTGTCAAAAATGTATAATTTATTACTTGAATGGGAACTTAAAGAAGAACAGATTAAAGAAGTTATGATAAGGTGGGGGCAAGATTTTGGGTACGCGATTTCACTTGATCAATGGGAAAATCCACCTCTCCCTGCCTTCCTGGTTTGGTGCCATCCAGCTGTTTGGAAATCAACTCCCATCATGACCATAGTGACTGGGGTTGCTGGGAGTTGGAATCAAAAACATCTGGTTGGCAGCAGAACAGAAAAGGCTGCGACAAACCACCCAAACACCATGCGCGCGCGCGCACACACACACACACACACACACATATGCATAGTTGAATGCTCCTTATTTCTTATTCTCAAATTTATACCTCATTTTGCCTTCTGTACCATAAGGCTAGTTGCTGTGAGCAAAGCAAAAAGCAGTGTAACAACCAGGAACTGTTGTGTTCCTGAAAATTATTTTAATTTCCATTGTTTTATTTTAATTTCCATTGTTTCGAATGTTTTCCTTGTAACTTAAACCTAAACCAAGTGAGGAGTAAACACGAGGAAAGAAAACCCATTAAAATTTGAGTCACCTGGCAATCCTATATAATTACTAACCAGGAAAACAGAGACCTTATATATTAAAAAACCTGAAATGTGCAATGGGGATGTGAGTGTGTGCATGGGGGGAAAGAATGCTGATCTCACAGCATTTTAACCATAATGGCACTTTTCATTTTTCTCAAAATATCAGAGCAGCTGTGGCTCAAACAACAGCCTTCACCACCCTCTTTAGACTGAGTGGGGAAAGGGGTTTTGAAAAGCACAAGTTATTACAGAGCACTGTGCTCCAAATGTAGCCTTAAAGATTGGATCGTTTCAGCCCCCCCTCGCCCCCGTTTCTAAAAGACTACACAATGCAGGCATCTGAATGTTAATGACACATTAGGGCAGTGGCTTGGAATTTGATACACTACAGATGTTATTTCTGTGACAATGCACCTTCTGTTACATAAAGAGGCTGGTGGCATTTTTTGGTTCTTGACGATTTTTTGATCCCTACACCAAAAAGGCAAATTTCCTCAGGGTATATATAGATATTTCTATATGTGCACCTCAGGGTATACAGTGGTACCTCATGTTACATACGCTTCAGGTTACATATGCTTCAGGTTACAGACTCCACTAACGCAGAAATAGTGCTTCAGATTAAGAACTTTGCTTTAGGATGAGAACAGGAATCATGCTCCAGCGGCGCGGCAGCAGGAGGCCCCATTAGCTAAAGTGGTGCTTCAGGTTAAGAACAGTTTCAGGTTAAGTACGGACCTCCGGAACGAATTAAGTACTTAACCCGAGGTACCACTGTACAAGACTACCACATATGATAAAAAGAACCTGAGGTATCACTGTACTATATGCTTGTGAAACATGAACCATAAACATCATCTCCAACTCCTTGAAAGATTCCATCAACAGTGTCTCCGAAAAACTTTACACATCACTTGGGAAGACAGGCAAACTAATATCAGTGTATTGGAAGAAGCAAAGATCACCAGTGTTGAAGCAATGATTCTTCAACATCAACTTCGTTGGACTGGTCATATTTTGCGGATGCCTGATTATCATCTTCCAAAGCAACTACTCTATTCCAAACTTAAAAATGGAAAGTGTAATGCTGGTGGTCAACAAAAGAGGTTTAAAGACTCTCTCAAGGCAAATCTAAAAAAATGTAATATAAACACTGACAACTGGGAAACACTGGCCTGCGAGCGCTCCAGTTGGAGAACAGCCTTTACCAAAGGTGTCATGGGCTTTGAAGACACTCGAACTCAGGACGCAAGGGAGAAACTTGCTGAGAGGAAGGCACGCTTGGCAAATCCATACCGTGATCAACTCCCGCCTTGAAACTAATGTCCCCACTGTGGAAGGACGTGTGGATCCAGAATTGGCCTCCACAGTCACTTACAGACTCACTGTTAAAACCATGTTTATGGAAGACAATCTTACTCGGCTACGAGTGATCGCCAAAGAAGATATATATTTCTATATGCAAAAACTACGTTGTAAGGCAAAGGAAGCACTAGCAAAATCTGATTTGTTTGAGTAAGGGGGGGGGGAGTAAAGGACACCTGAACAGTTAAGTCCAGTCAAAGGCAACTATGGGGTTGCAGCATTCATCTCGCTTTCAGGCCAAGGGAGCCGGCGTTTGTCCACAGACAGCTTTCTGGGTTATGTGGCCAGCATGACTAAACCACTTCTAGCGCAACAGGACACCGTGACAGAAGCCAGAGGGAGTGAAAACGCTGTTTACCTTCCCGCTACAGCGGCGCCTATTTATCTACTTGCACTGGTGTGCTTTTGAACTGCTAGGTTGGCAGGAGCTGGGACAGAGCAACAGGAGCTCCCTCCTTTGGGGGATTCAAACTGCTGACCTTCTGATCAGCAAGTCCAAGAGGCTCAGTGGTTTAGACCACAGGGCCACCCACGTCCTTTACCTTTTATTTGTTTGAGTACTCCCAAAGAAACCCATACCCTCCAACACTCCTCCAATGAAAATAGGGGTGTCCTATTTAATTAATTAATAATAATAATAATAATAATTTTACTGTTTATACCCCACTCATTTGACTGGGTTGCCCCAGCCACTCTGGGCAGCTTCCAACATACATAAAAGCATAATAAAGCATTGACCATTAACAAATTTCCGTATAGAGGGCTGCCATTAGATGGCTCAGGGGTCGGATAATTCCATACTCTCCAACATTTCTCAGATGAAAATAGGGACGTCCTATGGAAAAGTCTAGGATCAAGTAAGAAACCAGGGCAGCTTCTTTAAATCCAGGACTGTCCCTGGAAAGGAAATCTGTGGCACAAAACCATTGCCTAGCCAAGTTGAAGCACTTGCAGTCCCTCTCCACCATGGAAATCGGTGAGATTTAAAAGTGCTTCATGTGAACCAGATCATGCTCTATGTATTTCCCTATGCACAGATCCTGCAAGAGGTGGCCACTGGTTTTCAATGATTTCCTTAACTTAGACCAAAAGCAATCCCTGCTTTTCACATTCACAAATTGTTTCTGAATAGCCCGTTTCTGAATAGCCAGTTCCTTTGACAAACAACTCTAATTCGTACTTGTGCAATTGCAAATTGCATGAAATTCATCCACTCGGCTGCAGTTGCTTATTTCAACAGTTTGTTAAATGACCTTTGGGGAAATAGCTTCTGATACTACAGCATAATTCATTCTGGAGAACCATGTGGAGCTCTGTATTATTTATTAGTGAAATGGATTATACGCAATAGATGCGATCTACCATAGTTCCCACATACAATTTGATAGATCCCAAGCCAGTCAGAGATAGGCTTTCCCTAAGCTTTAGAAAGGAAATTGTCTTAAGAAAGGGGCAACCGTAAGGGCCCAGAAAGGCTAAATCCTGGGTCTTTTGTGCTAACCCAAGATCATCCCTTTTAATTATTTAAAAAATCTTTTCTTTCCCCCCCAAAGCAGCTGGGGGTACTGCAAAGAACCCAGTTGCTCACAATCTTAATTTTCCCAGAGGCATCTAGATACAGTGGTACCTCGCAAGACAAATGCCTCGCAAGACAAAAAACCCGCTAGACGAAAGGTTTTTCCGTTTTCGATTTGCCTCACAAGACGAATTTCCCTATGGGCTTGCTTCGCAAGACGAAAACGTCTCGCGACTTTGTTTTCTTTGTCTAAAAACAAAGACATGTTTTGTTTATAAAGTTAATTTATTTTCCCTTCAATTTTTGAACTGCTCTTTACAGTATGTGTGACTTTAAAGAGCAGTTAATAAACTGTTGTTGTACCAAATTTGGCTTTGTTTGGACTTTTTTTGACCATAGGTAAAGGTAAAGGTACCCCTGCCCGAACGGGCCAGTCTTGACAGACTCTGGGGTTTGTGCGCCCATCTTACTCAAGAGGCCGGGGGCCAGCGCTGTCCGGAGACACTTCCGGGTCACGTGGCCAGCGTGACAAAGCTGCATCTGGCGAGCCAGCGCAGCACACGGAACGCCGTTTACCTTCCCGCTGGTAAGCGGTACCTATTTATCTACTTGCACCCGGGGGTGCTTTCGAACTGCTAGGTTGGCAGGCGCTGGGACCGAGCAGCGGGAGCGCACCCCACCGCGGGGATTCGAACCGCCGACCTTTCGATCGGCAAACCCTAGGCGCTGAGGCTTTTACCCACAGCGCCACCCGCGTTTTTGACCATAGGAACGCATTAATTGATTTTCAATGCATTCCTATGGGATTTCGTGCTTCGCAAGACGAAAAATTCGCTAGGCGACAAAAATTGCGGAACGAATTAATTTCGTCTTGCGGGGCACCACTGTATTGTGGGATATTTACAATGCAGACAAACCAACGATTCGTGTTTTGCTCGATAGGCACATGATAGGAGTTTTCTTGTAAATTTGCTAGAGAGAACTCTGTGAGAGACACAGATATATTCTCTTACCTGCCTGGGCACACCCCACCCCATTTCTTCTCTTCCTCTTCTTCATCGGATCACCGAACCAGAAATGTGAAGAACAATCTGCATGCCAATCCTCAGACCCCATTTTAAACTGTATTAAGGTGGGAAATCTAATAATTAAAAAACAAACAAACCCAAAACTGTATTAAGGTAGGTCTTGGTAACTGAATCACCATGTTAAGTCTGCCTTAAAGCTGCTGCACCCGTTACTCTTCAACCAGTATTCCGAGCGAGTAAATCTTGTTTTTTTACCGTTTGCAAGATGGTGTGCTTGTTGTTTCATGGGGAAGAAAAGGGGAAAATATCTGGAGAATCCACTCTGCCTTCAGGGGCGAATGGGGGGGGGGCGGTCTGCCCCAGGTGCCATCACGGAGGGGGGGGGCGGCAAAATTATCAAGAACAATTAGTGCCCTACCCTCTGAGAGGTGGTTTGGGACCCGGCGCTGGGCTTCCTGGGTCCCAGAAGGTGGCCTGTGTGAGGAAAATGAGAGTAGGCCGAGTAGACTAGGCCTTGCCTTGCCTTTGCTGGAAGCAGCCGATTGGCCAGCTGGGTTGGGGGCGGGGCCAAGGCAAGGCAAGGCCGAATCTACTCGGCCTAGTCTCATTTTCCTCACATAGGCCGATTTTCTGGGCTGCCGGGGAGGCCTGCCAAGGCCGCTGCCTGTCCCCTGCACCCCCTTCAGGCCCCAATCCTCCTCCAGAAAGCCTCTGCTGCCCCCAAAAGTGGAGCACGCAGGACAGTAGCAGCGCTGCCACCCTGTTTTGCCTGCTTGTGGTGCCAGGAGGAGCAGCTCATCGCTGCCCTCCTTCCCCTAATAATAATAATAATAATAATAATAATAATAATAATAATAATAAATTTTATTTATATCCCGCCCTCCCCAGCCGAAGCCGGGCTCAGGGCGGCTAACAACAATAAAACAGTATAAAAGTATAGCATAAACAACACTCTAAAATCATTCATCATAAAATTAATTAACTTAGATCTGTTATCATTTCACCCACTGTTGGACTGAACAATAAGGGGTGTATGTGGATCATTTTTAATTGCTCCTTATAACCATATGTTCTAATTGCTGACATCTTGAATATTGACCTGGGATTTTGGGAGGAAATGTGAAAACAATAGGGAGAATTTAGGGATGCTTGGCAGATAGTATTTTGCTGGCCTTGGTAAGTTGTCAGGAACAGAGAATGAAAAATACAGAAAGTCTTCCAACCCCCTCCCACCTTTTTTGCTGCTCATATGTGCATGACATAGCATAACCACACGTTCCAGATCTAACTCAGGAAACTGTGCCCCACCCCGATGTTATAGGTCTCCAGCTCCCATCAGCCCCAGCCAGCGTGGGGCTTGTAATCAAATAACATCAGGAGGACCACAGGTCCCCATTTCTGGACCAGATGACCTCCAAGGTCTCTTGCTGTCCTGAGCCCCAGCATACTCAAAGTTTACTCCCAATAGGCTATGCTGCTTGCCATGTGCACTAAGTAGGAAGTTCTATTGACCACAGTCCCAAAGACAACGGTGGAGAGGAATCAGATAGTCTAATGGCTGAGTGCAAGTTCAGGTCCAATGCAATGAGAAAGGTTCAAATTCAAACTTTAAGGCCAGGTTCCCGTCTCTGAATAAGATCCAGGGTTGGAACCACAGTCTGGTGGAGATCCCAAGACAGTCAAGCCATGGTCCATCAATGGTGAATGTTGAGCCTGAATGTTGAGTCTGCCTTCCTTCTGCTTTTATTCCTCCCAATCTTATTGAATGCACCTGAGCTTGCTCCAGCTGAGTAGCTGTGTCTCTCTCCTTAATGAAGCATATGATCTTCACCTCCCCTGAGTTCAGTCCAGCTTAGTGACCACAAACCTCCTCCCAGACCTAGCAAGTCCCATGATCTTCCCTGATCAGCTAGTAAGCTGGGCTGTCTTCTTTCGCCTGTCTCTGTCTCTTAAAGTGTAGTTCCTGCTGTTCACGTTGCCTCAGAGACTGTCATTTTTGTGAAGAAGGGGGCACTTCCGGTTCTGGTGATGTGTCCACTTCCCTTGGTTCCCATGAACTGTCAGCTGACCCTTTGATGTTCTCTGATGTCCACTGAGTAGCTCCTCTTCCCCTTCCTCAGCTGGGATCCCCTTCCTCTTCCTGGGTGTCCTGCCAGTTCATGACACTCGGAACATTAAAATTCCAGGATTCAAAAGGGTGACGAATCCCACTTGCTATCACTTCCTGGTGGGGCAAGAGTGGGAAACTGGTAGCTATTCTGATGTTGTTGGACTCCTGCTCCCATCAGTCCCAGACAGCAGGGACAATGGTCAAGGATGATGGGAATTGCAGTCCAACAACTTCAGCGAGACTCTCTGGCTGCTAGGGATGGGGGAGGGATTTGATTTGGTTGGCATTTAAAGCCAAATCCATTGAATCCACACCTTCCAAAACAATGTGAGAACTGAAACACAGCTGTCCTTCCACTTTTGTACGTATTTGAATTTTGCGATGTACTCCTCTAGCGAAATAATGTTCCCAAAAATGCATACATTAGGAGAAAGCATGCATAAAGATGAATTTATTTGTGAAAATGTATGATGTGTTGCTTTGAGTCATTTCTATTAGTAGAATGTCTAATAAATATTGCTATTGATATTATTATTATTATTATTATTATTATTATTATTATTATTATTATTATTTTAAAAATCTGTCTGTTAGTCAAAACT
This sequence comes from Podarcis bocagei, assembly GCF_964188305.1. Lineage (NCBI taxonomy): Eukaryota > Metazoa > Chordata > Lepidosauria > Squamata > Lacertidae > Podarcis > Podarcis bocagei. Next base: position 69,271,082 of record NC_138135.1, read on the forward strand.
GCAAATTCCTTTAGAAATGTGGAAACCTGAATTTAAAATGGGGGGGGGGGATAGAAATTAAGAGAACCACAATTGACATTTCCTTCCATCCTTACCTGTTGCCCTAGGGAATTACGGTTTACCAAAACTACTTGGTTTCCAACTTCCTGTGCAAATGCTGAAGTCAGTACCCTCATTTAGGAAGCAACTATGTGATGAGCTTAGGCATTTTGGTTGCTTCATGTTTGAAATCGGGCAGTGCCGTTCATTTTTCTTAAGATGAAGCCATAAATCAGGAGTGATAACTCTCCTGTCTTTACCTTCTTGTGGCTTTTATGCACCCAACTTAACCTCTTCTTTCTGACAGTTCAGTGCTTCACCTCAACCGTTATTCTACCACATTAATTAACAGTTAAGCTATCAACGCTTTGTACGTCTTCATGACAACCCCCCTAAAGGCCTGGAAGCAATTAGCAGAATATAAAACTATGAGAGAGAGAGAGAGCGCGCGCGCATTGGAAAGGGTAGGCAGATTAGCTATCACAGAGGGAATAATACGGACAAGCTTCTTTTATTTCAACATATGGTCCTTCTGCTATTCATGTTGCTGGGGGAAAGGATGCCCATTGAGAAAGAGACATGCTTCCTGTCACATGCGGAAACCAAAAGGGGTCAGCTTAAAAACATATATTCAAATATTGCCAGATATTCAACTATTTCAAGCATTGATCTATTAGGAGAATAGCAAGAAACTGATAAAATGTAGCTGGTTACACAGTTAGGGGCAGTGAGAAGGTAGATTTCCAGGAACATTGCAGTGAGAAATATATGCTCTGGACATCTCCAGGGGCGTTTCTGGACTCCATGTATCCCATACCCTCCAAGTGTCCCAATTTTGCAGGGACAGTCCCGGAACTGAGAAAGCAATCCTGGTTTCTGATTTGATCCCAGAATGTCCCTGCGATCCGCCCTGAGATCTTGTGATGAAGGGTGGTGTACAAAATCAAGTAAATAAATATTTCCCCTGCCAGAGCCACCGCCAACAAGCTCAGAGAGGAGGACGAGTGGTGGTGGCTGTGCAGCAGCATCCTCCAGTGTGGCCTCTCTGTGGCCACTGCTGTGGGCCTCTTCCCTTGCGCAGCTGGAAGCAAGGAGGAGCAGCAGCTGCCACTGCTGAGGCCCAACCCTGCATGACCCACTGGCTCTGAGGGGCAGGCAGAGGGCAGGGCCGCCCTGGGCGGGAAGAAAGAAAAGTGGATCGGAGCGCAATGAGTCTTTGATTTATTTTTTAAAATGTTTTGTGCACCCACCTCTAATCTTGGCTCTTTCGATCTGGCAAGAGGCCGAATTTGAGAAGAGATTTTGCTTTCAACTGTGTGCCGAGGAAGAACTCCAGAGTAGAATTTTAATGGTGGAGACTGGAGTTATTTATGGCCGCAGCTCGTACGTCAAGGGTCAGCAAGGCTTACTGAGCATGGGCTGGATCACTTCCGTGGACTGGTGCAGCGCGATGCCAAAAAGCGCATCTGCGCATGTCTGTGGCGCCGGAAATCACTTCTGCACATGCTCAGACGCTGAAAATTGCACCTGCGCAGAAGCGATTTTTGGCATCTGGGCAAGCGCAGAAGCAATTTCCAGCACCACGGACATGCGCAGACGCGATTTCCGGCGTCTGGGCATGCGCAGAAGCTATTTCCGGAGCCATGGGAGAGTCCCCGCACCGCACTGCACCAGTTTAGCATGGGGACTCACCGAGCGGGCGGCTTGGTGCGGGGGTGGCTCGTGGGCCAGTTAAATGGCCTCCGTAGGCAGCTTCTGGCCCATGGGCCTTAGGTTGCTGACCCCTGCGCTAGTCAGTAAACAGTGGAAGGAATGGAATGTGACCTTGTCCCATCCAGATAAACACTGCAAAGAACTGAACAAGGGAAGATAGTAATTAATTCTCCCAGCACACCAGGTCTGAAACAACAATGTATATTAGTTCTTGGTATGAGCTTTTGTGTGCATGCACACTTCTTCAGATACGTGTATCTGAAGAAGTGTATCTGAAGCGTATCTGAAGAAGTGTGCATGCACACGAAAGCTCATACCAAGAACTAACTTAGTTGGTCTTTAAGGTGCTACTGGAAGGAATTTTTCTATTTTGACTATGGCAGACCAACACGGCTACCAACCTGTACCTGGAACAACGTATATGAAGGACTGCACACGTGAAATGGATTTATATTTATAAGATGTAACAGAGGTGCTGTTTGTAAAGAGGAAAAAAATGTGATCAGCTGCAAGGATGGACGACTAGCGAAGGATGACAATTGAACATTAAACAAGAGATGATGCAGCTATGGGAGGAAATGGTCAACGTATGTTTGCAACAGGAGTGGGAAACCTGATTTTAAGAAATTGTATTAAATTTAAGTAATTTGGTTAGATTTGTAATAATTTGGAAAATTAATAGAAATAATTTGGGGGGAAATAATCTTGGCTCTTTCTAAAAAATATTTATTAATGTGAGTCTTTTTAATTTTTGTAAATCTACCAAAGAATAAAATAAAATACACTCGGGATTAGGGGTTTTCTCAGGACGGTGGAGGGTGTGTGTCCTGTGTCCTGTTAGTGTGTTGTTGATGGCAGCCGCCCTTCTTCTGGTAGGAAATGTTCGGAGGACATGACCAAAAAATGAGGGTTGGGGAGGAATGTGAATTGTCCCATTTTCATCTGAGGAATTAGGGTATGGTGTCCCAAAGCCAAATCTTGGCTCCCATTAAGTTCTGGTTGCCCCTGATTTACACATATGGAGGAAACAGCCCAGTTGCCTCTCTCTGAAAGCATCTCTGTAGACCTAATCTAAACAATACTGTGAATAACCGGATCTTCTGTGCCTTTGTTTGTTCTTCCCCATTATTAAAGGCCACGTTTTCGTAGGGAAGGAAGGCGACACGTGGAACGTTGCCACTTAGGAGAAGTAAGAGATTATTCATTTAAAGTTGCAAGCACAGGCATATTTGCTCTTCCACACACACACAAAAATGTATTTTGTACATTGTCTAGTACAGCAGAAATTTCAATAAGTAAATTGTATGATTGGTTACAGAGCTGGAAGAGAATGAACACTGATTCAGAATGAGAAATGATTCAATAGTCTTTATGCAGCCATTATTGCTGTGGAAATGAAGAATTATGTAGAGTTTATTAGAAGCAGCACTGATTTGGTAGTTTAACATAGTCGTCTTGAGTTTCTTCTTAATATAGGCAAATTCCATCTTTGGCAAAGCTGCAAGAGTTGGCATAAACCAGAGGATGGGCATATCCATAATTGACAGCTTGGTATTATGGGCCTCTTCAGACACATTACCAAACCTTGTACAGTGGTACCTTGGGTTACAGACATTTCAGGTTACAGATGCTTCAGGTTACAGACTCCGCTAACCCAAAAATAGTTAAGAACTTTGCTTCAGCTGAGAACAGAAACCGTGCAGCAACAGTGGGAGGCCCCATTAGCTAAAGTGGTACCTCAGATTAAGAACAGTTTCAGGTTAAGAACAGACCTCCAGAACGAATTAAGTTCTTAACCCGAGGTACCACTGTATTAACACCATCCTCTGCTCATTCAGCAGCAATTGAACAACATATTAATAACACAATCCTATGCATATTTACTTAGAGGTAAGTCTGTGATGCTTTGACGCAGCATTATTGCCATCTGGATAATTTCATTTGCATTATGAAAAGTTACATGATTTTAGCAAGAAGCTACAGCATACGCACTTATTGGAAATAATGATAATAATAATGATAATAATAATAATAATAATAATAATAATAATAATAATAATAATTTATTTATACCCTGCCCTTCCCAGTTTAAAAACCGGGCTCAGGGAGGCTAACAGCAAATATAAAACATTAATTAAAATGCAACTTAAAAACAGCATAAAACAGCACAGAATACAACATAAAATGCAGCATCAATATTAATAAAATTCAAAAAGTCATTCTTTGGGGAGGAAAACCCCAGGCAGTAGACATTGAATGATCACCAGGGCTAAATGGCCAAGTTGGTCCTACTAGGGACAGCAAGGAGCTGTGTGAATAAGAATTTAAATGTGGGGTCCCAGATAGGGTAATGAAGCAGTATGTCCACCCCAATACTTTTGCAGGTGCAAGCAGTATTGAAAGCAAGATTATAACCACCCCATCATGAGCACAAACCAACATGAATGCATGATAAAATGGTGTCTGGAAAGGCTCCAAGTACAGTCGTACCTTGAATCCCGAACGCCTTGCGAATCAAACGTTTTGGCTCCCGAATGCTGCAAACCCGGAAGTGAGTGTTCCGGTTTGCAAACGTTCTTTGGAACCCAAATGTCCAATGTGACTTCCACATCTTCCAATTGGCTGCAGGAGCTTCCTGCAGGCATAGGAAGCCGCGCTTTGGGTTCCGCACATTTTGGAAGTTGAACGGATTTCCGGAATGGATTCCATTTGACTTCTGAGGTACCACTGTAATGTGTAAAGTTATTGTCATTGCTACATGTTGCCTGTTATCCTTGCAGTCAATCACCAGCATGTTGAAAAAACGGTGGCTTCCAATCTTGGGCTCAGGCCATAAATGACACAATCTACCTTTGGGAACGAAAAGCTTGGGGACCTCGCTAGATTTCTGCGTTTTCTATTCATAGAACCGAAGCGTGGCAGGTCTTCCTGGTGTCGCACAATAGCACTATTAATGGCTTCCTTTTCAGAGGCAAATCTTTTATAATTTAACACAAAAGACTGAAATAAGGCTCATTAAAATGGGGGGGGGAAGGTGGAGGAGGAAAAATAAGGAGAGAAGTTATCAGTGCTTGAAGTGGAAACATCAGGAGATTTGAATGTACCATGAGTCGCTGGTGAATTTTCACTGCATTATCACACACAGATTGAGGAAGGAAATAGGCTCCTGCGGAGGAATCTGGGAAGAAGCCAAATTGTTTGAAAGGCAAGCGGTGAGGAAAAGGTAAGGGGGGAGAATGGTGTAATTGTCAGAGATAAAGCAGGTTTTCCAAATCATTCCATATGATGCCTCAAAAGAACTTGTCACTTAAAACAACAGCGTTTTCTGGCAATACACTCTCAACGTTGACACCTGCTTTGCTGCCTTGACATTCCCTCATCTTTTACTTTAGTTCGGCGGCAATCTTTGCGTATCTGCTTCCTCTCAAGGTGAAGCAGAGACAAAACTGAGTGGGAAATATTGTGTTGAAGTTTGGAGGTTTGGAAGCAAAAGCTCACTTTCACATAGGTAGCACTGTTCCAGTTGAGACGCCTGCTCTTTAAACAATTGCACGCCAAGAAGAAATTCTAGAGATGAAATCTTCCTTCTGTGTGGAGACGCAGCAATGGGGGAGGCTGCGATGGCTGGAATTTTTTGTGCTCTTTGTGCAGTTTTTCAAACCATAACAACAACAACAACAACAACTTTATTATTTGTACTCCACCCATCTGACTGTGTTTCCCCAGGTACTCTGAGTGGCTTCCAGTATATACAGAAACATAATAATACATGAAACATTAAAAACTTCCCTATACAGGGCTGCCTACAGATGTCTTCTAAAGAAGAAGAATATCTAAAGAATACAGTGGTACCTCAGGTTAAATACTTAATTCGTTCTGGAGGTCCGTTCTTAACCTGAAACTGTTCTTAACTTGAAGCACCACTTTAGCTAATGGGGCCTCCTGCTGCTGCCGCGCCGCCAGAGCACGATTTCTGTTCTCATCCTGAAGCAAAGTTCTTAACCTGAGGTAATATTTCTGGGTTAGCGGAGTCTGTAACCTGAAGCGTATGTAACCTGAGGTACCACTGTAATAATAATAATAATAATAACAGCAACAACCCTATCCAGCGGTGGATAAGAGTATTAAACAGAGCCACCAAGAGATCAGGTTGTCAGCTATTTTTCAGGAAGCAAAAAAAGGATGTGAAGGTTTAAGCAATCCCCTTCAAAATGCTTGCTAGGAGCACAGCAAGGAATGAAGGAGAGAGATTTGATTAAGTTTACTTTTAAAGGAGAACCAAATTCACACTTCCCCAAATGCTATGCAAACCAAAACACAGCCTTCCTTTGAAAAGGGCACGTCTCTGAATTTTGCAGCATGGTACTCCAGCCAATGTGTACAAAATATGTACAAAAACACATGCATAAAAAACGCACATGTACTTTGTGACAATAATTGAAGATGCAGTATACTAGGTGAATGGCAGAAATGGGTACATTAGGCACATGATGAGAAATCTGCAGTAAAATGTGGATGAATTTCTATTATTATTAATTTTTTTTAAAAAAGCTTGCAGATTGCTGCAGGAATGTTGGGAACTGAATTTAAGGCTGAAACTGGACATGACTGTGACAGACCAGTTTGTTTAAACCTTGGTCTACCCTTATAGTTTTAGCAGTTCAAAAGCACGTCAAAGTGCAAGTTGATAAATAGGTACCACTCCAGCGGGAAGGTAAACGGCATTTCCGTGCGCTGCTCTGGTTCGCCAGAAGTGGCTTAGTCATGCTGGCCACATGACCTGGAAGCTGTACGCCGACTCCCTCCGCCAGTAAAGCGAGATGAGCACTGTAACCCCAGTCAGCCATGATTGGACCTAATGGTCAGGGGTCCCTTTACCTTTACCTTTACCCTTGTAGTTTAGTTAAGGAGCAAAACTGGCACAGAAACCTGCATCCCATGCTTCCTGCAGGTGATGTGCAGCATCGCCATGTGGCATCCTCTGGAAGTTGCCGGGCCACAGCAGAGCTCACTGGTGATAACACTTGCTCTGTGAGTCGCTATTTTCCCCGCCAGAGTAGCCCAATGAGGAGCACAGGGCTACCCAGCAAGCAAAGTGGGGGAATTGTCAATGGTGGTTCGTTGTAGCCTGCAACTGATACCAGGTAATTCTGCAACCAGAGATTCCTCAACATAAAAATAGACCCAGCAGAGGACAGTTAGCCTCTAAAACCTAGAGCTTTCCTACATACAGTGGTGCCTCGCAAGACAAAATTAATTCGTTCCGCAAGTTTTTTCTTCTTGCGAGTTTCCCATAGGAATGCATTGAAAATCAATCAATGCGTTCCTATGGAGACCGTCCGGGGACAGAGGGGAAGCGCCGCTCTGTCCCCTCTTTTGAAGCAAGGGGCTGCGGGGAGAAGATCGCTTCTCCCCGCCGCCCCTTGCTTCAAAAGAGGTCCGGGGACAGCGGGGAAGATGCTGGGGCAAGCAAGGGGCGATCTTCTCCCCGCAGCCCCTGCACTTCCCGCTGTCCCCGGACCTCTTTTGAAGCAAGGGGCGGCAGGGAGAAGCGATCTTCTCCCCTCAGCCCCAGGTCCGGGGACAGCGGGGAAGACGCGCTGCGCTTCCCGCTGTCCCCGGAGCTTGCGGGGCAAGCTTCGTTTTGCGAAGCGAGCCCATAGGGAAATTCGTCTTGCGAGGCAATTTGAAAACGAAAAAACCTTTCGTTTTGCGAGTTTTTCGTCTCGCGAGGCGTTCGTCTTGCGGGGCACCACTGTACTGATATTTCAACTCCTCTCCCCCCTCCATTGGGCTCCAGTACCTGAAGTGAGTCTAGCTGGGTGGGTGTACAGTCAAATCTCAGCGCCTGAACTCCTCTGTACTTTACCCCACTCTAAAGTTGGGGAGTCGGGTTCCGATGCCTGAAGCCGGAGTGGCGGAGACGGGCACCGCGAGGCGTCCAGTGCGGAAATGCGACTGATTCCGGAGAAGCCAGCAGGAGCCCCAGGGAAAGTTCTCTTTTCTTTGCTGGACTTTTCTTTCACCTGGACTGAGAGGGAGATTCCTGAATGGCAGCCAGGGAGTGACCATCGGAGTGTTTCGCCTTTGGAGTGCACTGGGAGGCTGGCACTGCTCCCGGGAGGCAAGCGTCGTTCCAACAGTAAATGCTCTGGTTTACAAAGGTTTTTCGGAAGCCAAATGTCCGACACAGCATCCGCTTGAGTGCAGGAAGCTCTTGCAACCAATCAGAAGCTGCGCCTTCGTTGTTGAATATTTCGAAAGCTGAACAGGCTTCCGGAACAGATTACGTTCGACAACCGAGGTTTGACTGTACTCGGTTATGGATTTGGGGCCTAGTTTGCCAGCACACAAGCAGAATTTCCTCTCATCAAGTATTTTGCAAGGCTGCCTAGTCATTCCAAGTGGAGAAGCGATTTAATATATTGCTTAAACTCAGGTGGCATCTAGACACATATCAAAAAATGCTGTGAAAATGCTTTTTTAAAAAAAGTTTTAAATATAAATATTGAATTTGCCATTAGCTCACCATCGCCATCTAGTGTCACATTTGTATAATGCACTTAAAACATTTGCAGCTGTATAGCTGAGTCCTACGTGAAGAGGTGTGGCAGCAACCATTTTGAGTCCCAATTCTTCGCACGTGAGCACAACAAATGATATTTTAAAATTGGGAGGGAGGTTTTAAACTGAGAAGAGCACAGCACCAACATTTTAAACTGAGAGCAGCACAGAGGAATTCCCAGTTGAAAACTGCAGAAATGGCAGTCTGTGTGGGTTGAGAGGTGCTTTCACATTTAAATTCTGTCTCTTCCAGTAGAGCTCATTTTATGATTGAAATCCCACCAGCCTGACTCTCACTAGTAACTATAGAATGTTATTCTCCATCAGTCTCACTTCTTCCTTTGCAGAGCAGGAAGATTAGTATTCAGATGGAAGTGGAAACCAATTCGCTGCCATTCTATAACTTCTCGTTCCTGCATTTCCCATGAGAGGCGATTTTAATTCACTGAAAAAGCTTTTCTCTGGAGTATATTATCAACTTTGGATTTTTTAAAAAAATATTACTGCTTTCATGCTGTAACTTTATCTACTTTTTAATGCCGTGTGTTCACAACCTCTCTCTCTCTGACACACACACACACACACACACACAGAGAGAGAGAGAGAGAGGATTCAATAGTACTTGAAACACAATCTCTCTTTTTTTCCTGAGTTTCCCCCTACAGTACACTTCTAGCAAGGAAGGAATGAGGCAATGGTTCATCCTTCCATATATCTGAGGTAGGTTGACTTCAGTTCTGTTATTTGTGCTTCTGAAAAGCTTGGGGTTCCTCCTCTGAAGATGCTGGTACCTCCTGATGCTCACATTCACAGACTTGCTTCGACTCATTGCTGTTTCACGTGAACTGTATCCATATTTGTCTGTTGCAGCAAAAACGAATCTAATAACTACTGCAATGCGCTCTACGTGGGGCTACCTTTGAAGGTGACCCAGAAACTACAACTAATCCAGAGTGCGGCAGCTAGACTGGTGACTGGGAGTGGCCGCTGAGACCGTATAACACCGGTCTTGAAAGACCTACATTGGCTCCCAGTACGTTTCCGAGCACAATTCAAAGTGTTGGTGCTGACCTTTAAAGCCCTAAATGGCCTTGGTCCAGTATACCTGAAGGGGCGTCTCCACCCCCATCGTTCTGCCCGGACACTGAGGTCCAGCACCAAGGGCCTTCTGGCGGTTCCCTCACTGCGAGAAGTGAGGTTACAGGGAACAAGGCAGAGGGCCTTCTCGGTAGTGGCACCCGCCCTGTGGAACGCCCTCTCAACAGATGTCAAAGAGAAAAACAACTACCAGACTTTTAGAAGTCATCTGAAGGCAGCCCTGTTTAGGGAAATTTTTAATGTTTGATGGTTTACTGTATTTTCCCAGCCCAGAGTGGCTGGGGAAGCCCAGCCAGATGGATGGGGTATAAATAATAATAATTTATTATTATTATTATTATTATTATTATTATTATTATTATTATTATTATTATTAACAACGGCACTTTAAAGGCTAACAGATATATATATATCATGGCAAGAGTCCACAAAAACCTAGGACAGTGTGCATTTTCTAGGCTTCAAATTGCCACAAGACTTCATGATTGCCTGGAAAGCTTCCTAACTTCTTGGAGAATACCATTCTAAAAATGCCACTTCTACACAGGTGTGCTGTAAAAAGACCAACAACTTTGACCATTAAAGGGATCCTCTCGACATCCATTTGTTTTCTAAGGAACAACAACAAGGAACCACCAAGGTTCATGTGGCAGAGAATTTATGGGGACGATGGAGTGTTCAGATAGTTCAGAATGGTCAGACAGAGTGCTGGAGAGGCCTGTTTAATTTCACAAATAGAGGGAATAATTGTCCTTGCTCTACATCAGAGGTCAGCAACCTTTTCCAGCCTTGGGCTGGCCCACCGTCCCTCAGACCATGTGGTGGGCTGGACTATATTTTGGGGTGTGTGTGAAATGAACGAATTCCTATGCCCCACAAAAAACCCAGAGATGCATTTTAAATAAAAGGACACATTCTACACATGTAAAAACACACTGATTCCTGGACCGTTCATGGGCCAGATTGAGAAGGTGATTGGGCCGGATCCGGCCCCCGGGCCTTAGGTTGCCTACCCCTGCTCTACATCATTCTGAGAGCACCTACTTATCTCTAGGATCAATGTGGCTTTTTGGGGGGAGGGTTTTGTTTTTTGTTTTTTGCAAGAGTGGTAGCACTGAGTCAGCCTGGAGATTTAGCACATCACTTCCCCAGTAGGATGTCAGTTGGGAAGGCTGCACGATAAGGCACAGCAGGAGTTCATTTCTTCTGTCTCCTTCTAGAGTTAACATTTACAGTACGATTAATTTGGATCCTAAATTATTGCCGCTCACGCTCGTTATCTGACAATGACTGCCTCCTTCCCAAGTCCCCGATTTATTAAGAAAGCCTGGTAAGAAGAAAGTATAATATAGCTCCAACCCCAATTACACCAACTCTGAAATACCCTTTGCACCAGACTCCCTGCAGAATTGTGTGTTCTTGTGATAAAATGTCACAGAATGCACAGTGTAAGACTATCATTTATTCCGCCTTCAAAAAGAATGACATGTATTAAATACCATATACAGTGGAATGAAAAGGATGTTTAAAATAAGGTTTGTAAAAAACAACAACTGGAAGCCTTTCTTTTGGGAGTGATAGGGATAGAACTACCTAAATTGTATAGAAATTTATTCATGTATGCAACTACAGCAGCAAGAATGTTACTTGCCCAAAAATGGAAAGAAGAAGAAGTCTCAGCAAAGGATACAAAAACTTATGGAATATGCAGAAATGGCAAAACTTGCCGGAAGAGTAAGAAATCAAGATAACAATTTTTTTAAAATAAAAGAATGGAAATGGTTTATTGAATATTTACAGATAAATTGTAAACAGATAAAAACACTGGCAGGACTATTGGAATCACCTGCAGCTATATAAGAGTATACATATAAAGAAGAGAAATAAATGAGAAATTAATTTGGATATGCAGAAGATATAAAAATACGTTTAAGGAACCGCAGAAAGAGGGGGAAGGAAGTCAAGTTTTAAAATGTCAAAATGATTGTAAAACCAGTGAAAAGTATAAATATATTTGAAACGTATAAATATTTTTTATTTTAAAAATGTATTAAATACCATTGCTTTTCATTTAACTTAACCACGCAGCACTAATTGCAGATGAATGTTTTCAGTTAAATCATCCCTTTAAACAACAACAACAACAAGCTCTTGCCTTTGTCTCTCCTCCCCTCTATTTCCTGTCTCCCTGTCCTATCAAGTTTTAGATTACTAACTCCTAGGGAAAGGAACCTGTCCTTTTTTCTTATGTTCCTTTGCTTTGAAACATGTACATAGACAGTAGTAATTAATGACTAGTCTGGCTTGCAGCAAAATGTCTTAGTGTGGAGACTGCCTCCTCTTCAGGATAACAAACCACATTTTCTTTTAGGATGCTCTTTTTCAGCCTGGGAAAAAGAGTGCTCTGTCGAACGATGAGTAAGGTAAAGTAGACCACCATGCTGACACTGTGCCACATCCCTTGCGCAGCGCCGGGTCTCTCACATAAATCGTCATAGACTTTTATTGCGCTAGCCATAGGCCATGGCATCATTCAGAAAAATCACAAAAGGAAAAACGGCAATAACCATAAAAACCATCAGGCACCACACATACAATATGAACCACGGTCACAACTACTAAGATTGTTTGTTGCATAAAACAGAATAGCAGAAGATTCTCTAGTAAAATGTGCCAAATTAAATATCCGAATCCCCTTTGCAGTTGACCGCTATTTTATCTAGTTCTTTCCTCCTGATCTTCTTAGCTGCCAACGCATAGAGTGCTACTTTGTAAGTTACAAAGTCATCAGTATCGCTCAGCAGCCTTTCCACCCTATTCAGGTGAGTTCCATTTGGAAACAGGGGTTTTATGAATCGGTCTCTTGGGTCTATATGTAACGGGCACTGCAATAAATAGTGGCACAGGTCCTCCACACAGGGTTTCCCACACAGACAAAGTCTCTCTTCATAATGTACTTTGCTGTAGCATCCATCCAACACCGCCAAGGGCATTGATTGGTCAATAATAATAATAATAATAATAATAATAATAATAATAATAATAATAATAATAATAATAATAATAATTTACTATTTATATCCTGCCCATCTGGCTGGGCTTCCCCAACCACTCTGGGCGGCTTTCAACAAAATATTAAAATGCAGCAATGCATCAAACATTAAAAGCTTCCCTAAACAGGGCTGCCTTCAGATGTCTTCTAAAAGTCTGGTAGTTGTTGTTCTCTTTGACATCTGGTGGGTGCCACTACTGAGAAGGCTCTCTGCCTGGTTCCCTGTAACTTAAATATGTATCTATCTTCTTGCTCAATATATGCTTTGCATAGGAACGATCCTGGGTCCGATCCCTACCACAATTCCAACTGTGCCGACTTAAACGGAACCCAGTTAGCGTGGTGCCAGCCAGAAGAGGGAGAGAGAGTACTAGGCTAGGAATATCAAATGTCTAATTCAGTATAAGGTTGTTTGAGGATGCTTGAGTCATCCTCAGATTCCTCCTTCAAGACGTCCCTGGCACGGTAATCTGCAGTGCTCCCTTGATTCATAAATAATGCCGCAGGGAGACGCAGTGGGATCTCTTGGTAACACAACGACAGTGACCAGCTCATTTATGAAGCTCCCTGCTGGGGCTTTCCAGAGACCTTGTCCTCTTTTATTAAGTTCTGTTCCTTCTACTCATTGCCAGCTCTGGCAGAAGCCCTTCTCTCATTCAGGCAGGCTCAGCCCGACACAGAGAAGGCTGGCATATCTCTAGATTTTCAAATAACCACGCAGTCAGACTGGACATTTCCTGGAAATGATTTCACATTTAGCCCATGTATCAGAAGAACAGTATTTTTTAGGTCTGGGGTTGTACACTGATGGGGGTAGTAGATGGAGGACCCTGGGTGGGAAGCAGAGAAATGTTGGGCATGTCAGTTTGCATTTCCTAGTACAGCGGTACCTCGGGTTACAGACGCTTCAGGTTACAGACTCCGCTAACCCAGAAATAGTACCTCGGGTTAAGAACTTTGCTTCAGGATGAGAACAGAAATCGGACGGCAGCAGCGGGAGGCCCCATTAGCTAAAGTGGTACCTCAGTTTAAGAACAGTTTCAGATGTGTAGAGATCTTTCCTATTCTAATTAATTCAGGAGGGTTCTGGAAGCTTCTCAGTGTGAAAGAAACAAGCAGAAGGTTTGTGATGTTTGGGTTATCCCTTCAGAGAAGCTGAGTACAGCTGGCTTAAACTGGTTCTCTTATCTCTTCTGTCAAGGTCATGCTGACTATAAAAGTAGGGCCAGATGGAGCCTGAGTTTCACTTTCTATCTCTCTTCCTTCTGGAGTGGTGTTCTGTACATGGTATGCTTAGTGTTAAGGTTTTAGACTTACTGTAAGTTATTGTAGGGACGCGGGTGGTGCTGTGGGTTAAACCACAGAGCCTAGGACTTGCCGATCAGAAGGTCGGCGGTTCGAATCCCCACGATGGGGTGAGCTCCCATTGCTCAGTCCCTGCTCCTGCCAACCTAGCAGTTCAAAAGCACGTCAAAGTGCAAGTAGATAAATAGGTACCGCTCTGGCGGGAAGGTAAACGGCGTTTCCGTGCGCTGCTCTGGTTTCGCCAAAAGCGGCTTAGTCATACTGGCCACATGACCCGGAAGCTGTACGCCAGCTCCCTCGGCCAATAAAGCGAGATGAGCGCCGCAACCCCAGAGTCGGCCACGGCTGGACCTAATGGTCAGGGGTCCCTTTACCTTTACCTTTAAGTTATTGTAAGTTTAAGTTAAGTCGGCTGCAACTGGATTTCTTATGGCCAGTGCCAATCCTGAATGTGTTGGATTTGTGACCATTATGCTTATTTGCCTTTGGTAGCAGTAAAGTTCTGCTGGATGAAATACAATTGCCTCTGGTCTATATTTTGGGAATCCTGTGACATGTTTAAGTTTTTACTCTGCTAACTATACACTGGATTCCGTTCTGGATCAGTATTGAGTAGAATTCCACAACAGGCCACCCAGGGTGAGAGGCTGGGAGGAGAAAGGAAATATCCCAGGTGAGAGCTGGGAGGGTGTCAAGGAGCTGTCGGTGAGGCAGGTCAACCACAAGGCAGGCAAACACAGGACAGGCATGGAATGCAATTAGCTCTTTATTTTCTAACAACACTCTGGTTAGCCTTACTCCAGTTAAGACTGAAACTGACCAGTAGCTCTGCCCTTCCTCCTCCAGCCTTTCACTCTAGATCCTTCCCACAGAGGCTGTGTCGATGGGGCAAGCGCATCCTCCGGGCCTTTCCGGCCCATTGCTCAGCAATGTGCAGGATTCTCCTAGTTTGAGGTGTCAGAGGGGGAGGTGTTGTAAATAAAAATATGCCCTTTTCCCTTATGGGGTATCCAAGAGCCCATATAGAGTCCTTACATAGGTTCCCTATTGGTAGGAGAAAATAACAGAGGCCAACCAGAGAATATTGAGAAGCAAAGCAGCTAGTAAGCCTGATCTTTATTGATCTGTTGCAACAAGGTGCTCCCCTCACACACAGGAGAGGAAGAGGACCCCCCAAAAAATGCTGTGCAAGGGCTTATAAAGAGTTTTGAAATTCCCATCCTCTAGATCAAGACCACCCCCAGAAACATTATGCATACATCACAGAAGGGGTGTAACCTAAGACCACCCCTCAGATACATCCCACCTACATCACAGAAATTTTAATGTTGTTTTTCTCCTGTCACAGTTTATCTCCTGTCTGGCAAGTTACTTGATTGGATTGCCTGGGGAGCCGGGCCATTCTTTTGTAGTGGTAAAATACTTATTTCCTGGCCAGGTCACAGGCTCACACCTTATTCAAACAGACATATCCTTGAGACAGGATTTGTGAGGAAAGAGACAATGGGGAGGCTTTTCCAGGTTAACCTTGCAGAGAAAGGATTTGGTCAGTTTAGGAATCAAAATGGTTCCAGGTTGGTCTTCCTGTGTTGATCTATGTATGTGCAGTTATGAACATTACCATATATCTAAGACCATAAAATTCCTATCACAGAGGCAAGCCATCAGGACTCAGACTCTCCTGCTACCAGGTAGCAGGGGCAACCTCTGACTCCCCTCAATCTGAGTCTGCGCTGTCACTGTGACTCTCAGTCTCTAACCATGCCCTGGAAGACCCTTCTTCTCCTGACCAGCCCCCCTTGATCGCTCAACCCCCCTGCTTCTAGCACCTACCATCTCGTCCCTTTTTTAGTGTCCCACCACCAGGATCTGGGATCTAAGTCATCTTCTTCTGTGCCCTCCCTGGGGGGCTCTTGGGTGAATAGCTCCCACCACAGCATTTTTAGTCCCTCGTTTTCAGGAATTCTTCATCTCCATTCGTTCCAAAAAACTGGAGACCACGACTTGCAGTCAGGCAACAGCTTCAGTCAAAATAAGTCTCGCCATGTTTTGCACATCCAAAGTGACTATAGGCAGCTACCATTTTATGCGCATCCGATTGATGCGCGATCACACACGAGCTTCTTGCTGATGACCCAGAAGTTGCCTGAAAATGGGGTGGAACGGGCTGGGGGAGGGGCATGCTCTGCCAATACGCTTGGGGGGGTGTCAGGAACAGAACCCCCAACCTTTGGCTGATTAATATTTGGCTGATTAATATTCTTAAATATGTTTGTGGGAAGGCGGTTATTGTTTTGTTGTTTTAGCTATTTCCTTGTGTTTTTACTTTGTATTTTATTCTGTGACCTCCCAGAGATCTTACGATAAAATTTAATAAAAAATAATAAAGAGTTCCATGGGGTTTGCTGTTAGTTAAGTGTGTATGAGACTGAATCCATAATCTCCTTCCTTTGTCTGCTTTAAAATTCTGATAATGTCCTCTGACCAACAAACTTTAATCACATCTTTCATTAAAAAAGAAATATGACAAACAACCCCCTAGGCAATGCAACTAGAGCACTGAAATGATGCTCAAGAGCTGTAATTAAAATGATGCCTCCCGCAAGTTGCTTCTGATTACCTTCGGGTGAGCCAGGCTAACCCTCCATTTATCACAACATGAAAGAGATTGCTTAGGGGAAATGGTATCCTAGACACAGGTTTACATTAATTGGCTGGGTGTTCTGGCTTCTAGATCCCTCTTTTAGTCATTGACCTCCACCTCGTGAACACGGTTGGTAGAAAGAGGGCAGGGCTGTGTCTGTGAGCCCCACCTCCCATTGCACACACGTCGAGGGGAGGCCTGAAGTGTGGGGCCTGCTCAACGTGCATAGGCTCCCCTCCCTTGCTGAGAACGTGGCACCACCAGGTTTTTCAATCACAGGGACAGCCTGCGCACATAGAGCAGTCTCTCTGCGGCAGACCTTGTGATTCGAGGACCCGTCCCCCGCTTGGGAGTAATAAAGACACATGGACACAGAAAACCAGGGATGTTCCTAGGGGACCAGATTTATCGGATTATACCAGCCCCCTACCTTGCAGAAATTCACTATGTGGAATACCGTAGACTTCTTACAGCGGCTAGATTAAATGTCCTTGACTCTGCGATATTGTGGGGAAGGTACAGGGGAGTACCATACGCCCAGAGAACCTGTCATTGCGCCATGGGTGTGGTTGAGTCCACCGAACACATCCTCTTGACTTGCCCTTCTTATGCAGAGCTTAGACAAAATTTTATAGACCTACTTCTATGTCAATCTAGCTTCCTATCCGGAGAAAACCAGGTTTTACACTTGCTGAATAACGTCACTAGAGCTATACCTTCCTTGGTGGCCAAATTTCTTTTTTTAGCTTTTAAGCGTCGCAAGACTAAAATTGACTGTATTGATATGGGGCTATCTGTTTAGCCCATTTTAGTGTTGACTAAGTTCTAAAATCTTCCTGGAGTTTTTAACTGTGTACTGACAAATGTATTTTTTTACTGACTGACGGTCGAATAAAATGATTGATGATGGACACAGTATATTAGGTTAATGGGCTAAAAAAGGCCACAACTTTATTGATTACAGCATGTGAGAAGGTATTGGCTTAGGCCTTGGACCACAGAAAATTGGACTCCACCCACTCGGAGAGGGGTGAGTCTGATGAGGGGTTAACCACCAGTAGGGGGAGCCTGTTGATGCAAATACAACTGTAAGCTCTCCCCTGATGTCACCGAGGGTCGTGCCATGGCCCCCCGCCCCACAGGGTATCGGACAGGATCCACGATCGTCGGATTCCTTTAACGGAATACCCATAAGTGAAGGGGTAGGCGATGGCCACACCTTGCCCTTCCATACACCAACAACACATTCCAATGCCTAACCACCAAATACCAAGAAAGTTGTGACGATTGCTACGAGGTAGACGGAAAAAACCAAGAGGCCAATTTGCCAATTGGAAAAAACTCCTACCAGGCCCCCTGGGCAACCAGGGCGACCAACCATGGGTCCATAGCAAGGCCAAGCGAGAAGCTACGGCCTATAAGGAGTGGTGGGTGGGTGACTCGTGGAGATTGGCAGAGCAATGGCGGGGAGAGCTGGCACGGCCGCATTTCAGTGGCTAGACCATGCCCCCGCGCTGTCACCCGATTGGGTGCTCAGCTGGGAGGCGTGGCGCGCCAGCGATGATGGCCAGGGCAGGGGGCCGAACGTCCCCTGCGTGACACGGGAATCGGCTCCCGCTCACAATCCCTCCCCTCCGGAAGGAGGAGAGGCTTTTCCAGACACGTGGACAGGGGTATATCATATACCCTGCTCTCTTCCTTCGTGTAATGTTGACTGTGCAGGAGAATGCTCAAATGGAATTCCCATTTCATTTACCAAAACCATGGGAGTCATATTCAAGAAATTCAAACGTGAGACCTCTATGTCAAAATAAGCAGGGCGAAAGCTACCCTCTCTCCATCATCCATCAGTGTCTTGCTTTCTCCTTGCGCTTTTCTGGATGGGAGAAAGCATGGTTTCCTGCTCCTTGAGTATGCTACAGGGATCCCCAAGCTAGCGCGTTCTCCCTCACTGGTTTCCTCACATGCCAATGCTGCTTTTGAACTAACCACAGCTCCCTGTGACATCGGAATTCATGAAAGGGTCGTTTGCTTAAAGTATGGTTAATGAGAACAAGTCAGGGTCAAAGCATTCCTTGAGGTCTTGGATTGTTCTACAAACATCGTTTAAACAAACCACAGTTCCCTTGGTTTGGAATTCATGGGAAACAGTGGTTAGTTTAAAGCAAAATGGGTGCTTCTGACAGGTGTGGGGAGTGTGAGGGCCTGGGTTTATGCACTCTTCCCCACAAAGCAGAGGACCATAATTTCAAACTATGTCTGAATTGGGCCTATATTTCGATTATGAAACTTACAATTGTCTATTGCGCATATATATATATATATATATATATATATATATATATATATATATGCTTTCGTAGATTTTCACGGGTACAGGAATGCAGGTTTTGGTGTCTTCGGGTGTCTTCCCGTGTAAGAGTTGGGGTGTCTAGGCGACGTTTCGACGAGGTCTCACTCGTCATCTTCAGGCTGGTGCTTTCGGCTTCTTGTTACTGGAACAGAGCAGGATCTCAGTGTTTGAGTTCCTATAAATACTGTTGAGGGGGTGTGGTGGAGGCTATACACCACACCCCCTCAACAGTATTTATAGGAACTCAAACACTGAGATCCTGCTCTGTTCCAGTAACAAGAAGCCGAAAGCACCAGCCTGAAGATGACGAGTGAGACCTCGTCGAAACGTCGCCTAGACACCCCAACTCTTACACGGGAAGACACCCGAAGACACCAAAACCTGCATATATATATATATATATATATATATATATATATATATATATATATATATATATTTCACCTGTTGACATTCATTCTCTGAAAGCATCCACTGTGAAAGTGAGTTAAGATTTAATTTACCCCCTAGTATATTCCTTAAATGTCAAGAGGAGAAATGTGCATTAGCAGGCATTGCTCAAGGTCTGGAGCCCATGTGGCAGTTCAGGTTAACAGCTAATGGCATTGAAAAATGCTTTCGCTTCCCTTCTTTGAACTTGGCGTTTTAAAAAAATAACAAAACAATGCCAATGTGACATGGTATGAATTCGCTGCTTCATTTCTTCAATTCCATCCACTATAAATAGACATAAAATTATATAGATGTCAATTAAACTGTTACGTAGCATACAAGCTCGTGCACAATCGCCACCAACCATATTACCCAGGAGTAACAAATGCGAAGGTTGGAACCATAGTCTTTATTCTTTGTGATAACTCCAGCAAAACATGCTAAACCTCTGCATGTCGCCTGGTAAATCAAATCAAAACCCCAAAACGAAGACACAGAGCACCAGAACATACGGTTACAAAAATTGGGTGCTATCCCCAGGCACTTACCCAGGGTCTGGAGAATTGAAGAGACTGCAGAGATTGTTGTAGCTTTAAGAAATATGATTTATTCACGTATTTACACCTGAGTTTGGAGTGCAGGCAAAAATGAGGTGGAGGGTATCCAGCTGTAAGAAATTTAGCCCCATCCCTTCCATGTGGAATACAACCTTTAGAATCCCTGCGATGGGGAGTGCAAGTAGATAAATAGGTACCACTCCGGCGGGAAGGTAAATGGTGTTTCCGTGCGCTGCTCTGGTTCGCCAGAAGTGGCTTAGTCATGCTGGCCACATGACCGGGAAAAACTGCGGACAAACGCTGGCTCCCTCGGCCAGCAAAGCAAAATGAGCACCACAACCCCAGAGTCGTCCGCAACTGGACTTAACTGTCAGGGGTACCTTTACCTTTACCTTTAAGCTGGTGGTCGTCACATCTTGTGACAGTGAATTCCACATATCAGTTATGTGTTATACGAAGGAGCGCATAAGAATTTATTTGAACGTAATCTTTTGGTTACCCATGGGGATCAATATATTAAAATTGCATATAGTGTAGATTGTAGCTGGATTGCAATCCACAAACATTTATAACAGTGTTTCCCAACCTTTTTTGGGCAAAGGCACACTTGTTTGATGAAAAAAATCTCGAGGCACACCACCATTACAGCCCCGTGACGTCAGCGCGCAGCGTCACGCCGGGAGGGACGCACGAAAGTGTAAGTTTCAATTTTTTTTCCTCCCCCTTGCCGGGGAACCTCCAAGCTTTGGGGGTGGGGAGGAGGCAGCAAAGCGAGGCAGGAAGGAGAGCGCGGCTTGGCTGGGTGAGCTTTGGCAGGGGCAGGGAATGAGAGCCGCGAGGCGGGCGCTGCGGACGGAGGCGCTGCCCGCCGAGCTCGCAGGCAGCCAGGCAGGCAGACGGGGAGAGCCCCGCGCTGGGCGGCCTCTCCTCGCCGCCGCCGCCCCGCCTCTCGCCGCCCGACTCGCCCGCCTCCCTCCAGGCAACATCTCGCGGCACACCAGGCAACATCTCGCGGCACACTAGTGTGCCGCGGAACAGTGGTTGGGAAACACTGATTTATAAGGTTAATAACCTTTAGGGGGACACGGGTGGCGCTGTGGGTTAAACCACAGAGCCTAGGACTTGCTGATCAGAAGGTTGGCAGTTTGAATCCCCGCGACGGGGTGAGCTCCTGTTCCTCAGTCTCTGCTCCTGCCAACCTAGCAGTTCGAAAGAGCGTCAAAGTACAAGTAGATTAATAGGTACCGCTCCCCAGTAGTGATGTATGGAAGTGAGAGCTGGACCATAAAGAAGGCTGATCACCGAAGAATTGATGCTTTTGAATTATGGTGCTGGAGGAGACTCTTGAGAGTCCCATGGACTTCAAGAAGATCAGAACTATCCATTCTTAAGGAAATCAGCCCTGAGTGCTCACTGGAAGGACAGATCCTGAAGCTGAGGCTCCAATACTTTGGCTACCTCATGAGAAGAGAAGACTCCCTGGAAAAAACCCTGATGTTGGGAAAGATGGAGGGCACAAGGAGAAGGGGACGACAGAGGACGAGATGGTTGGGCAGTGTTCTTGAAGCTACCAGCATGAGTTTGACCAAACTGCAGGAGGCAGTGGAAGACAGGAATGCCTGGTATGCTCTGATCCATGGGGTCACGAAGAGTCGGACATGACTAAACGACTAAACAACAACAATAACAAGGGTCTGGGTGGTGGCAGTGAGAAATAAAGTGGTGGCACAGGGATCAATAGACGGTGAAACATCCAGGGACCCTGTGTGATCGCCACAGGGGGGTGTTAGAAAGCAATAAAGAGAGAGGGAAAATTAGAGAGAGAGAGAGAGAGAGAGAGAGAGAGAGAGAGAGAATTCAGAAGGTAAGGTAACCTTTGTTGGGTGTTATGTTGGAGTGGATGAAGTTTATAGAGAGAGGACCGACGAAAAATCAGAAATCCTTTACCTTCTATTTCTGTCTCACAGATTTCTGGCTTTAATTGAGCATTCAATGAGTGGCCTCCCGCCCCGCCCCCATTACATTCTCCTGTCGTCAAACCTGGGGGCTTTAACAAGTTACAACTATATAAGATGTCCTTTTCGTTTCATTTCAGCTAATTGATGCAATAAATTATAGAGTCTTTATGTTGGCCAGGTGCCAACTACTAATGTAATTAGGTGTGGGAATTCCAAGCACTTTCGAGCATTAATGTGTCACCATAAATAATGCAGAACTGGAAGCATCTTGGATTTTTGCTGCATCCAGATACGTTCAATATTGCATAGATTAGTCCCAAGATTGTATTGATTCTTGCAGTGTTCCTGGTACCAGCAGAGCCAAGCAATGTTCCCATTTTCTTGGCCAACGTCCACAAAAAAGCATTGGGATTTTATCATCTAGATGTTTGGTGACACAGTTCTGATTGCATTCAACTTATGTAAATAACCAGGCAGCTTGCAAGATGATGCAAGCCTTTTCGCTCTAAGGATGGTAACCATAGTATTACCTATAATTTGCAAGCTTAAAATATAAATAATTTCATGTTTCTACAGGGGAAATAGGGAGTGCTGAAAGGCAAAGACCGAAAGGTCAGAGACAAGATCTTGTCTTAGTTTTTTAATTAATGAATGTGTGTTCAGATTTATTAATTTATTTGAGTATTTTCATTCTGCCTTTTAGGGCAAAAAAAAAAACAAAACACCTCTCTCGGGAGGTTCAGAGATACAATAAAAATATAGAATACATATTAGTTGAAATCCCAGGATAAGAGCACTTGACTCTAAGACAATACAATACAAGAGTTCAAGTAAAAAGCAGGAGTGGCAAAACCACAGCCTGCAAGATATAGACCAAGATCAATTTTCCATTAATTGAAACATTAAAGGTTTTTACGACGTGTTTGAAGCCAGTTAGTGAAGAAGCCAAGCAAATCAGTCTATAAAGGAATGACTCCTAAAAACATCTGGACTCCTGTGGTCACCAACATGCTGGCTGGCGCTGATAGGAATTGTAGTCCAAAACATCTGGATGACACCAGACAGCAAAGACTGGGGCGGGCCATGATGGTGGTAACCATTCTTAAGGCCTAGGGAGGTCCGTGAGGGTGAGTCTTCAGATAACCTGTTTCCGAACCATTTGTGGCTTTGATGATAACCCCTAGCACTTTAAACTGGGCCTAGAGCAGAAATGAATTGGTAACTAGTACAGCTGGTACCAAGGGACGCGGGTACCACTTTAGCTAATGGGGCTAATTATAGAGCTGGAAGGGCCTGGAGGATCACCATGATGCAAGAATCTCAGCTAAAGCACCCATGACAAATGGCCATCCAACCTCTGCTTGAAAACCTCCAAGGAAGAGAGTTCACCACCTCCTGAGGGAGACCACGGTCGAGCACCTTTTCCCATCAGAAAGTTCTTCCTGATGTTTAGTCAGAAGCACACCTTGAGCACCACAGCTGCCCGTCTCACTATGCGTTACCCCTTGTGGACATTGGAAGGCTATCAAAGCATACAGCAAGTGCTTTCCCTCTCTTGTGAAATCAATCCAAGGTCCACATGAGAAGAACCCCATCCAGTATCCTGTTCTTTTTTTTTATTAAAAAATAATAATATTTATTGAGAATTTTAAGATTACAAAGAAACAAAGGAAAAAGAAGAAGGAAAAAACAAGTCACATTTAAACAATACGAATCAATGAAAAAACAAGGTCAAAAACAAAACAAAACACATACATCAAAATCAAAAATAGACAAAAAATTAAAAACAAATCCAATATTCCCAAATCATTAACTGTCATTACCTTGTTTCATCGACCTCCTCACACCTCCTTTTTTTGTATTCTAGTTGTTAATTATCTCAGCAAATCCTTTCCATCTTTCATAATATTCTGTCATTAAATTACCTTAATCTATTTTAACCTTATCTTACCATAAAAGGCCCTAAAACTTAAATCTTATTTATACCAAATTCTCTTAACCATGACATATTCTTACATAATTCTTTTTAACATTTCCAGTATCCTGTTCTTACAGTGGCCAACAAGCTGGACATGCAAGCAGTAAGTTAAAGGTCAAGGTAAAGGACTCCTGGATGGTTAAGTCCAGTTAAAGTCAACAATGGGATGTGGTGCTCATCCCGCTTTCAGGCCGAGGGAGCTGGCGTTTGACCACAGACAGCTTTCTGGGTCATGTGGACAGCATGACTAAACCACTTCTAGTGCAACAGGACACTGTAATGGAAACCAGAGCGCACAGAAATGTTGTTTACCTTCCCACTGGAGTGGTACCTATTTATCTACTTGCACTTTGACGTGCTTTTGAACTGCTAGGTTGGCAGGAGCTGGGACTGAGCAATGGGAGCTCACCCTGTCGCAGGGATTCAAACCGCCAACCTTCTGATTGGCAAGCCCAAGAGGCTCAGAGGTTTTAGACCACAGCGCACCTGCGTCCTACCATAGCACTCTCTGCCTGAAGGTCCCAGCAATTGCCTCTGGCAATAGAGTGGTGGTGGAGAGAAGTGTTGCTTATGCCAAGCAGGTATTAAGGCAACAAGGTGCTCTCCAGGTATTGTCAGACTACACGACTGCCATCAGTCCCATAGAGGACGGCCAGTTGCCAAGGACAAATGGCATTGTAACCCAGTAGCAATTCCATGGAGGGCCCCGCAGAGGACCTTAAGGTCCATGAATAATCATAGTTTAGAGGTCCCGGGCCCTAAGGAAGTCAGACTATCCTCCACCAGGGCCAGAGCCTTTTCAGTGATGGCACCGACCTCGTGGAATGTTCTGTCCCATGAGACTAGGACCCTGCAAGATTTAACCTCCTTCCATTGGGCCTGTAAGACAGAGCTATTCCACCTGGCCTTTAATTTGAATTCAGCCTGATCCTTTATTTTCTTTCTCTTCCCTCCCCCTCCCCTTTTATGAAGATCACCCGCTCTGAGACCCCACAGCTAATTCTCCCCTGGCCTCCTCGCTGGCCCAAGTAGGACCAATTCAAAAGCTAGCCCTGGGCATTATCTAATGCTTATTTCCCTCAAACTGATTTTTGATTTTTATTGTCATTCATGTTTTTATACTGTATTTTATGCTGCTTTTATAATTTAGTGTTTTAAATTTGTTGTTAGCCACCCTGAACCCGGTTTTTGAACCAGGAAGGGCGGAGTATAAATAAAAAATTATTATTATTATTTATTATCATATGGCTACCCCCTACCAATGTTTTTCTCAGGGTCCACTACGGCATCTCTGCTTTTGTGTATTTTGCTGTCACTCTTCTGTAACCCCCCCCCATTAGAAAATGGAGTTCAGGGCAAGAAGAGTTGTTATTTGCTAAGCCTGGCAAGTTTGGACCAATGAAATGCAGTGATCCCTGGAAGCAAGGCAAAGAAACATTATCTGCCAGTATTGCAAGCTAATCCCTGACAAGGGGTATATCAGTTCCAGTGGCTTGTTTCCTTCTCAAGCCTCAAAAAGGATAACTCTTAGCCTCTAATCCCAACCATCTTCCACATGCCAGGGGGAGGAAACCTTTGCTCACATTTCGGCTAATAATTGCAGAGAACTTGACAGGATCAGTGGAATAAATGCTGCTGGCTCACCTTTTCAACCACTGTAGCTCCAACTTCTTAAAAGATCGGGTTAGAAAGGACCCAGATATTGGCTTCTTGTTGCTTGTATAAGTGGGAAATATTTCAGCCTAGTCTATCTTTTCTTTGCACTCTGACAGTTCGCTCTCAGAGATCTTACTTTGTAAGTGATGCGGCCAACTTCTGCTGGTGGGTTGAGAAAAACCAAGGTCCAGTTTAGAGTAGCTTTTTCAAATTCCCCTTCTTTAACCTGGAGCGGCAGTGGCCTTGTCAAGGTGGTGGTGGTGGCAACAGAGGAGGAGGAGTGAGTCCAGCTGGCAAAGATAAGGCAGTAGGGTGGGTACGTTTGGCAGCAATGGCGGGCTGAAGCAGCCGGAGCAGACGGGGAACAAGCTGTGAGGTCGCACGGGGTGTGGCAGTGAGGGGGCTATCATATCGCCTCTCAGTCTCCCCTTTTCCAGGATAAACATACCCAAATCCTTCAACCGTTCCTCATCAGGCTCGGTTTCCAGACCCTTATCATCTTGGTTGCCCTCCTCTGCACACCTTTCTTTTTTTTTTTTATAAAATTTTTATTAGTTTAACAAAATTTTTGAGAACAAACAAACACTTAAAAAGACAAACATACACGTATAATTTCATAACATAATTTCATAAACCTCTTTTCTGGGACTTCCCCATACCCCCCCTTTCTGCATCCCAATGTCCATAATTTTAAGCAACTCCCAATTGTTATTTTCCAACCTCTGTCATCTTAGTCATCTCTGTGTTCTGACCTTATACCACTGTATCCCTTTGTTCCAGAAAACCACAACACTCTAACATTCATTAAGTTTATAATAGTCCTTAAGATAACTTTTGAATTTTCTCCATTCTTCTTCCGCCGTCTCTTTTCCTTGGTCACGGATTCTGCCTGTCATCTCAGCCAGTGTCATATAGTCCATCACCTTCATCTGCCATTCTTCCAGAGTGGGTAGATCTTGTGTCTTCCAATGTTTTGCGATGAGTATTCTTGCTGCTGTTGTAGCGTACATAAAAAAAGTTCTATCCCTCTTTGGCACCAATTGGCCGACAATGCCCAAGAGAAAGGCCTCTGGTTTTTTAGGAAAAGTACATTTAAGTACCTTTTTCATTTCATTATAGATCATTTCCCAGAAAGCCTTAATCCTCGGGCATGTCCACCAAAGGTGATAGAAGGTACCTTCAGTCTCTTTACATTTCCAACATTTGTTGTCGGGCAGATGATAAATTTTTGCCAGCTTGACTGGGGTCATGTACCACCTGTATACCATTTTCATAATATTTTCCTTTAAGGCGTTACACGCCGTAAATTTGATACCGGTGTTCCATAACCATTCCCAGTCATCTGACATGATGTTGTGACCGACATCCTGTGCCCACTTAATCATAGCTGATTTGACTGTTTCATCCTGTGTATTCAATTTCAGCAACAAGTTATACATTCTAGATAAATTCTTAATACTGGGTTCTAACAATTCAGTTTCTAATTTTGATTTTTCCCTCTGGAAGCCAATTTTCCTGTCCTGTTTGAAAAATTCCATTATTTGATGGTATTGAAACCAATTTTGTACCTTGTGCTTCAGTTTCTCATAACTTTGCAATTTGAACTTATCTCCATCTTGTTCCAAGATTTCCCAATACTTCGGCCATCCGACCTCCATATTGAGTTTCTTCACTGCCTTGGCCTCCACTGGTGAGACCCATCTAGGGGTTTTGTTTTCCAACAGATCTTTGTATCTTATCCAAACATTAAACAATGCTTTTCTAACAATGTGATTCTTAAAGGCACTATTGACTTTATCATACCATAGATATGCATGCCAGCCAAAAGCATTATTAAAACCTTCCAGATCTAAGATGTCTGTATTTTCGAGGAGCATCCATTCTTTCAGCCAGCAAAATGCTGCTGCCTCATAATACAATTTCAAGTCCGGCAGGGCAAAACCCCCTCTTTCTTTAGCATCTGTCAATATTTTAAATTTGATTCTGGGCTTTTTGCCCTGCCAGACAAATTTCGAAATATCTTTCTGCCACCTCTTGAAACATTCCATCTTATCCAGAATCTGCAAGGTCTGGAACAAAAATAACATTCTAGGCAATACATTCATTTTAATCACAGCAATTCGGCCTAACATTGACAATTTCAAATTTGACCATATTTCTAGATCTTTTTTAATTTCTGACCAACATTTTTCATAATTGTCTTTATACAAATTCACATTTTTAGATGTCAAATAAACCCCTAGATATTTCACCTTCTTAACCAATGTCAACCCTGTCTCCTCTTGAAACTTCTCCTTTTCTGTATCTGTTAAGTTTTTTCCTAAGACTTTGGTTTTTTGTTTATTCAACTTAAATCCAGCTACCTGGCCAAACTGTTGTATTATTTCTAAAACCTTTTTCGTACTAGTGTTTGGCTCTTGCAAAGTCAATACTAGGTCATCTGCAAACGCTCTTAACTTGTAATGTTTAGCTCCGACCTGCACTCCTTTAACCTGCTGGTCTTCCCTTATCATGTTCAGCAACACCTCCAGAACTGAAATGAAAAGTAATGGGGAAATTGGGCACCCCTGTCGTGTTCCTTTTTCTATCTTAAGTTCCTCCGTCACTACATTATTTACAATCAATTTAGCTTTTTGTTCAGAGTATATTGCGGCCATACCATTCTCAAAACCTTGACCTACCCCCATCCCATGAAGATTCTTTATCATAAAACTCCAAGAAATATTGTCAAAGGCTTTCTCCGCGTCCACAAAGATCAATACTGCTTTAGTGTTTATGTTCACCTCTAGCTTTTCCAAAATGTCTATCACATTCCTTACATTGTCTGCTAGGTGTCTTTTAGGGAGAAAGCCTGCTTGGTCCCTATGAATCTTCTCCATCAAAACTTTTTTAAATCTTTTTGCCAAAATGTCTGCAAAAATTTTGTAATCCACATTAAGTAGAGATATTGGGCGGTAGTTCTTCAGTTGAGTCTTTTCAGTCTCTGTCTTTGGTATGAGTGAAATATATGCTTCTTTCCACGATTCAGGTGTCTTTTTTCCCTCAAGGATCTCATTACAGACTTCTTTTAGTGGTTGAATCAGCCATTCCTTCAGCGATTTGTAGTATCTTGAAGTCAATCCATCTGGTCCTGGAGATTTGCCCAGTTGCATATTCTGAATGGCAGCCTCTATCTCTTGTTCTGTTATTCTCTGGTTCAGATCCATCTTACTTTGATGAGAGATTTTTTGTAATCCATATTTATCAAGGAATTTGTCTATATCTTCTTCATTTTGCAGGCCTTGAGTATAAAGTTTTTTAAAATAACTCAGGAAGCAATTTCTAATTTCATTAGGTTTAGATATATTCTTTCCATCCACTTCTAGGCTTGTAACTGTATTTAGTTTCTGCCTTTTCTTCAATTGCCATGCCAGAAGTTTGCCACATTTGTTTGCTGATTCAAATGTCTTTTGCTTCATCTGCTTTATCTTCCATTCGATCTCTAGGTTCATCAATTCCATATATTGTGTTTGATATAACTTGATCTCTCTTAAAATCTCCTGGGACTTTGGTTTTACTCTTAATTTTTTCTCTCCTTCCTTTATCTTTTCTAAAATCTTTTCTTTTTTCTCATTTTGTTTTTTCCTCTTTATTTAGTTTTGTTGAATCAAGAAGCCTCGCATCACCGCTTTGCTTGCGTCCCAGATCACTCTTTTCTCAACGTCAGTCCTCAAATTTATTTCAAAATAGTCTTTTAAAGTTTTTTGGGCCTTCATAAGAATCTCCTTGTCTCGAAAGAGGGTGTCATTCATTCTCCATCTAAATTGACCAGTTGTTGTAAGTTTCATTTCCATCTTCACGGCGTTATGGTCGGAGCAAGTTTTTGGGCAGATTTCTACCTTCTTAATCTTTGGAGCCATACCACTAGTAATCCAAATTTGATCAATTCTGGTCCAGGTCATCATTGCTTGGGAGAAAAAGGTTCCCTCTCTCTCCAGAGGGTTCCTTGTTCTCCATATATCTATCAAGTCCATATTTTCAGTCATTTCAAAGAAAGTCTTAGGAAGTCTCCCTTCCTTACTAATTGTTAGTCTTTGTGCCTTGTCCATATTAGTGGAGACCACGCCATTCATGTCTCCCATAATTATCATATTGTAATCCAGATAGTCCGTCAAGGTTTCATGAAGTCTCTTAAAGAAGTCAGATTTGCCTTCATTTGGTGCATAGATTCCAACAACTAAGAGTTTTTCTCCTTGTACTTGTATCTCCACTGCCAAATATCTCCCTTGTTCATCTTTAAATATCATTTTTGGAGCCCATTTCTCTTTCACATATATTACAACTCCTCTTTTCTTAACTTTATCTGATGAAACAAATTCTTGTCCTAGCCTTTTGTTTGTAAGTAGTCTCCTGTGGGCTCTAGTTATATGAGTTTCTTGTAGGCATATCAAATCCAACTGTTCTCTATTCAAAATATGAAATACTTGTCTTCTCTTCAAAGGCCCATTGAGCCCATTACAATTCCAACTGAGGAATTGCAGAGCCATCTTGTTATTTTCCTAAAGCTCCTCCAACAGCTCCAAGTTGTTGCTCTTCTTCTGATGGTGGTAATTTTTGTCCAATCGAGAGATTCAGGATATCTAGTGCTCTCCTCTGTTCTGCAAGTACGTCCACGGTCCCCTTCTGCAGGTCCTCCTGATTTCTTGCCAAGAATTTGTCTTTATCTTGAATTGTCTTTATTTTCACCTTCTTTGCCTTATAGTCAAATGACAGTCCTTGTGGAAATTCCCACCTAAAGCGGATGGAATTTTTCTTTAACAAAAGAACCAGGTCCTTGTAAAAGTTTCTTAGATCCAGAATGTATTTTGGGATGTCTTTAAAGATCTGTACAGTTGAGTTGCCAATTTGCAGGGCCTTTTCAAAATGTAGTCCTAATATTTTGTCTCTTTCCTCCTTGGATCTAAATGTAATCAGGCAGTCTCTCGGAGTCTTTCTGTCCTGCTTTTTGCCCAGTCTAAAAGCTGTTGTAATTTTAAATTCGTCTTCCTCCAGATCCCAACAGTCCACAAACTCCCGTGTCAGGTATTCCGCAAGGTTGTCTCTCTCATTCTCCGGAATCGATCTTAATTTCAAATTTCTCTCTTTTCTCTGTAACTCCCACAAGGCCAAAGTTGCGTCATGCTCATAAACCTTCTTAGCAATCGGCTCTAGTTTCTCTTGCGTCTCTCCAGCAGCAGCTTTAGCATCTTCGGCAATTTGACGTGTAGTAGCGTTTTCCTCCACCAATTTATTTATAGATTCTGTGTTCTGGTTCAGTCTTACTGATATTTCTGTTAATTTTTGTGTATTTTCTAAAGTCTGTTTTGTCAAAGACTCCAGAGTTTGATTTATCTTGAGCAGAGCATCTGTCACAGCTTCCATAGAGGCAGCTGCTCCTTTTTCTTGTTCTGTTGTTCCTGCTGGTCCTGGAGTTGCAGCTGAAATTGAGCCTCTTTTCTTTGTCTGTTGCTGTTGCAGCTGTTGTTGTTGTTGCCTAATTTTGGCTCTTGTGACAATCTCTTCTTGTGCGCCACTCATGTCAAGGTCACTTCCCACGGGAACTATTTCCCGTTGGAAAATTCCACTGTCCTAGGCCGTGCCGAACTTTACTTTACCCTCTAGGGGGAGCAAATCAAAATGGCCATAAAATAAAGTATCCAAGTACGAGAACAAAGGAGAATGTCCAAAGATATAAAAAAGAGGGATTAACACAGTCAAAGTCAATGTTACTAAAAGCTTGTAGCTGCAAATTGCCACAGTTTCCCAGTCTATGCTGTTTCTTCTTGTACTATACTGTAGCCAGTCACTGTATAAACTTTGTGTCACAGTATCACTTTGCAGGCAAAAGTCAGTTCAGTGACCTATTGTTCTAAAGAGGCAGACCGTTTCGTACTTTCAATAGATAAGACAGCGGAGGATTTTTACTTCAGGTGAATCATGCAGTTATTAAAGTCTCATTCACCTCCCCTCTGCCCTGCTAGCTAGAGGGGAGATCTAAGGTCTAAGTGCCCGGTTTGGTTAATTAAAAAGCGGGTTTCAGCGGATGCAAGTTTAAAGTTCCGTTGCTTTCACTTTCATGCAGTCGGGGGGAGGCAGACTTCCTTGATTTAATCTCCCCGCTTTTAGCTCAATTTTCAAAGTTTAAAGGGTCCCGATTATTTTTCAGCTCCTACTCACGGGAATTCCGTCCAAATTTTCTTTTCAGGAAGGAATCGGCGCTCTCCGCTTATGGCTGGGTAACGACTCTCAGCACCGCGCTCACTCCCGATGTCGATCCGTAGCCTTTAAAAAGGCTCTTTCACGGTACCGGGGGGCGCAAAGGTGCCCACCGAGTCTCCTTGTTCTCAGGCTTCAGCGCCTGAGATTTTAGGGGTCCCCCGCTCGCCGTAGCGGGTAAGACCCGAACTTGCGAAGCAGTCCTTCTCCGGAGCTCGGAGGCAGGACCGCCATTAAGCGCTGGCATACTCTGGTTTCACCTCAGATCGTATAAATCTTTCGCCTTTTACTCCTCTGCACACCTTTCAGCTTGTCAACATGCTTCTTAAATTGTGGCGCCCAGAACTGGGCATAGTATTCCAGGTGTGGTCTGACCAAGGCAGAACAGAGCAGTTTTATTGGACGGTATGATAGCGCTGCCAACCAGCTGGGAAGAGGAGCCTGCAGCGGTCCACACCAGCATCCAAATTCCTCTGCTGAGGCACCCAGAGGACCCTGTGCACCTCACCCAGCCGCCCAGAGCTACAGAAGAGGAGCCCAGGGAGCTTGCAGATGAGAGACTGGGCTCCTAGCCACTCTGAGTCAGAGTGGAGAGGCGGGGGTTTTGTGCCATCCTGGGCCTGCATTCTTGGCGGGCGCCAAGCTGGCCAACCCCTAGATAAGCCCCTGTTTTCAGTAAACAAACAAACCAATGTTCCACCTCCAGGTAGTTTCAGCCATTGGAAATCAGGCTTGCTAATACCTACAACCTGCGTTTCTGTTTCCTGGTCACTTTAAAGCCATGATCTTGAACCTTGGCCCTCTAGATGTCATTGGAGTTCAGCTGCCATCATCCTTGACCATTGGCTAAACTGCCTGGGGATGATGGGAGTTGTAGTCCAACAACTTTTGAAGAACACTGACAGAATACACCCAGAGACATATAAGATTTGGGGCAGTAGTTATTTTCATTTTCTAAATATATACAGTGTTGTGTGTTATCCGTATTTTATTTTGTAAACTTTGTTTATGAGTAATTCCACAATTGCAGCTTTTGTACGAAGCAGTCTACGCAATAATACAACCCCTACTTTAAATATAGATGCAAGCTAATAATTCCACTTCCCCTAACTTTAATCTGCTTAAAGAATGTCACAGGGAAATAATGATAGCCATTGCTCTGTCTTTCTGGTTGTCATAGCTTTCTAGACGTCATGGAAACCAACGAACAAGGAAGCAAAAAAGGACTCACCTCTAAAACTGATGTTGATGTTGCTATTAAAGAAATGCTCAGCTGCCAACATTTCACTGAGTTGGCAAACAGAGATACCATCTGCTCCGAGAATATTCTGCTATCTGTGGAAAGAAGTAAATCTGTTGCTTTTAATGGTCAGTGTGCTCCCACAGCACCCTTGGCGTTCAGTCAGCCTGGGTAATCTCATCTCACCGGAAGAAAGAGACTTTCTGCTGTTAAACCAACATTTCAGAATTGTATTTGTAAACTGCAAGGTCCATTACCCAGCGCAAAACCTGCAACATTTCTAGGGTCCTGAATTTCTCTCTTCCACGGCTCATCTTTCAACCTCAATGTCCTACTGTCCACTTCTCTTTCCACTCTAGTACAGTGGTACCTCGCAAGACGAATGCCTCGCAAGACGGAAAACTTGCTAGACGGAAGAGTTTTCTGTTTTGGAGGTGCTTCGCAAAACGAATTTCCTATGGGCTTGCTTCGCAAGACGACAATGTCTTCGAGTTCCTGCTGGTTCCCCCCCCCTTTTTCTAAGCCGCTAAGCCGCTTATCAGCTGATCCGATCAGCAGATAAGCCGCTAAAAGCCGCTCAAAGCCGCTCAAAGCCGCTAATAGCGCTAATCCGCTAATCTGTCAATGGGCTTGCTTTGCAAGACGAAAAAACCGCTAGACGAAGAGAATCACAGAACGGATTCTTTTGCGAGGCACCACTGTAATAACCACAACCACA
Organism: Podarcis bocagei; assembly: GCF_964188305.1. Taxonomy (NCBI): domain Eukaryota; kingdom Metazoa; phylum Chordata; class Lepidosauria; order Squamata; family Lacertidae; genus Podarcis; species Podarcis bocagei. The sequence continues at coordinate 69,304,623 of NC_138135.1, forward strand.
GTGACCACGAAGGTCTGCCCAAGACATTTTGCTGCCTGAGGCAGAACAACTGCATGCAAAGTGCATAATATCCAAGCCAGGGCTAGTCACGTTCATGAAAGCTACCTCACTCTGCCAGGGACTGAGGCCCAAGCGGCGTCTGAGCACTGGTGCGTGTAATATTACTACTAAGGTAAAGGTAAAGGGACCCCTGACCATTTGGTCCAGTCGTGACCGACTCTGGGGTTGTGGCGCTCATCTCGCTTTATTGGCCGAGGGAGCCGGCGTACAGCTTCCGGGTCATGTGGCCAGCATGACTAAGCCGCTTCTGGTGAACCAGAGCAGCGCACAGAAACACCGTTTACCTTCCCGTCAGAGCAGTACCTATTTATCTACTTGCACTTTGACGTGCTTTCGAACGGCTAGGTTGGCAAGAGCAGGGACCGAGCAAAGGGAGCTCACCCCATTGCGGGGATTCGAACCGCCAACCTTCTGATTGGCAAGTCCTAGGCTCTGTGGTTTAACCCACAGCACCACCCAGTACTACTACTACTACTACTACTACTACTAATTTATAGTAGTAAATTAATCACAGTCGATCCGGCTGTGTTTCCCCAGCCACTCTGGACGGCTCCCAACAGATTAAAAACAGAATAAAACATCAAACATTAAAAACTTTGCTAAACAGGGCTGCCTTCAGATGTCTTCTGAAAGTCAGATAGTTGTTTATTTCCTTGACATCTGATGAGGGGGCGTTCCACAGGGCTGGCGCCACCACCAAGAAGGCTCTCTACCTAGTTTCCTGCAACCTCACATCTTGCAGTGAGGGAACTGCCAGAAGGCCATCGGAGCTGGACCTCAGTGTCCAGGCTGAACGATGGGAGTGGAGATGCTCCTTCAGGTATACTGAGCCGAGGACGTTTAGGACTTTAAAGGTCAGCACCAACACTTTGATTTGTGCTCAGAAATGTACTGGGAGCCAATGTAGGTCTTTCCCACACATAAGACCCTCCAAGTGTCCCTATTTTCCGGGGACAGTCCCAGATTTACAGAAGCCGTTCCGTTTTTTGATTTGATCCTAGAATGCCACTCTTTTCCTTAGGACATACCTATTGAAATCAAAAAAATGTTGGAGAGTATGGAGTTATGCGACCCCTGAGGCAAGAAGATAAATAATTATGCCACCGTTTGAAGACACCTGAAGGCAACCCTGTATAGTTTTATTATGTTTTTATATATGTTGGAAGCTGCTCAGAGCGCCTGGGGCAACCCAGTCAGATGGGCAGGGTATAAAAATAATAACACGGAATAAGACATCCCTATTTTCATTGGAGAAATGTTGGAGGGTATGCCATAGCATACCTTGCATCCAGGGATGGCCAACATTTCTAATCTGTTAGGCTCAATGTTTGAGGAATTTACACCCAACTGCTTGGGGCAAGCAGTTCCACATGTTCTGTGGCAGTGGCAGGCTTCGGGGAATTCCGTCCTTCCTGCGGTGGCAGCCAAGAAGCAGATAGACAATAAAAGTTCTTACCAATCAATTTGTTCAATATTCACAGTGACAGACAAAGGAATGCAGTCTTCCCTAAATAATGACATTGCTCCAAGTCCCACCCCCTCCATCTCTCCTATTCTACGTCATCCCTGCATCAGCTAATCTGAGCTTTCTGCCTCTGAGCTTTCTGTTCTACTACTCTCAAAGCCCTCCTGGCCCTGGGAGAAGGAGGGTCAGGAATTCTTTTCAAGGACACTGAGTCTGTCAGCTGTCTCTCCCCTGGTGCTATGTCTTCTTCCTGCTGTTCCTCTCCCAATATTTACCAGCTTCTCCCCTCTGCAGCCTCTGAACTATGCCCTTCTGCAAACCACTGTTCTAAATCTATACTGTCCTCCTGTTCTTGAGAAGGTTCAGGAAAAGGGGGGCCGGCCCCCACCATTCCTCCTCAGTCCAGCCCCTGACAGGCAGGTTCTCTGCATCCAGACAATTTTTTCTGGGCCAAATCCAGCAACTGAGCTCCCCAGCTGAGCTTCTGTTTGCTGTACCAAATCAAATTTTCCTCCCAAGCCATCCAGCAGTATCTTCCTGCTTTGGTCTTGTTCCTCTCTGAGCGCTGTATTTTGGCCTTCCTAGTTTAGCATAATCATATTGTCTGCCCATTATCATTAACTATTATTTGAACTCTTCTGCAACTGTAATTGGGGTCATTATTTCCATATGTCTGTGGCCTTCCACCCTTCCTCTAACCAGCCAACCCTCTCATCATTGAGAGAGGCCTAATTTCTGTCTAGCCAATTCCTTATTAGCCTCTGCATTCACGATCAACCAGGTTTTTTGTTTTAAAAAGAAACCACAATCAATGTGGAATAAATAAGAGCAAACCCTAAAAAGACACCAAGTAGCAAATTTGGGGCAGGCGTGAAAATTCAGATAAGCTACTGCCGGCCTCTGCAGATTAACGTTACTAAATAGATCCCTTCCCAGCTCAGAGCCACACCTCCTCATTGAACAAAGCAGGCACGCAGAGAATTCATACAGAGTTATTGTTGCTAGAGGAAAAACACTTAATTGTTGACCATGACCTATTTGGCTACTCTATTTATTTTACATCTGTGGCTCAATTGGCAGGCAGGTGGGGAATTGGGCTGGATTCATTCCATGCAGTTCTGAAATCGTTCATTTCGGTGCTTTTTGAAACTTGATGGCCAACTTGACAAAAGCAGGACAGTGTGAATGGCCCTGTTCTGCTCTCTTACATTCACCCAAATTAAATTAGCCTGTGTGTTGGATTTTTTGCCTTGTGATGCCCATTATTATTATTATTATTATTAGGCAGGGGTGGTCCACCCATGAGATGGGATGAAGCAGCTGCCTCAGGCGGCTGAAACCCCCGAGGCAGCACCCCCAAGGGCACTTCACCTGCTCTGCATACCCTCCAACATTTCTCCGATGAAGATAGGGACGTCCCATTCCACAGTGATAATTTTACTATTTATACCCCAGATATCTTACTGAGTTGTCCCAGCCACTCTGGGCAGCTTCCAACATATCTAAAAACATAATAGAACATTAAACATTAAAAAAGACGTCCCTATACAGGATTGCCTTCAGGCAGCTTGGAGGTTGGATAACTCCATACCCGCCAACATTTCTCCAATGAAAATAGAGACATCCTAAAGAAAAGTGGCGCTGTGGTCTGAATCACAGAGTCTAGGGCTTGCCGATCAGAAGGTCGGCGGTTCGAATCCCTGCGATGGACTGAGCTCCCATTGCTCTGTCCCAGCTCCTGCCAACCTAGCTGTTTGAAAGCATGTCAAGTGCAAGTAGATAAATGGGTATCGCTCCGGCAGGAAGGTAAACAGCGTTTCCGTGCACTGCTCTGGTTCGCCAGAAGCAGCTTCGTCATGCTGGCCACATGACCCGGAAGCTGTCTGCGGACAAACGCCGGCTCCCTCAGCCAGTAAAACGAGATGAGCACCACAACCCAGGGGTACCTTTAACTTTAAGGAAAAGTGGGATATTCCAGGATCAAATCAGAAGCCAGGATGGCTTCTCTAAATAAGGGATACCCCTGGAAAATAGGGACACTTGGAGGGTCTGGCTCTCCCACTGGCGCAAAAGCAGCACTAGAATAGGTGCTGATTTCTGTAGAAGAAACAAAAGTCAATCCTGAAAGCATTAGAAAAGATTTTATATATATATATGTAAATAGCAGGTCTTAAAATCAACAACGATAAAACCAAGCTTCTAGTAAAAAAAAAACCACATGAATGAGGAGAGTAATAAAATAATATCAGGTCTAAAGATTGAAAAGAAGATTAAGTATTTAGGTGTATGGTTAACAGCAAAGAATATAAATCTTAAAGATAATTATTTGAAAACCTGGGAGGATATTCAAAGAAATTTGCAAATAGAATGAAACTTTTGTTGCTGGGCAGAGTGTCAATCAGAAAGATGAATATATTACCGAGAAAGTTATTTTTGTTTCAATCAATACTGGTGATCAGCAGGACAGCTTCTCTAAATAAGGGACATACCTGGAAAACAGGGACCTTCTGGGTGTCCAGGTCTGCCACTGGCACAAAAGCAGCACTGGAATAGGTACCGATTTCTAGTGAGATCTCTTGAGGTCTCATTTGTCATAGAGCTGGCAGGCCTGGAATGTCCAGAGTGAGGAACCAACTCTTAATTGTCACAAGTGCACTTACAAGTCTGGAAAAGGCATGTCCACCAGTCCTAGTCTCTCAGCTCCTTGTCTCCCGCTTGGACTACTGCAATGCACTCTATGTGGGGCTACCTTTGAAGGTGACACGGAAATTACTTTTTTTCTCCATTGTCCATATGTATTGGTTTTTCAATTGATTTACAGCCATCCTTTTTATACACGTCAACATTTACAATAAATATTTGAGATCTCTCAACATTACACCATTGAACATGTATGCGTAAACAAAAAATAAAAATTGTGTTACTTATCTACTTGTTGTGTTGTTACCTTGTTTGCACCAGACTTCCTTCCACCTCTTACTTAGGTCCATAGAATTCTATGTTGTATGCCTTTCCAATTGTATCTAATCTTCTGTTTTCCATCTTTCCCACAGTTTCTACTAGTTGTCTTTACAAGAGGCATTCTAGCCCAGTCAAAAATTTTAAATTGCCACAGTAGTCTTCTAGATATTTTTTGAATTTACTCCAATTGTTGTTGAATTTTTGGTACTCTTGGTCTCTTAACTGCCCTGTCAGCTTGTCCATCTCTGCGTAGTCCAACAACTTCACTTGCCAGTTCCTCTTCGTTGGAATTTGGTCTCCTTTCCAGTTTTGTGTGTACAACACCACTACGGTGTCCTGGAAATTACAATTAATCCAGAATGCGCCAGCTAGACTGGTGACTGGGAGTGGCCACTGAGACCATATAATACTGGTCTTGAAAGACCTACATTGGCTCCCTGTACGTTTCCGAGCACAATTCAAAGTGTTGGTGCTGTCCTTTAAAGCCCTAAATGGCCTCGGTCCAGTATAACTGAAGAAGCGTCTCCACCCACATCGTTCTGCCCGGCCACTGAGGTCCAGCGCCAAGGGCCTTCTGGCAGTTCCCTCGCTGCAAGAAGTGAGGTTACAGGGAACCAGGCAGAAGGCCTTCTCGGTAGTGGCACCAGCCCTGTGGAACACCCTCCCATCAGAGGTCAAGGAAATAAACAACTATATGACTTTCAGAAGACATGTTTAGGGAAGTTTTCAATGTTTAATGATTCATCGTGTTTTAATACAGTGGTGCCCCACAAGACGAATGCCTCGCAAGACGGAAATCCTGCTAGACGAAAGGGTTTTCCGTTTTGGAGGTCCTTTGCAAAACGAATTTCCTATGGGCTTGCTTCGCAAGACGAAAATGTCTTGCGAGTTCCTGCGGGGTTTTTTTCCTCCCCCCCTTTTCCCAAGCCGCTAAGCCGCTTATCAGCTGATCCTAAGCCGCTAAGCCGCTTAACAGCTGATCCGCTAAGCCGCTTATCAGCTGATCCGCTAAGCCGCTTAACAGCTGATCTGCTAAGCCGCTAAGCCGCTTATCAGCTGATCCGCTAAGCCACTAAACTGCTTATCAGCTGATCCGCTAAGCCCGCTAAGCCGCTAATAGCGCTAATCCGCTAAGCCGCTAATGGGCTTGCTTCGCAATACAAAAAAACCGCAAGACGAAGAGACTCGCAGAACGGATTCTTTTCGTCTTGCGAGGCACCACTGTATTCTGTTGGGAGCTGCCCAGAGTGGCTGGGGAAACCCAGCCAGATGGGTGGGGTATAAATAATTTGTTGTTGTTGTTGTTAGTGTGCACCTGATGAGGCAGTTGCCACAACAGTGATCCCCTATCCCTGACCTCAGGCAGAGACTACGCCTGTGTAACCTGCTTCTGCTCCTCCCTTTTCACTCCTCACCTGGCCCTGGGAGACTGTGGAGTAGCTTCCCCGCCACCTTGCCCTCTCTTCCCAGATTGGCAGCAGCAGCAGCTCAGGGCAAGGTAGGTCTAGTGAGCAACGAATCGCCAATGAATCATGGGATGTAGACCTGTCTGGGGTCCAGACTGATTGATTGACGAACAAGCCTGCAAGACGCACAACTTTCTCAGCTTGCTGGTGGTGTGTTCTGCAGAGTGGTGGAGCCGACGCAGGACTTTGCGGCGGGATTCCACCTAGCACAGCCTCCCTCGTCGACGCCAGATGGAAATAATGAAGGAAACACCAAAAATAGAACTTTCCACTGTGGGCCACAACAGCAGCGTTACCCTGCTGAGGCTGACTTTAAGTACAGTCGACTGTTCTAGGAGGCTGAGGGGAGGAAAAGAAGGGTTATTACTTTTTGCCGCTTTTCCTAGAACAGATTGTCCATAGGCTAAATAGACTGTTTGCATAATGATTTGAGCGCTCTTGGCTGGTGGGTGTGGAACGTAGAACAGAAAGAAAAGGAAGAAATGCACACCCTGAAATAGGAAGGCCATTGTTGGCATTCACGGCCCACGCGTTTGGTCTGTGACATGCAGAAGTACAACGCTCTCTTTCAGAGGAATGACTAAAGACTCAGACGTTGACCCGGCCTCCAGAACAGCAAGGGGTGACCTGATCACAGGGCTGGAAGTGGCAAGAATGTCATTGTAATAAGAGGGCAAAACACCATGAGCACTGGAAAGGAGATTTTATATTTCTCTGCTGCAGAGCTATAGATTATGGATCAAATGGCCCACAATCAGTTGGTAGGTGTTGATGACGCCCTTGAGGTGTTATATATCTATATATATCATCTATATATCTATATATCTATCTATATATCTATATATGTGGACGCAGGTGGCGCTGTGGGTTAAACCACAGAGCCTAGAACTTGCTGATCAGAAGGTCGGCGGTTCGAATCCCCACAACGGGGTGAGTTCCCATTGCTCGGTCCCTGCTCCTGCCAACCTAGCAGTTTGAAAGCACGTCAAAGTGCAAGTAGATAAATAGGTACCTGTCTGGCGGGAAGGTAAACGGCATTTCCGTGTGCTGCTCTGATTCACCAGAAGTGGCTTAGTCATGCTGGCCACTTGACCCGGAAGCAGTACGCCGGCTCCCTCGGCCAGTAAAGCGAGATGAGCGCCGCAACCCCAGAGTCGGTCACGACTGGACCTAATGGTCAGGGGTCCCTTTACCTATATATATAGGTTGGAGGTTGGATGGCGGCTAACAGATTGAGGTTGAATCCTGACAAGACAGAAGTACTGTTTTTGGGGGACAGGAGGCGGGCAGGTGTGGAGGATTCCCTGGTCCTGAATGGGGTAACTGTGCCCCTGAAGGACCAGGTGCGCAGCCTGGGAGTCATTTTGGACTCACAGCTGTCCATGGAGGCACAGGTTAAATCCGTGTCCAGGGCAGCTGTGTACCAGCTCCATCTGGTACGTAGGCTGAGACCCTATCTGCCCGCGGACTGCCTCGCCAGAGTGGTGCATGCTCTGGTTATCTCCCGCTTGGACTACTGCAATGCGCTCTACGTGGGGCTACCTTTGAAGGTGACCCGGAAACTACAACTAATCCAGAATGCAGCAGCCAGACTGGTGACTGGGAACGGCCGCCGAGACCATATAACACCGATCTTGAAAGACCTACATTGGCTCCCAGTACGTTTCCGAGCACAATTCAAAGTGTTGGTGCTGACCTTTAAAGCCCTAAACGGCCTCGGTCCAGTATACCTGAAGGAGCGTCTCCACCTCCATCGTTCTACCCGGACACTGAGGTCCAGCACCGAGGGCCTTCTGGTGGTTCCCTCACTGCGAGAAGCCAAGTTACAGGGAACCAGGCAGAGGGCCTTCTCGGTAGTGGCGCCCTCCCTGTGGAACACCCTCCCACCAGATGTCAAAGAGAAGAACAACTACCAGACTTTTAGAAGACATCTGAAGGCAGCCCTGTTTAGGGAAGCTTTTAATGTTTGATGTATCATAGTATTTTAATGTTCTTTTGGAAGCCATATATATATATATATATATATATATATATATGGGAATCGAATATACAACCTTAGATCCCAAATACGTTGGTACTCGGACGTTTTGGCTCCCGAACACAGCAAACCTGGAAGTGAGTGTTTGCGGTTTGCAAACGTTATTTGGAACCCGAATGTCCGACGGGGCTTCCATGGCTTCCGATTGGCTGCAGGAGCTTCCTGCAGCCAATCAGAAGCCACACTTTGGTTTCCAAACATTTTGGAAGTCGAACGGACTTCCGGAACAGATTCCGTTCGACTTCCAAGGTACGACTAACTCAATATCAATGTCCAAAAGCGTTGGGCAGTAGATATTGGTCATAATATTGAAATGGCAGGGTGAGAGCGATTGTGGAATGTTGATATGAAATTTATGGGACAAAAGAAAATTATATGAAAATGATGTATAGATGGTATCTGACTTCCAGTAAATTAGCAAAAATGTGTAAGTCAGAATCAGATACCTGTTGGAAGGAGAAAGAGAGTGCCTTTTTTCATATGTGGTGGTCTTCCAAGGCAGCAAAAGCATACTGGGAAATGATATATAATGAGTTGGGAAAATGCTGAAAATTACATTTGGTATGTAACACAGAGTAAATTGGCAAAAATGTATAAATCTAAATCAAACAAGTGTTGGAAATGTAAAGAGAAAGAAGGTTCTTTTTATCATATGTGGTAGTCTTGTACAGTGGTACCTCGGGTTAAGTACTTAATTCATTCTGGAGGTCCGTTCTTAACCTGAAACTGTTCTTAATCTGAAGCACCACTTTAGCTAATGGGGCCTCCTGCTGCCGCCGCACCGCCAGAGCATGATTTCTGTTCTTATCCTGAAGCAAAGTTCTTAACCTGAAGCACTATTTCTGGGTTAGCGGAGTCTGTAACCTGAAGTATATGTAACCTGAAGCATATGTAACCCGAGCTACCACTGTAGAACGGTTAAAGCTTACTGGGAAATGATATACAATGAACTGAAAAAGATGTGCAAAATAACTTTTGTAAAAAAAACCAGAAACTTTTCTTTTGGGAGTTATAGGGACAGACCTACCGAAATTGTATAGAAATTTTTAAATTTAGGTATGCTGCAGCATACATAAATGCAGCAGCAAGAATGCTACTTGCCCCAAAGTGGAAAGAAGCAGACGTTCCAACAAAGGAAGAATGGATATAAAAATTCATGGAATATGCAGAAATGGCGAAACTTACTGGAAAAATAAGAAATCGAGATAACAAACTTTTAATAAAAGAATGGAAATGGTTTATTGAATATTTACAAATAAATTGCAAACAGATAAAAACATTGGCAGGATTATTATTTCATAAGAGTGTCTATTTAAAGTAGATAATTAAATGAATTTGGATATGCAGAAGATATTAAAAAATAAATGTAAGGAACCACAGAAAGAGGGCGAAGGAAGTCAAACTTTGAAATGTTAAATTGATTGTAAAACTAATTAAATGTATAAACTTGAAAAGTATAAATAAGAACTTTACATACATACATACATACATACATACATACCAGAAGCCTTTTTTAAAGGAATAATAGGTTTAGAGGTACCCAAAGAACAAAGGAAACGATTTATGTATGCTTCCATGGCTGCTTGCACATTGTATGGCCAGAGACGGAAAGAAGAAACAGTTCCAACTAAGGAAGACTGGCAAGAAAAACTAATGGACTATGCAGAAATGGCGAAACTTACCAGAAGATTGAGAAATCAAGAAGAGAGATGTTTTAATACAGAATGGTGAAAATTTATTGATTATCTGAAGAATTATTGTAAACAGCTTAAATCACTAGCCAGACTGATAAGAACACGTGCAGTGAGAATAACTTAAATAGAACGGAAAATGTTATGTATTGAAGTTCTCACCCTGGCCACCAGGGGTGTTGTGTATACAGTGGTACCTCGGGTTAAGAACTTAATTCGTTCCGGAGGTCCGTTCTTAACCTGAAACTGTTCTTAACCTGAGGTGCCACTTTAGCTAATGGGGCCTCCCGATGCCGCTGCGCCGCCATCGTGCGATTTCTGTTCTTATCCTGAAGCAAATTTCTTAACCCGAGGTACTACTTCCGGGTTAGCGGAGTCTGTAACCTGAAGCATCTGTAACCTGAAGCGTCTGTAACCCGAGGTACCACTGTATAGTTTTCACTAAATCAGTTAATTTAGGCAGGAAACCCTGGGTTGTTGTTGTTACAGTGTTGACAGCCGGCTGCCTATAAAAGCAGGCCGGCTGAGCTGTTTGCTGTTCAGTTCAGTTCCAGCTTACTTACGAAGAACTACTTGGAGAAATATCTGTGTCGTCTGCTATGTCCACCCACTATTTAATAGAAAGGATGACTGGTAGATAGCTATGACCTGGATAGACATAAGTAACCACAGAAAGTGGGGAGGAAGCTCAAAGATAGGATTTTAAAATTGGATCTGTAAAATCAGATTTGTGATTCTATTGTAAAACGTGAAAATAAAAAATGTAGATTTTTTTTTTTTAAAAAACAATGTCCAAAAATGTGTAGGGATGTGATTAGATTTTAGAAGAGAATATTTTTACGTATTAGATATTATCCTTCCTTTGTCACGTTTGTGAGTTCAGCAGAGTTTGCCCCTGTGATACATATTGTATTTATGCCTTGGTCAGGAGCCATTATTTGACTGATGTCCTGGCAATGTGTAGCTTAGTACAAAGTAAGAAGCATGGCTTCTTAGATGTCTCTTTTTGCTAAAACAGATGGAGCTCTTCCCTTGCATGCTTCCTGCACAATCAAGTGTGCACAATTCAAGATCAGCTCCCAGTTTCTGCATGTTCATCATAAAACAACTGAAACGGTTCCTGTCTGAAAAAGAGCCAGAGCTGCTGTGGCAGCTGATTTCGGGGAAAGATTCATTAGTTTGCCGAACGCTTCCTGTAGTGGCTAGGCAAATCTGTCAGTCTGATAATGTCGATAATGATTTGACTGCACAAGAGTGCTAAATGTAGAGACGTTGTGTCTTTGACCTAAGGATGCAAGCTCTCTTTGGGTACCATTGAGGTGTTGATCATAAGGATGAGCAGAGTAATAAAACTCATCTCAGGTAACCTGTCAGACCAGGAAACAGTATGAAACTGGGGGGCATCAAATTCAAAGGATCATTTCAGAAAGATGATCAGCCTGATGTACAGTTGATCACTTATACCTGTCAGGTCAAAACTAAGCTTTCCCTCCAATAATAATAATAATAATAATAATTTATTTATACCCCGCCCATCTGGCTGACTTTCCCCAGCCACACTGGGCGGCTCCCAATCAAATGTTAAAAACAGTACAGCATTAAATATTAAAAACTGAACAGGGCTGCCTTCAGATGTCTTTTCAAGATAGGATAGCTGCTTATTTCCTTCACATCTGAAGGGAGGGTGTTCCTTAACTTTATTAAACCCACCCATCATGAAATCCATCCATTTAATGCCCCTATTACCTGCCAGCCCACAGATATGAAAACCTATTTAAGGTAAGTTTATATCAGGTTTCCTCAACTCACTCAGCTCTGATTTTCTCCATGCGCAAGGATTTTGTGACTCTTGTAGAAAAAGTATTATGGGTCAGGGGTTCCCACATATGTGAGAAACAGTTTGCTGTTTTGGAAAGCAAGAATTAGGTACATTTGACTTTAAATGTGAACTCTGTAGGATTTCTCTCCCATCTTTACCTCCCAAGTCAAGACATTTTTGTTACACTTTCTTCGTATTTTTTAATATAGTAAAATATTCTTCCTGTAAGGTTTTATCCAGTAAACTTATTAGCAGTCACCTGATACATACAGCAGATTGTAGCCAAGGTTAGTCCTACTCAGAGTAGGCCCACTGAAATTAATATGCATGATTAACTTAGGTTCATTCATTCAATATGAGTAAAACTTAGTTAGAACCTGGTAACATCACAAGGAGGTGTTTTGAGGCTCCCTAAATAAAAATGAAGAGTTTCTGTTTAAGAAGTAACACTTTTTAAAAAAGAAAATCTGTCTCATCTCCTCCCTTATAAAGGAAAAGCATCTTTATTGTTTTCTACTGAGCTGGTGAAGCAATTCCACACTCAGTGCTTCTCAAGATGGTTTCTAACTGGGGATTTCTGCACACCTGCCAGGGTTCATAAACCATAGCATTTAACACGGCCAACTGAGAACACCGACAAAGGCAGGAGTGTAGCTTGGCTATAATAGTAGTGAACAACCTTTCCCAAGGGTGGAGTTGACTTAAAAGGCGGGATTTTCTTGTCTGAGCTCAATATTATTTTCCTTGAGCAGAGTTAGTTTTGGAAACACAAATGGAACTGTTCTCCACAAGGTTTGTTTTTAGGCTATTTCTAGTTCAATTGAGAGATGCAGGTGGCACTGTGGGTTAAACCACAGAGCCAAGGGCTTGCCAATGAGAAGGTTGGCGGTTCAAATCCCCGCAACAGGGTGAGCTCCTGTTGCTCGGTCCCTGCTCCTGCCCACCTAGCAGTTCGAAAGCCTATCAAAGTGCAAGTAGATAATTAGGTACCGCTCCAGCGGGAAGTTAAACGGCATTTCCGTGCGCTGTTCCGGTTCGCCAGAAGCGGCTAAGTCATGCTGGCCACATGACCCGGAAGCTATACACCGGCTCTCTCGGCCACTAAAGCGAGATGAGCGCCACAACCCCAGAGTCGGCCATGACTGGACCTAATGGTCAGGGGTCCCTTTACCTTTACCTAGTTCAATTGTTTATCGGATAAGTAGACATCTGCACCCACCTTAGATTTAAAGAAGTCCAATGCTGGTTGGAGAACCTCAGACTTGGGGGCCAAAGGAGGCCGTCCAGATTTCTCAGCCTGTACCTTGGGACTCTCCTCGGCCACCCCCCCCTCTCCCCAGGCCACACCCCTTACCAGGCCTGCTTGCTTACCTGAATGGGAGACAGGGAGAGGTGTGTGACTGTACAGTAGTTCAGTCTTCAAGTCACCAGTGCATCCATCACAGCGGCCAAGCTACCCTGTCATCAAAAGGGGACACAGCCTCCGAGTATCCCAATTTTCCAGGGGCAGTCTCAGAATGATGAAAGCCAGCCCAGCTTCGGATTTGATCCCAGAACGTCCGTATCCCACCCCCTGCCAGCACCCGCGGAGCCAAGCTCAGGGAGGAGCATAAACTGGTGCTTGTTCGAAGGGAGCATCCCGTCATAGCTGTCAACCGTCCCTTATTTGGCGGGAAACTCCCTTATCCCAGCACTGTGTCCCGCTGCTGTCCCTTAAATTTCCTGGGTTTCAAAGGAAGCAGCTCCTTTCCCTCCCTCCCTCCCTCCCGGCCAGGGAGGCTCCAACTGTGTTGCTTGGCTGCCCGGCCCACCCCCCTCCAGCCTCCTCTCACCAGCCTCGGCCCCCGGGAGCCCTTCCCCCCCGGAACTGGCGGGAGCCTCGGGCCCTTCCGCTGCCATCCTCCTCGCGGCCGCTGAACGGAGCATCTCTGCCTGGCGCCTCCCCTCTGCCTGCCGCTGCCGCTCCCGCTAGGCCGTACTGCGGCTGTGCCGCCGAAGGACCCGGATGAGATGGGCAGCCTGGCGCGGCCTATGAATTGCTGAGGAGCATTGAGAGGAGAGCGAGGGCAACCATAGAGAACGCAGTTCAGAGAGAGGAGGAGGAGGCAGGTGTTCCAAGGGCTAACCATAGAGGAGGAAAGCGGAGGAAGGACCCCAAGCGCTTCTCCCATAGATTTGCAGTGGTAGACTAGCATAGATGGTCTGATCTGCGGGTTTACTTCGGGCGCTATTTCCCCCCACCTTCCTCCCCCCCCACCTGATGGAACTCAGAGCTGCAGATGGAGCATGAGAAAAGATACAGAACTGCAGCAGCATCTTCGTAGCTTGGACTTTGTTTTGTGCGAAAAGTGCTTGCTGCTTATTTAGTTATTTAATTGCAGTGTTTCGTCAGCTGGTGTCTTGAGCAGCAACCTCTGGAAACGAAGGGCTAAAAACCGGCGCTGCTCTCCCAAATCATCTGGTCCCTTTTAACTTCGTATTTCAGCTGGTTGACTAAAATCCCTTCTTTTGGCTGCTGGTCCCTTATTTTCAAGGCTGCTGGTCCCTTATTTTCAAATCTGTAAGTTGACAGCTATGCATCCCGTTGCCTCTTCATGCCTTTTCATGACCATTACTGCCAGCCTCCTCCCTTGGGCAGCTCATAGCAACTGCTGGAGTGCAAGGGAGAAGGAGGAGGAGGAGGAGGGGCTGTTGCTGCTACCAAGGTCCAGCTCCGTGTGGCGCAATGGCTCTGAGGTGCAGGCAGAGGGCAGGGCATCCCTGTGTGGGAAGAAAGGGGGAGTGGAGCAGAGCGCAATGAGTCTTGATTTTTTTTAAAGTACGATTTGTCTGTCCGCGTCTAATCTTGCCGCTTTCTAAAATATATTTAGTGCCGTGTCTTTTTCTTTCTGTAACTCTATCAAATAAAAATATATAGTAACATTGGGATGAAAGTTGTTTTTTCGGGACAGTGGAGGGCATGCATTCCGTGTCCCATTGGTGTGGTGATGGCTGCACCTATCCTTCTTCTGATAGGAAATGCTACGCAGGGAACGATGGCAAAAAATGGGGTGGAGGGTTGAGGAGGGTCAGTTGGCTGGAAGTGAAAAATGTCCCTATTTTCATCTGAGGAATGTTGGGGGTTATGAGGAGGGTATAGTTGGTATACCAACCCAAGTTGATAAAAGGCAATCTTCGCTACAGAGCCTCGTGATAGAGATGGAGCCAGGAGCACCCCTAAATTATCTACCTGTTCCTTTGGAGGAAGTGCAACTGTGCCCAGAACCGGTCTCCCCAACTCTGAGACCTTCTCTCGTTTAATATCATGATACAGTGGTACCTCGGTTTACAGACGCTTCAGGTTACAGACTCCGCTAACCCAGAAATAGTACCTCAGGTTAAGAACTTTGCTTCAGGATGAGAACAGAAATCACACGGCGGCAGTGGCAGGCCCCATTAGCTAAAGTGGTACCTCAGGTTAAGAACAGTTTCAGGTTAAGAATGGACCTCCAGAACAAATTAAGTTCTTAACCTGAGGTACCACTGTAATTGTTCAGAAAATACACAGGAAATGTTCCCTTCCTGGGGGAGAAAGAATCTTCCAGGCTTTCTTTCGACAGCTTTACTTCTCAGGATCCTGGGCCAGCCGAGAGCAGCATTGTTACTGCAAAATGGAGCAAAACTTACTGATGGAGCGCAGTCATTCATTCAAGACCTATGTGGTCTGTTGATTGTGGCAGGCCTGAAATGTGACATCAGAATGTGCCAGGATGGAGGGAGGAAAGGAATCAAGATTTTATCCGCAAGCATTCGGGACTCCTAATGAAACTGGCCCTGTTATTAGAGCAGGATTAATGTGAAGCAGAGTGTGGGCTTTTTCCTTCCCCTGCTGCTGCATTATTCCTAATAGACACAGATAATGAGGATCCTGGTGCTTACAACCATTATGCTTTCATTACAATCATCATCATTTAAGTACTCCATAAAGGGCAACGGCTGAGACTAGGAAATGGCAATTGGAATAGCTTGTTTAGGACATCCCTATTTTCATTGGGAAAATGTTGCCGCAATGAATATTTAGGGACAGGCAAACCTTGAGATGCCAAAAGCCGAAGCAGAAGGAAATACAGAATGCTTCATTATAAGCTGCCTTGACACCCAAAGCCACAAGGTCAGTTAGCAATACGGCCTGGCAACCCCAGGCATGGCTTGAGGACCAAGGGGAGTGTAGTGACCGTGATCTGGAATAATTCAATTTCCTTGGTCAGGCCTCCTGTTTAGTAGTTGACTAGTTTTCTGCAGCTCGTACCCTCCAATATTTCTCCAATGAAGAAAGGGACATCCTGTTCCACACACCCCAACATTTCTCCGATGAAAATGGGGGCATCCTATGCGATGAAAATGATGTATAGATGTTATATTACACCTGTGAAGTTAGCTAAAATGTATAAAGTTAGCAATAAATGTTGGAAATGTAAAGAAAAAGAAGGAACATTTTATCACATGTGGTGGGAATGTAAAAAGGTGAAAAGCTTCTGGGAGATGATATATAACGAGATAAAAAAAATGTTGAAATGTACATTTATAAAGAAACCAGAAGCATTTTTACTGGGCATTGTAGGAAGTGATATCAATAGAAATGAATGTAAGTTGTTTTTATATACAACAACCGCATCAAGAATGTTATTGGCCCAAAAATGGAAGAACTACTGACGAAAGAAGAATGGAGGATGAAACTAATGGACTATGCAGAATTGGATAAACTAACATGAAGGATTTGAAACCAGCGGGACCAGAAATTCACAGAAGACTGGAGTAAATTTACAGACTATCTGAAAAGTATTTGTGATGATCAGACTACATTTGTAGGTTTGCAAGAAGTTTTGTGAGGAGCATTATTGGAATTATTGCAAAAATGGATAAGGGGGAGGATGGTTAGTTAAAATAATTAAAGGCAATATGAATTTAAGAAATGCATAAGAAATGGTCAAAACGGTGGATCATCAGAGGTGCTGATGGAAGTCCCCCCCCCCCCAAAAAAGGATTATGTAAGTGATGAAGTTTTGTGGTACGTATTATAATTTATATGTTAAAATTAATAAGAATTATAAAAAAAAGAAAATGGGGGCACCCTACCTGATATGTTAGGAACTCAAGACAGAATTGGGATTGTTACTTCCACTGCCGTGTACAGCTCCTTGGAGACTCCTCAGCTGTCAAAATGTCTTGGGCCAACCCTGGATGGAAACAGCCCAAGGACTTCGCCTAACGGATCCCGCATTGTATCTGTCACAACACACACGTTTAATTGAGTCTTCTGCAGTGACAGTTGGGTGAACCAGTGATGATTATGTAGTCATGAACAGATTTTTAGCTGATGCAGTTTGAGTTTATGGTTACCTGTAACCCCTTCAGACACCATCAGACCTCCATTCAGTTAGGTAACAATGAAAACGCACAACTCTACACTGCACTGATTTCTGACAGTATGCCGGGTCAAATGTGTTGTTTTAAATTCTTTCCATGCAAGCCTGAGCTTGAGCCACCATAGTATCATGATTCTTGAGAGTGATCATGGTAATCTATAACAAGCTTGGCCTCTCAGGGTGTGACACATTTAATCTCTCTTTAGCTGGAAGCGGCTTGCATGAACAAAGTGTTGCAAATGATACACCCGGGCCCATTTCGAAGCCTGGTTATAAATGGATAGTAAAAGGCCATATATTTTTTTCCAGGCTGATGAGGCAGACATCTTATTTGACATGGAATTTGCAACACAGAGCTTAAAATAACAAGACTGTAGTTTTCATAGGAACTAAGTGAAATAATCAATTATTAAATCTATGAGAAGTTTGTGACAGGCTTTCTGCATCCTATAGCATACATCAGATTATAGACCACCAGAGAAAAGATTTCAGCTGACACATTAGAAAATTGCCTTTTTGTTTCTGATGGAAACACAAATGAGAAAGCGGAGTACTTAAAATTACATGACATGTAATCTGAGGGACGCCCCTTTGGGAACCTTCTGGAGAATAAGCAAGAAAGACAAGATGCTTTGCTGAGGTATTTTATATCTGGTGAAGACATATATGGCTTAGTAGGGCATGTTGAATTTTCAACTTTCTAATTCCAAAAAGTAGGGCTGCTAAAAAGTTGGTACGTAACATGAGGTTCCACTGCAATGTGATTTAGAAATTCAAAAGATATTTTGGTTAAACCAATACAGTTTTGCTTGATAAGTAAAACGTGTGTAAAAATGATTGCCAAGTACTTGTAGTTATGATTGTACTTGTAGTTATGTTATATAATTATATTGTATTATATTACATTAATTTATTATTTAGGATTATCTGACATTTTCAGAAGGTGAAATTAAATCTCGTTGGTCTTCCGAAAGCAGTTTATGTGCTTCTTCATCAAACATATCGAGTTACTGAGCTAAATGTTGTCCAATCACAAAAATAATTGATTTGAATTCCTCATATCCCAAAATGTATTTTTAAGACCCCTCACAGAAGAAATTTGCAAAAATTAAGTTTCATCCCCTAAAATGACACGCTGTATTAGCTTAGCTCTGAATCTGATTCGAGAAACAAAAGTTCTGTTCAATGCTCAGTAATCTCTGCAACCCCCCTTTCTTTTAACATTTCTTTCTCACTGATAGGCTTATTCTAAAAAGTTGTGAACCTCTCGAAGATTTTAGAAACTTTTACTAGTTCTACCCAAACTGCTCTCTTATTTTTGCAGATTCAATATTTGCAGTATGAGTTTCCAAGATGAGCATTTAGATATTTTGAGCAAACTGATTAGTCATATCCCAGTATGAGAATATTTTAAGGAGCTTTAATATATTTAAAAATGGAAGATTCTGTATTACATAGGATTATATACCATTAATGCCATGTATATATACTTTCCCAGAAAAAACTTTTCATGCTTAAAAAATGCACCTTAATTTAATACTTGTCTGTAGAACATATATAGTAGTAAATAAAGTAGTAAACAGGTTATGTGTCAAATAAGAGAGCTACACATTACAAGGCAATTACAATTTTGACAAAAAAGTAAAACATGTTTTCCAGTATCTGAAGGCAATTCACAATCATTTCCAAGGTATTTGTGAGATTTAAGGCCATTTGTTCTAATTAAAAGTTTTGACATAAATACTCACAAAAATGTGTTATTTTGTGTGTAAAAACTGTACATGCAAAAACATTTGATAATTAGGATAAGAACAGGCATATATAATAAAATACTTGAGTAGTTCTATATACAAAGTTGTGCACAAAGCAACATAGCTGTGCAATTGTAACACATTTAATTCATTACCACTTGTGTGCCCTATATGGCGGTGTGACTGTGGCAACAGATAACTCAAAATGTGCCAGCATCCCTTTGAATGGACCATCTAGACAAACCTCACAGCAACTGGCAATTTGCATAAGAGCATCAAGTCACTCATAATAAAATAACCTGCAGAAAGCAATTAGGTTGTCAAAGCTCTACAGCTGTTATGCAAGAGACTCTACAGATTACATTGCATGAGTCAAATTTCAGGACTCAAAAGTTGATGCTGCCATTTCCTAGAATAACACTGTGTTGTTGTTCAAATTTATTATGCCAGCATAATCATTCTTTAAAAAATGTAAACACAAGTTATTTCAGAAACTGGAATACCTTGCAAAAAAATAATAATCTTACAGTATTCACATCTTGGAAGCTTATTCCCAAATCCGTCTGATGATTCATTACCAAGCACCTGAGTGAGGTGTTTCCATTATTGAGACCTACGAATATGTTTGGCCTCCCAATTTCTACTCACAGTTTTGCATTCGTTTTTGTCTGGACAATCATTCAAAGAGATATTGCTTCTCTTGTGGATTTTACTATTGCAAGATAGAAGACAATTCAATATCCCAAATTCTTAAGGTTAAGAATAATTATAAAAAGTAGTTAAGTTTGAAAAGTAGTAACATGTAAACATTGATACAGAGGAATTTGCATTCACATCTTATGTACATATTAAGTCAGGAAAGACAAGGACTTTTGAGTTGAACCCGTGACTTGTGCTTTCTCCAAAATACACACGACAATAGTAGCTTATTCTGTTGGAAACAAAATAAAACTCAGAAACAGACATCACCATTTTCTTCCTCTTACATAAAAGCTGTTCAGTTGCGCATGCAACCAAGTTGGACATTTTGGTATATGAAGTTAACGTTATTTTGCTCCAAATGCCACCAGAAGCCTTTACTGCATACAAAGAAGAACGCTTCGCTTCAGCTCGCTGGCTCTTTAAAGTGCACCACTGTACTGCACTGAACAGTGCTCTATGGTTTGTGAAAAGCATTCAGCATTCCGAGTGCTCATATCTGAGTCTGCAATACATGAATAGGCGGAGTGTATGGAGGAGGCGCAGGTGATGGCTTGATTCCTCTCACCCTCATATAGGAGAGAAACTGGTCTGGGATCTCAGCCAAGACATCTCTAGCAAGTCTGGCCATACTTAAAATGTGGTTTCCGCTTCTGTCAATGTAATCCCGAAACGGTACAAACTGAAATGAAATGGAGGGGAAGGGGAGAGAATTTGTTTAGCATTGCTGTTGGGGCATCGTAAAGAATGAAAGCCAAAGGTTAAAAATAAGATGTCATTTATTTTGAAACTTAACTTGGGAAGATGATCTTAGTATTTCAGATCTTTTGCAGATGCATATTATATTCAGTGCTTTTTTTCCTAAAAAATGTTTAGGGGCACTCTAATTTTCCTACTCATATTGAAATACTGCCCCGCAATGAGGCCAAACTTAGATTTACAAAATGTTAAGGGGTATGCGTACCCCTAGAAAAAAGCACTTTTTATATTACACATTGGTATTTTTAGGCTTTTCTGTTGAAGGCCTTCATACTAACATACAACATAAAATAAAAATATCACAGTGTCCAAACATAAATAAATCTACATATGGAAAAACAAATACAGAGCAGCAAAATATCAAAACAGCAAACTAGGAAAATGTTACTCCATGCTAAAGACTTGATGAAACAAATCTACTTTCATATAATATTGAAATGCTTATAAATAGGGGCTAATTGAATAGGCAAGTTACAAACCCTAGGTGCTGCTTCTGAAAAGATCCTGTGTGGGGTCACTGCCAAATTGCACCTCTGGTGGTGATGGGACATGGAGCAGGAATGGCAGTGATGATCACAACAGGTGAGCAGGTTTTAGGCATCAGAAAGTCACCCTTAAAATACCTCAGTTCAAAATTGTACAGTGGTGCCTCGCAAGACGAAAAGAATTCGTTCCGCGAGTCTTTTCGTCTTGCGATGTTTTTCGTCTTGCGAAGCACGGTCCGTCGCAACTGCGCCTCTTCAAGCGCCTTTTAAAAAAAAGCGCAAGACGTTTTCGTCTTGTGAAGCAAGCCCATAGGGAAATTCGTCTAGCGAAGCAACGCAAAAACGGAAAACCCTTTCGTCTAGCGAGTTTTTCGTCTTGCGAGGCATTCGTCTTGCGGGGCACCACTGTATAGCGCTTTAAAAGTGTGACCAGCACTTTGAATTGTCCTTGCTATCTGGAACTTTCCAGCCTGGTTTTCTGAAGTGCAAACCAATCTGTATTCATACATTTAAAAAAGGTAAAGGTAAAGGGACCCCTGACCGTTAGGTCCAGTTGCGGACGACTCTGGGGTTGCGGCGCTCATCTCGCTTTACTTTTTAATGTTTAATAGGTTATTGTATTTTAGTGTTTTATTGGAAGCCGCCCAGAGTGGCTGGGGAAACCCAGCCAGATGGGCGGGGTATAAATAATAAATTATTATTATTATTATTATTATTATTATTATTATTATTATTATTATTACTACTACTACTACTGCTACTATTATTATTATTACTGGCTGAGGGAGCCGACGTTTGTCCACAGTGAGTTATTCCGGGTCATGTGGCCAGCATGACTAAGCCGCTTCTGGCGAACCAGAGCAGCGCACGGAAACGCCGTTTACTTTCCCGCCGGAGCGGTACCTATTTATCTACTTGCACTTTGACGTGCTTTCAAACTGCTAGGTTGGCAGGAGCTGGAACAGAGCAACGGGAGCTCACCACGTCGCGGGGATTCAAACTGCCGACCTTTTGATTGGCAAGCCCAAGGCTCAGTGGTTTAGACCACAGCACCACTCACGTCCCATACATACATTATGTACCCCAAGTATATAAAAGATCCGCTAGACAGAAGTGCTTTCTCTCACCTGTACAATATCTCTTTCTGCATACATTCCTCTTGAGGAGAGTCTTACTTCATCACCATCCAATTCTTCCATAGCTGAAAAAAAGACAGAGTAATATATTCATATTGTTTGATTTAATCTGTTCAACAAAGCCCATATGAAAAACACATAGTTTTTTGTTTTGTTATTTATTTACATAGCACTTTATGGCCCAGTTGAACTTCTGAACTACAAGCAAGCAATTAGGTTTGGGTGTTTCACCCAAATTAGGCAATCCAACTGTATTGCTAGAAAATGTGATCCTTCCATTATTCACAAACACAAGATCCTGAACATCTACAGCTGTTTTAAAATAGGGATTATATGAGTTCTCAAGGGAACCAGTTTTGGACCAGTTAACATTCCCATGCCATCTTCCAAAGGCAGCCTCAATTAAATCTGGAAGTTACCAGAGCATGGAGTAGTGTATGTTTTATCACATAGGCTGCTTTGAGTTCATTTTGCTAAGGAAAATGGAGTATCAGCTACAAAAGAAAGATAAATTGCCATTTAAGTGATGATGTGAATTGGACCCTAATTCGGAGGCCTCCTTCCAAGAAAAGCATTCTGAAACTGAGGATGCTCACCGTCAAATTCAGCTGGGCCAACTCCTACTATTATTATTGACATGGGAAGCTTTGAAGCCTTCAAAAGAAAAAGAAAAACATATATGAACACTGTCACATAATTTAAAGTTACAGGCAACTCTCAGCATCATGTGTGATGCACAATTTAATTGTGGTGCACAACACTACCTTCAATCATAGATGAAAAGATCACATTTGAATACATACCTGTGACCCATAAAACATTTTATATACATATGTATGATTCAGCTCCTCTTTCTCAGTTATTTGGGAGGGAGTTTAAAAGCGGTTTGATGGCAAGGGAGCAGCTGAAGTAAAATTACGCTGGAAAAAATAATCTATATATACTCTCTTTCTTGCAAATTTTTCTACCTGTTTGCAGCAACAACCTGGCTATTTTGCTTTTACTGTGTTATTC
This sequence comes from Podarcis bocagei, assembly GCF_964188305.1. Taxonomy (NCBI): domain Eukaryota; kingdom Metazoa; phylum Chordata; class Lepidosauria; order Squamata; family Lacertidae; genus Podarcis; species Podarcis bocagei. The sequence goes on from NC_138135.1 coordinate 69,327,372, forward strand.
AAACAAACACTAGGCACCATCCAGCCAAAATTAAGGTTTAAGATCCTGGGAGAGAACTCAGCATATACCCCTGATATCAACTGCACCAGAAGCAGCTGAAGTTTGACTGAATTGTGCTAAACATCTGTACGTCTGTCTCAGATGCAAAAAAAAAATGGTAATGTGTTTCAATCCAAGGACAGACAGAAAGGGCACTTTCTGTTACTTTTTATTCTAAACCAAGTTTGTGGAAGAAAAAGGAAAGGCATGTGCACCTAAACTCAGAACTAGAGGGAAGTTACTGCTTCTTCTCTCACACAGGCCAGGCTTCCTTTGGGTGCCTGGTAAAGAGAAGATAGCATTGGTACTTACCTATGTAAGGTTCTTTTACATGCATGTAACATGACGTCAGGTGGGAATGGTGCTCCCCCTAGTGGTTGAAGGCAGAAATCACTACAGGCATACCTCGGGTTACAGACGCTTCAGGTTGCGTTTTTCGGGTTACGGTCCACCGAAACCCGGAAGTACCGGAATGGGTTACTTCTGGGTTTCAGCGGTTGTGGATCCGCAGAAGCGCTAAATCACGCTTTGCGCATGTGAAGAAGCGCCGGATCGCAACCAGCGCATGCACAGACGTGCCGCTGCGGGTTGTGGACGCTGTGGGTTGCAAACGTGCATCTTGCACGGATCACGTTCGCAACCCGAACGTCCACTGTACTCTAATTGGAAAAAAACTTACAGGCGTTACCATGCCAATCCCAGCCAGTTTCTATGATGATAAGCCGGGATAATAGCGGCCAAAGCAGAACAGTGACACGAACAAAGACAAACACAAGACAATCCCTGCCCAAGGAACATAAGCAAATATTGTATAAAGAATATGAAATAAGCCAATCATGCGGAGTGAGAAAGGCAGTCTGGAAAAAGGGTGAGACCCTGATGCCATATTACATGGATGTAAAAGAACCCTTCAAGGATAAGTAATATTGGTATCTTTTCCAAGCATGTCATGGCATGTGATGGGACTTACTCAAACCGAACCATATAGAGTGGGATACCTATGAATGAACTATTGGCTGTGTATGGGTTCAGCAGGACCTCCCAAAGGATGCCTCTGCAAAGGCAGAAACACCCACTTTATACGATTTAATAAAGCTTCCGGGACTAGCCAAGGTGGCTGCCCAACAAATCTCCTGTAGAGAAGCATTCAGAGGAAATGCAGGTAAAGTAGCTGCAGCCCTAGTTGAATAGACCATAATTTTGGCTGGGGGAATAAAAATGCAAACTTTTATAAGCTAAAGCAATGGAGGCCTTTAACCATCTAGCTAAAGTTGCTGAGGAGATTTTCTTGCACCAAGAGGCAGGGTAAAATGATTCCCCATTCAATCCTCCTCCATATCTAAGACAATAAAACCAGTAGTAGAGTCCTCTTGGAAATCTGAAGAATCTCCAACGGGTTGGGCAAACTATTTCTTATTAACCTCCCCCTAGAATGTCTCCAGAACCTGCCGAGCTGGAAACTAGCCCAGCGAAGTAGAGGTGAGTGGAGGAGAGATTGAGAAAATGCACACACGGGGCCCTTTTTATTCTTAATATATTGAACAGGCAAGAAAGGGAGCAGAGAAAGAAAAGGCAGAAGAAGATGAGAAGAGAAAATGGCAGCAAGTGGAGAAGGAAGGGAAAAACCCCCAACCCTGAGTTGGGGGGGAGGAAGTACAGTCAGACAAAGGGTAGGAGGAAAGAGAGTCACCAACACACATAAATTTCCACAAAATAAGATAAGTAACAGGCCTGAGCTGACAACAAGAGCAGGGAGTTGAAGCTGACAATTCAGCTGGTGAAGGGAGAAATTGAAACTAGCTGGGGCTGGCATGGCAATGCCTCAAGTTTTTCTTTTTTTCCATGACAGCAGCAATTTGTGCCTTCAGATGCTAGGGGAAACACTATTTCCACCTGATGGCATGATGTCAACTGCCCCCAAGGAGGTGAATGGATACACACCAATTCAGAGAAAAAGTCCCACTGGGTACAACTGGGGACTCAGCTATACAGCTGCAAATAAAACGTTTTAAGTGTGTTTTAAGTGCAATATACAGTGTGACACTAGATGTCAATGATGAGCCTTATGGAAAATCCGGTGTATTTTTCAAAATGCTTTTTTTAAAAAAGCATTTTCAGAACTTTTAAAAATATGTGTGTAGATTCCACCTGGGTAAGTATGTACAGGATTGGAGCTTTGTGTTTTAAGGTGCTTTAAGTGATGGAAGACAGGATACGTATCTTCTGTCACCCACCAAATGCCTAAGCAAAAACCAGGACCGTGAAGGCAGCAGGGGACAAAAAATATTAATTTTGCCAACTCTATTTCTCCCTGTGATCTGAGTCAGATGAGGCCATATGGGATCATCCCTGGATCAATGCCTGAATGCTGTCATGGGCTGGATGAGGGCTGAGGTTGAATCTTGACAAACTGGGATATCGTGGTCTTGGAATTAGGCAGATGACCTGTTCTTGAAGGGGTTGTTCCAACCTTGAAGTAGGAGGGGCTCCAAGATCAAGCTTTGTCACTGGGGGCTCAGACGACTGGTGCCAAATCTTTTAATGTTTCAGCGCCAAGTTAAAACATGGTAGCTTTCGAAGGCTGTGCACTATTAACTTATTCTATTATTGATAGGTAGCCATGTTGGTCTGCCATAGTCAAAATAAAAAAATTCCTTCCAGTAGCATCTTAAAGACCAACTAAGTTAGTTCTTGGTATGAGCTTTCGTGTGCATGCACACTTCTTCAGATACACTGAAACAGAAGTTGCCAGATCCTTCTATATAGTGAGAAGGTGGGGAGGGGTATTACTCAGAAGGGTGGTGGGAATGGGAGATTGGCAGATAGCTGAGATGAGCCTGTTGACGACTCTTAACAACTGTAATAGGTCTTACAGGAAAAGGCAAGGGGTGAGACATTGGATTCTTATCTCATTATACATGACTAAGCCATTTCTCACCCCTTGCCTTTTCCTGTAAGACCTATTACAGTCGTTAAGAGTCGTCAACAGGCTCATCTCAGCTATCTGCCAATCTCCCATTCCCTATATAGAAGGATCTGGCAACTTCTGTTTCAGTGTATCTGAAGAAGTGTGCATGCACACGAAAGCTCATACCAAGAACTAACTTAGTTGGTCTTTAAGGTGCTACTGGAAGGAATTTTTTTATTTATTCTATTATTGTTGCATTTTAGGCTGAATTTTGCTATATCCTGCTCTGAAATAGTTGGCTGAAAATATGGGTTATAAATGATTCATTATTAAATACTTAAGATACTTGTTCTGGTGGCATTCAACTAAGTTTTACTCAGAATAGATCTACTGACATTAGTGAACCTCATTTAGTCATTTCAATGGGTGTTAAGGGTTAATGCCTGCCCCAGCAACCTTGATAAATTATAGATTATATAAATTATAGAAAATATAAAGGAGAAACATAGTATTGGTACATATCGTTGTTGAGCTGTCCTACGTCTGTCATGTTAATAATTAACCCTTTGTTTTATTTATTTTAAATTTGTATTTAGTTTAATAATAAGTTTAATAAAGACAATTACAAAAAAATTCAGTGAATCTACTTAGCTGACTACCACCCTAAACAAATAAACATACCGTGGTGCATTTGACAAAAGAACAGGGTATTCAACGGTCAGGGTATTCAAATACAAAGGAACGTGAAATCGTTAATGAGACAGAAATACCCAGGGCAATGAGTGGTTGCCCAGTGGGAAATACAGTATGTATTCTACTTTTAAAGTATTTTCAAGATCAAGTTTAAACACAACTTACATTCACAATAGACTCCTTTGTTTGAGCCATGTCAGAAATGACCCCATCTGTAATAATGAGAAGAACAAAATACTGGGAGCCATCTTTTATTGAGGCAGCATATCTAAAACAAAACACATACAAACACAATTACAGTTTTAATATGAGAATATAAAACTTTCAGATTGCTTTTAAATCTATGTACTACAGATAGAAACTTAAAACTGAAACGAAACATTCAGAATGACAGGTAGTAGTAGTGTGTTTTATTAACTAGGACATCATTAGAAACTGGTGTCCACCTATCTATATTTAAGAGTGCATGGCATACAATGGTCTGGCTTACATGGTAAGCCAAATTTACCTGGGGCTTGTGAACATGCAGGCTCTTAAAGAATTTAAAGCTGCTTTGCTCCTTCCTGATCCTTTTCTTGCTCCCGAGCCATGCTGAGCTAAGCCAGGGTTTGGGGCAGTGTTATATGTATTGCACATAATGTGTAGTTAGCTTTTGGTGGGTGGGCCAATATAATAGTGGCCTCATGGCTTTCCTTAAGAAAACCAAGTAAGTCTTCCACTCCTAAATTGCTTATGATTACCATAAGCAATAATCACCAAGCTGGAAGTCTGGTATTTGGGGGGGCAGCAGCAGACCATCATTGCAGAAGGTAAGCTTTCCTAGTACTGTTCCACAACTGTCTGCACTCCCTGCTCCCAAGAAAGCTGGCCTTTTCGACCACTGGCTAGCAGAGAGACTTTCCTGCCCCTTCTTGGCTAAGAGCCCTGGGCCTGGGCTTGACTTCTGAGGGAGTGGCTGTATCTTTTCCTGAGCTGAAATGGGCAGCACCATCCCAGGGGAGTGGGGCGGGGGGGACAGACACCAAAGGAGAGCTGGCCCTTTCTTTGGAGGGGGCAGAAGTGCAACAGCCACCTCCCTAACATCTAATGACTAGGGTAGATTCAGTGATGTAGACTATCTTGCTAAGTTGTATCTAGTTTAATCAACCTAAGATTTGTTTTGTTGCTTCTCTGCTTCTGTTTCATCTTTTATCATGTGTCTAGGACAATATCGGGATACGGGTGGCGCTGTGGGTTAAACCACAGAGCCTAGGACTTGCCAATCAGAAGGTGGGGGGTTCAAATCCCTGTGGCGGGGTGAGCTCCCGTTGTTCTGTCCCTGCTCCTGCCAACCTAGCAGTTCGAAAGCACGTCAAAGTGCAAGTAGATAAATAGGTACTGCTCTGGCGGGAAGGTAAACGGCATTTCTGTGCGCTGCTCTGGTTCACCAGAAGTGGTTTAGTCATGCTGGCCACAGGACCCGGAAGCTGTACGCCGGCTCCCTCGGCCAATAAAGCGAGATGAGCGCCGCAACCCCAGAGTCAGCCATGACTGGACCTAATGGTCAGGGGTCCCTTTACCTTTTAGGACAATGTCAGCTGGGAAGAGTTGGCAGTCCCACAACTGCAGAGGTCTGGGGGAAGGGGAAGGTATACTGAGAGAGAATGGGCAAGCCAGGTGAGGGGGGAATGGAACACAGACAACTGGTGGTTATGCTGCGTGCGAGCCCTTTCTTTACTCAGAGGAACTTACTTAATGCCAGGTCTACTTTAAGAGAGTTTTCCCTTAACCATGATTTGATTGTCGATGGGGATGTGGAGCCTGATCTGGTTTGTATTACTGAGACTTGGGTGGGTGAGCAGGTCTTGAGGGTCAGGGAAGGGGTGTTACTTTAGTCTATAGGAACTTGATCTCTGTCTCCGGGTATCCTGTCTGCTTGAGTGGCAATCTAGAGTGTTTGTGGTTTTGCATTAGGTACTCAAGACAGATTAGGGATTCTGTTGCTTTACCACTTGCTCCCTGCCTGAGGTGGTCTGGGATATAGTCTTGAGAACCTGCAGAACTGTTGGCCTCTCACTGAGGCCACTAAATCTGGGGTTGCCCAGGACTTCACGGCTGCCATGAAAACCATGGGGCTGTCCCAACATGTCCTTGGACCAACCCACTTGCTAGAGAGATTAGGAAGATGTTAAACAGCTAATATAAAGTTAAAGGTAAAGGGATCCCTGACAATTAGCTCCAGTCGTGAATGACACTGGGGTAAATCTTGCTTTACAGGCCAGGGGAGCCGGCATTTGTCCGCTTCCACAGACAGTTTTTCCGGGTCATGTGGTCAGCATGATTAAGCTGCTTCTGGCGAAACCAGAGCAGCACACGAAAATGCCATTTACCTTCCCGCCAGAGCAGTACCCATTTATCTACTTGCACTGTGTGCTTTTGAACTGCTACATTGGCAAGGGCTGGGACCGAGCAACGGGAGCTCACCCTGTTGCGGGGATTTGAACTGCCGACCTTTCGATCGGCAAGCCCAAGTGGCACAGTGGTTTAACCCACAGTGCCACCCGTGTCCCTCAAACAGCTAATATATTTCCCCCCTTTTTGTTTTTGGTGACTGACTTCAACTCAACATAAAGTCATTGTGCTGAATTTTCCCAGAATAGTTAACGTAACCATTACCTTGCTACATGATTAATAACAGGAGCAAAGTTTGTTGGTCCATAAAGCTGTACAGATTTTAGACTCATGTAGTATGCTTCCATTACACCATCTATTCCACTGCAGTAAGGATTTTGAGGGTTTCCATTCTATAAGGAAAAACACAGGGACAAAGTATTAATTCTTGCTTATAGGAATGCTGTGTATACCCCATACCCGATAGCAGGAGGCTGACACAACCTCCAGTACATCTCATGATTAAAATGCAAACATATATAGCAAAAAAGGCCAATATTTTCTACAATACTCTTAAAAATTAATGAATCGGAGCACAAATGGATCCACAAATAAATAAATATATATATATATATATATATATATATATATATATATATATATATATATATATGTAGGTTTTGGTGTCTTCGGGTGTCTTCCCGTGTAAGAGTTGGGGTGTCTAGGCGACGTTTCGACGAGGTCTCACTCGTCATCTTCAGGCTGGTGCTTTCGGCTTCTTGTTACTAGAACAGAGCAGGATCTCAGTGTTTGAGTTCCTATAAATACTGTTGAGGGGGTGTGGTGTATAGCCTCCAACGTTCTGGGCAGAGAGGAAGTTCCTAGGTTAATGTGCCTTTTCTTCTTTTGTTCATTAATTACTTGAGGGATATCTTGAGTGATTACTTGAGTGATATTCTGAGTACCACTTAGGAGGGTCATTAGGTGTGGATTAGTTGCTAAAGCTTTCGTGTCTTGACCTCTTGACCTTGTAAAGAGTTTTTCTGAGAAGATGGCTGTACTGCACTTAGTTGTGCTCTGGCTTGGCTTCGTGTATAGGGGCGAGCTGTGGTTTTGTGCCCTGTGCCAGCCAGATCTGTGTAGGGATTGCAGGGGGGTGCAGCATCCGGAGGTGCCACTATGGTTTGGCTACTGGATGGTGTCTGTAATTTATCTGTGGAGAGGGTCTGGGTTTGGGTCTGGTGTGGTTGATTGGAGATGGCGTTCTGTGTGCCTCTGGTTCTGGTGTCGGTTTTTGTGGGGAGGGCTAATTTCCAGATGTCTGGCAGGCGGGACATGTCGTCACGCTTGTTCATGTTGTGAGGGTGTTTCTCTATCTCGATGGCTTCCATGAGTATTCTCTTGTGGTGATGTTCCATGTTAAAGAGCAATTTGGAATCTGCAAAATTAATTTCGTGTCCTGTTTCTTTCATGTGTTGGTAAAGAGAGGAAGTTTTTTCTTCTTTTTTGACGGCATTCTTGTGTTCTGCGATACGTGCATTTATTCGTCTGTTTGTTTGTCCAATGTACGTGGCTGGGCAGACTTTGCAGGGTATTTCATAGACCCCTTGGTTTTCTAACTGGATTTTATCTTTTGGGTTTCTGAGGATATTGGCTATTTTTTGGTTGGTGCAAAAGGCTGTTTTGATATTGTGTTTATGGAGGATTTTGCTAATTTTATCTGTAGTGCCCTTGATATAAGGAAGGAGGGCCATGCCATTGTTTTCTTCTGTGTCTTGGTTTTTGGGGGGTGTTTCTTTTTGGATTAGCTTCGTAACCCTGTTTTGCTGGTATCCGTTGGCGATTAACACATTTGAGAGATTCTGTAACTCAGTTGTCAAGTGGTCTTTGTCAGCCAGGCGTTTGGTTCTGGAGATGAGAGTCTTGGCTACGGAGTTTATTTGTGCAGGGTGGTGGTGTGATTGTGCATGTAAGTAGCGGTTGGTGTGTGTTTTTTTCCGGTAGATAGTGTGTCCTAGGGAGCCATCAGGTTTTTTGTAGATTAGGACGTCAAGGAAGGGAAGTTGGTTGTTGGCTTCTATTTCCATAGTGAATTGTATTTTGGGGTGTAGGCTGTTGAGATGTGTGAGGAAGCTATCTAGTTTTTCCTTCCCGTGTGGCCAAATTACAAAGGTGTCGTCAACATATCTGAGCCAACACTATCTCAAATGTGTTAATCGCCAACGGATACCAGCAAAACAGGGTTACGAAGCTAATCCAAAAAGAAACACCCCCCAAAAACCAAGACACAGAAGAAAACAATGGCATGGCCCTCCTTCCTTATATCAAGGGCACTACAGATAAAATTAGCAAAATCCTCCATAAACACAATATCAAAACAGCCTTTTGCACCAACCAAAAAATAGCCAATATCCTCAGAAACCCAAAAGATAAAATCCAGTTAGAAAACCAAGGGGTCTATGAAATACCCTGCAAAGTCTGCCCAGCCACGTACATTGGACAAACAAACAGACGAATAAATGCACGTATCGCAGAACACAAGAATGCCGTCAAAAAAGAAGAAAAAACTTCCTCTCTTTACCAACACATGAAAGAAACAGGACACGAAATTAATTTTGCAGATTCCAAATTGCTCTTTAACATGGAACATCACCACAAGAGAATAATCATGGAAGCCATCGAGATAGAGAAACACCCTCACAACATGAACAAGCGTGACGACACGTCCCGCCTGCCAGACATCTGGAAATTAGCCCTCCCCACAAAAACCGACACCAGAACCAGAGGCACACAGAACGCCATCTCCAATCAACCACACCAGACCCAAACCCAGACCCTCTCCACAGATAAATTACAGACACCATCCAGTAGCCAAACCATAGTGGCACCTCCGGATGCTGCACCCCCCTGCAATCCCTACACAGATCTGGCTGGCACAGGGCACAAAACCACAGCTCGCCCCTATACACGAAGCCAAGCCAGAGCACAACTAAGTGCAGTACAGCCATCTTCTCAGAAAAACTCTTTACAAGGTCAAGAGGTCAAGACACGAAAGCTTTAGCAACTAATCCACACCTAATGACCCTCCTAAGTGGTACTCAGAATATCACTCAAGTAATCACTCAAGATATCCCTCAAGTAATTAATGAACAAAAGAAGAAAAGGCACATTAACCTAGGAACTTCCTCTCTGCCCAGAACGTTGGAGGCTATACACCACACCCCCTCAACAGTATTTATAGGAACTCAAACACTGAGATCCTGCTCTGTTCTAGTAACAAGAAGCCGAAAGCACCAGCCTGAAGATGACGAGTGAGACCTCGTCGAAACGTCGCCTAGACACCCCAACTCTTACACGGGAAGACACCCGAAGACACCAAAACCTACATTCCTGTACCCGTGAAAATCTACGAAAGCATATATATATATATATATATATATATATATGGAACCATGAAACACAGGCAAAGAGGAATTTTTAAATATATAAAATTTAAAAACGACAGAACCATTCCTTACCAAGGCAAACTCATGAGACACTCTTCCGTCTGGCGGCAATTTTGCCCCAAAACCTAGAGCTGGAAACATTTTGTCACTATCGTAGTCTTGAATTATTTCCCCTACTGCCCTCAGTGCCATTCCATAAGCATTCAGCTGGTATGGGTTCATATAATGAAGTGAGGTTGGGTGTGCAGGGTTACCTGTTGAAACAAAGCACATTGTTGAGATGGGTTTGTGAACGTGTTGAGCAGTATGCCTTACAGTATCAATATATGATATTCCACACTAGCTCTGTCTTAATTCAGGTATGAAATACAGTGTGTTTCCCATGAAGAATTTGGATTTAAGTGTTTGCTCTAAATAGTCTTTTTTATTTGGATTATTTAGGTGTATAATGAGGCAAACTCCATAGTTTCTGGCATGCTGAAGAAACTGTGCATGCTTTGTGTGACTTTTTTTGAAGCATAGCCCTTCAAAACTGCATTAGCAACAGCTTTGGATTTCCAAAAGTGGCATGGACGGCTATTTTTTAAAAAAGCTAGAATGCTCAGTTTGGTATTTTGTTCTACAGATTGTGACTGTGGTTTACACAATATTTTTTACAACAAAAGACAGCCTAAAGAAAGCCATTTTCCCTCTCTAGAGTGTAATGGGTGGGTTCCTGGCTTGAATCCTAATTTCTGAGAGAAGAGTTATGCCCACAGAAGGTAACTTATTTGCCCCCTGGTCCAGCTGCAGTCTTCTGCACCTCCTGGGAGACCCTCTGAACAGTATTGTAATGGATATGGGAGGGGGGGTGAAATATAGAGGAGAACAAAAAAGTGTGTGGGGGGGGGGACACAAGGGTCTTTTTCTTCCACATAAATATTTGGATCCAAATCTTCAAAACGTATTCTCACTAGAGTCTCCACACAATAAGACAAGCAAAATGAAAAATACAATGCCAAAACAGTTCACAAATACTGTGCGGATACTCAGTTTAATATAAACAAACCAATACTTACCATTCGAAGCTGTGAAATCAATAGCCACAGTGAAATTTATTTGAGTCCTGTGAAATGAAGTAAACAGACAAATGTGAAAAAATCTGAAGATGTAAGTTGCTACATGAGGAGTAATAAATCAAGAAAAACCAATAAAATGTCACTTAGACAAATGTGCATGTTAACGATACAGTGGTGCCCCGCAAGACGAAATTAATTCGTTCCGCAATTTTTGTCGTCTAGCGAATTTTTCGTCTTGCGAAGCACGAAATCCCATAGGAATGCATTGAAAATCAATTAATGCGTTCCTATGGTCAAAAAAAGTCGAAACAAAGCCAAATTTGGTACAACAACAGTTTATTAACTGCTCTTTAAAGTCACACATACTGTAAAGAGCAGTTCAAAAATTGAAGGGAAAATAAATTAACTTTATAAACAAAACATGTCTTCGTTTTTAGACAAAGGAAACAAAGCCGCGAGACGTTTTCGTCTTGCGAAGCAAGCCCATAGGGAAATTTCGTCTTGCGAGGCAAATCGAAAACGGAAAAACCTTTCGTCTAGCGAGTTTTTTGTCTTGCGAGGCATTCGTCTTGCGAGGTACTACTGTACACAGAACTGCCAAAGAGCATCAAAAAGGTTATACTATAACATTACTTTGTAATTGTATACATGCATACCTAGGAATAAGCTCCAATAAACACAACAGCGCTGACTGTATTAGCATTATTTTAAATTCTTAATTGCTTGCTTTATAAATAGTCTAAGCGATTCATCAATTTTTTAAACATAAAGCATAACAAAACCGGGGCTAGGCTAGGAGAGCATTACAATTAAAACCATAGAACAGACTCAATAAAATAGCAATAAAGAACTTTGGCAGCAAATAATCACATTCCATCAAATGCCTGGGCAAAGATTAACATTTTTACCAGGTGCCAAAAACATGTTAATGATGGCACTAGGCAGACCTCACTGGGGAGATCATTCCAAATATAGGGAGCCACAACTGAAAAAGGCCTTTTTTTCCTCTGTCGCCACCTTGCAAGCCTCCCTTATAGCAGACATGTACGGGATTGAAGTATTCAGTATTTACTATTAAATTGCTACCTTATATGAGTAACTTCTCTAATGCAATATGCTTAAATATCTTGAGCATCTCACAATTTAAAGGGTACATATAAATTTAAAGTAGCAGGCCACAATTAAGAAGTGACAGTGCAAATTGTTTAAAAAGGAATTACCGTATATACTCAAGTATAAGATGACCTGAATATAAGCTGAGGCACCTAATTTTAGCACAAAAAACTGGGAAAACTTATTGACTCGAGTATAAGCCGGTTCACCACACCACAAACCTGGTGGTGGCGGCAGCAGTGGAGGAAGAACAAGCAGCCGAAAGGACCCTCACTTGCGTATAAGCCGAGGGGGACTTTTTCAGCATTAAAAATGTGCTGAAAATGTCGGCTTATACTCTAGTATATACGGTATCCTTTATTTGTTTTAGGCTTAGGAAGGTTGACTTAATATGAATTCACAAATAAATATCACCTCCATTCAACATATACCAAAATTGCAGACAGGTATATAATGGGGGGGGGGGAATCCCAAAGCCTCTTTAAGGTTGCCATATGTCCTCTTTTTCCAGGACACATCCTCTTTCTCATGGGTATGTAAAGTCGTCATAGCAATCCATAGTTAAAAGTAGAAGTCAGCAAATGTGTCCTTTTTCTTTTTCTCTTCAAAATATGGCAACCCTACCCTAGGTAATACCTTTATTAGCAAAAGCTAAGGATCAAACTAGATATTGCGTGAAATGTGTTATTTTTCTTGTCTGGTTTTCTTCTTGTTGTTAAATCACAGGTGTGGGGGCCACCAAACGCACTATGTCCTTCTGCCCCACTCCTGATTAGGATGACTATTTTGTTCTACCAGCAGCTTTCCACCCACAGCAAATAGAAGCTCTGGGGGCAACTTTTGTTGGTACTATGCTATCGGGGGGGGGAGTGTTCCCCCCTTCTCGTGCACCATAGCCTCAATCCTAATCAGATGCTGCCATCCGCATGGCTGCCATTTGCGTGGTAGGTGAATGGTGAAGGCCTCCCCCTCCTTCCAGGCAAAGTGTGTCCGGGGGTATCTAAAACTCAAGACACCCGTGTGGGTGAAAACAGGGGACAACTCTTTATTGGCTACAGGAAGGTATGCAGGGCTGGTATGGAATTAGGACAGGATCTGTAAACCCAGAGGACTTCCAATGTGAAGCTTGACGTATCACCTCCAGCATGCCTGCTGGGGAATGCCATGGCAGCTGACTAGATGATGATGATGATGATGATGATTGTACCTCGGGTTAAGAACTTAATTCTCTGGAGGTCTGTTCTTAACTGGAAACTATTCTTAACCTGAAGCACCACTTTAGCTAATGGGGCCTCCCACTGCCGCCACACCGCCACTGCACAATTTCTGTTCTCATCCTGAAGCAAAGTTCTTAACCCGATGTACTATTTCTGGATTAGCGGAGTCTGTAACCTGAAGCGTCTGTAACCCGAGGTACCACTGTATTATTATTATTATTATTATTATTATTATTGGCGGCTTCCAACAAAATATTAAAATATAGTAATGCATCAAACATTAAAAGTTTCCCTAAACAGGGCTGCCTTCAGATGTCTTCTAAAAGTCTGGTAGTTGTTGTTCTTTTTGACATCTGGTGGGAGGGCGTTCCGCAGGGCGGGTGCCACTACCAAGAAGGCCCTCTGCCTGGTTTCCTGTAACTTGGGCTTCTCGCAGCGAGGGAACCGCCAGAAGGCCCTCGGCACTGGACCTCAATGTCCAGGCTGAATAATGGGGGTGGAGACGCTGCAGGCCATGAGACTAGAATCTGGCTGGTAACCTGAGAGGAGTGGTGCCACACCTCGCCCACTGAGAACTGGTGTGGCTTCTCAAGACTCATTACGTGGGTCCCCCTTATCTTTTATTCTACCCAGTGACGTTTCTACCCAAGCTGTGACAAACTGCTCCATTGAAGCACCTAAGAGTCATGTGCTATTGCCTGAAAGGCGAAAACCTTTCAACCGAAGGCCAGCTCAGCAATATCAATTCACAGGAGGGGGTGGTTCTGCTCTTGCCGGACTTTCCCCTCCCCCTGCATAGCGTGATCTACCATCAACTGTCTATGAGAAGGGCAATAATAATAGAATAATATTATTTACTATGTTTTAAAAATATGTAACTTAACGGTACTTGTAATCTGCCTTGGAATGATTTGTAATGAATTTGGAATTTGCAGTGAAAGGTGGGATACAAATAACTGTAAATAAAGAAATTTAAAACCTTTGTGATACCAGTATTATAAATGAATCACTTACCCGCCTTTAATATAATCAAGAAATGAAACTTCGGTTTCCACTAGGAAGGAAAGTAACGTTACCTGAGAGCAAGTGACACAGAACAAGTAATAAACATCAACCTTCAAAACAGCCACAAATATAGAAGTTTTTGTACTGTATTTCAGAATTATTTTTAAACTTTTCCAATATACTGAAGCAAAGATGGTTTTGTGTGGAAATGACATGTATTGGTAACCCCAACCCCACTCCACACACTTCTTTCACCCCAGCACTCACAATATCTATGAGTCTCCACATATCTTCTCTTCCAGCCTCTTCATATACCGTATTTTTCACTCTATAGGACGCACCTGACCATAGGACGCACCTTGTTTTAGAGGGGGAGAACAATAAAAAAATTTCTCCCCCTCTCTGCTCAGCGCCCCTTCAGCGAAGCGGCAGGAGAAACGGAGCCCCTTCCATTTCTCCTCCCGCTTCGCTGAAGGGGCGTCGCGCAGTTCTCTCTCTCTGCTGAAGCCAGGAGAGTCTTGCTCTCCTGGCTTCAGCAAAAGGAACCTGAAGCCTTTGGAGCGCAGCGCGAGTTCCCGCTGTGCTCCGGAGGCTTCAGGCGGCTATCCCTGAAACCTGGAGAGCGAGAGGGGTCGGTGCGCACCAACCCCTCTCGCTCTCCAGGCTTCAGCGAAAGCAACACAAAGCCTCCAAAGCGTGGAGGGAGCGCTCCCTCTGTGCTTTGGAGGCTTCGTGTTGCTATCGCTGAAGCCAAGGAGCCTGCATTCGCTCCATAGGACGCATACATATTTCCCCTTAATTTGGGAGGGAGAAAAGTGCGTCCTATAGAGCAAAAAATACGGTACATGCTGTTCCACTTGGCAGTTTCCCTTCCACCAATTAACCTCCCTTACCAATCCTCTTATAAGAGCCAAACTATTCATATATACACTGAGCTGTGCACATGTATCTATGCATTCAGAGACTGGCTAGATCATCCCATGAATTACTATTTCAAAGTGTCACCGAGTCTGGTCAAAATTATTACCAAAGCCAAATTAAGAATTCTTTGGCTATACCTATTGCAAAGCAAAAGATGCTGTGACCTTCTTGCTCCCAGTCTTTAGCCAGGAAAAACAATCTCTCCTTGTTTCAACAAAGTAACAACCATTTACACTTCACGTCTAAAGTGTTCAGGAAGACACAATCAGCTTCAGTTAAACCAACACTATTCAGTCCAGGAGCTTCAATCACTCACCTGTGAACTTTAACACTGGCTATTTAATTCCCAGGGAAGGCGCATTTTCGATAGAAAATGAACCATAACACAACACCTGTCTTATTTAGAGAAGTTCTTGCCCAGATAACGCTTACTTAGATATATCTCACTTCAATATGTGCTGGGAAGGATAGAAAAACAATAATGAAGAAATGATTTACTTAACTGTTCCTGAATTAACATATTTTTTCTTTTTTGCCCTTTTCTTTGGGTTTATAACCTAGAAAAGAAAATGCAGGCACGTTAACTTTTCTGCTTGTCAACACAAATCTCTTTAAATTGTTAAGACGCACGTTTTTTTAACTCTGCCGTGCTCCCTGCTTCTAAACTCCACCTTCATTATGCCAATAAAGGCTGAATGAATGAATGAACTCCATCATCCCTACATGCACATTTCAAACACCTCCCTAACCCAGCACAACCCATTTGACAGGGAAATGTGTTTGACCCTAGCAAGGACCCCTGAGGTGGATTTTGCTGCTGCTCACATTAATGTGTACATCAGGGCAAACTGATATTAAAAGATTTTATAAGGAATGCTCCCTGTTTTCCATCACCCCCATCTTCCTCACTGACTTGTAACAGAGGCAGTCATTCCACTAGCTGAGCTAAAAAGCCCTTCACTGGATTGAATAAAAAATAGTGTTCCACCCATTCTTGTCACTGGAATCAATCTTATTAGTGGCAGGGAAAGAAACATTCAAAGGAAGCCTTGTTCATGTCTAGGGGCACGCAGGAAGAAATGAGTGAGGCTTGCAGGGAGGCAAAGCATAAGGGGAGCTCAGTTTGGATTTATGTCGGCTTTGCTATCAGGGGATAGATAAGTTCTGCAGAGTTGTCTTCCAGTCTGGTGGGTAGAAGATGGAAGTGGCTGGGAGGGCAGATAGAAAATGAAATACAGCCATCTGTTCTGTGCTACTCTTGCCATTGCTTAAAATTTTAAGAGTTGAATAGCTTCCTTGGATTACTGTTCCTTAAATTCACATTCCCAAGAGATCTTGAACCCCATCTGCTGCTTCTTTGCTGGCAGCTATGAATCACTGTAAATCCCATCAGGTGTGATTGCCCCAGAAAATTCCCTACCTTGGACACCTCCTGTCCTAAGTTGGTGTTCTCCCCAGATGTTTTGGAATACAACTCCCATCAGCACTGACCAGCATGATCAATGGTCAGGGATAACAGGCGTTTGGGGGGCACTACATTTAGAATGGCTCCCCTATATTGCTCTTCTCACTGCATTTTTTCATATTCTCTTTGATGTCTGGAGTTTTTCTTTTTGAGGAAGTCATCCTTGGTTACGTCTCTTGTTGAGACTTCCTTCTCTATCGAGCATAACTGCCGCCCTTTGTTTCTAAACTCTTGAAGCTGGCTGTACTTGCACACTGTTTAGAATTCATATCTTCTAATGTGCTTTTTGGATTTTAACCAATCTGATCCCTATCCTTGCTTTAATTTCTATTAATGATTTTCTTTTACCATCTGAAAAATGTCACAAAAATTTCAGTTTGCTTGTGATCATATCTTTCCTTTACTTTTGATACCATACTAATATTTTGCAATATTTGTATAAACTTGGTTTCCTAAATTCTGATATTTCATTTTACTTCCTTATCACTCTATCTTGATATGTCTTTTTCTGCTTCATGTCTTCTATCCATTTACTGTATATACTCTGCTTTCTAAACTGAAACCCTTATTCTGATGCTCTCTCAACCTCTCTTGCATTCTTTTGCTATTTTCATTTTCAAGTTAGTGATTTAAAGTTATATTTTTCAGTTCCAGATTCTACCTCATCTTCGATTACTCATCTCACTGCATGTCTTCCTTTAGTTCTTTTTGGATGATTTCTCACTTTCTTCAGTTGAATTTCTTGGGAGACTGGTTTTCTTAAGTTTCTTCCTTCAGCTTCTTATTTGGTTCCTTTAACTCTATCTCCTCCTTCACACACCAGAAACTGGATGTGATTTTTTAAAACAGACACTTATCTAGTTCGGTTGCAGATCTAGGCACGTTCAGTATCATATCATCAACTGGTTAACACTTTTAAAATATGTTCTTTTATCTCTAATGATACTGCTAAAATGCTTGCTTAGTCTTTTACTTCATCGAGGCTTGATTACTGTAATATATTTTTTGTTGATCTTCCTTTATCTCATCTGTATCTTCTTGAATCTATTTTTCACTCTGTAATCTTTCAATTTTTGCCTATAAACATTATCATTTATCATCTCTTCTTTTTGCATTGACTCACACAACTTACAAAGCAAGGTCCACAGAATACAGAAAGCTAAGCTAAGCTGAGCTGAATAGGTCCACCCTGGATGACACAGAAAAACAGACCAAATGAGGGCAGGAAGGAGCTGAACTCCACTCTAAACGTTTCCTGCCTTGATGAAAGGTAGCAAATAAACACCCATGTGATGGCCTGCCGCCTATTGAAAATTTACTTATTTTTACAACAGTGCACTTTGCTCTTTTCTTAATTTTAAAATCATACTTTTCAGAGGTTAGAGTTCCTCTGATACATCTATTTTACACCTCCATCCTCTTTCCTTAGCTACACCTCATATTTGAAACTCCATACAGTCATATAATTCAGTCACTCTCAACCTCTAGACATTGCTATTGGTCAGGTATTTCACTTTTAACTTACTACTAATATCCCTTCCTTTTTCTCCCTTTGGAAGTGGGAAGGGAGTGGGAAGTACAGAGGTGACAGGGGTGGAAAGAGCATCTCTTCCCCAATTTCTTTCAACTAGGCTGACTTTCGTACCTGAGCTATTGAACAGAAAGCAGTGGAAATAATAATAATAAAAAAACACCAGAAAGGAATGTGGGGTTCGAACCCATGTCCCTGAGATTAAGAGTTTCATCCTCTACCAAGGGAGCTATCCTTTACACGACGTATACAGGTTCAATAACTATGTTGAAAACTCAAGCTATATAATAAAATGGTGTTTATCTTTATAAAATGAACCCACAAATATATTGACTGCATTTCTAGAAAGTGTGTTCGCACACTTTGACTTCTGGGTTTTATGCAGATTTTCTGCTTTCTATTACGAAAAGATAGGTGGTTAAACTATATAGTGCTGGCCCATATTACAAAAGAGCACATAGACAATTCATGATGTTTATTACCTGTACTTGAGGATATAAAAAAATCTACTGTTACCTCATAGACATTAAACTGCGACTGTCCTCTAGATAGCTCCCTATAACTTGTTGTGAATTCTCCAATGAAGTCATGACTAGGAAACAAAAACAAACAAAAATTCAGATTAGCGGATAAGCTGTATTATTGTAGGTCAAGGTGTGAACAAAATGCTAGCTAACACTTCCCAGTACAAGAGGCATTTTAGGAATTTGTCTAACGCCCCACAATTTGGCGCTCTGTTTTATATTCGAAAGTTTTTCATTGCTCCATGAAATTCACTAATAGGCTCCTGTTATCAACCAAACCCAAGCAGTAGGAAATATTTTTTATCTGGTTCATTATCTACATGATTACATACCATTTCCCCACAAAATGTGCATTGTTATTTTTTCACAAAGTGGAGTTAAAAGCATTTTAAAAAACCCTCTCCCGTGTCAAAATGCATAATGAAGAGGTTTGGTATACATCAGATTGCAAAATAACCATGTGTACAATCAATAAGGGAGTGGCTCAGCAGACTCATGTTATTTCCTGCAAGCACACACATTAAAGCTTTTAAGCACAGGAATAACTGGTATAAAACTCCAAAAGCTGCCCAAATAGTCTATGAGTATGTACGCCATACAATTCCTTTTGAACAATTAATGCTGTGCAATAAAAAAATTACCTTCCATCTCTATCCCAGTCGTATACTTCAATCTTAATTGTTCTGAAGAGAAACAAATAAAACACAGAAAAAGCTATACACATATACTAACAAACTTGTCAACAGAAATAAATGAGTAATGTACTTTACTACTTGTATTTTTCATTTCCATATCTAATTATTAAATTGATAATCACGATTACGCCTTTTTTGTAAAAAAAAAAGTGATTAAAACAAAGGAGAATATAATTTATTTGTAAGCATTTCCGGCTGCATTTCTAACAGATAGGTGCTCAAGGCAATACACCATAACATCTAAAAGCCTCAATAATAAAAATTCATTTAAAAATTAACCACTATACTCAACAGGTCCCAGCAATGCATGGGTAGGTTTTATTGTGAAAAGTGTGCAAGGTGAATAACCTGGAAAAGGGAGTTCTGTAGTGCTGGTGCCACAATGGTGAAGCCTTGCTCCTCCACAGTTAACAAGATAATACGGATCAGGATAATCACAGAATATATAAACATTAAACAAGGAAATGAGAATAAACACCATGGATTTGGAACAACTTTCATTGCAAATTCAACTGGCCATAACTCCATGACAAGAGCAAATGTTTTGTAAGCCCAAATTCACAAATTGAATCCACAGTATCCTGAGGTGGGACTGGGAAACAATTCTAGGTGACATCTCTGGAGAGCAAAAGGTAAGTAGGTAAATAACCCCTGGAGGGTTGAGTCCAGTCAAAGGCGACTCTGGGGTTGCGGCACTCATCTCGCTTTCAGGCCAAGGAAGTCGGCATTTGTCCACAGACAGATTTCCAGGTCATGTGGCCAGCATGACTAAACTGCTTCTGGCACAATGGGACACCTTGACAAGTGCCAGAACAAACAGAAACGCTGTTTACCTCCCCGCTGCAGTGGTATCTATTTATCTACTTGCACTGACGTGCTTTCGAACTATTAGGTTGGCAGAAGCTGGGACAGAGCAACGGGAGCTTACCCCATTGTGCAGATTCAAACTGCCGACCTTCCGATCAGCAAACCCAAGAGGCTCAGTGGTTTAGACCACAACACCACCCACGTCCTCTTAGTGGGTGAGCACTGCCAGTCAGAGAAGACAGTACTGAGGTAGATAAACCAGTGGAATGACTTTGTAAAAGGCAACTTATGTTCCTAAGCATTACAGTTTTGCTCTGAAATAGTTAATACCTATTCATGTCAATGGTAAATGACTCTTGGCTATTACTGAATTACTGTCTTATGCATTTTCTTCTGACAGTAACAGCTTTTTCTATTTCATGGAATCACCCTGTATCTCAGGACATCTCAAGGAATTTTGTTTGTGGTACAAAGATATCAGAAGCACATGGAACCAAACCATCATAAGTCTAGAACAGTTGGGACAGAATGTATTAAGATCTAGATTAGAGAGGTATAAATATTTGTCATACAGTGGTACCTCGGGTTAAGTACTTAATTCGTTCCGGAGGTCCGTTCTTAACCTGAAGCACCACTTTAGCTAATGGGGCCTCCTGCTGCCGCCGCACTGCCGGAGCCCGATTTCTGTTCTTATCCTGAAGCAAAGTTCTTAACCTGAAGCATTATTTCTGGGTTAGCGGAGTGTGTAACCTGAAGCGCATGTAACCTGAAGCGTATGTAACCCGAGTTACCACTGTATTCCAATTGTAAGAAAATGGCAGTTTAAGGAGGCTGTATTCTAGAACAAATAAGTACTAAATCAAGTTGTCACAACAAGTGCAGCATATTTAGATTTTTCCCTAACTATACATTTCTATGAGGGTAGGTCCAGTTATCCAAACTAGCAACTTCTCATTCCATGGGCGATTGACAGGCAGATGTAGCATTAAGATACAAGTACTGCTGCTAGTGTACCTAATAATTAGGAGAAAGGTATTCTTAAAGAGTACAGTACAAGAAAAATGTAACAGGAAACATGTGGATTCTTGGATCTACTCTCAGAGAAATACTTTTTTTTTCAGGAGCAAATTCCTTGCCACAGCAAAATCTCCAGTCAATCACACAAAAGGGAAGAATATACCAATAGCCGAACAAAGGATGGAAGTCATGGCATTCCCTGCTGTGTATGCTTCTGCATTACAGATGAGAATTGTTAATAAAAATTACATCCCTCTTAAAATGCTAATAATGCTGTATGAAGATTCCAGCAACGGCCTTGCAGGTCTCTTCAGCAGAAGTTGCAGCCTATTCTAGTCCTGTGATGGTCTTATTGGGAAAGGTGCTTTTCCTAAAGATTCACCGAATTCCTTGTCAACCACAGAAATCAATTATTTTAGACACTGTTTTGACTTTCTGCTCAGTCCCAAGTCAATTGAGGGTATTAACTTGTATATATAAATTTCTTAAGTAGCAAAGCATCATGTGGAGTCATAAACATTTGTCATAAGTTAGCTGAGGGGTTTTCAGGCACAAACTATGTTTACAATAGCCGCTTGCCGAGTCCTGGGGTGGGCAGCCAGCAGTTGAGAAATCTCCGTGCGGGAGTTCCTACCAGTCCCAATTTTGAATTCTGGCCAATCAGGCCAGTCCATGGGGGCAGGGCTTCAGAGTGGAACAGGCGTCACTCCTGCTTGCCTCCTGGGACTCGATATTCATGCTTTGGGGCTTGTTTTATATTACCATTTCTTCTTCTAGGTTATGTGATTACTAGCTTTGTGGTTCTTTAATGGCTGCCATATTCAGAGCCTTCAAGGAATTTGCCTTCAAACAGATTGGCCCCGTTGGAAGGTTTTGGAATACTAAAGGTGCAATCCTTTCAACAGTTAAGTCTAACCTAATTGCATCTATTTCATTTCCATTTCAAGCAAATATTGAGGTCAGATAATTAAGCAAGGTTATTTTCCAAAGTATTTAAGTTGTCTTGTAAATATTTATTTCTTAGAGGCAATTTATATCATTAAAGTTCTGAAGTTTGGTATGACTAATCCCCCTCTAATTTGAAAGGGGGAGGGCTTTCCTCTGAAAATGAAGGAAAGACAGTGAATGCTATTAGGTTTTCTAGAACTCAAGCATGAAACTCATTCTGAGAAGTGCCACTGCTGATTCTACTTAGTTTGCTGTGTTCTGAATGCCTTGATTTACCTGGGTTATGATATAACCTTATCGGACTGTTATAAAATGTCTGCCTTCCACTCAGTTTCTTATGTGGCCCATAAGATGAAAAAGACAGAAGACGAGGTGGATCAGCTGAGGCAGAGATGGCCTCAGCAATGTCTGTAAGCACCTCAGTGACCTGACTTATAAAAACAACTGAATGAAGTAACCAAGATGGGGAAGATACCTTTCCATCCATTTCTGTTTCACTAGATGCTCATGTGATGACTGCTACTTATGAAAAAGAAGGAAGGAAGCACCAGCACATTCTGTTAGTTGCTTTGTAGGCTGGTTTTTATCCCATAAATTCTGAGTAAGAGGACACCTCCAGGAACCTTTAACAAAAAGAATTTTTCTTGAGAAAAGCAGTATCATCAATATTTGCTTTGCAGTGACAAAGAGCAGTAACTAGTTTCTTAGTGCACTAGCAGCAGTGGCTCCATGTTTCCAGAGAGTTTGCTTTTTATCTGCTTGTCAATCATCTGTGGAGAGTGGTACCTATTACTATACTGAAAATACTACAGTACCCCATGTACCTCTTACATATGAACGCTTAACTAAATGAATGATGGTGATGTTAACATTTACTTAAAGTTTTGAACTGATATTATGCCTTCTAAAAAGATTAAACTAAACCGAGGAACCTCCAATCTTTGAAAACTTTACTTAAGACGAAAGGTTTAACTCTTACCTGTCAAAATCTCCATTGCAAAGTGCTCTGACAGATATCTTGAATGCCTGCCACACTGGATTTAATGTATTCTTTATCACTTCTGTCTTGTGGCAGATTGTAAAGCTGAAACACAAACAAGCTTTTCTTATTTTAATACTTATCTAAAGGTATTGATAGTTTTGAAAACAAATCCACCAAGTGGGAATAAACTGTAATTTATGTGAATTTTTTTTCCTAAAAAATGACCACTATTTCATTTTTAGTCATGTGAACAGCTTTCAAATTCACCTACACATATAGCTATACCACACTTCTTTTTCTTTTTACGGAGCCCACATGATGGGTAGCAGCAGGAAGTGGAGGAGGAACTCTGGCAAGCAGAGGAGGGGGCTTTGATGAGGCTGCTGTACCACTTCATATGTGAGGAAGAAAATATTCAGACTCCTTCCCTTATAATGTTTTGTAGCAAGAGTTCTTGATTATTAGATGTTGCCGTTTGGGATTAAAGCAGGGAGGAGGTGCCTGATTTTTTTTCTCTACCTCTCTGAAGACAGAACAAAAGCCTCAAGACAAGTTGTCTCCTTGGCACCAGGATGCAACAGCTATGGTGCTGTTTACTGACCTTCTCTCACACTGGTATATTTCTAAACACAGAGTGAAATACACTCGGAGCCGAGAGTTGATTTCATGCGCTTTATTCAACTCATAGTGGTGAGGAGGAATGGAAGTTCCCCCACAATATCTGCTTTATATACATTATTTACATAATGGGCTGGACATGACTGGCTAATTCTGGGATTCTCCTGTAAGCCAATCAGGTTGTGGATTCGCTTCCATCTGGAGCTGGTTTGGGTGGCTCCTGCGGACCAATCATACTGCTGCATTGTTCTAGGACCAATCAGACTGCTGCATCATGAATCCTATTGTTCTAGGACCAATCTGACTGCTGCATTTTGGATCCTATTGTTCTAGGACCAATCAGACTGCTGCATTCTAAATCCTATTGCTCTAGGACCAATCAGACTGCTGCATTTTGGATCCTATTCAACTCAGTACATAACACAGAGAGTATCAATATTTTAACTGTTGACAACAATAAGAAGCTTCTAGACCAGGAATGGTCAACATGCTGCTCTCCTGCCCCCAAGGTTTGTATGTCTGTTGCTTTCTCATTCTGCAATGCTCAGAAAGCTGCCTGTTAAGGATTTCAGGGTATGTCTGGTGTCTCGTCTACTCCCATGCACAATGGTCTGTGGGGACTGAAGTTCCCAGATTTCCTCTTCCCTCACCCTGCTGGAAATCAAAGGGCAGAGCCCCAGGAGAAGCCTGTTCTAAATAGTGAAAATATGCTCCAGCCAATGGTAACTGGTGACCCGACCCAAACACCTAGATGTGGTACCAAAAACTCAACATTTCTGGTTCTGTGCTCACAATCACTAACCCAGAGTAGAATCCCATATCATCCGTATAAGCATGTATGAAACTATGGAGAAACCACGGTGATTATGAGCACGACACGATGATTAAAGGGTATAAGTATCTGACTACTTCGGGTTAAGTGATCTTGAATAGGCCTTGTGTATGTGTTACTGCTCACTGGGTCTTCCTCTTTACAATGGCTCCATTCTGTGAACAAGCAGCATGTGAACCACACTCACAATTTGCTTCTCCCGAACAAATTGCCAGGATCAGTTAGCAAAGAACAAACCTTGGCTTAACATTACAGTTTGGTCAGAAACAAACCATGAGTGTTGGTTCACACGTTGCAACTAAGCCAAGACTTGCTATTTGTCACTTCTGGCTCTAAAGGGAGGAACAAAAGGGGAGCAATTCAGCAGCATGCACTTGTGTGCTGCTCCTTCACAGAAAACCATGGCTTATGGCTTACTATGATGACTCCAGACCAAATGGATGCCAATAGTAAATCATGAGGAATAAAAATATGATTGGTCTCGTTTTTCATCATTGCAGATTCCCAAGTGGAGATGAAGATGCACACACCAGGTCTCTTCTCTCCTGCCTTGTCCCCAGATGAGATCATACCCAACCAGAGAATGGATTCCAACTGATGCAAATGAAGATGCACATGCCGTCACAAAGCAGTGTTGCCACAAGCAACTTTCAATAGGTTCTTTTACAGTTTTCTCCATCTCACCGCCATCTGATATATAGCAACAATATATATACTTGGATACTATCAAGGCAGAGAGAAAAGTGATTTGTCCGCAGCTGCAAGTCAGGGGTGGCTAACATTTGTCCCCCCCCCCCCAAATGTTGTGGCTGATGGGAATTGTTGTCCAACATCTAGAGACCCAAAGGTTAGCCACCCCTGCTATAAATGAGTAAGTAACCAAAAATCTTCCAGAACATAGTGTTGATAGCATGTTGAAGCATGTCGTCTGCAAACTAATCTGCCTTATTACAAACCCAAAATTCTGGATCATTAACAAAAAAAATTAAATAGCACCAGACCCATAACAGATATGGGGAACACTGCCTACTTTCCTCTGTCATGAGAACTCTGTGTAACTCTGTCTCCTTTTCCATAAACAATTACTGGCTCACCATCTTACACCAAAAGTATTTTGGAAGTCAAAGTATATAATGATTACTAGTTTACCCTTTTCAATATGTTGATTGCTCTTGCATGAAACCAGTATCTTACTCATTGTTCCAGTACCAACCCACTAAAATAGGCAATTTAGACATATTTAATGCACAGAGGTGCTTGCGCAAAGAGTTCCCTAGAGCACTGGACTGTTTCAATTTCTAATCAACAGCACTCTAAAGATACAAGACTGCTGAAACTGTAAATATTGTTTTTAACCACTCCAGCTGTTTTTTCCCCTCAGTTCAGGATTTTTTTAGTTGAAAAGTTAAGAAACCTAGACTTATCTAAGAAACCTAGATACCCAAATCACTGTTATTCATTATAAGCATCTGTTAGTGATTTATATTTTTTTGAGCAAGACCACATTTGAAAAATTGCATAAATATGAAATATTGTTGGTTTGTTTAAAAAGCTATGGAAGCAGGCACACGGAGGAAATACACATTCTCTCCTCATCAGTGTAATTGTGAGTTGTATTTTGAAACAAGAGGTTTGTAAGTCTAGAAAAAATAAGACAAATGCACTGCGAAAGAGAAACTTTTAATACACTACACACAAAATCCCCTGGTCACCCCTATAATTTACAAGACTTCATGTTTAATGGAAGAAAACAAGAGTATCTACCTGCCATCTTCATTGCTGCGAAAAAATACCAGGAAGGGATCAGATTTCCCAAAGAAATCTTTCTTGTCCAATTTGTTAGCACAAAACTGCATCAGTACAGCATCCTAATAATAGAAGAGTGTAATACAAATTAAGTATATAATTTATACCAAGCATACTATTTACACTGATTAAAAACTGCATAAGTATTAGGCATCAAGTTTACATTGCTTTCATTTTACTAACCAAAAAAAGAGGTACTACAAAGTAATTTTTGGTTTTCTTTTCATTTGCTACCAAGATGGGAACATAGTCATGAATTTTGAGTCATGATTTGTGTCACACACATCATATCAAATATTTTAATCAAATTATTCATAACTTTAGGCTTCTGAAGCTATACTGTAACAAAATTTCAATTACAAATTAAGAGATAGCAAGGATTTCTTGTTCCTTCCACTGCAATTACCCAAATATAATCATGTTAGAATATATTCATATTCTACAACAGGAGATATTCTTCATTTGTTCTTCATTCTGCTCTTTGACAACCTCCAATAATAATTAAAAAAACATATAAAATAAATACAATAGCATAAAATGCCACAAAACTGTAGCAGAAGAAGAAATACCACTTAGAAACCACAGCTTTAAATGGTATATAAATGGTGAAATAAATAAATAAATAGAAAGGGAACAAAAGAATTAATAAAGCAACCCTTGTCTGACATGTTTTTATGTATAGGGAGGTGCTTTGCTTATGTGAGCTCATATCCTCTCTGGTGTACGTCAGACGCAGATTTAATAGGTTGAAGGCTACAGTGGTGCCTCGCAAGACGAAATTAATCCGTTCTGCGAGTCTCTTCGTCTAGCGGTTTTTTCGTCTTGCGAAGCAACCCTATTAGCGGCTTAGCGGACTAGCGCTATTAGCGGTTTAGCGGCTATTAAAGGCTTAGCGGCTATTAAAGGCTTAGCGGATTAGCGGCTAAAAGGCTATTAGCGGCTTAGCGGCTTAGAAAAGGGGGGGGGAGCGGGAAAAAATCGGAACACTCGCAAGACGTTTTCGTCTTGCAAAGCAAGCCCATAGGGAAAATCGTCTTGCGAAGCAGCTCAAAAACGGAAAACCCTTTCGTCTAGCGGGTTTTCCGTCTTGCGAGACATTCGTCTTGCGGGGCACCACTGTATTTGAACTGCATCCACTGACTGCTGATTCTACGTAACAAGCCATTCAGGACCAGGAATTTGGTATGTGACTACCATGCTGTTTTCTCCACACTGTTGCAACATTGTGGAGGCAAAACAAATGGTCCTGAATGATCCACAAGGAAAGCAGCTACTCGTGAAGAAAAGCATGTAGATTTTGACCTATCTACATGTGGTGGCCATTTTATTACAATGAGCCTTGCATTTAGCTCCATCATCCATGCATACATACTTGGTTTAACAATGATACAGTTGTGCCTCGCAAGACGAAAAGAATCCGTTCCGCGAGTCTCTTCGTCTTGCGGTTTTTTCGTCTTGCGAAGCAAGCCCATTAGCGGCTTAGCGGATTAGCGCTATTAGCGGGCTTAGCGGATCAGCTGTTAAGCGGCTTAGCGGCTTGGGAAAGGGGGGGAGGAAAAAACCCCGCAGGAACTCGCAAGACATTTTCGTCTTGCGAAGCAAGCCCATAGGAAATTCGTTTTGCGAAGCACCTCCAAAACGGAAAACCCTTTCGTCTAGCGCGTTTTCCGTCTTGCGAGGCATTCGTCTTGCGGGGCACCACTGTAAGTCCTGTTAAATTTTAAGACTAATAAAAACTGGGACTATGCATCAACACAAAATATTCCTTGAGGAGGAGCTGCAGCTCAGTGTAGATAGGACATGTTCTGCATGCAAAATAACCCAGGTTCAATCTGTGGTATCTTCATGTAGCAAAAACTCCTGTCTGAAACCCTGGACAGCCACTGCCAATCAGTGTCAATACAGTCAAACCTCGGTTCTCGAATGGCTCCATTTTTGCACGTTTTGGCCCCCAAACGCCGAAAACCCACAAGTAAAAGCTCCGGTTTTCGTAAGCTTTTCGGAACCTGAACGTCCAACGCAGCTTCTGCTTGAGTGCAAGAAGCTCCTGCAGCCAATCAAAAGCTGTGCCTCGGTTGTCAAACATTTCAGAAGGTGAAGGGTCTTCCGGAACGGATTACGTTCGACAACCGAGGTTTGACAGTATTACTGAGATATATGGTCTGACTTGGTGTAAGGCTGTGTCCTTTGTTGTTCCTAAATAGATTTAATTATTTAAAGCAGCATAAGATTAGCTCTACTTCTATAGCAAATGCCAAGACGTCTACTCTTCAAAGTCTGATTACAGTAGTACCTCAGGTTAAGAACTTAATTTGTTCGGGAGGTCCGTTCTTAACCTGAAACTGTTCTTAACCTGAAATACCACTTTAGCTAATGGGGCCTCCCCTGCTGCTGTGCTGCCGCCGCGTGATTTCTGTTCTCATCCTGAAGCAAAGTTCTTAACCCGAAGTACTATTTCTGGGATAGCGGAGTCTGTAACCTGAAGCGTCTGTAACCCGAGGTACCACTGAATTAGCATGCAATAGCTAGTCTTAAAAGTCTAGCAATATACACATGGATTTAATACAACAACAAATGTACCTTAACAACAACAACAACAACAACGGTACCCTACCCATCTGACTGGGTTGCCCTAGCCACTCTGGGCAGCTTCCCACTTACATAAAAACATAATTAAACATTTTAAAACTTCCCTATGCAGGATTGCCATCAGATGTCTTCTAAAGCTTGTATAGTTACTTATCTCCTTGGCATCTGATGGGAGGGCGTTCCACGGGGTGAATGCCCCTACCAAGAAGACCCTCTACCTGGTTTGCTGTAACTGCACTTCTCACAGTGAGGGAACCACCAGAAGACCCTCAGTGCTAGATCTCAGTGTGAGATGAGGGAGTGGAGACACTCCTTCAGGTATACTGGACTGGACTGAGGCCATTTATGGCTTGAAAGGTCAGCACCAACACTTTGAATTGTACTCTGTGCTAACTAGGAGACAAACAATATACTTTGACAAAAGAAAACCAAAATATTAACTTACCCGGCAACAGTTGAGCTCCTCTGCTGTCATTATTATTGTGCCACATTTCTTCCCAGGAATTCCTCTGTAACAAAACAACATTGTAATAGCAATTAAATACAAGGATTCCAAACTCACCAGTTCATTCCTCTCCAGAGTTCCCTCTCTGCATTCTCCATCCATCAACCTGAGCAAGCTCTCATATATAGTCCTTTGGTACTAATATATGCCATTCTCCTTAACTAATAGGGAAAGTAGAGGATCAGTGTATCACTGCACCATAGTGTCTTTACTTCTGGTGTTCCCACAACATGCAGAAGATTATGATTGGGGCCAAAAGACCAAGGGAAATATTGGTTTATGGGTGTTATGTTGCAAGCGAGCACAAAATGTGAGATTATCAGTGATGAGGGAATTCTTTTTGGTGCATTATTTTTCCACCAAAAAAAATCCATATCTCCCATTCATTAGTAACAACAAATTGGTGTCAACTGCAAATAAATATTAGGCATGCTTGACAGATTCAACATTTTCGGCTTTGTTTACTAAATATAAGTAAAATAAACATGCTAAATTAGATCACTTTCTAGGGCATCAGAAAAATTTCCTATATATATTTTCCAGAAAACTCACATAACTGGGGAGCACAAAACTTAATTAAAATATTAAACTTGGCTTTTTAGCCTGTAAAACTCAGCATCTATACTATATGAAAATATAGGAAATGTTTCATACATCTGACTAATCTGTAAGTTAAGGCCATTTTTACTGTCGCCTGCACATTATTCCTGCTTTTATCACCTTCATAGTTTGTCCCCCAAAGCCAGACAATGTAGTGCACTGAGGTTTAGCTCCAGTGGGGGAGAGAGGCTATAGCTGGCAAAGTGGCTTTCACAACCCTGCAATGTAGTCCACTCTTACAGAGTGCAAATCAAGTGAATAGGGAGGAAGTATCAAAAGAGTTGTAAAGAAGAATGTTAAAGGAAGCGGGCAAAGGCAAGACAGAAAATATTGTGAAGTCAGGGCTGCTCCACTCACTCACTCGCTCTCTCAAACACATACAGCTATGAAAAGGCACATCACATGCAAACAGCATCACATTACGCACTCAGGAGCATACTACCTATTAAGCACGGCCCATGTAAAGTACGCAGCACACAACTGCACACTCCATGCACACACATGTAGAAGAAAAATCAGATGTAAACATGTGTAGTAACTCTACACACACAGTGGCATATCACCTGCAAATACACTTAGCAGTATTCTACATACAAGCACACATAGTAACATGAAGCATGCAAAAAAGGTCTGCAACACAACACACGCAAATTCACACAGGAAAATGCCTCAAACAAACAGGCACAGCAGCACAACGCCCACAGAACAGCAAACTACATGCAAAGATTTGCAGGAGTGTGGCACTCACATAGCTACATATAGCAGCGTGTCACATGCAAACCGAGGAGAATATGCAGCAACATGCAAAAGCATGCAGCACACAAACACTATGCAAATATGTACAGCACCATGCAAAGGAGCATGCCCAAAGCTGGACCAGAAATGCCCTCTATTTTCACAAAGCCATTCACCTCTCATGGAAGTGGCAGGTGGAGGTTTATTTAACAGGCTTTGGGGAAGGGGATAAACTTTCTAGTTAATTTCATAGGGAGCAGGAAGGGTTATCATAAGATGAAGTGGCAGGAGTTTTAAATCTTCTCTCTCCCTTTCTTATAAAAAGTTTCACTGCTGCTTCAAGAGGTGGCACAGCTGTAATTCTTAATGCAATCAGCTTTCTTAATTCTTATAAAATGTCACAATGGGAACAAAGCTATGTCACAATGCTGCGTCGCTCCCAGAGAGTCATTTTAGGGAAATGCAAACACATGCAGCACTATGCAGCCACATGCAAACACACACAGGAGCATCCTTTCCCCCATCTACAAATACACACTTCTGCAGACTGCTTGCGCCGCCAATGGCCATTTTTGCTTTGGAAAGCAGGTTCCACCAGGGAAGCTTCAATCTGCCAAACAGATGCGAGTTTTAATATTGCCTTTAGTTCAGTGACTGGTTTAAAATGGGAACTTGTAACAAGGCTATATAATGGAGTTTTACTGAGGTAGCTAAATGCATATTTTTGCATTTGACATAATTATGTTTTAGGCAAGAGGAAACAAGATTGCAGCCGATGGTCTTGCTTGGATGGAATGTTAACCCCATAGTTTTGAGTCATGAGAATCGCCAACAATAAGCCTTCAGCTCACAAGCTCCCTTCACTGTTTGTTTCTTAGATATGGCTGCAGGGAAGAGATCATAAGCTTTTGCTTCTGTGTTAGATTGACTGCAGCTTGTCATTCTATTCTGAAACCAGACCAACTGTGGTTAATCTTAACTATGGTCTGTTGAAACAAGCCAAGTTCATAAACGGTGTCATTTGGTTAGATTATACCTCGAAAAAGTGGATTTTCCATGTCAAATTTCCTATTGATAGAACTAATTATCTTATTTTTATGTTGACTACAATTTCAGGCTATATAATGATGGAATGATGAAAAATCAATTCACCTTAATTGAAGACAGTGCTATAATTTACTTTAAAACAGCACCACACAAATTCAGAACACCCAACAGTGAATAAAAAATGACATTCCTTGACAGTATTCCCTGTCTAGAATTTTTATTTGTCAAATACCAGAGAACACAAGGATCTGCCAGACCCAAAGGCAGGATCAGTAGCTAGTGGGAAGGATATAGGAAGTTTAGCATCAGTTTCTTTGAAAAGAATACACTTACATGATTGACTTTTCTAATCTGCTTCCTTGCGATCCAACAATCTCTCCAAGCGTACAGAAAACTTGTCCCAAGAAGTCCTGAAAAATTATTATGAAAATGATAAATCTAAGTCCCCATCCCCACTTTGCACTTAGTAAGCTTATGGGTATGAGAAATGCAGTATTTAGATAGAATTAAAGGCTTTATTTGGACACACTGATCAATTATGGTTCATAATTAATGCTTAAGTGAGCATTGCACCTTAACCTGGGCAAGTTTGGAACCTTGCTTTTCATGAACCAAAGCTTGTCACGCTATCTGGATCCAGAACTATCTTAACTATGATAAGCTGCAACAACAAAAATTTTGAGAAGTGCAGGAGGAAAATATTTCTTTCTTCTTCATGTACTGGTGTGGATATTGGGGGACAGACTCCCCATAATCTCTATGTTCAGTGAAGGGTCAGAATTTGAGCAAACTTATAATTTCCTGAGTTTAGCAGGGGCTGGGAATACCAGCTAACTTCCTCCTGAGGCCACCCTGTTGATGGTGGTTGTGAAACAAACAATGGTGCTGATGTCCACTCCTGGGAAGATTGACAACTGTCTTGAATGTTGTCCACTTCTGTTAGTATATTGCAGCAAAAATATTTAGAGCACATTGTAGTATCTTAAAGACTAACAGATGGTATGATATACGGTAAGCTTTCATGGACTCAAGCTCACTTCATGAGATGCATGAAGTGAAATCGTAAGTGGCATGTATATAAAGGACAAAATTGTAAGGTAGGAGTTAAATAGCAATGAGATGCAGAAATTACAGTCAGGGATAATTAGAGCTTAAAATACATAAAATGTGTACATGAGATATGGAAACACTTAAGGTTAAAATAAAGTAGCACTTACATGTTTCGATAAATTTGGACTCTTTGAATCCACATCATACCTAAAATGAAAAAGAACAAAATATTTTAATCTACTTATAAGCTCAAATACCCATGTAAAACAGTGAAGTAATCTTGCTGGTTAAAACTGGGTTTTAGCTGGTATTGTGGTTCGAGGACCCGACCCCCGCGAAGTGAAATGAAGACACAGGGACACGTGATACAAGGTTGATGGGCTAGAAAAGGCCACAACTTTACTGATTACAGGAATGAAAAGGTATTGGCTTAGGCATTGGATCGAAACAAGTGGGTTTATTCACCAGTAAGTGGAGCCTGTTGATGCTAATCCAACTATAAGCTCTCCCCTGCTGTCACCGAGGGTCGTGCCATGGCCTCCCGCCAAGCAGGCATCGGACGGAATACACGACCCCCAGATTCCTTTAACGGAATACCCCTAAAATTGAAGGCATAGGCGATGGCCACACCTAGCACTTCGACACACCACAACACATTATTCCAATGCCTAACCTACCCACCAATACCACAAAAGTTGTGACGATTGCTACGAGGTAGGCGAAAAAACCAAAAAGCCTAATGCCAAATGGAAAAACTCCTACCAGGCCCCCTGGGCAACCAGGGTGACCAACCTAAGGTCCATAGCAAGGCCAATGACCTAAGCCCTAACCAAAAGGGAGTGGAGGGTGGGTGACTCGCGAGGGGACGACGACAAGGAATGAGGCCAGGGAGAGGCTGGCGCTGCAGCAAAAGGCTGCTGAACACGCCCCCTCCGTGGCACCTGGTTGGGTGGCCACCGGGGGGGGGGCGTGAGCGCCAGCCAGGTGAGCTGGAGGCAGGGGCCACACCCCCTGCTGGGCGGTGCTCGGGCTCCCGCCCACAACCACTCCCCTCTCTTTCAGGGAGGAGAGTCTTTGTGTAATCTTTCCATCATTTGCATTGTAATATACATTGTAATGTGTATGATGGCGGAACTCTCTATGTCTGTTCAGGTGAACGTCGATTTAGCTGTCAATGCAGAACCTTAACCCTTAATGCTTGGGGTGGGAGTGGAGATGGAACTCTCAGTATGCAAAAGAACATAAGTTCCGCATGTTCTGATTGGTGGGTACAAGTTTTGAATTTGGCTGGGGTTGGACTAGAGTGGCCAGAATAAGTGTATATATGGCTAGGAGCTGGCTATATGGTTGGAGGGTCCATGACTGGCAATTGTTATGGACAGCCAGGAGAAGGCAACAGAAGTGGATCAAGGAGGAAGAAAGAAGACCTGAAAGGATGGCAGAGTGGCTTGGTGGCCAGAGGATTGCTGGGATAGCTGACTCACTTGCCTTAGGCTGAAGAGACAAGTGGAGAACCTTTCTAGAGCACTGATGGAGAAGAAGTGGTGTGCTATTTGGAATGCTAGGCAGGAAATGTCTGGTAGGAGAGCCAGGGGAAGATTCCAGGAAAAACGAACAGCAAAAACAGACCTGCACTTAAATAGGTCAGCAGAACCTGAAGCAGAGGCTTCAACAAAAGTCTTCAGTTATAGTGCTGGTGAGGCCTAACGGGTGGATGGCAATCTGGAAAAAGTGTTTTAACAAGGTTGCTAAAAGTTTCCTCGAAGCTGACCGGGTTTAGTATCCATAGTGTAAAATAATAATTATACCAAGGAAAACTGTAGATCCATTAGCTGAATTTGAAACAACATAGTTTGCTGTAATGAATTGACTGGAAACATGTTTTACCACTACATTAAGATACAATCCAATGTCAAAATGTTTTAAAATTCCACTTCATTAACTATTCTTGTAGATCAGATATACTGTCATAATATAATCAAACCCCAAAGTATATAAATAAACTTACAAGTCAAATCGCAGGTTCTGTCTCTCTTCAAAAAAGTAATCCAATATAAATTTTCTCACAAAATCTGGGTTCAAAGTATTGTCAATTACTTCGGTTCTCCCAAACTGTAAAATAAGATGTTGTGGGAAGTATATCAATAAAAACTACATATGTTAAGTACATACACACACACAAAATGGAAAAAATGAAGAAATATAAGGTTTTCATTTGGCAGGGAAAGAGACCTAGCTAAAAGCAGCTCCTAGCCTGAGAATATTCAACACCCAATGAATGTAATTTTCACCAATATTTATTTTACTTAAGATCTCAGGAGCCATTATGCAATATTTGTTTACAATATCTTAAGAGGTGCCAAACAGAAATCAAACAGACAAACTATTTTCCAAAATATGTAGCAGATATCCTAAAGTAAAGTATTGCAATAAACGCTGCATTTTATAAATTTTCCAGAAAGATGGTATATACATCATATTCATTTCCCATATAAATTTTCAGAGGTTATATATAAAAATAATTAAAAACTAAACCATTGTTTGAGCCATGAAACATGATGTAAAGCTTCAGAACAAGTGAACAGTTAAGGAAAATCTTTAGTAATAGATGGAAAGAACAATTTCTGCTAATTTGCTCAGAATCTGGAATTGGCAGCTGATGCAGGACAGGGCGTTATAACTAGCAGACACTATTAAGCAATCTTTTCCTCTGAGATTCTAAGCAAAGTGCCAATTAGCAACATTTTACTTTTATTTGTTTTTAAACAGAACACAAACAAAACTTCTAAATCTGCCAGAACACTTAAATTGCTAAAAGGAAGATTTCAAAGTGGACAGTTTATCTTCTCCATAAGAACCAAGAAGCTCAGAATCAGGAACAATCTAAATGGGAGCATCTACTAAAAGCTAAAATCAATACATCAGGGAAGGGCCGGCCTACAGCTCAGTGATCGAGCATCTTTGCATGCAGTGGGTTCCAAGTTCAATTGGCGGCATCTCCATGTACGAATGGGAATGTTCCCTGTATAAGACCCTAGGAAGCTGCTGTCAATCAGGGTAGAAAGCTAGATGGACCAATTGTCTGACTTTATTTAAGGCAGCTTCCTATATTCCTAATATTGTATGGGTTAAGGCTATAGCGTTGACTAAGAGGCTACTGCAGTACAAGTCATGAAGTCCAACATTTTAAGGAGATGTGTTTCTGTAGCCTCCAAAAATATGGAATTCGGCATCAAAGGGATAGAAAGCTCTGGCAAGTAATAGTAACATCCATTGTCACAGATTCTAGACAGGTGCTTAAAGCTATGACTACAAATCAGGCCTCTTTTCCCTCAACTGTCATCTGGGGGCAGTCATTTCATCAGACTGCCTCACTGGGAGAGAGATGAAGCAGGGTTCATTGCATCTGCTTTGCTTGAGGCCCAGCTCCATCAAGCACCTAGTGTAGCTTCGCCTGCTGAACAGCAGTCTGAAGGGGGAGTGACTCTACCTGCAGATGATCAGCCTTTAAGGACACAAGAGGAGAAGGCACTGATGGGAACCAGCTGGCTCTGGCCTTCTTAAACAGAGCTCTCAGCAGCAGTCAAATGCTTGTGGTTCCTGGCTCTACCTTGCTGCTTGCTATCTGCATCCCTGGACTGGACCCTTGGCTCTGTGGTCATCTGGATTCCCTGACCTCTAAGTGTGTGACTTTGTATGTGGATTCTGCTCTCAGACAAGTGTTTCTTGGCGACTCCTAGCCCCTGCTTGCTTGGCAATGGGACTCGGACGGGGATACAATACCTCCTGCCTCTAAACTATGCCAGCTGGTCAATATAGGAACAACTGTCTAGAAACTGGAGCCTCAACTTTGAGCTTTGTTCCTTTCCCCTCGTGTGTTGTATTTTTATTTATTTATTTGAATGTAAACCTGCAGAGTGTCTAGGGAGTGTCTTGTTTAGCTTTCTTGTAAGCCACTCCGGGAGACTTTTTGGCTGAAGAGTAGCATACAAGTGCTCTAAATAAATAAATAAATAAATAAATAAATAAATAAATAAATAAATAAATAAAAAGCACCACAAAGCAAATGGAAGAAGAGTGTCAGATGTTACTTCTCTGCATCTATATATCCACTATCCATTAACAGGTCCTGCCAATCCAGAACTGGCTTTTTCAGCCAGTACAGAAAATGTAATTAATCTAAGTCATTGCCAGAGATGCTGCAAATCCAAGCTCTTAGGTGGATCAATAGGAACCCAAGAAATATAGCCAATGAATAAATTTACAGCTGATACTAATATTTCTGGAACTCCAAATTGGAAGGCTTTGAAATAATACCTTCAGGCATCTTGCTCAATTTTACAGTTGAGGCTTTACCCTTGGAAACCATTAATACGTTGAAAAAGAAAATACAACGATACACATTTGTACCTGCAAGTATTTACTTGTGCTGCAGTCAATGGGTCTTACTTCAGAGTAAACAAACATGACTTGCAAGAAGCAAACTTTTATTATGGTAGTATAACAAAACTGAGCTGAGGATTGGGAACAGAGTGCCTTCATTCATGCATCAAGGTAATCCATACATAATAGAGCACACCAATCTCACCTGCTTTGCTCCTCCCTACTAGAACTTCTAAGAAACAAACCATATTAAGCCAAGAACAATTCCTCTTTACAGATCATAGTTAGTCTGTATCCATAATCTCTGCATTAATACTAATGTCAAGAATCATGGTTTGTTTCCCCCACATATTATCAGAGAAGAGCAAAACAGGTGAGTTAAGCACATTCATGTTAAATCATTACTTATGTTACTGTGTGATGTGTGAATGAGCCCAGTATACATTGCTCTTTAAAAAATGTGACCCCAAGTCTCTATATTAACAACCTGGAGCTATCATTTTTTATTGAAACGAAGCTACAAGCTTTTCCTTCTACCAGAACAACAAAGCACTGCTATACATTGTGAGGATTTTTCGGGGGGGGGGGTAGTAAACCTAGTCCCCTTCTAATTCCTGGAATAGCCAGGCTAGCTTCCTGGTACTGTGCTAGCCTAGGTAATGTGCTGTGAAGGGAACAAAGGCACCAGAGGGCAATGGGTGGGCTCCCTCCCTGAACTGCCTGGGAGTTTGGAAGACAAAGGGTAGAATTGAGAGTTGAGTGATATGAGCTAGAACATGGGTAGGCAAACTAAGGCCCAGGGGCCAGAGCCAGCCCAATCGCCTTCTAAATCTGGCCTGCAAACGGTCTGGGAATCAGCATGTTTTTACATGAGTAGAATGTGCCCTTTTATTTAAAATGCATCTCTGGGTTATTTGTGGGGCCTGCCTGGTGTTTTTACATGAGCAGAATGTGTGCTTTTATTTAAAATGCATCTCTGGGTTATTTGTGGGGCATAGGAATTCATTCATTCCCCCCCCCAAAAAAAATATAGTCTGGCCCCCTACAAGGTCTGAGGGACAGTGGACTGGCCCCCTGCTGAAACATTTTGCTTGCCCCTGAGCTAGAAGCTGGGAAGCCAGACAGAGCAATGTTCAATTTCTGTTTGAGTTCAAGGCTGTCACTACGGAGGAAGTAAGACCCTCTTGGGGTGTTAATGCTGTGATCCCTCCATTGCAGGCTCAGGTTGTATAGATGTGTAAATAAACCATACATCATAATGGAACCATACATCATAACGGAACCACAGTCTCTTCTGTACCTCATTCCAAAGCAAACATGAACCCTGGGTAAGATTACTAGGGTTACTAGTAATCTCGCACTGCTCTGAGATTGGGGTGGCATGCAACAATATATATATTGCATATATATACGTATATAAATGCAATAACAAAAAGCTTTACCTCTCTCCATTCCTTATTTCCCATACCCTGGGTATACAAAACACAGACTGTGGGGACAAAAAAGAAGAATGTGATCAATTTCATATGTTCTGTTTAACTTTTCCATTACAACTAATACTCAAAGCTATAATGCTACAGATATTAGGCAAACGTTAAAATATTACATAAGACATCCAAGTCCATTTAGGAGCCATCTGAGATCGTGCTTCATGTTTAATGAAACTTCACAATAAGATCCAGCATTCAAACACTGTCTTACTTGAATACTATGTCATACAGTCTAGCTGTTATTCCTGACCATATACATCAGATCTAACAAACCATAAGTAGAAGAAACCTGTTTCAAGTTTAACAGTTACAGAATATTTTAGCCCTATCAGCTGAAGTTACAAAACTTTTTTTTTTTAAGACACTTCTTTCACCAATATCCTTCTAACTGGGAAACCATTTAAGAACAATGGAGGAAATATCTCCTTGTCTTCCAGACATTTAATATTCTGCTATTAAAAGTTGGCTCTTCTAGTTAGTTTACCGTGCCCAAGAAAAGTGCATATGCACGTCTACTAGCAATGAAGAGAACAAGGCTTTCTTTAATTATTTTCCTTGATCTTCCAAACAGAAACTATGTTAAACTCTTCATTTAGCAAATATTCAGTTTTTATTTATGCATCCATCACTCAAAAGAATTATTCAGTGTTAGTGGTAAAGGAAAAACCATATCAGAAGGATGCAAGGTTGGCTTCATTGCAGCCCTGGCTTTATAGTACCAGGGCACTGATTTACTTACACAAGAACCAGTACCAAAAATTATCAGTAAGGATTACTGGCTAATTAACCTTTCATCCAGTCCCCTGCATAATTCATTTTAATTTAAAAGAAAATATTGTGAGAGGTGAATAGGAAATTGAAAATCTCATTAACAAATAAATGTTGTACTTACTTGGATCAGATTTTGAAAATGTGTCTCGGTCCAAAAGGTTCCTATTCATGAAAGAAAAGATCATGTTACCGTTCTGTTTTTAAAAATCACTACTAAAGATCTTAAACAGAAAGAGTCATATTGGAAGAGATTATTAAAGAAAGTGATCTCTGCCTTCATTGCCATGTATATTGGGGCCAACAAATGAGAGTACTCTGCTTCATCAGTCCAACTAGCTTTTGTACTGGCTGAGGAACTGCCAGTTGCCCTGAACTAAAGATTATTTTTACTGTTCTTCATGTTCACACACTGCCTACAACCTCAGCAATACAATACAGTGGTACCTTGGTTTAAGAACAGCTTAGTTCAGGCATCCCCAAACTCGGCCCTCCAGCTGTTTTGGGACTACAATTCCCATCATCCCTAGCTAACAGGACCAGTGGTCAGGGATGATAGGAATTGTAGTCCCAAAACAGCTGGAGGGCCGAGTTTTGGGGATGCCTGGCCTAGTTTACGAACAACTTGGATGAAGAATGCTGCAAACCCAGAAGTAGGTGTTTTGGTTTGTGAACTTTGCCTTGGAAGCAGAACATGTTTCGCTTCCTGTTGAGTGTGTTCCATTTGTAAATTGAGTCCCCCGCTGCGATGGGAAAGCATGCCTTGGTTTAAGAACGGTTTGGTTTAAGAACGGACTTCTGGACAGGATTAAGTTATAAACCAAGGTACCACTGTATAGCACAAACTGTAGCTTGCAGCTACATTCAAACTAGCAAACTGTAAGAACATAAGAAAAGCCATCTAGTGCAGCTTCCTGTTCTCACAGTGGCCAGCCAGATGCCTATGAAAAGCACACAAGCAGAAACTGCCTCTGACAGTGGAGGCACATCAGTCATCATCGCTAGCAGCCACTGACAGCTGTAGCAACTTCCATCAATAAATATGATCCAATTTTGGGGTGGTTTTAAAACTTAAGAGTCTCCCTGTCAGAACACTTTAGAGGTCTGTTATTATCTGCATGAGGCACCACTTCTTAATAGTAGCCAGCAGCAAGATGTGGCAAGGAGAAACCATGTTAACATTTATCCATTACCCAGAGGATTAAAGTAAGAATGAGGCACATTTGGAGGGAAAGCTAGAACACTTCCCCTCAATGAAAGGTATAGCTTAATAGTTACTCTAATAAGGTACCAACACTGTTTTAGACAAACACTCTTTACAGAGATAGTGAAGAACTTCCTTAAAATTCTTACCTTAAACCTTTCCCTGAATCAGAGGCAGAGCATTTCCTGACTGCGCCTGGGGCAGGCAACATCAGCAGCACACCCGAATCAGGGCACACCGTGGGGGCAGGGAGCTTTTTATTCCTAGAATAAGAGCAATTTCCATCCCAGGAGGAATGAGTCTATTCAGAGCAGTGGTGTAGCGTGGTAGTGGGGCTGTGGGCGGGGCACAGCGTCATAGTGACCTCTGCCCACTGCAGCAGTTGGGGGGGCATGTCCTGCCCCGTCCTGAGCTTTTGCGTCCTTCTCATCGCCCTCCAGCTTGGGGGGTGGCTGAGAAGGATGCAACAGGCATGGACCCTGGCCCTTCGAGCCCAGCACTGCTTTTGCGAGCTGCACTGCTTGCAGGGAGGGCACCGTGAGCTGTTGCGTCCTTCCCACGACACCCTCCAGCTGGGAAGCGGATGAGGATGCAACAGGCATGCTCGCAGGACCCGGGGCGCCTGCCTGTTGTGCCCTTCTGTCACCCCCCTGCTGGAGGACACCATGAGGAGGACACCACAGCTCACGACACCCTCCCTGCAAGCAGCGCAGGTCGCAAAAGCAGTGCTGGGCTCGAAGGGCCAGGGTCCATGCCTGTTGCATCCTTCTCAGCCACCCCCCAAGCTGGAGGGCGATGAGAAGGACACAAAAGCTCAGGACGGGGCAGGACATGCCCCCCCAACTGCTGCAGTGGGCAGAGGTCACTATGACGCTGTGCCCCGCCCACAGCCCCACTACCACGCTACACCACTGCTCTGAATAGACTCGTTCCTCCTAGAAAGCAATGGAAATTGCTCTTATTCTAGGAGAAGAAAACTCCCAGCCCCTTCTAGGATCTTTACAAGAAAGGGCAGGAGCCCAGATTGGGCTTCTGACAGACAAGCCCCACCTGGGCTCCTGCCCCATCTGGGCTCCTGCAGACGGTTATGACCTAACAGTTCTAACTGCCAGGTTTTAACTGCCTACTTTCCTGATTGGCTGAAACTCCACTCAGGAGGCGGACCCAGGGTCTGTCCTTCACAACAGCCGTTTGTCTAATCCTCTTTTAAAGATACCCAAGTGGGTGTCTATCACGTCATCTTGTGGCAATAAATTTCTTAGTTTCACTATGCTCTGTGAATAAGGACTTCACCTGCCCTGAATCTTCTAGCTTTCAATTTCATTGGACTGCCCCAAGTTCTAGTTTTATGAGAGAGAAACTTCACTCTGTCCACTTAATCCACACTATGCATGATTTTATATACTTCTAACATGTCCCCCTTTGGGCGCGGGTGGCGCTGTGGTGTGAAACTCTGAGCCTAGGTCTTGCCGATCGGAAGGTCGGCGGTTCGAATCCCCGTGACGGGGTGAGCTCCCATTGCTTGGTCCCTGCTCCTGCCAACCTAGCAGTTCAAAAGCACATCAAAGTGCAAGTAGATAAATAGGTACTGCTCTGGCGGGAAAATAAACAGCGTTTCCGTGCACTGCTCTGGTTTTGCCAGAAGCGGCTTAGTTATGCTGGCCACATGACCCGGAAAAACTGCGGACAAATGTCGGCTCCCTCGGCCAGTAAAGCGAGATGAGCGCTGCAACCCCAGAGTCGTTCGCGACTGGACTTAACTGTCAGGGGTCCTTTACCTTTACCTTTTAACATATCTCCACTTACCTATCTTTCCCCTAAATTAAAATGCCTCAAATGTTGAGACCTCTCCTCACAGCAGCAATGCTCCAAACCCTTAGAGCATTGGTTGCCCTTTTGCAACCAAAAGTTTTGGTCGCCCTTTTGCAACCAAAGGTTAAGCAAACAGAACTATATGCAGTATTCACACCATAGTTGGTGTAGTAGTCACACCATAGTTGTATAACGGCATTATGATATTGGCAGTTCTATTCTCAATTCCCTCCCTAGTGATCCCTAGCATGTAGGTAATTTGTTTTTTTCACAGCTCCCTCATACTAGGATCAACATATTCACCAAACTATCCATTATGATCCCAAGGTTTCGTTCCCAGTCAGCCACTGCCAGTTCAGACCCTATGAATGTATATGTGAAATAGGGAGAGGTGTCCCAATGTGAATCAATCACTTCATACTTCCTTAAATAGAATTACATTTGCCATTTTATTGACCCTCCTCTCAGGTTGGAGAAAGCCTTTTGGAGCTCCTCCCAATCCCTTTTTGTTTTAACTACCCTGAATAATTTGGCACTATCAGCAAACATGCGTACCTCACTTCTCACTGCCAACCCTAGATAGTTTATGAACAAGATAAAAAGCACGGGTCTCAATACCAATGCAGTCATACCTTATGTTGCGTCTGCTTCATGTTGCGTCTTTTCAGGTTATGAACGTGGCAAAGTATTTACTTCCGGGTTCACCACACACGCATGTGCAGAAACAATCTGCACACTTTGCGCATGCGCAGAAGTGCTCTATTGCGCCAAGCGTGTGCACAGAAGCGGTGCTCTAGTTGCAGACTTTTCGGGGTGCAAACGGCACCCCGGAACGGATTGAGTCCGCAACTAGAGGTACCACTGTACCTGGGAGACTCCATTTTCCATATCCCTCAGCTGGAATAACTGAATATTTTTTTCTTCCTCCCTGCTTCTTGTTTCTTAGCCAGTTCCATAAGAGTGTCTCTCCTCTTATCCCATGACTGACAAGCTCACTCAAGAGTATGGTGAGAGACTTTATCAAACATTTTCTGGTATTCAGAGTACACATTGTCAACTGGATCACCATCTATATGCTGTACTAATTGGCACTCTCAAAGAATGCTAAGAGGTTAGTAAGAAAGAACCAAGGGCTTATCCAAAATTATCTTTTCTCTGCTCTTTCCAGACATGGTATGCAATTTAAAGCTCCATGTCTATACCCCCCACCTCTTTTTTGCTCTGGAGCTTTCCCTGCAAAAACCTGCTCTTTAAAGTTCAATTGGAGCAAACATCAATCTGTGGAAAACCGAAATTGGCGTTTGCTATTATTCAACTTTAAAGGGCTGGTTTTTA
Source organism: Podarcis bocagei (assembly GCF_964188305.1). NCBI lineage: Eukaryota > Metazoa > Chordata > Lepidosauria > Squamata > Lacertidae > Podarcis > Podarcis bocagei. The sequence continues at coordinate 69,370,885 of NC_138135.1, forward strand.
TGGGGAAAGCTCAGCACAAAAACCAAAAACAAAATGGCTCAGACATGGAGCATTAAAGCATAGACCTCTGCCTGGAAAGAGCAGGGCAAAACGCAAGTGTGGATAAATCCTTTCTTTTGCAGAAGCAATTCTGATTCTACTCAGCAAAATGCTTTGTAATATTATCTTCAACAATGTTTTCCACCAGTTTTTCTGGAACTAAGCAATCTGTCTTTTCTTAGATCCTCCTCACCCCCAGATCCTTTTTAAAAAAGTGGCATTACACAGGTCACCTTCCAGTCCTCAATACAGAGGCTAATCTTAGAGGCAAGTTACATATTTTTGATATAAGATCAGAAATGTCACATCTGAGTTTTTGAGTTGATGCCATCAGGACCAGGTTATTTGTCAGTTTTTACTTTGCGAATGAGACCCAGAAACACACAGCTTCTCTGCAAATCTTATTTTCCTCCTTTAGCATACCTTTGACTCAGTTGCCATTCAAACATCCAGCCACCGTCCTAGCGGGTCTTCCGATATTATTATTTTTAAGTTGGTGGTATCCTCATGCTTTTAGCAATATGTTCCTCAAATTCTTTTTTGGCATACCTTATTGTTTGTTTGTATTTCTTTTATCAAAGTCTGTGTTCTGTTTCTCTCATTTGGACAAGACTTGCGTTTTTCTTGGTCCTGGTGGTTCCTTTCCTGATCTGTTGTATACAGTCTAGCTGAGCTTCTACTATTGTGATTTTAAACAACCCCAAATATTTTGGAGAGATTAGACCCTCTTGACTTTGGCTTTCAACTTCCACAGCCTCATTTTTAGGAAGTTTCCTCTTCTGTGTGGGAGAGTTTAGCAAACAAACCTAACAATACTGAAATATACTCGGAGTCGAGTGTGGATTTCATGCTCTTTATTCAGCTCATAGTGCTGAGGAGGAATGAAAGTTTCCCCAAAGTATCTGCTTTATATACATTATTTACACAATGGGCTGCAAGTGATTGGCTAATTCCGGAATTCTCCTGTAGGCCAATCAGGTTGTGGATTCACTTCCATCTGGAGCTGGATTGGGTGGCTCCTGCAGACCAATCATACTGCTGCATTGTTCTAGGACAAATCAGACTGCTGCATTCTGAATCCTATTGTTCTAGGGCCAATCAGACTGCTGCATTTTGGATCCTATTGTTCTAGGACCAATCAGACTGCTGCATTTTGATCCTATTCAACTCAGTACATAACAAATACATATTTGCTAGTTAGTATGTGAATGAGTTAAGGACCACTGAGTTCTTACTGCTAGAATAGGCTCAGTAAAGTCATGCCTCCTCTTCTCTTAAGAGGAAGGAAGTGAAGCCTGTTTCCAGTGTCCCCCACCACTTTCACTGCAATCCATGGAGACAGACGAGCCTGGTACTTTCCAGGCCATGGGTAGGCAAACTAAGGCCCGGGGGCCGGATCTGGCCCAATCGCCTTCTAAATCCGGCCCGCGGATGATAAGGGAATCAGTGTGTTTTTACATGAGTAGAATGTGTGCTATTATTTAAAATGCATCTCTGGGTTACTTGTGGGGCATAGGAATTCGTTCATCCCCCCCCCAAAAAAAATATATAGTCCGGCCTCCCACAAGGTCTGAGGGACAATGATCGGCCCCCTACTGAAAAAGTTTGCTGACCCCTGTTCCAGGCTCTGAAGCTATAATTGCTGTATTTCTACTAAGAGTGTTTTACATGCATTATTTTATTGCTGCTGTGTAAGGAAAATGCATGTCTGAAAGCAAGAAACTGTAAGTAAAGCATTTCAAACTTACTTTGCAGTCTGTAGTGTATTTATTGAAAAGGGGGTCAGCTGCCTTATGCAGCTGAACAAACAGAATAAATAAGGTTTAATAGCCTATTCCCGTGCTTCATTAATCTGCCTAATGATGGGACTTAATATTCTGCTACTGGGGCTCTCTGTGTGCTAGCCTCGCATTTTAAAAACAGACACCAGCTATTTTACTTTTGTTGTCGGTCTCTAGAGGATCAACTATAATTAATATATTCCATCAGGCTTATGTTATGCCCATCATATCTATGTTGTCCTCTCAGACAAAGCACTCCAGTTCATCTATCTTGACTCAGCAGCTTCTAGCATTAGCAAATAAACACTTATATATACTGTAGTATCTTTCACCAAGTGTCCTTGGTACTTGAACTTTAGCCTATAGCGCTCCAGCCTCTCTAAATCTCTAGTATATGTCAATGGTAAATTCTACCTCTTCCCAATTTGAATACTCATAATTTTTTTTCACCTTCATCCCATGGGGAAGATATAATCGAAACCAGACCCTCCTCGGCTCTTGTCAGCTTCCCTTCCCAATCAGTTTCTTTATTTAATTATATTCCTTACCCACCCTTCACCACAAGGTCTCAAGGCAGGTGGATGACAACAGTAAAAGTTTTATGGTAGACAATATCTTGCTGAGTAAATAAATAAAGTGGATAGATAAAGTCTTCAAGCAATGTATGACATACAAGGGAAGACAGAGGCACTAAGGCAGTGAAATTTGGTGTGAGAACAAGGGCATTACAGTGGTACCTCAGGTTAAGTACTTAATTTGTTCTGGAGGTCTGTTCTTAACCTGAAACTGTTCTTAACCTGAAGCACCACTTTAGCTAATGGGGCCTCCTGCTGCCACCGCGCCGCCGCAGCCCAATTTCTATTCTTATCCTGAAGCAAAGTTCTTAACCTGAAGCACTATTTCTGGGTTAGCAGAGTTTGTACCCTGAAGAGTATGTAACCTGAAGTGTATGTAACCCGAGGTACCACTGTATCATAATGGCTCGCTTGAAAAGGACAACCTTTCTATAACAAAATGTTGGAGAGTATAGTATAAAGAACGTACAATTTCTCCTAATTTAAGCTTTCATTCAATGTAGTTCCAAACTAGGTTTCTTCCTATGATGCAATCAAACCTATCAGAAGTTCCACATGTTCTGATTGGTGGAAACAAGTTTTGAATTTGGCTGGGGTTGGACTAGAGTGGCCAGAATAAGTGTATATATGGCTAGGAGCTGGCTATATGGTTGAAGGGTCCACGACTGGCGATTGTGATGGACAGCCAGGAGAAGGCAACAGAAGTGGAAGAAGATCAAGGAGGAAGAAAGAAGACCTGAAAGGAAAGCAGAGTGGCTTGGTGGCCAGAGGATTGCTGGGATAGCTGAATTACTTTTACATACAACAACAACAACAACAACAACTGTATACAACAACTTTTATAAGTTGTTGTATACAGAGGGTGGAATAAAAAGCAACAACACATAACATCCATGTTCATTTCTAAGGGCAATATATATATGAATGTCACATGAGCTGATAAAATACTGACCAATTACAGAAAAATGTTTATTTTATTTGGATGCTTACATGGGAAGTCCCTTTACTACAGGTAAAATATGTTCAGACTAACTTGTTATGGACAGTTATCTAGATGCCATGTTCTGATACATCTGAAGTTTTCAAACAGTTTTCAGCCTAATGCACTGCAGATCATTTACCCTGGATCTTACAAGAACATAGATCACGGTAATAAACTTGTAGCTGGCACACAAGAGCTTTCTCCCCCAGAAAAAATGTGAACATTCAGCGTTAACAGCCAAACCTAACAGAACTTCTGAGCTACAAACCTGCTCTTTAAGGGGAAGTGCAACCTCATCTAGAAAAGGCTGTGTACTTCCCCAGACCCCTGAATTCCTAATTATTAGTGGATCTGTCTTGTCTGGATTGAGTGGTTTCTTCATTCACATCCCGCTTTTCACAGAATATAGAGATCTGTCCAGTTTTTCTATCACTCCTACCAGTTCAAACGCAAGGAAGGCCGATTCAAACTATGGTTTGAGAACCAACCAGATCATAAACCAGAGTTTGATCCTGGCTTGTTTAAAACTAACCAAAGTTCCCCAAATCTGGATCTTAATTAGGAACTCTAGTTAGCTTAAACATGGAAACATCCAATCTCTTCCACATAGTTGTGTCAGAGGGGGGAAGAAGGGATGGTGTGAGCCCAGTTCCTGCTGAGACTCATTCATGCAATGATAAACTACAGTTTAGCATTAAGTCCCCAAAATCTCAACTCGTGATAAAAGACACCATTAAAAATTGTATGATATTAATAAGGTTTTCTGTAGCTATGGTTTTTTGGACTGGACTGTAGTCAAACAGCTGAACTTTGATAAAGACACACTATGATCACTGTTTATAGCCATAAAATAAAGTTAATACTACAAATTCTTTAAAGTGTTTTGCTTGTTATGGTGATTGCATTGTATTCAATATGGCACTAAGGAAATTGTCCTGTAAGTATAAGCATTTCTGCTGGCCTGATAGAATGATCTCACCCCTTGCAAAAAGGCATTGTCCCAACCCTCTGGAATAGATCTGGGGAGGGCATGGGGGGGGAGAGAGAGAATAATGGGGAAGTTCCATTGCACTAGCAGGAATTGAGCTAGTTTCTATTAACATAACTATTTAGTTGAATACAGCACAATACTACTTTCATGCCAGGTTACAAAACTAAACAGAGGTAGCAGTCATGAAAGTAACTGCATAAAGGTTGCTACCAACTTTGCTATTAAACATATTTAGTGTTAGACATTTGTAACCTAAGAGCAACACTCACACCATTTTTTCTAAATCTTCCTTGACTGGTTGCTTGGAGGAACTTACCAGAGGCAACCTGAGAGGTGTCTATTTATACATCTCTCCTCACACTGCTGATTTATCTAGAATCACTCAGTTTTCTACATGCAAACCTAGGCACAGGGGAACTGGCTCAGAACAAGCTAATGATACAGGAGTACTAGAATGAGGAAAAGAACAGGTGTAAAAGGAGGTTAACTTGCAATGTAAAAATGGCTTTAGGATCATACTCAACAAACCAAAACTGTTGCCAAATCTACATTATTGTAGACAATAGGTATGTAAAGCTTTTTCATTTCTGTGACTCAACATGGTGGTGGATAAATCTTTTTTATATTTACATCATAAGCAGGAAGCTAACCAAGGAAGTGGTTGGACCATAAGACAAGATGGACATGATGAATGATAAGGTGGTAGCAGGAAAGGACTTCTTTTGATTGATATTCACTATGGATCTGCTCTTAACCCCCCTTTTTTTGAGAAAGAGGAGGAAGGATGTCTGAAGAAGGGATGAGGGAAGCTCTACATTAGGAATAGGAAAGAAAGATCAACATTGGGATCTGCTGTGCCAGTGAATTCTGCTGCCTGAGGCAGCTTCCTCACCTTGCCTCATGGGTGAGCCAGCCCAGCTTTGGGGCATTGCCAAATAACCACATGTGGCTAAATGAGCCAGTTACATTACAATTATTATTATTTTAACAGGAAGCAGTTCCCTCACATATGGAGGGGCTTTTTAGAATGTGTGAGAGTGTAGGGGTGCTCAAGTATATGCTCTGTGTTTTGATGGAAATGCAGTTAGGTATGTGTGACTGTATATATGTGAAGTGTGTGTTCACATGTATGTGTTGGGAGAGGGAGAGGGAGAGAGATGTATGTATGTCTGTGGTTTGTACAAGTGCAGTGAATGTGTATTTGAATGAGAGAAAGTGTGGCCATCCTGTATATTTTTTCCTGGTACTGGGAAATGTTCCGTTATTACAGCAAAAGTAATGGACAGGGATCAAAATAGTGAAATTTCCACAATCAGGATCAGCAGGACATAGGTGACCTCCCATAACAAGTATAAGGATGTCCAGTAAGGGAGAGGAGCAATGACTGTATTTCTTCTGACTTTGTGTCAGTGGCGTAGCATGGGTTGTCAGCACCCGGGGCAAGGCAAGTAATTTGCGCCCCCTAACCCGTGGATTTTAGCAGGGGGCAGAGAGCTGCGAGTGCGAGTGCGCCCCCCACCCAGATGTTGGACCCGGTGCAGCTGGCCCCCCCTGCACCCCCCACGTTACGCCACTGCTTTGTGTTATGCCACACGACCATGGTAGCCATTTTGTGGCTGGCGCCCACTGCACTTTCTCAAAATTCAAGATGCGCCTTCTGATTTAAAAAGCTTGGCAACCCTTAGGGTAGACAATATTGGACTAGGTGGACCAGTATGTTGACAGTATAAAGTCAATGTGGTCTAAACTAGCAAACCTCTTCTAATATTTAGGAGTCTTACCTTCCCTAAATTGTGGAAGACCATGTCAAACATGAAATATTTTTCTAGAATATTCACATACGTTCTTGAAAGAACTGCCTATAAAAAGGGTATGTGCTGTATATATGAAGATTTACAAGACCCAGGTTTAAATCTCAACCAGACATTAAGGTCATTGGGCGATCCTAGCCTGTCACTCTCTCTCAGTCTAACCTACTTCATGGAATTGCTATGAAGATAAAATGTGTGGTGGGAAAAGAGGCTCACAAAAACTTATGCAACAATAAAATAAGTCAGTATTTAAGGTGTCACTAGACTAAATTTCTTCTGCTTTGTGTAACTTAGCCTATCATACTGAAAAGTTATTTGGATATATTTTTATTTCCCTAGCTAAAAGCCAGCTGAATGTGAATATGTATCTCAACATGTGTTTACCAAAACCTCAAGTGCCATGCATTACACATTTGAACAAAACCTTAAGAATATTACCCACATAAAATACTGCAACTGATCCATTTTTGACATTTGAATGCATTTACCTATAAAATAGACAATTAATTCAAGTAGCCACTCAATCATTATGTTTCTGGAGTCAAGGATAAGTATGTTTCTCTAAATACATGTTTCCAAGAATGGCATAAACCTCAGAGCCTCATTTTATGTTTACTATGGATTTCTAGCTTTCATGCTTTCGAAAAATAAACTTCAAACACATGGGGGCAGTCTGTTTACCATGAGAAATTTGCTTCATTGGTTCAAATCAAAAAACATACCAAACTATGGTTAAAGAAGGCTAATTTTGGTTTACTGCAACGTCTGAATTGGCAGCTATATTTGTGACTGGCTAGCAAACCAGAACCATGGTTTTATTTTGCATTATCTATGGGTTATCATGCTGACTGAATTGACATACCAGAGAGCCACTGTTTTCTTTCCAGAGGCTGCTGCACCTAGAGATCTGAATGCTGATCATAGAGAAAAAAGTATCAAACTACAGTTTCTTCTGTTTGGAAACCCAAATGTTTATTTGGATTCTAAACTAAAGAAAATACAAGCCATGGTTTGGTATGATGTCTAATTATGTCTATGGTGCAACCAATTTAAGGGTTTCAAGGCATCCTAACAAGATTGAGCTTGATGCAATGGAGCTTGTACATCTTCAATGATAATTAATTTTTATGTGAATCATAAATCACATAACATGTGCACACTTGCTATTATGGAAAATGTGCTATTAATACTGAACAGGTTCCCTCTTGCTGATATAGTACAACAGGCACCTGTCTTGAAAGAAATTAAAGGCCCATTTTTTATGCTTAATTCCCAGGCTGCTAAACCAGGAAATGCTGCTATCAGCAGCAAATGAGCAATGGGACTGAACCTGGTTTAACAGGCGCTAGGGAAGGAGTTGTCGTCACGGCACTCCTTGGTGTGTGGGGTGCCGCAGGGCGCAATCCTTTCCCCAATGCTTTTCAATATCTTTATGCGCCCCCTTGCCCAGATTGTCCAGAGTTTGGAGCTGGGTTGTCATCAATATGCTGATGACACCCAGCTTTTCTGTTGATGGACGGCCGCCCTGACTCTGACCCAGATGCTTGGAAACTGTGGCTGGATGGCTGCGTGGCAGCCTGTTGAAGTTAAATCCTTCAAAGACAGAGGTCCTCTGGCTGGGTTGGGACGACATGGGGTTGGGGGGCCAACTCCCATCTCTTGCAGGGGCTCAATTAGTGTCAGCGCCTTCTGTCAAGAGTTTGGGTGTAACCTTTGACGCTTCCCTTTCTATGGAGGCGCAGGTTGCAGCCACAGCAAAGGTGGCACATTTCCATCTCTGCCATATTAAGCAGTTGGTCCCTTACCTTTCTTGCCCTGATCTGGCCCCAGTGATCCATGCAACAGTCACCTCCAGGCTTGACTATTGTAACTCGCTCTATGCGGGGCTGCCCTTGAAGCTGACCCAGAAACTCCAGCAGGTGCAAAATGCCATAGTAAGGCTCCTTACGGGGTCCTTGCCACAGAATCACATTCATCCAGTGCTTTACCAGCTGCACCGGCTCCCGGTGGAGTACAGGGTCAGGTTTAAGGTGCTGGTTTTGACCTTTAAAGTCCTATGCGGCCTAGGACCCTTGTACCTACGGGACCGCCTCTCCTGGTATGCCCCGCGGAGGACCTTAAGGTCCATAAATAACACCACTTTGGAGGTTCCAAGCCTCAAGGAGGTTAGATTGGTCTCAACTAGGGCCAGGGCCTTTTCAGCACTGGACCCGACTTGGTGGAACGCTCTGTTACAAGAGACCAGGGCCCTGCGGGATTTGACATCTTTCCAAGGGCCAGAAAGACTGAGCCTTTGGCTTAGACTCACTCTGACCCCTTATATGGGATTTGGTATATAAATTTTCCCTTGGCTTTTTTGCTGGCCCATGGATAGCTAATAATAATTAATAATAATAATAATTTTTTATTTATACCCCGCCCTCCCCAGCCAAGGCCGGGCTCAGAGCGGCTTACAAGCAATAATAAAAACAAGATGAGTGATTACAACTTAAAAACAAAAATAAAATACAACATTAAAATAATGGAACATTAAAATATTAAAATGGAGCCTCATTGCAGGAGAAGGAGAAGAAAAAAGAAAAAGGGGGCGGAGGGAATCAAATTGGCTCCAATCCAAAGGCCAGGCGGAACAACTCTGTCTTACAGGCCCTGCGGAAAGAGATCAGATCCTGCAGGGCCCTGGTCTCATGAGACAGAGCGTTCCACCAAGTTGGGGCCAGTGCTGAAAAGGCCCTGGCTCTGGTTGAAGCCAATCTAACTTCCTTAGGGCCTGGGACCACTAGGGTGTTGTTATTTATGGACCTTGAGGCTCTCCGTGGGGCATACCAGGCGAGGCGGTCCCGTAGGTACGAGGGTCCTAGGCCGTGAAGGGCTTTAAAGGTCAAAAGCAGCACCTTAAATCTGACCCTGTACTCCACCGGGAGCCAGTGCAGCTTGAAAAGCACTGGATGAATATGCTCCCATGGCAGAGACCCTGTGAGGAGCCTCGCTGCAGCATTCTGTACCCGCTGGAGTTTCTGGGACAGCTTCAAGGGCAGCCCCGCGTAGAGCGAGTTACAGTAGTCAAGCCTGGAAATGACTGTTGCATGGATCACTGTGGCCAGGTCGGGGCGGGAAAGGTAAGGGACCAACTGCTTGATGCGGCGAAGGTGGAAAAATGTCGCCTTGGCTGTTGCTGTGACTTGCGCCTCCATGGAAAGGGAGGCGTCAAGGATTACACCCAAACTCTTAACGGAAGGCAATGGCATTAATTGGGCCCCCGCAAGAGAAGGGAGTTGGTCCCTCATCCCCATGCTATCCCGACCTAGCCATAGGACCTCTGTCTTCGAAGGATTTAGTTTCAATCGGCTCCCACGAAACCATCCAGCCACAGCTTCCAAGCATCTGGTCAGTGTGTAAGGGGCTGAGTTGGTGTGGCCATCCATCAGTAGATAGAGCTGAGTGTCATCAGCATATTGATGACAGCCCAGCCCAAAGCTCCGGATAATCTGGGCAAGAGGGCGCATAAAGATGTTAAAAAGCATTGGGGAGAGAATTGCGCCCTGCGGCACTCCACACACTAAGGAGTGGCGTGATGACATTTCCTTCCCTAGTGCCACCCTCTGTCCCCGACCAGAGATAAAAGAGCACAACCAGTTACGGGCTATGCCCTGTATCCCCACGTCTGCAAGGCGATGGTCCAGAAGATCATGATCGACCATGTCAAAGGCTGCTGACAAATCTAAAAGGATCAGCAGTCCTGACCCGCCTCGATCCAGTTGTCTACGGATATCATCTGTTAGGGCAACCAGAGCCGTCTCCGTCCCAAAACCAGGACGGAAACCGGACTGAAATGGATCTAATGCTGATGTTTCCTCCAGAAACCTACCAAGCTGTTCAGCAACCGCTCTCTCAATTACCTTACCCAGGTATGGAAGATTTGAAACTGGGCGGTAATTGGATAGGTCTAAGGGATCTAATGAAGTTTTCTTTAAGAGTGGACGCACCACTGCTTCCTTCAGTTCCCCTGGGAATGTCCCCGTGTCAAGGGACAAATTGATAATTTCAACCAGGGGGGTCCGCGCAACATCTGGACACTCCCTAATCAGCCAAGACGGGCAAGCTGGCTTGGGTGAATATCTCATGTTTCCTCCCTTTATGGTCTTGATTTATGGTCTACTACTAAAGTGAGGCTGCATTTTAAGCTGTATTTTAAGCTGTATTTTAATTAACTGGTTGCATTTTAAGTCGTATTTTAATTAACTGCCAGTCCTACCATAGGCAAGTGATGACAGGTCCAAGCTTGATTGCTTCACTGTGCCGGCCTGGGAGTTGCCATTGCAAAGCTGCATTCTTCTTCATCACACACCCCAAGCTGCTGCAAGCTGCAGAGCTGTGGGAATAGCAGTGACTATGCCAGTCTATCAAATCCCACCACTGCCAACCACTGGTTTAGACTGCAGCTTCAGAAGTCAACTGACAAGTAGACCAACTCTAAGAATGAAGTTCTACATTTTTATGGGAATAATAATAATAATAATAATTTATTATTTATACCCCGCCCATCTGGCTGGGTTTCCCCAGCCACTCTGGGCGGCTTCCAAAAGAATATTAAAATACTATGATACATCAAACATTAAAAGCTTCCCTAAACAGGGCTGCCTTCAGATGTCTTCTAAAAGTCTGGTAGTTGTTGTTCTCTTTGACATCTGGTGGGAGGGCGTTCCACAGGGAGGGCGCCACTACCGAGAAGGCCCTCTGCCTGGTTCCCTGTAGCTTGGCTTCTCGCAGTGAGGGAACCGCCAGAAGGCCCTCGGTGCTGGACCTCAGTGTCAGGGTAGAACGATGGAGGTGGAGACGCTCCTTCAGGTATACTGGACCGAGGCCGTTTAGGGCTTTAAAGGTCAGCACCAACACTTTGAATTGTGCTCGGAAACGTACTGGGAGCCAATGTAGGTCTTTCAAGACCGGTGTTATATGGTCTCGGCGGCCGTTCCCAGTCACCAGTCTGGCTGCTGCATTCTGGATTAGTTGTAGTTTCCGGGTCACCTTCAAAGGTAGCCCCACGTAGAGCGCATTGCAGTAGTCCAAGCGGGAGATAACCAGAGCATGCACCACTCTGGCGAGGCAGTCCGCGGGCAGATAGGGTCTCAGCCTACGTACCAGATGGAGCTGGTACACAGCTGCCCTGGACACGGATTTAACCTGTGCCTCCATGGACAGCTGTGAGTCCAAAATGACTCCCAGGCTGCGCACCTGGTCCTTCAGGGGCACGGTTACCCCATTCAGGACCAGGGAATCCCCCACACCTGCCCGCCTCCTGTCCCCCAGAAACAGTACTTCTGTCTTGTCAGGATTCAATCTCAATCTGTTTGCCGCCATCCATCCTCCAACCGCCTCCAGACACTCACACAGGACTGTCACCGCCTTCACTGGTTCTGGTTTAAAAGAGAGGTAGAGCTGGGTATCATCCGCATACTGATGAACACCCAGCCCAAACCTCCTGATGATCTCTCCCAGCGGCCGCATGTAAATGTTGAAAAGCATGGGGGAGAGGACAGAACCCTGAGGCACCCCACAATTGAGAGCCCAGGGGTCTGAACACTCATCCCCCACCACTACTTTCTGAACACGGCCCAGGAGGAAGGAGCGGAACCACTGTATGACAGTGCCCCCAGCTCCCAGCCCCTCAAGACGGTCCAGAAGGATGTTATGGTCGATGGTATCAAATGCCGCTGAGAGATCCAGCAGAACTAGGAAACAGCTCTCACCTTTGTCCCTAGCCCGCCGGAGATCATCAACCAGTGCGACCAAGGCAGTTTCAGTCCCGCAATGAGGCCTGAACCCCGATTGGAAGGGATCCAAATGGTCCGCTTCTTCCAGGCGTTCAGCAACCACTCGCTCAATTACCTTGCCCAAGAATGGAAGATTTGAGACTGGGCGATAGTTGGCCATCGTGGCCGCATCTAAAGATGGTTTTTTAAGAAGCGGTTTAATAACCGCCTCTTTCAGCGGGTCTGGGAAGGCTCCCTCACGGAGGGAAGCATTCACCACCCCACGAAGCCCATCGCCCAGCCCTTCCCGGCTAGCTTTTATAAGCCAGGATGGGCAAGGATCAAGGAGACAGGTGGTTGGTTTCACTCGTCCAAGCAGCCTGTCCACATCCTCGGAGGTAACAGATTGGAATTGATCCCACGCAATTTGACTAGACAGGACTCTAGCACTCTCCCGCTCCGGCCCTGCTCCCACGGTGGCGTCTACCTCTTCCCGAATCTGAGCGACTTTATCTGCAAAAAACTTTGCAAAATCATTGCAGGAGATCATGTGGCCCGTACTGGGCCCCGATGTAGCAGGTGGTTCCGCTAAATTGCGGACCACCTGAAAAAGTCTCCTGCTGCTGTTTTCTGCAGATGTAATAGAGGCGGCGAAGAAAGCCTTCTTCGCCGTCGCTACCGCCACTTGGTAGGCTCGACACTGAGCTCTAACCTGTGTCCGGTCAGCTTCAGAATGGGTCATCCGCCACCGGCGCTCTAGCCGTCTCAACGATTGTTTCATTGCCCTCAGATCCGTGGAAAACCACGGGGCTGTCCGGGCTCCATGCAATCGGAGAGGGCGCTTCGGAGCCAAACAGTCAATAGCCCTGGTTAACTCCACATTTCAGCGGGCCACCAGGGAATCAGCTGAAAGGCCATCAACATGGGATAAAGCATCCCCTACCGCTCTCTGGAATCTGAGACTCATGGCGGAGGGTGGGTTGCCAGTGCCCAGGGCAAGGCAAGTATTGCACCCCGTAAACCATTAAGCGTGTGAAGTATCGGGGGGCAAGAGAAAAGAAGAGGGGAGAGGAAAAGGTAGTGTAAGAGAGTCTCAATCCAGCAGAGGGGTCAGTGGGTCAGTACTGGAGATGCTGGGCAAGCTGGCCAAAATTACAATAGCAGTGGCTGAGGAGGTGCACAGCAAGGCAGTGTGCAGCACCAAGTACTTGCCCTTGTGGAGGTCTCTGCCACTGCTGTGTGCCATGTTGAAGGGCTGCTTATTCTCCTACCCCCTGAAATACCAGAGGCCACCCCTTGGCCCTCCAGCCCCTGCCGCCCTTCTCCCTCAGCCTCCCTCAGAGTGAAGCCCCAAGCAACTGTTGCTTAACTGGAGCAATAGCCCCAAAGCACTGCCTTTGCTGCTGGCTCCTCACCCCCTTCCCTGTCTGCCCAGCAGCAAAAGGCAAGAAGAGCACTCTACTGTTGTTTCTTCAGTGGCTGGGACACTGCCTCAGAGCTAGGCTGCACCGCACCTTGGCATGGCAGGTACCTAATGCGAGCGGGGCTTCCAAGTAACTGAGCTGAGTGAGACTACCTCTCTCAGTTTCTCTCTGCTTGTCACCCACTGGATGGAGGTGAAGCCAAGGCTGAGAAAGTGAGATGCCTGCATGCTGCAGGAGCGCGTGTGACCGAGTGAAAGGCTGGCTGAGCCAGCCCAAACTCGCCTCTTAGCCGGCCTAGGGTGGGGCATGTGCTCAGGCGTCCCTTTGACAGCCACGGGGAGGCACCACTGCTGCCCCAATCCCAAAGGCCCCGCTTGGGTGCAACTTGCCTCCCCACATCTTTGGACTGTGGCAGCAGCTCAGCCACACGGCCTTGATGAGGGAGCCTGTTGTGGGAGCACCTGGTTGTGCCCTTCAGAATTTTGTGCCTGGGGCAATTGTCCTTCTGGGGGCCCCACACCACTGTCTGAGACCAGTAAAAATCAGAATCTTCACAGACTGGTTTTTGTATCAATGGTAAAAGAAGCTGCATCTCTGATATAAATGGCCAATGTAGCTAATCAGAAATTTACATGGAGATTCTTATTATGGACTTTTATTATCAAAGAACTAGACAGTTCAGGCTACTTAAATGGATTAACTTTTCCCTGTTACTTGTTCCCTGTTACTTTCCATGTATACTTGGTAATAAATCTGAAATATCTGCTTATTCAAGGTTCACCACTGAGAGTGCTAAATCAGAATATAGCAGTTCATTCCAAACAAAGTACAGTATTGGGAGGTCTTCACTGATTTCCTCTGTCATGTCTGTTTCAGCAGTACTGTATTAAGGCCAACAAAACTTAAAGTCACAATAAAGTATCAACAGAAAGTGGCAGCAGATATAATAAAACTAAATACAGGCAGATAACTTATGAACTTAGATCAAAACAATCACTCTGGGATTTGGTACAGGTAAAAGGTACAGTAATGGTAAAGGACCGGTAACTCCTATCTTCTGAAGGATGGGCTGTTTGCTTGGTTTTTAATATTTGAATCAAGTTCCCTACAAATCTTCCTAATCCTGGAAGCACCTATGCTTATTTATTATAATACTGTAGCACCTCCTGTTTTCTCCTTATGCATGGACCAGTCTGTTAGAGGTATCAAACATGGTGGAAGCTGCCAGAGTACAGGAGTTACCGTATACTAGAGACACATACTGAAGATAACTGATCTATATTAAGTTCTCTTAATACTATCAAATTTATGTATTTTAAGTGTTTCACAGTTGGCATGAGATGAGATACATTAACGTATACTGTGAAGTAAAAAAAATGTTGATGGAAGCAGGGAGTATGATTCAGTGGCATAGACATTGCCAAGGAAAGGCAGTCTGGAACGGAAGAGTTTTCAAGACACATTTTGAAGGGAGACCTGCACTGTAGGGGCTATGTAAAGCAGAAAATACCTTGTACTTACAAGCACGATGCCAATGGGTAAAAAATGTAGCTTTCAACCTAAAAAATCAGCTACAGGTGAAAACAGAACCCTAACCTTGAGTTGGTGATTGCAGCTGTGTATAGGAGGTGGCATTCATCCTGGGTTAATGTTGTATAAGACACAGATGAATTTCAATTTTCTTCCAGTGCCATGATTCTAAATCTAAACAAATTACATCTATAGAAGCAGGCTTGGTGGGGGAGTGATTTTTAAAGAACATCAAATTATGTTTTCGCGGAAATGCAACCATGAAAAAAAAGAGACTGTTGCCTTTCACCAAGACTTCCATGACAACTCTCCTCCAAAGAACTAGTAAAAACCAGATCACACCATGTTTTGCCAACATTTGATACTGGTCTTTAACTATTTTTGGTGACATGACAAATATACCTCTGTATTGCAAACCAACACACAAAGCTCCTGGTTTATTTTATCATTAAACATTCAAAAATAAATGCTACGAAACCTAGAAAATACTCCTGAATAAGAAAGGACTACTCCGTTTCATCTGATTTTCTTGACGAAGGCCTTTGAAAATGTATAGAAGCTATAAATGAATTGTACTCCAGGCATAATCATTCAAGAAAAAAATCAAAGCCAAAAGAATTTTCCATGTTTCTGAACATGAATAATTTACATATTCTTCAATTAAAAGAGTTATATGAGAAATAAGTTACGAATCTTTGTTTGAGCTCCAAGATAGGAGACTCTGTAAAGATTCCTATTAAAATAAAAAAGAGGCAACCATAAAGACAAAGGATGCTGACTTCATAATATGCACTACCAATTTCAATTTTCTCTCTCAAGAGTATTTTGATTCAACTATTCTCTTGCCTGAAATGCCACAATAACTGTATTTTAAAGGGCTAACATTTCATT